>NC_139219.1:329098217-330298217 GCF_055691185.1 Crinia signifera | reverse complement strand
CGCACACGCACACGGCCGGCCATACCAACCTGTGGGGGGGAATTAAAAAATCGTTGCCATTGGATACGTCCATCGATGGCAGAAAAATATTGGACCCTAGGCTATCGATGCACAAAACATCGAGCACTAAGTCCCAACCATCAAGACATTCGAGCAGCACAAACGGGGGCAGAGTTTCCCAACTCCAACCAGGTTTTAAGGATTTCCATGCTTGTACCCAGGTGACTTAATTCGTACCTAAATTAATTTGATTTACCATTTGGACTTAAGGAAGGATATCCTGAAAACGTGGATTATAATGGCGGAATTACAGAAGCTCTGGAATAGGGGCCAATTCAGTGGCGGAAACAGAAGCACATTAGACCATTCTTTCCCACTACTAGTTTCCGGGAGATTACAGTTGGTAGTAGAATTTTGTACAGCGCACCATTAAGGGGGGGTGTCATGCTATACCCAAGGGGCGTGTCTAGTTCCATAGATGGGTGTGTCTACTCTTCCATGCTTATAGTGAGATATTCACTAGCAAGTTTTGATAATAAAATCGCTGCCTGCAATATTGTATTTGTTTGCTGTGATATGTAATTTCTTCTTACTCAGCACAACATACATGATAATAAATCTGACGCCTGGTGTAAATCCTCACTTCTATCGTCTCTTGGTAAAACAATGGATTGTAAAACTTTGTATTGTCCTTTCTGTGTCTTCAAGGTAAATACTAGATGGACCAAGTGGTTCTTATCTGCCTCCAAATTCTACTGGCGCGATGTAATGCCACCTGAGTTTGGTGGCCACGTGAAGTCGGCCGTTCTAGATGGTTTATTTTTAAAGGGGCAATCACTTACAAGGCATGGTTTTACCTTGTCAGTGATTGCCCCTTTAAAACACATCTGAGTTCGGCCGCCATCCGGCACAGCCACCGATTATGCGCGTCATTACATCGCTCCGTATGTTTCTGCTACTAATAAAATTTGTTTGAGGGATCCCTCCCAGCATGCCCTGCAGCCGGCGCGTCAGTCTGCGCATGCACAGATGGACTCCCGGGTCTCAGACCCGGAAGTCCAGTGCCGGCACCGCATCGCAAGGGACAGCTCTTATCAATATTAACAATGCGATGCCCGGCGAAGGGGGGGGCTGCGGATGTTACAACATCCTGCCCGTAGTGACTGCAGCAAATCACTGCCCTTGTAAATATCTTGGTGGTCTCCTGGTGCTGTAATAATCCAGGAGATCTGATTTATGATGCAGGCCAGCAGGACATAAGAACTTTAAATACCTCCTGCCTGTCCCTATCGTCATTAGGCCGGCAGTGTCCCGCGGTGTTGGGGGCAATTTGTAGTCCACCGGTCACAGCAGTGAACAGACGCTTGGAGGGACAGGAGCTCTCAGAAGTGCTGGCCGTGCCCCCTCCCCATGAAAGGGGCGTCACTTTGTGAACACAGGCATTTACATGAAACCACACCTCCTTTTCATGAGGTCACACCCCTTTTTGTGAAAGGCGGGGACTGGGGGTGTTTGGCAGCAGTTTTACTTGATCCGCCCCTTCCCTTGATACCAGGATGCTAATGGATGACACCGTTTCTGTGGCTGCCCGACTGTGCTATTCCTAATGTAGGCTGACGAACTCCGGGTGTGGGGGCTTCCTGCTCCACCGGGCCGAAAGAGCCATTCTGTAGTACACAAAGCAGAACAATAAGTATATACTTGAGGTTCTTTTGAAAATAAAGGGACACCTCCGCCCTCAATTCAATTCACTTTTTTTTTTAAATATCTATTTTCACTTTGTTGGATTAAAGGATTACACTGCGTGCGGCGGGCCAGGTGCTAGATGCCAGATGGGTGCGCTGCCCGCCCCCAAAGATGGGTGAGAGAAGAACATGTTTCTGCTGTCAGGCCTGCTCACATCTCCTTATCTATGAATCCAGAACCTACAAACAGCATGAAAACAACACAGCGCATCGCCGTAAACACCCTTCTGCTAAATCCAGGAAAATATTCATTAACATCGCAGTGATTCTAAATATAAATCCACTCTCCAGCTTTACGCACAGAATCTCCAAGGTTGATCCGCCCTTTAAGCTCCAATTCCCTTGTTTCTCGCTTTATACATGAAACATTAATCCGCGCTAGAGAAAAAATTATTTTATTGCAATATTTCCGCAGAGAAAGCGTCATTTCCAAACGGCGAGGGCGCGGTCCTCCCATTCCGACTACTCGGTGCCTGGCGTTGGCCAATCACTAATTGTGGCGATAAGAGAGGTTTATTGTTTTTATTTAGCGCCAACTTAACAAAACAACTGTGTGGAGGCGACTGTGCGACACTGGCGCATGCAGAATATTGGGGCCTATTCAGACCAGCTCGTTACAGGACGACAACTTCGTCCCCGTCTCCCCATCCCCGCTGGGTGGGGTTTGTATGTGCCGAGCTGTTCGCTCCATAATGGGAGGAAAGGGGACAGGCAGGGGGCTTGCACAGGAGAATGCCCAGCGATTTATGGGTGTGCTGGAAAAAAAGTTAAAGAAAAAAAGTTTTAAAAAAGATCAAATATATTCTAAAAATGAAATAAACTATATTGTTAATACATATTTAATAAAAAAACCTTTGCGATGGTTTCAATGGAATAACTGACGGGTATCTCAGTGGTGCAGGCAGAACCGGCTGGGCACTACGAAGTTATGACAGCAGGCGTGTTGATAAATATTCCTCCTTCTGTCGGAGGGGCGTGGCCTTGGTCAGAGGAGGGGAACACTGTGACCGAGTCAAACTTCCCACTGGGGGCGTCACTTGGATACTTGTGATAGTGCTTTCAGCCTGATATGTACCAGTAGCTGCAAAATATCCACTGTACTGTAGCATAATCCGTGCTGAATAGGACAGGACATGCAGATGCTGCCCCTGGAATCTGTCCTACTTAGTAAATATGTATACATAAGAAAAAATAAAAAAATGTCAGTTATTGGCTTTTTTATGAATCCATTAAATTGTCTATTTTTAAATGAGGTAAGTAACCAATAAAAAGAATACAATAAGGCCCGGGTGGGTGGGTGGCTGTTGGCCTAGGGGTACCCTCACCACCAAATCGACCCCTTATGTGACCCCCAATTTTCATCATTTGGAGGGGGGGGGGGGGGGGGGGCAGCTGCTCTGAGCCACCGACTCCACTCTCTGCACTGAACAGACAATGTACAGATGATATAGTCATCTGTTCAGTGCAGAGCAGCGGAGATCACAGGGTTCTCCATCCTGCAGGGTCCCACAGGAGGGGGGACAGTGTCACATTAGCAGGAGGGGGGGACAGTGTCACATTAGCAGGAGGGGGGGCAGTTTCACATTAGCAGGAGGGGGGGCAGTTTCACATTAGCAGGAGGGGGACAGTGTCACATTAGCAGGAGGGGGGACAGTGTCACATTAGCAGGAGGGGGACAGTGTCACATTAGCAGGAGGGGGGACAGTGTCACATTAGCAGGAGGGGGGGACAGTGTCACATTAGCAGGAGGGGGGGAAGTTTCACATTAGCAGGAGGGGGGGCAGTTTCACATTAGCAGGAGGGGAGACAGTGTCACATTAGCAGGAGGGGGGACAGTGTCACATTAGCAGGAGGGGGACAGTGTCACATTAGCAGGAGGGGGGACAGTGTCACATTAGCGGGAGGGGGACAGTGTCACATTAGCAGGAGGGGAGACAGTGTCACATTAACGGGAGGGGGACAGTGTCACATTAGCGGGAGGGGGACAGTGTCACATTAGCAGGAGGGGAGACAGTGTCACATTAGTGGGAGGGGGGACAGTGTCACATTAGCTGGAGGGGGACAGTGTCACATTAGCAGGAGGGGAGACAGTGTCACATTAGCAGGAGGGGGGCAGTGTCACATTAGCAGGAGGGGGGACAGTGTCATATTAGCGGGAGGGGGGCAGTGTCACATTAGCAGGAGGGGGGACAGTGTCATATTAGCGGGAGGGGGACAGTGTCACATTAGCGGGAGGGGGGCAGTGTCACATTAGCAGGAGGGGGGACAGTGTCACATTAGTGGGGGGAGGGGGACAGTGTCACATTAGCGGGAGAGGGGCAGTGTCACATTAGCGGGAGGGGGACAGTGTCACATTAGCGGGAGGGGGGACAGTGTCACATTAGTAGGGGTAGGGGGACAGTGTCACATTAGCGGGAGAGGGGCAGTGTCACATTAGCGGGAGGGGGGACAGTGTCACATTAGCGGGAGGGGGGACAGTGTCACATTAGCGGGAGGGGGGACAGTGTCACATTAGCAGGAGGGGGGACAGTGTCACATTAGCAGGAGGGGGGGCAGTTTCACATTAGCAGGAGGGGGACAGTGTCACATTAGCAGGAGGGGGGACAGTGTCACATTAGCAGGAGGGGGACAGTGTCACATTAGCAGGAGGGGGGACAGTGTCACATTAGCAGGAGGGGGGGATAGTGTCACATTAGCAGGAGGGGGGGCAGTTTCACATTAGCAGGAGGGGGGGCAGTTTCACATTAGCAGGAGGGGGGACAGTGTCACATTAGCAGGAGGGGGGACAGTGTCACATTAGCAGGAGGGGAGACAGTGTCACATTAGCAGGAGGGGGGACAGTGTCACATTAGCAGGAGGGGGACAGTGTCACATTAGCAGGAGGGGGGACAGTGTCACATTAGCGGGAGGGGGACAGTGTCACATTAGCAGGAGGGGAGACAGTGTCACATTAACGGGAGGGGGACAGTGTCACATTAGCGGGAGGGGGACAGTGTCACATTAGCAGGAGGGGAGACAGTGTCACATTAGTGGGAGGGGGGACAGTGTCACATTAGCGGGAGGGGGACAGTGTCACATTAGCAGGAGGGGAGACAGTGTCACATTAGCAGGAGGGGGGCAGTGTCACATTAGCAGGAGGGGGGACAGTGTCATATTAGCGGGAGGGGGGCAGTGTCACATTAGCAGGAGGGGGGACAGTGTCATATTAGCGGGAGGGGGACAGTGTCACATTAGCGGGAGGGGGGCAGTGTCACATTAGCAGGAGGGGGGACAGTGTCACATTAGTGGGGGGAGGGGGACAGTGTCACATTAGCGGGAGAGGGGCAGTGTCACATTAGCGGGAGGGGGACAGTGTCACATTAGCGGGAGGGGGGACAGTGTCACATTAGTAGGGGTAGGGGGACAGTGTCACATTAGCGGGAGAGGGGCAGTGTCACATTAGCGGGAGGGGGGACAGTGTCACATTAGCGGGAGGGGGGACAGTGTCACATTAGCGGGAGGGGGGACAGTGTCACATTAGCAGGAGGGGGGACAGTGTCACATTAGCAGGAGGGGGGACAGTGTCACATTAGCAGGAGGGGGGGACAGTGTCACATTAGCAGGAGGGGGGGCAGTTTCACATTAGCAGGAGGGGGGACAGTGTCACATTAGTGGGGGGAGGGGGGCAGTGTCACATTAGCAGGAGGGGGGGCAGTTTCACATTAGCAGGAGGGGGACAGTGTCACATTAGCAGGAGGGGGGACAGTGTCACATTAGCAGGAGGGGGGACAGTGTCACATTAGCAGGAGGGGGGACAGTGTCACATTAGCAGGAGGGGGGACAGTGTCACATTAGCAGGAGGGGAGACAGTGTCACATTAGCAGGAGGGGGACAGTGTTACATTAGCGGGAGGGGGGACAGTGTCACATTAGCGGGAGGGGGGACAGTGTTACATTAGCGGGAGGGGGACAGTGTCACATTAGCGGGAGGGGGGACAGTGTTACATTAGCGGGAGGGGGGACAGTGTTACATTAGCGGGAGGGGGACAGTGTCACATTAGCGGGAGGGGGGACAGTGTCACATTAGCAGGAGGGGGGACAGTGTCACATTAGCAGGAGGGGGGACAGTGTCACATTAGCAGGAGGGGGGACAGTGTCACATTAGCAGGAGGGGGGACAGTGTCACATTAGCAGGAGGGGGAACAGTGTAACATTAGCAGGAGGGGGGACAGTGTCACATTAGCAGGAGGGGGACAGTGTCACATTAGCGGGAGGGGGGACAGTGTCACATTAGCGGGAGGGGGGACAGTGTCACATTAGCGGGAGGGGGGACAGTGTCACATTAGCGGGAGGGGGACAGTGTCACATTAGCGGGAGGGGGGACAGTGTCACATTAGCGGGAGGGGGGACAGTGTCACATTAGCAGGAGGGGGGACAGTGTCACATTAGTGGGGGGAGGGGGACAGTGTCACATTAGCGGGAGAGGGGCAGTGTCACATTAGCGGGAGGGGGACAGTGTCACATTAGCGGGAGGGGGGACAGTGTCACATTAGTAGGGGTAGGGGGACAGTGTCACATTAGCGGGAGAGGGGCAGTGTCACATTAGCGGGAGGGGGGACAGTGTCACACTAGCGGGAGGGGGGACAGTGTCACATTAGCGGGAGGGGGGACAGTGTCACATTAGCAGGAGGGGGGACAGTGTCACATTAGCAGGAGGGGGGACAGTGTCACATTAGCGGGAGGGGGACAGTGTCACATTAGCGGGAGGGGGGACAGTGTTACATTAGCGGGAGGGGGGACAGTGTTACATTAGCGGGAGGGGGACAGTGTCACATTAGCAGGAGGGGGGACAGTGTCACATTAGCAGGAGGGGGGACAGTGTCACATTAGCAGGAGGGGGACAGTGTCACATTAGCGGGAGGGGGACAGTGTCACATTAGCAGGAGGGGAGACAGTGTCACATTAGCGGGAGGGGGGACAGTGTCACATTAGCGGGAGGGGGACAGTGTCACATTAGCGGGAGGGGGGACAGTGTCATATTAGCGGAAGGGGGGACAGTGTCACATTAGCGGGAGGGGGGACAGTGTCACATTAGCAGGAGGGGGACAGTGTCACATTAGCGGGAGGGGGACCGTGTCACATTAGCAGGAGGGGAGACAGTGTCACATTAGCGGGAGGGGGGACAGTGTCACATTAGCCGGAGGGGGACAGTGTCACATTAGCGGGAGGGGGGACAGTGTCATATTAGCGGAAGGGGGGACAGTGTCACATTAGCGGTAGGGGGGACAGTGTCACATTAGCAGGAGGGGGGACAGTGTCACATTAGCGGGAGGGGGACAGTGTCACATTAGCAGGAGGGGGGACAGTGTCACATTAGCGGGAGGGGGGACAGTGTCACATTAGCGGGAGGGGGACAGTGTCACATTAGCAGGAGGGGGACAGTGTCACATTAGCAGGAGGGGGGACAGTGTCATATTAGCGGGAGGGGGACAGTGTCACATTAGCAGGAGGGGGGACAGTGTCATATTAGCGGGAGGGGGGACAGTGTCACATTAGCGGGAGGGGGACAGTGTCACATTAGCGGGAGGGGGGACAGTGTCACATTAGCGGGAGGGGGGACAGTGTCACATTAGCGGGAGGGGGACAGTGTCACATTAGCAGGAGGGGGGACAGTGTCACATTAGCAGGAGGGGGGACAGTGTCACATTAGCGGGAGGGGGGACAGTGTCACATTAGCTGGAGGGGGGACAGTGTCACATTAGCGGGAGGGGGGACAGTGTCACATTAGTGGGGGGAGGGGGACAGTGTCACATTAGCAGGAGAGGGGCAGTGTCACATTAGCGGGAGGGGGGACAGTGTCACATTAGTGGGAGGGGGGACAGTGTCACATTAGTAGGGGGAGGGGGACAGTGTCACATTAGCGGGAGAGGGGCAGTGTCACATTAGCGGGAGGGGGGACAGTGTCACATTAGCGAGAGGGGGGACAGTGTCACATTAGCGGGAGGGGGGACAGTGTCACATTAGCGGGAGGGGGGACAGTGTCACATTAGCGGGAGGGGGGACAGTGTCACATTAGCGGGAGGGGAGACAGTGTCACATTAGCGGGAGGGGGGACAGTGTCACATTAGCGGGAGGGGGGACAGTGTCACATTAGCGGGAGGGGGGGCAGTGTCACATTAGCGGGAGGGGGGACAGTGTCAAATTAGCGGGAGGGGGGACAGTGTCACATTAGCGGGAGGGGGGACAGTGTCACATTAGCGGGAGGGGGGCAGTGTCACATTAGCGGGAGGGCGGACAGTGTCACATTAGCGGGAGGGGGGACAGTGTCATATTAGCAGGAGGGGGGACAGTGTCACATTAGCGGGAGGGGGGACAGTGTCACATTAGCCGGAGTGTCCCGCTCTCATGGGGACAGTTAGGAGGTATGGAGCTGTACTGTAGTCAGAATGTGAGCACATGACATCAGGGATAGGATTAGTCTGCAGATAGTGTTATACAGGGGATCTAGATTATACTGTAGGATATCTAGTTATGTCCCTGCCAGTAACTGCAAGATATTCCCAGTGACAAAACCATGCTGCACTGCAGGTGGGGCAGATGTAACAGGTGCAGAGAAAGTTACATTTGGGTGGGGGGTGTTCAAACTGAAATCTAAATTGCAGTGTTAAAATAAAGCAGCCAATATTTACAATGCATAGAAACAATATAACTCCCCCAAATCTAACTCTCTCTGCACCTGTTATATCTGCCCCACCTGCAGTGCAGCATGGTTTTGCCCATTTGAAAAAGATTTAGCATTTGCGACCGTTCTGAATCAGGCCCCATATGCCATCCTGAATGGAGTGTAAATGGGCAGGACGTGCACCTACGGCCCCTGTGAGCTGTCCTACCTACTGTAGTAGATATGTATACATAAAAGGGATTCAGTATGATTTACCGACGGACGTTTGACCGACAGCCGTTATACTGACACGGTCAATATGCCGACATTCATTATACCGACATGTTTAATTGACGGACATTGTCAAAATATCGACATTTAACATGCGGACAGGTCAATATGTCAACATGTGTTTCTATGGGTTTTTGGGTGTGTATGTCGACATAGTTACATTAAATATATCTCAGCTGACATCGCTAATCGGCCGAGAGCAGATATTACGCTTTAATCGGCTCGGTCTTTATCGTGTCGTCAGTTTCATGTTTGCCTGTCTAATGTTTAGCGAATACAAAAGCTCCGTGATTCCTGCGTTTGGGAACAATAGAAATCTTAGTGAATAAACAACAACGATTTTACATCAAGCTCCAAACTCTCTCCATTCCCCCTCACTGATGCCTGATAAGGTGGTTTTACGTCTCCATCGCCCCGCAGTGCGCCCCCCTCCCCCCCCCCCAGCCGGGGAGCCAGACTGTACGTCACTGACTCTGATATCAGTGCTACGAGCATTCCTTCCCTGTTTAGACAGATTGAGAGTAGTGAAACATTTTTTGGAAAATGCTTTGGGTTTGTTATCCAAAAATAGTCTCTTACAGCCGCACAGTCTACGCACGGTTATACGCAGCGTAATCCCAGCACAATCTGGGGTCATAAAGGCTCTGGCAGCCGTAGTGGTCAGATGGGGACATGAAGACTGCATATTCTGTATCAGTGCATGGGATGCAGGGGCCTGCAGCGGGCATCGGGGGAGGGGGCAGATGTGCCCATAGTGTGCATGATTCTATCTCAGAACGGCTCGTGCCCTATTGAGAGGTTTATGTTAATGAATTTGCACCACTTATTGCACATGCGCAAACAAATGCAACTTCTCCTCCCCAGTGCCAGGTACAAGTACTGTCAGATTGTGGTTGGGAGATACTGGCTTGTTTGTATGGGAAACTGGGTTTGACCATAATTAGTCCCAGAGAAGCCAGGTATGCAGGGCCAGCGCCACCACTAGGCAGCTTTAGGCATTTGCCTAGGGCACCGGCCACTGGAGGGCGGAAGTTGGAGCAGCTGCCCCCCCAGATGGGAAAGAGGTGAGCGGTAACTCTCTCTCCTCCCCTCTCCCCACCCCCTGTTGCCTGGCACCCCCCCCCCTTTATACACAGCAGCCGGGTCCGCCGCATTCCCCCCCCCCCCCATGCCCCATGTAGCAGCAGCCCGGGTCCGCAGCATGCACCCCCCAGTGTGTAGCAGCATGGAGCAAGTGAGTGCCTTGCCCTGCAGGTTTGCAGTCAGCCGGTCAATACTATTAGGGTTGACGGTCAATAGGCCATATGCCGACACATTAAAAGGTTGACATAGCTTAGGCCGAAGCAGGCATTAGGTCGACATGGAGAAGATCAACATTAAAAAGATTGACATGTTTTTCAAATTTTTTTTCAAAAAGGACTTTTTTTACTACTTTACCTTCCAAGCGGACATAGAGTTCTGGTCCCCATATGCTATACAAGCAGCTGCCCATTCTTTCTGCTGCCCATAGCCCGCTGCTCGGAGGTCGGACCTGCAGATAGGCGCGTGCCAACGCTGGTACACACTCATGCACGGAATTAGACGCGATACATAGCGGATGCTGAAAAACATCTGGGAGGTACCGCTGATGGGTCCGATTCCGATCTTATGTTCTGCAGGTCCGACCTCTGACTCCGATCTGATACGCATGGGACGGCGCATGGGATTGGCTGACATACACATGCAATTTGGACCGATTTCACCCAATTGCTCATCCCGATCCGCCGGAATCGGGTGAGATCGCGCCCAAATCTCATAGTGTATGGGGGCCCTTAGATTATAATAGTTTGCCAAGGGCAGCAAGGCTCTTTACCTGGAGCATGGCGAGTGCAGCGGTCCGCTCATACGGTGTCCATGTCGACAGACACCAAAACCGTGAAAAACTAATGTCATCATTTTTCATGTCAACCTTTCCCATGCTGACTTATTGCTTGTCGACCTTTTACCCATGTTGACCTAAGTTATGTCAACCTTTTTTTCATGTGTCAACCTATGGCCCGTCAACCTACCTGAACTTAATTGTGTGAACTCTAACCAAGAAATCACATCTGCCCTGACTTCTGCTCGGGTTCTCATCTACTCTTTAAGTTCTTGCTCACCCTGATCTCCGCTCTTGTTCAGGCTACACTTTACATTGTTGATCACCCTGACCTCCGCTCTGGTCTTGGGCTACTCTTTAGATCATTGCCTTCCCTGACCTCTGCTCTGGACCATGGCTACTCTTTAGATCTTTGACCACCCTGACCTCTTCTCTGGTATTTGACTACTCTTTAGATCGTTGCCTGCCCTGACCTCCGCTCTGGTCCTTGGTTACTCATTGGATCATTGCCTGCCCTGACCTCCGCTCTGGTCCTTGGTTACTCATTGGATCATTGCCTGCCCTGACCTCTGCTCTGGTCCTTGGCTACTCTTTAGTTTGTTGCCTGCCCTGACCTCTGCTCTGGTCAATGGCTACTCTTTAGATCATTGACCACCCTGACCTCCGCTCTGGTCCTTGGTTACTCATTGGATCATTGCCTGCCCTGACCTCCGCTCTGGTCCTTGGTTACTCATTGGAACATTGCCTGCCCTGACCTCTTCTCTGGTCCTTGGCTGCTCTTTAGTTTGTTGCCTGTCCTGATCTCTGCTCTGGTCCCTGGCTACTCTTTAGATCATTGACCACCCTGACCTCCGCTCTGGTCCTTGGTTACTCATTGGATCATTGCCTGCCCTGACCTCTGCTCTGGTCCCTGGCTACTCTTTAGTTTGTTGCCTGTCCTGATCTCTGCTCTGGTCCCTGGCTACTCTTTAGATCATTGACCACCCTGACCTCCGCTCTGGTCCTTGGTTACTCATTGGATCATTGCCTGCCCTGACCTCTGCTCTGGTCCCTGGCTACTCTTTCGTTTGTTGCCTGCCCTGACCTCCACTTTTGTCCCTGACTACTCTTTAGTTTGTTGCCTGTCCTGACCCCTGCTCTGGTCCTTGGCTACTCTTTAGATCATTGACCAGCCTGACCTCCGCTCTAGTACTTGTCTACTGTTTAGATCGTTGCCTGCCCTGACCTCCACTCTGGTCTCTGACTATGTAATAGATAAATGCCTTCCCCATTCTCTGCTCTGGTCTCCATCTACTCTGTAGATTATTGTCCTTCCTGCCCTCTGTGCCAGTCTCTACCTTCTCTTTGGCTTACCACCTGCTCTGACACTAGCTTTTCCTAGATTCTGTAGTGCCCCCAGCCCTGGCCACTGGTATGAATTTGCATTATTATTCCAGCACTGTTTTATTACCAATGTCTTTTGTAAATCATTTTAATGATTCAGTACTCAACTCGAGAAGCTCTACAGAGACCTCTGCATCCAGCTTTTGGAATTGGTTTGCAGAACGAGGATAGAAAACAGAATATGTTCTTTACACATCGGTTTCTTCTGCTTGTTCCTCTCCTGTGGTTACTGACCTCCCAGAGCCTAATTATATATAGCTATATACACTGCAATCTTTTAATAAGAGACTTAGATGAGTATACGGAAGCTCCCTTTGGCATGCCGGATTTTACTCAGAACAACTTTTTATAACAAGTGATTATTTTGTTTAATGCCACCTAGGTTTGGTGCATATTGACGGTGATCTGGGGTCTCCTACTCAGTCATCTATAAGGTGTCACAAACCGTGGGTCTCAGCCCCGTCTGAGACCACGTCCATTACCTTCCCGGTGGTCAGCGCTGAGAGTAAGGCATCTGGTTGCTGTCAGTGCCTGGTGAGATGTCCCATGTGTGGCTGGCATAGGCGAATCTAGGGGGTGGTCCGGGGGTGCACAGGACCACCCATTAGCCCATTTTGTAGCTGAGGGTCAGGGCTTTCCAACGAGCCCAGCCCCGTGTCTCTAGCCCTCTGGGAACCGGATATATGGCCAGGCAAAGCTGGAACGTTTTCTCTATAGGATAACCCACTAATTCCGACCCCCACCCAGTTCAACGGCTGCCAGTTCCCCCTTCGGCATCACTGAAGCTCGAGGTTGATCTCAGTCGAACCTAAATCGCTGGGCCTTCAATCTGATACCAGGCTGGATCCATATGGGTTAATTGGTTCCAGGGATATTGAGGTTAAACCGTTTTTTTAATTTCTTAAATGTAATTTCATGAGTGTTTATGTTCTTTGAGGGCAGATTTCTCTGGAACCAAACAGCCCAGTTTCACAGGACTAAAATCATTCGAAGCCAACTCAAAAGTTCTTCAATATGATACTGGTCTCATGTAAATGGGTCAGTTGGTTCCGAAGATATAGCTGGTTGGTTAAAGGGGGGTAGGGAGAGGGGAGTGGTTGTCTCTCCCCCTCACACCAGAAAATGCAGGGACTAGGCTGGTGTATAAGGGGTCAGCCTGGGAATGTCCCTGCATGATCCTGGGACCATATTCCCGGGTAAATCCCTGCATTTTCTGTTGTGAAAGAGGTATTCTTTCAAACAGCCGTGACCTGCAGTGCTTTCACCTCAGCCTGCCCCCCCTTTAATCATATGGTGCCGGCGCCCGTCGTGCTCCCCCGACGTCACGCACAACAACAGCGCGCACAATATTTCAAATGTCCCCTCAGCTAGAGGGGACACCAGGAGGGGAGTGGGAGCGTGCTCTGCGCTGCGCTCTGCTCCTCTTCCCATAGAAGCAGCTGCACCGCTCTCCATCTCTCCCTGCAGCAGCAGCGAAGGCTCATATAAAAATTTACTGTAAGTGGCACTTTTGGGGGCATTGCTTAAGGGACGCTACAAGTGGCAGTATGTGGGGGCATTACGCATAATGTGTGGCTTAATGTGTAAGGGGCATTACGGTGTGCAGCATCATGTGTAAGGGGCATTATGTGTACAGCATCATGTGTAAGGGGCATTATGTGTGCAGCATCATGTGTTAGGGACATTATGTGTGCAGCATCATGTGTAATGGGTACTATGGTGCGCGGCATCATGTGTAATGGGTACTATGGTGCGCGGCATCATGTGTAATGGGTACTATGGTGCGCGGCATCATGTGTAATGGGTACTATGGTGAGTGGCATCATGTGTAATGGGTACTATGGTGTGCGGCATCATGTGTAATGGGTAGTATGGTGTGCGGCATCATGTGTAATGGGTAGTATGGTGTGCGGCATCCTGTGTAATGGGTACTATGGTGTGCCATCAAGCAAGAACCCCCTAGCAATGAGCACGTAGGTAAGCAGCACTTATGTGGCAAATATGTAATGGGCATTACGGTTTGTTATATAGTATGTAATGGGCATCATGATGTGTGGCACAATGTGTAATGGGCATTATGGTGTGTGGCCTTATGTGTAATTGGCATTATGGCGTGTGGCTTTATGTGTAATGGGTATTATGGAGTTTGCTAATATGTGTAATCGACATTACTGTGTATGGTCTAAAGTGTAATACCACACCCCTTTTTGTGATGCCACGCCTCCTTCCCATGAGACCACGCCCCCTTTTTGCCACGCGGCTGCGCCGCGCAAAGGTACCGCTGCTGTTGTGTCTAGATCTGGGACCACCCATTATCATAATTCTAGATTCGCCTATGGTGGCTGGTGCTGACTCGTGTAATCGACATGCCGGCACGCTGGACTCCGCGCGTCATGGGCGCCGCCATGACACTTGCGCTCAGCTGACCAGAGGATCCAATCCCGCTGTTCAGCCAGGGTAACCTCTGACCCACACACCTGCATACCTCTCAGGTGTGCTCACTCTTTCCCTGTACTGATTGGTGCTGCTGCAGCTAGCCAATCAGTACTCAGCGAGGGGGATATATTCCGGCCTCTAACTTTCAGTCATCGCCTTGAATTTGTGTTCATCTGACCTCAGTACCTCCTGTGTTCAGCTGTTTCCAAAGGCTCCTGGTTATCCGGTCTCCCCGTGTACCTCTCGCAGATTCTGCCGTTACTACCTGGTTTGTCATCTCCAGAAGACTCCTGCCATTCCACTCTGCAGTCGAGTAACTATTCCTGTTACCATTCTCACCTGGCATACCATCTCCAGAAGCCTCCTGCAAATTACCATCGTGCAGTTGAGTGATCCCATCGACCCTGCTGTCGACATCAGTGTTGACACTTTCACACTGAGCCTCCCAGAGACTATTCCACCTACCCGTGTCTCCAGTGTCATTACTACTCACAGCCTACGTCCAGAGGGCCAGGGCAGAGGGCCGCGAACTGCCTGTCAGACGCAGCGAAGTCCATATCCCCTTGCGGGGGTCCCTGGTGAATACCGCTGGCAGGTTAAACTCCGCGCCTCTGTTTACGGTCTCCGCCAACACTCTGGTACGCAAGGCCTTGCCTCTGTGCATGTCATTCATCGGGCCTCCAGCCTTCCGATACACAGCGCCCTCCACTGGTCCACCACGGTCAGGGCCGGGAACACAACAGACCCCAGACCTGACAGTAAATTCAAGGCCGATGGACTCGGCTCAAGACCCAAGTGTGGGACCAGCGGTTCTTCAAAATGTTGCTGCCAGAATGGAGACCCAAGAAGCCACTCAGCAGCAGGTGATTAAATTCCTACAGGATGTGTCCAGTCGGTTGGACACCCTGCAACAGTCCCTGTCGACTTCTGTGTCAACCTCTCCTGTAGGGTCAGCAACACCAGCCCTACCTTCCCGTCTTCACCTGCCAGCACCCACCAAATACGATGGTGACCCCAAGACCTGCAGAGGCTTTATCAACCAGTGCCAAATTCAGTTTGAATTGATCCCTCAGAACTTTCCTACGGCCAGAATTAAAATTGCATACATGGTGTCGTTATTGACTGGTTCTGCCCTGAAGTGGGTATCACCCTTATGGGAAAGAGCGGATCCTCTGCTGGCAGACTACGACCAATTCATCCAGACCTTCCGCCGCATATTCGACTTGCCAGGTCGACCCGTGTCAGCAGCTACCGTCATCCTCCAGATTAAGCAAGGGTCCCGCCCCATGGGGCAATATGTAATCCACTTTCAAACTCTTGCTTCTGAATTACAGTGGAACAATGAAGCCCTGACAGCTGCCTTCTGGTTAGGAGTCTCTGACCGGATTAAAGATGAGCTGGCATCTCGGGATCTTCCTGACCAATTGGAAGATCTTGTATCCCTATGTGTCAAGATTGATCTACGTCTTCGTGAGAGAGGACTAGAAAAACACAAGAAGTTAACTCCCAAAGTTTCTCCCAAGATTCGTTCTGAGTCTCCTACGCATGAAGAACCAATGCAAGTGGGTAGATCACGACTGACTCCCGAAGAACGTACCCGTAGGCAGCGCAATCGTCTGTGCATATATTGTGCTGCTCCTAGTCATTTCATTAATAATTGTCCCGAGCGTTCGGGAAACGACCGAGCCTAACCTGTAAGGGAGGAGTCAGGTTGGGTCAAGTGGTGAAATCCCCCCCAGAAAATGACTTTGTTTTGCCCGTATCTTTGGATACCCCTGCCGGTGCCCATTCTAGCACCGCCTTGGCAGATTCCGGTTCGGCCGGGAATTTTATTTCTCAAGACCTGGTTACTAAACTGAAGATTCCAATGGAACCATTAGTTCCACACCTAGCTGTTACAGCAGTTGACGGCAGCAGAATCCCAGGCAGTGAGGTTCGTTTCTGTACCAGCCTCCTCACCCTTAGAGTCGGCATGCTGCATCGGGAGCAGATCAAATTTCTCGTCATTCCCAAATCTTCTTATGAAATCGTCCTCGGTCTTCCCTGGTTTCGTCTTCATAATCCCAACATCAATTGGAAGACGCTACAGATCGAGCAATGGAGTTCTCATTGCCAACAGCAGTGTATCAAGTCAGTGGTACCCACTCGTTCAGCCAATGTAAAAATTCTTCCTGGGCTCCCTGAAGTCTACAGTGAATTCGCTGATGTGTTCTGCGAGCAGTCTGCTGATACTCTTCCTCCTCATCGTAATTGGGACTGTAAAATTGACCTCCTCCCAGGGAAATTCCCTCCTAAAGGTCGAACTTATCCATTGTCCGTTCCTGAGACCCAAGCTATGTCTACATACATACAAGAGAATCTTCAGAAAGGTTTCATCCGGCGCTCAAGTTCCCCAGCAGGCGCAGGTTTCTTTTTCGTAAAGAAAAAAGATGGAGGCCTTCGCCCGTGCATTGACTACCGAGGTTTAAACAATATCACAGTCAAGAATAGTTACCCGCTTCCTTTAATTACCGAACTTTTTGACCGAGTAAGAGGTGCCCGAGTCTTCACCAAATTGGATCTCCGTGGGGCATACAACTTGATAAGAATTCGTGAAGGTGACGAGTGGAAGACCGCATTTAACACCCGGGATGGTCACTACGAGTATCTGGTAATGCCTTTCGGCCTTTGTAATGCCCCCGCAGTATTCCAGCAATTTGTAAATGAGGTCTTCAGGGACATGCTCTACGTTTGTCTTGTGGTATACCTCGATGACATCCTCATTTTTTCAAAAGACTTATCCTCTCATCAAACTCAGGTCAAGGAAGTATTGTCTCGTCTTCGCCGAAACAAACTGTATGGCAAGATTTCCAAATGTACCTTTGAAGTCCCTTCCGTGCCCTTCCTGGGTTACATCATTTCTGGTTTCGACTTACGTATGGATCCAGAGAAGTTGGAGGCTATTAATGGGTGGTCACAACCCACTTCCCTCAAAGCAGTCCAACGCTTTATAGGGTTTTCCAACTACTATAGGAAATTCATTCGAGGCTTCTCCACGTTGATTGCACCCATCACCGCACTCACCAAGAAAGGGGCTAATCCAGCCAGCTGGCCTCCAGAAGCCGTCGCAGCCTTCCAGTTTTTAAAACAAGCCTTTGTCACTGCTCCTATCCTGTCCCAGCCTGATGTCGACAAACCCTTTTTCTTGAGGTAGATGCCTCTCACATAGGAGTCGGTGCTGTACTATCCCAAAAGAACAATGATGAAAAACTCCACCCCTGTGGGTTCTTCTCTCGCAAGTTTCTTCCAGCAGAAAGAAATTACTCCATTGGAGACCAAGAATTATTGGCCATCAAATTATCTCTCGAAGAATGGAGATATCTTTTAGAAGGTGCCAAGTTCCCCGTGACGATCTTCACAGATCATAAAAATCTGTTATACCTCCAGTCTGCCCAGTGTATGAATCCTCGACAGGCTCGTTGGTCCTTGTTTTTCTCTCGTTTCTCTTTCAAGTTGTTATACCGTCCAGGCACTCAGAATGTGAAAGCTGATGCTTTATCTCGTTCCATGCAAGAGGATTCTGACCTGCAGGAGAATCGGCCCATTCTTGACCCCATCGCCTTTGCTCCCACTCAAGTCTCGCCTGTGCCTCCTCCCGGTAAAATCTTCGTCCCCACTGAACTGCGTCAGAAACTTCTCTCCTGGGCACACAAGTCGTTATTCTCTGGGCATCCTGGCGCCCAAGGGACATTAAAAATTCTTCAGAGATCCTATTGGTGGCCGCAAATCGGCAAGGAAGTGAAAGAGTTTGTGGCTTCATGTCCAGAGTGTGCACAGCACAAAGTGTCCCGACAAGCTCCAGCCGGCCAGCTCCATCCTCTGTCCATTCCATCTCGTCCCTGGACTCACATTTCAATGGACTTTATCTGCGACTTACCCAAATCTCAAGAGTATAACACCATATGGGTAATAGTTGACAGATTTTCCAAGATGGCCCGATTCATCCCGTTACCCGGGCTACCGTCCGCTCCCAGTCTGGCTCAGCTGTTTGTACAACATATCTTCAAAAGTCATGGCTTGCCTAACGAAATTGTGTCCGATCGTGGGGTACAATTTGTAGCACGGTTTTGGAGAGCCCTGTCTGATGCATTCCAAATCAAATTAAACTTTTCTTCAGGCTATCATGCCCAGTCCAACGGTCAGACAGAAAGGGTGAACCAGGATCTGGAGACCTTCCTACGTCTTTATATATCATCCTCTCAAGATGACTGGTCGAAACTCCTCCCGTGGGCAGAATTTGCTCATAACTTCAGGTACCACACTACCACTGGTCATTCCCCTTTCTTTATAGTCTATGGACAAAATCCCCGGGTCCCCAATTTTGAAGATTTACCTGCTATAGATGTACCTGCAGCCGCAGCAGCCGTTAACCATTTCTCTCAAATCTGGCGAGAGATTCATTCTAACATCAAGAAAGCTTCAACAAGGTACAAATTCTTTGCAGATCGCAAGAGGAGAGCTGTTCCTGAGTTGCGTCCAGGGGATAGAGTTTGGCTTTCTACACGGAATCTCAGACTGAGAGTTCCCTCTATGAAATTTGCTCCCAGATTTATCGGTCCTTACACGGTTCTACAAAAGATTAATCCTGTGGCATATAAACTGAAGTTACCCAAATCTTTACGCATTCCCAAATCATTCCACATCTCTTTGTTACGTCCTCTCATCCTGAATCGCTTCCATACTTCTTCACCATCATTACCCAAAGTTCGAACCAGCAGGGGAGTAGAATTCGAGATAAACAAAATTATTGATTCTCGTCGGAGGTATGGGCGTCTCCAGTATCTTATTGATTGGAGAGGATACGGTCCTGAGGAGAGGAGTTGGGCAGATGCAGAAGATGTGCATGCCCCCCGTTTACTCAAGGTATTCCATGAAGAGAACCCGTCCAAGCCTAAAGGGTGTTCGGTGCCCACCCTAAAAGGGGGGGGGTACTGTCACAAACCGTGGGTCTCAGCCCCGTCTGAGACCACGTCCATTACCTTCCCGGTGGTCAGTGTTGAGAGTAAGGCCTCTGGTCGCTGTCAGTGTCTGGCAGGATGTCCCATGTGTGGCTGGTGCTGACTCGTGTAATCGACATGCCGGCACGCTGGACTCCGCGCGTCATGGGCGCCGCCATGACACTTGCGCTCAGCTGACCAGAGGATCCAATCCCGCTGTTCAGCCAGGGTAACCTCTGACCCACACACCTGCATACCTCTCAGGTGTGCTCACTCTTTCCCTGTACTGATTGGTGCTGCTGCAGCTAGCCAATCAGTACTCAGCGAGGGGGATATATTCCGGCCTCTAACTTTCAGTCATCGCCTTGAATTTGTGTTCATCTGACCTCAGTACCTCCTGTGTTCAGCTGTTTCCAAAGGCTCCTGGTTATCCGGTCTCCCCGTGTACCTCTCGCAGATTCTGCCGTTACTACCTGGTTTGTCATCTCCAGAAGACTCCTGCCATTCCACTCTGCAGTCGAGTAACTATTCCTGTTACCATTCTCACCTGGCATACCATCTCCAGAAGCCTCCTGCAAATTACCATCGTGCAGTTGAGTGATCCCATCGACCCTGCTGTCGACATCAGTGTTGACACTTTCACACTGAGCCTCCCAGAGACTATTCCACCTACCCGTGTCTCCAGTGTCATTACTACTCACAGCCTACGTCCAGAGGGCCAGGGCAGAGGGCCGCGAACTGCCTGTCAGACGCAGCGAAGTCCATATCCCCTTGCGGGGGTCCCTGGTGAATACCGCTGGCAGGTTAGACTCCGCGCCTCTGTTTACAGTCTCCGCCAACACTCTGGTACGCAAGGCCTTGCCTCTGTGCATGTCATTCATCAGGCCTCCAGCCTTCCGATACACAGCGCCCTCCACTGGTCCACCACGGTCAGGGCCGGGAACACAACAGACCCCAGACCTGACATAAGGTCTTTGCTGCATTCTCACCAACTGTACCAAGCTGACTGGTCCTGCGTGATCAGGTGATCCAGGCTACGCCGTCTGTGCGGCTGCAGATGCCTCTGAGCTTATTCTGTGCTACCTGGCTGCACCTGCGTTCTCTCATTCACTGCACATTGGGCGATATGAACACTATTGCAGGCACACCTTTGCTTTTTGGGGAAACCGCAGGGGCCAGCAGACTCGGAGTGCAATGGAGAGCCACCTTCCTTATCATGCGATCTATCAGAACCCGCCTGTCCCTATACATAATTTATGATACACGCCAGCAGTAACAGGAGCAAATAAGTATTGAGTTGCGGATGCACTAACATCCGTAATAATCCCATATGCACTAACATCCGCCGCACCATTTCTCTGCACATTGCTGGCTACCGCATCCATAATAATCCCATATGCACTGACATCCGCCGCACCATTTCTCTGCACATTGCTGGCTACCGCATCCGTAATAATCGCATATGCACTAACATCCGCTGCACCATTTCTCTGCACATTGCTGGCTACCGCATCCGTAATAATCGCATATGCACTAACATACGCCGCACCATTTCTCTGCACATTGCTGGCTACCGCATCCGTAATAATCCTATATGCACTAACATCCGCCGCCCCATTTCTCTGCACATCGCCTCCTACCACATCCGTAATAATCGCATATGCACTAACATCCTCCGCACCATTTCTCTGCACATTGCTGGCTACCGCATCCGTAATAATCGCATATGCACTAACATCCACCGCACCATTTCTCTGCACATTGCTGGCTACCGCATCCATAATAATCTCATATGCACTAACATCCGCCGCCCCATTTCTCTGCACATTGCTGGCTACCGCATCCGTAATAATTGCATATGTACTAACATCCGCCGCACAATTTTTCTGCACATTGCTGGCTACCACATCCGTAATAATCCCATATGCACTAACATCCACTGCACCATTTCTCTGCACATTGCTGGCTACCGCATCCGTAAAAATCACATATGCACTAACATCCGCCGCACCATTTCTCTGCACATTGCTGGCTACCGCATCCGTAATAATCCCATATGCACTAACATCCGCCGCACCATTTCTCTGCACATTGCAGGCTACCGCATCCGTAATAATCGCATATGCACTAACATCTGCCGCATCATTTCTCTGCACATCGCTGGCTACCACATCCATAATAATCGCATATGCACTAACATCCGCCGCACCATTTCTCTGCACATCGCCGCCTACCGCATCCGTAATAATCGCATATGCACTAACATCCGCCGCCCCATTTCTCTGCACATCGCCGCCTACCACATCCGTAATAATCGCATATGCACTAACATCCGCCGCACCATTTCTCTGCATATTGCTGGCTACCACATCCGTAATAATCGCATATGCACTAACATAAGCCGCACCATTTCTCTGCACGTCGCCGGATACCGCGTCCGTAATAATCGCATATGCACTAACATCCGCCGCACCATTTCTCTGCACATTGCTGGCTACCGCGTCCGTAATAATCGCATATGCACTAACATCCGCCGCACCATTTCTCTGCACATTGCTGGCTACCGCATCTGTAATAATCGCATATGCACTAACATCCGCCGCACCATTTCTCTGCACATTGCTGGCTACCGCATCCGTAATAATCCCATATGCACTAACATCCGCCGCACCATTTCTCTGCACATCGCCGCCTACCACATCCGTAATAATCGCATATGCACTAACATAAGCCGCACCATTTCTCTGCACGTCGCCGGATACCGCGTCCGTAATAATCGCATATGCACTAACATCCGCCGCACCATTTCTCTGCACATTGCTGGCTACCGCGTCCGTAATAATCGCATATGCACTAACATCCGCCGCACCATTTCTCTGCACATTGCTGGCTACCGCATCTGTAATAATCGCATATGCACTAACATCCGCCGCACCATTTCTCTGCACATTGCTGGCTACCGCATCCGTAATAATCCCATATGCACTAACATCCGCCGCACCATTTCTCTGCACATCGCCGCCTACCACATCCGTAATAATCGCATATGCACTAACATATGTGATTAGTAATGTAAAGGGCAGCCCCTGCAATAAGAGCTGCCTTTCTGATGAGGCTCCAGCTCTGGACTTCCAGGTCTGAGACTCAGGAGTCCCTTTGCGCATACATGAGTGATGGGTACCCCCTTGGGTCATTCTGGGAGGGATCCATGACAGATCCCTCACACAGCGCAGTGGAGGGATGCCCATTGACTTCTATAGGGTATCGCCAGCTTTTGCTGTCGCTTCCCTCCGCAGCCGTGCCCCGAAGGAGGGGCTTAAATGCATTCAAAAATGCACTTAAACCCCCAAATTTTATCTGATGATATAAATATGGACCCTTACTGCTTATATACAGTAGTAACTGTGAGATTGCTTTTTTATGTATAATTAGTTTTATTGTCTTTTATTTATATATCACCAACTTATTATACAGCGACCAGTCAGAGAGTGTTCATTGATGCTGATCTAGAAGAGCATACAGGCAGATGTACTAAGCAGCATTTGTCATGTTACTGGCTGTGTCTGAAAATTGTCAGCGACTGATTGGTTGGTAGTTTATCTCTCTCTCTGCTTTATCACTCTCCATCTGCCCCAGATACACACACATTAAGGACCACTTTAATCAGAAGCACAATGACATTCCAGGACTGTCTGAAGAATCTGAAGCACTTGTGGGAAAAACACTGTGGGACACACAAACTCCACACATATCTCACTGCAATGTGCCACCTTTTATGTAAAATTGCAGTAACAATAAAGGATACTACACTGTTGTTATTTTTGTTCCATAATGATATCACTGTGTAAAGGTGATTACACTTGTAATAGGAGTGCGCTACAGTATAATTAGCGACTACAGCTGTGACACTATAATTAGCATTGCAACCTGTGAGGCATCAGCTCTGATCTACTGAGCGCGGTGTAATATAAGCACGTCGCTCAGCCATCACAATGCCCGCCATCGTGTACAGAAAGGGGATAATTCTTGGTATAAATATAGATTTTCTAATGATTAGTTGTAGACTCTAATAGCTTGTTATTACAATAGAAGAATTTATATTTGTTAAAGATATAAACCTAACTCTAACCTTCCTCCAACAGCGTAATCCTAATCCTCCTCCCTGCACCCTAACTCTAACCTTCTTCCTCAGATTTTACCCCTAACTCTAACCCTCCTCCTCACAGCCTAACCCTAATCCTCCTCCCTGCACCCTAACTCTAACCTTCCTCCTCACATTTTACCCCTAACTCTAAACTTCCTACCTGCGGCCTAACCCTAATCCTCCCCCCTGCAGCCTAACCCTAACTCTAACCTTCCTCCCCACAGCCTATCCCTAATCCTCCTCCCTGCAGCCTAACAATAACTCTAACCTTCCTCCCCGCAGCCTATCCCTAACTCTTACCTTCTTCCTCAGATCTTAATCCTAACTCTAAACCCTACCTGCGGCCTAACCCTAATGCTACCCCCTGCAGCCTAACCCTAACTCTAACCTTCCTCCCCGCAGCCTAACCCTAATCCTCCCCCCTGCAGCCTAGCGCTAACCCTCCTCCCCGCAGCCTATCCCTAATCCTCCTCCCTGCAGCCTAACCCTAACTCTAATTTTCCTCCCCGCAGCCTATCCCTAATCCTCCTCCCTGCAGCCTAACCCTAACTCTAACCTTCCTCCCCGCAGCCTAACCCTAACTCTAACCCTCCTCCTCACAGCCTATCCCTAATCCTCCCCCCTGCAGCCTAACCCTAACTCTAACCTTCCTCCCCGCAGCCTAACCCTAACTCTAACCTTCCTCCCGCAGCCTAACCCTAACTCTAACCTTCCTCCCCGCAGCCTAACCCTAACTCTAACCTTCCTCCTCACAGCCTAACCCTAATCCTACCCCCTGCAGCCTAACCCTAACTCTAACCTTCCTCCCTGCAGCCTAACCATAATCCTACCCCGTGCAGCCTAACCCTAAATCTAACCTTCCTCCTCACAGCCTAACCCTAATCCTCCACCCTGCAGCCTAACCCTAACTCTAACCTTCCTCCCCGCAGCCTAACCCTAATCCTCCTCCCTGCATCCTAACTCTAACCTTCCTCCCCGCAGCCTATCCCTAATCCTCCTCCCTGCAGCCTAACTCTAACCTTCCTCCCCGCAGCCTAACTTTAACCTTCCTCCCCGCAGCCTAACCCTAATCCTCCTCCCTGCAGCCTAACCCTAACTTTAACCTTCCTCCCCGCAGCCTATCCCTAATCCTCCTCCCTGCAGCCTAACCCTAACTCTAACCTTCCTCCCCCCGCAGCCTATCCCTAATCCTCCTCCCTGCAGCCTAACCCAAACTCTAACCTTCCTCCCCGCAGCCTAACCTTAATCCTCCTCCCTGCAGCCTAACCCTAACTCTAACCTTCCTCCCCGCAGCCTATCCCTAATCCTCCCCCCTGCAACCTAACCCTAACTCTAACCTTCCTCCCCACAGCCTAAACCTAATCCTCCCCTGCAGCCTAACCCTAACTCTAACCTTCCTCCCCGCAGCCTAACCCTAACTCTAACCTTCCTCCCCGCAGCATAACCCTAATCCTCCTCCCTGCAGCCTAACCCTAACTCTAACCTTCCTCCCCGCAGCCTATCCCTAATCCTCCCCCCTGCAGCCTAACCCTAACTCTAACCTTCCTCCCCACAGCCTAACCCTAATCCTCCCCTGCAGCCTAACCCTAACTCTAACCTTCCTCCCCGCAGCATAACCCTAATTCTCCTCCCTGCAGCCTAGCGCTAACCCTCCTCCCCGCAGCCTAACCCTAAACCTTAACCCTTATCCCCACTGCCTAACCCTAATCATCCCTCCCAGTAGCCTAACCCTAATCATCCCTCCCCACAGCCAAACCTTAATTCCCCACCCCATAGCCTAACCCTAATGCTCCTCCACATAGCCTAACCCTCCTCGCAGCCTAACCGTAACACCCCCCAGCAGCATAACCGTAACTCTCCCACCCACAGTCTAACCCTAACTGTCCTCCCCACAGCCTAACCATAGCACCCCCCCCCCCCCCCCAGCAGCCTATCCTTACCTGTGCCTGCAGACCAAATTGTCAAATAACAGCTGTTTTCATGGAGAGTGACAACATTCGAATCCCGACCGTCGGAGCGCTATCCAAGTGACAGTTGATTCCCTTTTGGAATTTTGGACAGTGCTGCAGCCGCACCTCTGCAACAGCCACTGGCAAGGAAGTCCAGGAACAGAGGTGTGGGGATTCCATGATGAGCGGGGGACTGATGACACGCAGATAATGCTAGACACACAGCAACCCTCCAAGGATGCACACCCTAATGGTTGCGTGGACGGGCGAGCACAGGGAGCCATGCCAGGGTATGTGCGCTAGACTAATTGGGGCTCCATGTCGACAGGAGGCACAAAACCCAGAAAAACTCATGTCAACCTTTTTATGTATCGAACTATGTCAAACTATTGCTTATGTCGACCTTTTGCCTTTGTCGATCTGTTGCCTATGACGACCTGGCAGTGGGTGGTGTACACCTGCTCACTAGACTGCAAATATACGCGTCGCGCTCAGGTTATTTGCTGTACTGCCATATAGACATTGGGTTACTGTTACGCTGTCTATAATTATTGTGCAATAATGTCCCGGTTCCTGGCATTATCTTGTTCCCCGTCAGCTGCTTCCTGGTGACGACCTGGAGTGACCTTCATGTCTGGCTTGTGCTCATTAACTGTCGTGACTGCGGCAGATGGCGTACCGTGTAGTGACGGGCGCTATTTTGCCATCTACTTGAGGTTAAACAAGATCCAATTATAGCAATGAATTAATAATACAGAGATCGGACGAGGATCGATACCAGCTTAGCGCAGTGTAACATCTGTGGCACATTCCACATTGTAGACATGTCTCCTTACAAATCACATTAGTTTTATTCCATAGAGAGTCGCTGAGAGGTTAAGTAAGGGACCGACTTGAAATCAATAATAGGATGTGATCAGTACACTTTCATTTGTTTTGTTTCTATTTCATTTATCCACGGGAACAATGATTATTTTTCCTTCGATTTACAGATCTTCATTTTGCCACAGATGTAAAACCGGCTTCCTTAAAAAGGGGAACTCCTTGGGAATAGAGCTGTATGCAGTCAATATTCTCAGCATGTCGTACTGACCGCATGGTTGCCTACCCTCCCGCATTTTTCAGGAGTCTCCCATTTAAGTTATTAATCTACTGCTGTCCTGCATTGTATATGTAATCTCCTGGATTCTTCAGATTCTGCCAGGGGTGTCACTTAGGAGTTTCTTTTCAATGACAGCTATTTGCTGTAATCACTGTGATTTGCTGTAGCTGCTCCGGAGTCCCTGCTGATGACTCCCTGTAAGGAGAGATAGACAGAAGCTCATGATCACACAGGGTCTTCTTATCTGTGCTGGTGTGCACTTACCCATAGTGTGCTGCTGCTGTTGCTAGTGAGTGACTAAGAATAGGGTAAGGATTTTTGGTTACTAATCTGTCTTTAAATATTAAATTAACAAATTTGTTGAATTAGAGCATTTAGGGCCTTATTCTAATTCACTCTTTCTGACAAAATCCTTCTCAGATGGACAAAACCATGTACACTGCAGGGGGGGGGGGGGGGGGGGCAGATGTAAAATGTGCAGAGAGAATTAGATTTGGGTGAGTTATTTTGTTTCTGTGCAGGGTAAATACTGGCTGCTTAATTTTTACACTGCAATATAGATCTCACTTTGAAGTAAAACCCCACCCAAATCTAATTCTCTCTGCTCAAGTAACATCTGCCCCACCTGCAGTGCACATGGTTTTGTCCATCTAAGAAGGATTTTGTCAGAAAGAGTGAACTAGAATAAGGCCCTTAGTGTCTATAATGATTTGACTAATACTACAGTATAGAGATGCAGACTGTCAGTGTTCACAGTTAAATAACATCTTATACACTGAAAAACATACTTGTATGCTTAGGGATGAATTCACACAAGGTTAAATTGCATTTGGAATTAATTGCATTAGCATTACAGTAATCATGTATTCTCCGCTGAGTGAGAAAAAAAAGAAATGTCACTGTGAATACACTGTATACAGTAGTTGCAAGCAATAAACATTGTAATAGCGGATGTGTGTGACCCTTTGCATGTACCAGATGAACACATAAAAACTTAACTTCTATATAAGAAATAAAGACACGGAGACTTACAGGTAGGTTTGGCAGAAACTTGTTAGCTGAATTTATTTTTGAGAATAATTTTAAGCTAATTTAATTTAGGTTATTAATTAATTTAAATGGTGGCCAAGAAAGAACGGCTATTATCGAACTCCACCCCAAACTGGCATATATAGTTCGGCCTAATACAACAAGCAGTATCCACTTAAACTACAGCATTGACTGCCCACCCAGCCGGGTGGGCTCGCTGTCCCCGGGCGGGTGATACAGCGAAGGCCTAAGCCAATTAGAGGCAAGCGCACCGAAACAAACCAAACTACGCAGCAAACCTAACTTACAGTAATAACGCTTTAAATTTATGAACTTGCCGTTCTTTCCCGCCAGAGCGGGGACTCCTGACCCGAGGCCCACGCCCAGCCACCGACTAAATCACTGACTCTATCACCACTAGCAGATCTTCTATAAAGATGAACAGACCCCCCTCGCCAAGATGAATTCCATCAGGTCGGAACAGGTGTTAATACCCGAACCTGATACACTCGTGCGGGACCACCGCACCACCTACTTGTAGAACCCAACGGGCTACCGCTGAATTCAACTTCTTACGGGCTTTGTCAATTGCTCTGCAGTCCCTCGCACCTCTCCAGCACAAACGAGGGACCACAAATTACCATATTAAGGTGCATGAAGGCCATGCTAATCTAATGGCGGCCAAATCACCGAGGATCAAGGCTCGTAGCTCCAATTGGGACATTTTCCCGAGGTCATTGCCGCCAAGATGGAGAACCAGTATTTCAGGTAAACCAAATGACCTCACATACTTCATGAGGATAGACCTTAGCTCGCGCCAGGACATACCTCTCACTCCCAGCCAACGCACCAAGCGGCCGCACTGAAAGACCGGTCCGCCACCAGAAGCCACTAGCCTAGCCGCCCAGAATATAAAAGAGTGGCCCACTATCCACACCTTCAGCCTGTCGTTGCCCACACCTATGAGGAAAGAATCGTAGAAGGTATAAAAAGTTTTGTTTAAACAAGGACGGTAGAACATATTTAGGAGGGTCTGCCAAAAAGAAAATTTTTTGAAGTGGTGCACAAATTTGGTGCAAAGAAATGCTTCAATAACAATTGAAGCCACTCCTAGACACAAAAGGTATGAGACGAACCAAGGGAGGGAAGGGTATTGGAAGGGGAGATAGGTAAACAGAGGATTACTCGGCCGGAGGAAAAAACGTCTGGACCTGCTGAGGGACTCTTAATTGGAGCCGAATTAGCCGAATTAAATTGTGCCGAATTCAGTCCGTCAAGTCAGGTAAAAAGCGTGAAAACGCCGGACGCTGGCCCAACAACAGAGCGTAGCTAATCCCCGAGTAGAAAACGGGAGGTATGGGGGAACACAGGAGTACAACCAATCAGCTGGAAACCAAACATTCACAGAGTCAAGGCATAAGATGTGGACAGATGTATTTCCTGTAGCTGGAAGAGCACCATCTACCGAACGCCTTGATGTCCTGAACCTGCCAGCCCGCCCTAGCTGCGGACGTCGCTGCGCCTATTCTAAAGGAATGGGTGCCAAAGTCCCCCGGTGAAAGGCCCATGGTGACCAAACAATGTTGCAACATCCAGTTGAACTGATACCTGGTCAGAGGTAGCTTGTCGTAGTGCAGCAGCCATGAACCGTCAGAAGCCGGTCTAACTTGGGCATACTGAGTAGCCAACGCCACCGGGCAGATTGTGGCAGGCAAAGCGGGGGGCATTGACACCCAAGTCCCCCTAGCTAATTGATCCGTTTTAGAGCGCCTAAGTCTGCACCAAAGTGCCCCTTCCTCGATGCGAATGTCAGCCGCCAGCAAAGTTGCATCCCTGTATTTAGAAGGGGCAACAAGTTCTAAGATTCTAAGAGCTCCATGAAACGCCATGGAAAACGCTAACCTGAATAATAGAGCCTCAAACGCAGACTCAGCATAACTATAAACACTATCTAATAAGGAAGGAAGCATGGAGATTACGATAGGGTGTCTGCAATCCGGAGCAGCAGGAGCCGCCCGTAACCATCCTTTCATTGCTTTGCGCACTAAAAACCCTTTCGTGAAGTCAGGAAGGCCCTTAAGCTGCGCAAAGAAGGATATCCCAGCCAAGTAACGCCCTGCTATCGCCCTGAACTTGCCCGCGTTATAGAGTTGCCAAAGAAAAGAAAGCAGTAGTTTTTGGCCACGCCTACCTTGCTGCGCAGACCCTCCAGAAAAGGATTCCCACTCCGACCATGCCTGCCTGTATGTCCTAAGGGTAGCCGGCGCTACAGACAACTCGGTTAGCCCCTCCAATCCGGCCCGATGACCTGCCAAACATAAAGTGGGCACGCGACCCCGACAAGATCAGCATCTGGGACAAGCTCCCTAAATCGCTCCCACTGAAAGCGGGATAGCGCATCCGCCACCTCGTTTTCTGTACCTGGTACGTGCCTAGCTTTAAACAGGATGTTGAAGCGCAGACATTGCAATGACAGCTGGGCTAAAACGCGCAGAACCAGAAGGGACTTAGCCTTCTGGTTATTGATGGCATGCACTGCGCTGTAGTTATCGCACCAGAAAAGTAGGCTGCAATTCGCGAACCGTGCCCCCCAGACTTCCATAGCGACCATAATAGGGAATAGTTCCAAGAGCAGCATATATTTTGTAAGGCCTTTGTCGAACCAGGAGGTCGGCCAGGGCTGAGCGCACCAGCTCCAATTCAAAAAACATCCAAAGCCTGTTGAGCCTGCCGCATCAGTGTATAGTTGCAATCTGGATTTGTCTACCACCGGGGCCAGCCATATGCGGGTACCGTTAAAGTCCTCCATAAAGGCGGACCATACCTCTAGATCCCGCTTTATTTCGGCGGATAGACGCACAAAGTGATGCGCTTTCTTGACCCCAGCCATAGCCCTCTCCAGCTTGCGACAGAATAGCCTACCCATGGGAATGACGCGGCACGCAAAATTAAGTTGACCTAACAGCGACTGCGCCTGTCGCAGCGTGATTTTGCGGGATGAACAACAGCATGAGATTGAGTCCCTGAGCTTGGCTATCTTATCCTGTGGCAAACAGCAATGGCCCATAACCGTGTCGATCTGGATCCCCAGGAACGACAAACATGTTACCGGTCCCTCCATTTTCTCCTCAGCAATTGGCACGCCGAATTGCCGAAAAAGAGAACGGACGGTCGCCAGAAGCGCAGAGCACTGATTAGAGCCGGAAGGGCCAACACATAGGAAATCATCCAAATAGTGCACGATCCCGCGCACCCTGGACGACCTCTCCCCACACCAATGCAAAAAGGTGCTGAACCTCTCAAAAAACACACAGGAAACAGAGCACCCCATCGGCAAGCATTTGTCGACGAAGGACTCATTCCCTATGCGGAAGCCCATTAACCTAAATGCATCGGGGTGCAACGGCAACAGCCTGAAGGCCGACTCTATGTCGATCTTGGCCATCAGGGCATCATGGCCATAAGATCTGACCAATGAGAGTGCATCATCAAACGACTCATAAGTCACCGATGAGCACTCATAGGGTATGGCATCATTCACTGAAGACCCCACCGGATAAAATAGGTGTTGGATCAATCTGAATTTACCTGAGACCTTCTTTGGAACTACTCCTACCGGTGATATGACCATGTTCGCCAGGGGAGGGGACGAGAAGGGCCCAGACATGCAACCTAATTGTAATTCTTTGGCAACCTTTTCGTGTAAGATGTCTGGGAATTCGTTAGCCGACTTTAAATTTCTGAAAGATCCACCCAAAACCTCCCCTTGTATGGGAATGCTGAATCCCCGATTAAAACCTTCGAACAAAAAGGCAGCAGCCTCCCTGTCCGGGTACTGGCGGAGCCATGTGAACATGGCTCCCTCCAGCACTGGGGTGGGTGCTCTAGCGAGCACCTCCGGAGGGGTGGGGCTTAGGTGTGGCCGGAGCAACCGCCCCCCCTGGAGGGGCGGCCGCCCCGAAAGCAGCTTGATGCTGGGTGGCTTCCCGAGCAATTGATACAGACATGCTTGTAGCGGCAGCGTTGGCCTAGGGAACAGGATGAGTTATTGAATGCATAGCATTTCCCCTTGGCTGTGCCTGGTGTGAATGACCTGCCCCCTGCAGGGAAACGCTTCGGGACGGCTACCTCAGCTGAAGGACGCTGCGGGGCATAAGAGGGGGCAGCGGCCGGATTACCGGAACGAGCCCCCTCCATCACCTCAGTATTTGCCCTGGTAAGCCCCATTCATACAACATCTTTACAGCCAAAATCCATAACATGCAAGCAGTCCTGCTTCCGCCTGAACTGCTCGTCATATGTCCTCCAAGCGACACCCCCGTACGACCTATACATGTCATGGACCATATGAATATACCGTATGATATTCATATGCTCCTCTGGCCTATCCTCTAGGTAGCAGGCTGCAAAAACGCAAAAGCCAGCCAGCCAATTATCATAGGACCGGAAAGCTTCTGACCCAATGCCCCCTTTTGCCTTGGCTGCCTTGTAAGCCTTTTTTGACTCGTCAGTGAGACTGAACAAGTCAACAAAATCACCCTTTTGAATCTTGCCCCTACAACTTTCCCTGAGGTCCCGTAGTACGGCCGTATAATCGCAATGAACCACACTAGGAAGGTTTCTACGCTTCCTCTCCCTTCGTGACAACGCAGAGGTGCGTCTGCGCTTGCTGCTGCGGGCATGACGCCCCGCCTCTTTTTTAGCGTATTTAGCTGCCTGTTTACGTGCCTTCTTCTTACTACCCACGTCAGAGCCACCAGCAGACGAGGAGGAGGACGTGGAAGAATCATGGCTAGAGCCTGACCCCCCTGTTGAGGAATACGCCACTGACTCAGTCCCCTCACCAGAGGAGTCCTCACCTGTTGCCTCAGCTGGATCCTCCCAAGTATCATCGTCGTCTTCAGAATCCGCAGCAGCTCTGGCATCAATCTTCACTTCACCCTCAGGTACCTCCTCGTCGACATCTGAGGAGACAACAGACAAAGGCCTGGGGGGCCACACGGGACCATCACGCGCGAGCCCGCGCCTGTTGGGCCCAGGGTTATGATCCCCCCCTTTCTCCCTACCCCGGCTAGACCTTGGAGCAGTATGGCCTAAATCCCTAAATGCCCTTACAAATTCTGCACATCCAGGGATGGGCTGGACCCCAGACCCCCTGCAACCTTGTTGGCCAGAACCGGAGCCACTGGCCTCACCAGCACCGGAATCCACCAGAGGAGCCAGGGCACCGGCCACAGAAGCCAGAGCGGCCGAGAGTAATGCCGAATCAAAAACAGGGGCCGCGGCACCCGCCCCGCTGCCAGCCCTGGGACCTGTTGACGCCCCATGGCGGCCACCACGGGATGATGTCCCGCCCCTGTGTCTCTCAGACTCACCAGCCCCTCGTCCCCTCGCCTGTGCAGGCCTCCCCTGACGCTCCCAGGAGGGCTTATACCCATAGTGTGGGGTCTCTAGGTCCGGGGCAGGTGATAGGACTTCAAAGTCCTCACCTTGCTCCCTATTATAAAACAGCGGTTCTGGCTGCGGTCTGCGATTAGAACGCTGCTGCTGTCGCCCGGCCCTACTGCCCTACTGCCTCTGCGGCCTATGCTCCGCTGAGGGCGACTACCGCCGCCTGAAGGAGCTGGGGGCTCACTCTCACAATGGGCGCCCTGAGTCTCGCGGCGCTCGCCCCTTGATCGCCCCGCCCGCGGCCTCTCTCCGCTGACGGGTAGGCTGCAGCCGCGGCCACCCGATTAGCGTTAGCCGACGGGCGCCCTCCCCTCGCGCGGGGCGGTCCTGTTGTCACGGGAGCCCCATGCCCTGAAACGTTACGGGCAACAGGCAATGCCCGCGGTCCCCGGCCAGCAACAACGCGGCGGGCGCGTCCTACTGACGCGACCCCCCTGCGCGACGCCGTCCTAGAAGGCCCGACCTGAGCCACCGTGGAAGCCGAAGCAGCGCCCGTGGCCGGTCGCGACGGACCCCGCGCCACCGCGCGCCTCGTCCCGGAGCCCTGATCCAAGGCCCGAGGATCAGCACCGACCTCAGGGGAGGGCGTCACCCGCTGCATCTGAGGTAACGAACCGGGCAGGCAACCGGACGGAGCGCCTGGGCCGCTGGGGAGTGGAACGGGGCATGCTAAAGTACAATGCTTATCTTTTACCACAGAAATCGGGAGAGAAGGGGTAATACTCCTACTCACCAGAACCTTCAGGAAAAAGAGGAAGACTCCTCCTCCTGACAGGGATATTATTTCAGCTAAGCTGCCAAACCTAGCCAAATCATTGGCTCTCCGAGTCACATGCTCTAAAGTTACCCACCCAGCTATCCATGTTTAATACACTTCATGTCTATCTAGCCATTACGTTGTTTGAAACCCCATACTGCAGGCAGCAATGCTGTACTAGTACCAATACTCGCAGAACATATTGTAACTAACGCTATATAGAAATATCTCATGACAACAAGCATGTTAGCATAGACACGCCCATATGTGGAACTAGACACACCCTTTAGGAGGAGTATGGGGCACCAGCAGTGTTATTTATAGCATTGTTGTAATATAATGTTTTTATGTGTTTATTATTTATTTAGATCATTTATCCAATTATTGATTTTGCCGTAGACCAACCTACGGCAGGCCTGGACAACCTGTGGTGCTCCAGCTATTGTGAAACTACAGGTTCCAGCATTCTCTGATGCAGTTTTACTATTAGGGAATCCTAAAATTGTGGCAAGGCATGCTGGGATTTCTAATTTCACAACAGCCACAGATTGTCCAAGCCTGCTGTAAGACATCCGTGACACATCTGTTTGTACAGTATGAGCGCCCCTCCCCCCCCCCCTTATGTTTATCAGTGTTAAAGTTAAGGTCAATCAATATACACTCTATAAGCCTCACCGCGGGTCTTTGTCTGTGTTGGGGTTGGAGTCTACTTTGTAGACCTCCGCTCTGGAAGTTGCCGGGATAGGGATGGCCATTGTTACATTTGCCATCGATGCAACTGGCTAATGATGGTGCATAACTATGCAATGGATGACCATCGATGTTTTCACATATCGATGGTCATACATTGTCTTTGACGGATTGGCCTGTGGGCCAATCAGAATACGGAGTGGGACTTCATGGGTGTCCTGGGCAGAGCTATGCTCCGTGTCCCAGGAAAAAAACAAAATTAATCTATTCGTTTAAGCTTGACATTGATGGTGGGAAACTATCTGGTTCTCCCCCATCAATGTCAACACTATTCAACATCGGCCATAATCATCGAATTTTAAACATCGATTGTCGATGGCCATCCCTCAGCCGGGATAGGAGACATTGCAGGGCACTTTGGGGTGCGGGTAGACGGCGCCTGTAGGGGGCCTTTTCTCCTCCTCGGCTCCCGGAGCCACCCTCCCTACGCCCCTACCTGCACCCAGTTATGGTGGTCAGTGTGCTCCTGTCATCTGTTCTGTGCTGCTGCTGTGACCCATGCCCTCAGTAAGGGGAATGGACGTTCCGGGACTTAGACAGCATTATAGCGCACTTTGCCTATATTAAAGGTGCATACACAATAAACGATAAAAGGCAATATGCACGATAACAACCAACGATATTTTCATACATATCGTCTTGCCATGTATGCACTGTATTATTAGCGATGCTCACTCCCTCTGTCATCTGTACATTTAGCTCAATACTGGCTATATCGTCATTGACAGCTACAGATTAAACCTATGGCTGTCTCAGCCTGACAGCGGGTAGCAGAGGGAGCGGGATGGACTAGCGGCAGTACAGTGCGGTATAATGTAAATAAGGAGCCGTATATTATGATGTGAATAAGGAATAATATGGTGTGATGTAATGTGAATAAGGAGCAATATGTTATGGTATATTGTGAATAAGGAAAAGTATGGTGTGGTGTAATGTGAATAAGGAATAATGTGGGTTGGTAAAATGAGAAAAAGGAGCAATAAGGTTTGGTGTATGCAAATAATAAACACTAATCTGTGACATAACGGGGAGGGGTGCTGGGTGAAACTAGCGGCAGCTTTATGGGGCACCAGACAAAATCTTGCCTTGGGCATCAAATTGGTTAGTGCCTGCTCTGACCTGTGATCTTCTAGGTCAGGGGTGTCAAACTCAAATTCATGGGGGGCCGCATCAGCAGTTTGGTCACCCTCAAAGGGCCGGTTGTATCTGTAGGTCCCCCTGTATAATTATAATGCCATGACACCACAGGCTGCTCCACCTGTATAATATAAAATGAATGCCATGACACCACAGGCTGCTCCCCTTGTGTAATAATAATGCCATGACACCACAGACTGCTCCCCCTGTATAATATAATAAAAGTAATGCCATGACACATAAATGATTATACAGGAGGAGCAGCCTGTGGTGTCATGGCATTATTATTATTATACACGTGTACACCTCTGGAAACAGCAGATATATATATATTTTTTATTGTGAGTGTGATCCTCATCCTCACTTACTGTTTCTCCGTCTGTCCTGCAGCTGCTGCGGCTTCCAGCTTTTCTTCACTGCTTGCTGCGGCCACACTGTCCCCCCCGGTCCAGCTTCCCTGCCTGCTCCTACTTCTCTACAGACGCATGGGCGGCCGGCGTCATCGTCACCAGTGTCTGTCACTGCCGGGCATCAGAGGGAACAGGCGGCCGGGCCCTCCTCCACGTAGCCGTGGAGGCCGGCGGCCATGTTTCTGTAGCCGCATACATATGTGCCTACAGGAACATGGCCGCCGACAGTGGAGGAACAGGTAAGGCAGCCGCGGTGGGGTGGGTGAGAGGAGGTGGCCTAGGCAGGAGCTGGGACACACTGCCCTGCATGCTATCTCCTCGCGCGGGCCACATGACGAGGTCTGGCGGGCCGGATTTGGCCCGCGGGCCTTGTGTTTAACACCCGTGTTCTAGGTGATTAAGGTATGTGTAAGTGTAAATAATGCAAACTTTTCTTTTTTTCACTTCAGTTCTTTAATTGAGTGTATACAAAACATATTTTGTAGGACTTTTTTAACTTCCCTGTTGTTCAGACTATAAATGATGGGGTTTAACATTGGGCAGATAATGACATAAAACACAGATGCATATTTCTCCTTATTCAATGAGAATGACGAAGAGCCGAAGTAGGTGAACATTCCAGTCCCAAAGAACAACCCTACGACAATCACATGAGAGGTGCAGGTGGAGAAAGCTTTCGATCTCGCCGCCGAGCGCATCTTTAACACCGATGCTATAATACAAACATACGAAATCAAAATACACAAAAAAGGTAAGAGCAGAGAGATAAAACTCAAAAAGAAAATTGTGTTCTCATTCAAGCGCACATCACCGCACGCCAACTTTAAGACCGCTACAATCTCGCACATAAAATGGTTGATCTGGTTTTGATTACATGCTGTCATCGGGATAGCTAGCGGTGGGACAATGCATAAAATAAAACTTAATATCCACATGAACGCTGCCAGACGATAACAAACGCTCCACCTCATTAGGACCGGATAATGCAGCGGGCGGCAGATGGCGATGTATCGATCATAGGCCATGATGATGAGGAGCTGACACTCAGTTCCCCCCAGAAAAAGTACGACATACAGCTGCAAGGCGCAACCAAGCGCCGAGATTGTCCTATGAGCAGAAAACAGGTCGGCCAGCAATTTTGGGACCGCAGTTGAAGAATAAGAAGTGTCAATGAAGGATAGATTGCAGAGGAAAAAGTACATTGGGATGTGCAAGGTGGCGCTCTTTATAATGATGCATATTAGCAAAAAATTTCCAACAATAGTTGTCAAGTAGATAATTAAAAATAATAAAAATAGCACAGTGTTTATCCTTCGGTCATTCGAAAACCCCAGCAAGATGGCTTCGGTAATGATCGTCTGGTTCTCCTGTAACATTCTGTAGAGTTATTTAATCATATTGGTATTCTATGGTCCATATTGGTACATATCGTACATCTGGTGTTGGTACATACTCTATGGTAGATCTATGTAAATAGAAGAAAGGTAATATCCCCAACACTCATGCGCCTTAGCCCTTTCACATGTACATGAAGACAAAATAAAATATGAGAGGCTTATCTTATTCCAATTCGCGGTAGGCCAATCCTGGTTTCAAGTTTTATCCAGTATATATCATCTAAAAGAAGAATATAAAGCAACCATAGCGTAATCAGGTTTAAATACAGTAAAAAACAGGTATAAGTAAAAAACAAAAGGGAGTCCTTATGAATACATATGGGAAGTGATTCACAATTACCATATGACTGTGAGAACTTTTATAGATAAAGTTCTCCAATGAGCATAAAAGATTAAAAGGTGGTCCACCCCAGACACATATTCAAGGAAGAAAGTCCGCAAATTACCAGATCTTGTGGAGAACTGAAGATGGACTTAGTTCTCAAACAGGCAAAGTTGCGGCAACTCGCCGATCCTGGACCTTTGCAGTCAGTCCCGGGCAGCGTTTCCTATCCTTGCTCCCTCACTGGTAGTGGTTCCACACAATCCTCTATAAGAACCAACGCATTTCGACCACGTCCGTGGTCTTTTTCAAGGCAAAAAGGTAGGTGTCCATATGTCCCACTGGGTGATTTTTATAGTCCTATATCCCAGTGTTCGCAATATACATGATTACTGTTTGAACGCCAATGATTTGGCACTCCGGCCATCGCGTGACTTGCTCCTGTGGGTCAGTCCAATGATAAGCTCCTTAGTGGTAATATGTAAGGGGAAGGGCACATCCTGCCCATACTAAAGATGGCTGCTGTAGAGCTTCTTGTTGTCATATTACTAATGGAAATCTTAGAATTGGATGTTTCTATGACACCTGCGTAACCGGGTCACATGATCGCCTTGGACATCTTGTTCCTCCATATCAAGGTTGTTTGCACAGTAACTATGGCAACCTTTTTATCCTACAATCTTATGCATCCTGCTATGTAGAAAACCTAAAAATAAAATATCAATTAAAAACTGTACACAAGAGAGGGTACTAAAACAAAGAGGAGAATGAAAACTTGGACATTTCAATAATGACAGTATTTCATACAGGTCCTTTATATGCCAAACACAAAGGTGCAGATAGATATAGACAGACTTTACAAGAACCGCTTCAGCTCGAAGTCAGAGTTGAGACCACCAGGTGCTAGGGTACCGTATTCATAAATCATTTGCATCTCCTTTTTCGCTAGCATTGATGTAGTGTCTTTATGTCTCATAGTGTTTCTAATTAATTTGATGCCCGCAAAGCATTTCATTGAATGAGTGGAGCAGTTATGTTTGGATTTGAAATGGTTGTGCGGGTCTCGAGACCTTTTCTTATATTTCTTAGGTGTTCCCCTAGGCGCACTTTAAGTGGTCTGGAGGTTTGTCCTATATACACTAAATCACATGAACACTTTATCATGTATATAATGTTTCTTGTGTGACATGTTTTAAATTCCCTAATGGCCATCATCATTTTTTTCCATTTTGCTGCTCCCATCTCCTTTAACTTCTCAACATCCCAAACATATACCACATTGGTGAAAGCCATTGCTTTATCTATCAACTCCTTTCTGTACCCACACTAAGCCTTGTGCTTGTTCCTGATAGGTTTCTTCATTAGTACAATGTGTTTAATCTGTTTTAGTTGGCCACTCAGAATCGAATTAAGCCAATTAGAATGGTGACAGCTATCATAATTATGGAAAGATCCTGAATCCGTGGGTTTAAAGAATGTTTTGGTACACAGTTTATCATCTTCAGGAAAAATAGTCAAATCTAGAAAGTCCACACTTGTGGTGCTTATGTTGAATGATAATTCTATGTTGCAAACGTTTTCATTCAATGCAGTTAAAAGCCATCCAGGGATTTTTTATCGCCGTGCCAAATAAATAGCATGTCGTCTATATACCTTTTCCAGGCCACCAGGTTCACCCCATGTCTTTCTTTCGGCCAAATATACTGAAGCTCCCAAATGCCCATGAATATATTGGCATAACTAGAGGAGAACCTGGTGCCCATCGCAGTCCCAGAGCGATGTAAATAAAATGTATCGTTAAATAAGAAGTAGTTGTTGGATTAAATAAACGGTACCCCTTATTTTATAAATTCCTGTGCCTGTGGGTCTATATCACTTTTTTCTAGAAAATCTGCAACTGCTTTAATCCCTGTCTCATGCTCAATAATAGTATACAGAGATTTCACATCTGCAGTCACGAGGTACATCCCCTCCTTACACTGGACCGTGGGTAGGAATTTCAGGACATCCCCCGTGTCCTGCAGATGTGAATCGTTTAGAGACACCAACGGTTTAAGAAAGTAGTCTATAAACTCAGATAGATTCGCCATTATTGAGTTAATCCCTGATACGATCGGGCGTAGATGGTAGATCTATCTATCCTCCCCCGAATTGTCACCATCATTATTGCTCCGTGTCTCTGAATGCCATTATGCCATTTCATCTTGGATATTATCTCGCCACCCCAAACTCAACATTTTCAAAACAGAATTAGTTATATTCCCACCAACCAGTAGTAGTTAGAAATCTGAAATCCCTATTACTGTTGACAACTCGACAGTCCAACCCTACTCCACAAACTCACTGCCTAGGGGTCATCCTCGACTCTACACTGTCCTTTATTCCTCACATTTAATCTAAATCGTATTACATGCATCTAAAAAACAGGTGCCGGAGGACTCACGGCAGTTGGGATTCCGACAGTCATAACCCCAACATCGGAATCCCGACTGCTAAAAGCCCAACACACGGTCAGCGGCTCTTTTCCCTCTTGGGGGTCCATGACCATAGGCGAATCTAGGGAGTGGTCTGGGGGTGCACCACCCATTTTGTAGCTGAGGGATGGGGTTTTCCAACGAGCCCAGCCCCGTGTCTCTAGCCCCCTGGGAACCGGAGATACTGATTGGAAAGAAGAGAAAGTATGTCTCTGTGTGGTGCACAGGTTATTAAGAATGTAAAAAGTAACTTTTATTTGGATACGTTTAAAAGAATGTAGCGAAATATAGACAGACAGTGATACATAAAGACACACACAGTGTAGGTTTAAAAAGGATAAAAATCCTTACTCAGTGTGATCCAACTCAATATCCTCATAGATGTTAGTTAGATTCTATGTATTAGTAATAATGATTTATTGTACAATTTTCCACATCGGATTTTCTGTGCGTTTAAGTCGCCTATTACTGATCTGCTGGTAACAAAATAATCTGGGTTTATGTTCCCCTGTGATGTTACTGATCAGATTACTTCACTTCACAATAGGGTAGGCAATATGGTGCCCCACGGGTTACCCCTCAGGCGGTGCGTGTCTGGTGAGATCTGCCACCTCTACACCAGCACTGCGCGCCGCAAATGAGAGGGAGAGCCGCGTCAATGAGGACGTGTACCCTGCAGAGGAGCTCCGGCGTGTAAGAGTCAGCGCCGGAGATCTCCGTCTGTTAGGAGTCAGATCTGAGCGCTGCGGACGTCACGCAAGTAGCGCCTCTGACTGAGCGGTCCAGTGAAAACTGGCATACCGCTCCGACTAAACAATTTTAAACTAATACAGATCATAATACATATAATAGGGATAGGGGAGAGGAGGAGAGCACACTGAGTGTCTAGGTCAGCGTACGCTTCGCATTGGAGCTTCGTCAGGACCCAGCAGATCAGTAATAGGCGACTTAAACGCACAGAAAATCCACTGTGGAAAATTGTACAATAAACCATTATTACTAATACATAAGAATCTAACTAACATCTAGGAGGATATTGAGTTGGATCACACTGAGTAAGGATTTTTATCCTTTTTAAACCTACACTGTATGTGTCTTTATGTATCACTGTCTGTCTATATTTCGCTACATTCTTTTAAACGTATCCAAATAAAAGTTACTTTTTAACTTCTTAATAACCTGTGCACCACACAGAGACATACTTTCTCTTCTTTCCAATAATTGTCAAACCTGTGTCCAGTGGTAGCACACCCTCCCTACTCACGATTAACCAACCGATGTACATATACACTGAGGGTAAATGAGAACAATAGTGCTTTGATAAATCCTGTGCGACTGATTGCCCCACGTCCCCTTTCCCCAAAACTCAACCGGAGATACTGCCAGGCAAAGCTGGAACATTTTCCCTATAGGATAACATGGGACCCGCTAATTCCGACCCCCACCCAGTTCAACGGCTGCCAGTTCCCCCTTCTGCAACACTGAAGCTCGAGGTTGATCTCAGTCGAACTCAAATCACTGGGCCTTCAATCTGATACCAGGCTGGATCCATATGGGTTAATTGGTTCCAAGGACATTGAGGTTAAACCGTTTTTTTTTTTTTTTTCATTTATTTTATGTAATTTCATGACTGTTTATGTTCTTTGAGGGCAGATTTCTCTGGAACCAAACAGCCCAGTTTCACAGGACGAAAATCATTTGAAGCCAACTCAAATGTTCTTCAATATTTTACTGGTCTCATGTAAATGGGTCAGTTGGTTCCGAAGATATAGCTGGTTGGTTAAAGGGGGGTAGGGAGAGGGGAGTGGTTGTCTCTCCCCCTCACACCAGAAAATGCAGGGACTAGGCTTGTGTATAAGGGGTCAGCCTGGGCATGATCCTGGGACCATATTCCTGGGTAAATCCCTGCATTTTCTGTTGTGAAAGGGGTATTATTTCAAACAGCCGTGACCTGCAGTACTCTGAATACAGCCGGGCAGCCCCCTACTCTCTGCCCAGCTGTCAATGACTGTCACCCCTGCAGCTTCCACTCCAATTCTTCTCCCTGCTTTCACCTCAGCCCGCCCCCCCCCCCTTTAATCATGTGGTGCCGGTGCCCGGTGTGCTCCCGCGACGTCACGCACAACAAAAGCGCGCACAATATTTCAAATGTCCACTCGGCTAGAGGGGACAACAGGAGGGGAGTGGGACGTGCTCTGCGCTGCGCTCTGGGGGCATTGCTTAAGGGACGCTACAAGTGGCGGTATGTGGGGGCATTATGCATAATGTGTGGCTTAATGTGTAAGGGGCATTACGGTGTGCAGCATCATGTGTAAGGGGCATTATGTGTGCAGCATCATGTGTAAGGGGCATTATGTGTGCAGCCTCATGTGTAAGGGACATTATGTGTGCAGCATCATGTGTAATGGGTACTATGGTGCGCGGCATCATGTGTAATGGGTACTATGGTGTGCGGCATCATGTGTAATGGGTACTATGGTGTGCGGCATCATGTGTAATGGGTACTATGGTGTGAGGCATCATGTGTAATGGGTACTATGGTGTGCGGCATCATGTGTAATGGGTACTATGGTATGCGGCATCATGTGTAATGGGTACTATGGTGCCATCAAGCAAGAACCCCATAGCAATGAGTACGTAGGTAAGCAGCACTTATGTGGCAAATATGTAATGGCCATTACGGTTTGTTATATAGTATGAGTGTGGCACAATGTGTAATGGGCATTACAGCGTGTGGCTTTATGTGTAATGGGTATTACAGCGTTTGCTAAAATGTGTAATGGGCATTACTCTGTATGGTCTAAAGCAGTGGTTCCCAACCTTTTTTGTCTCCCGTACCCCTTGATTAGGCTTTTCATTTATAAGGCCCCCCTCGTGAAATTTTTTAGGGGGCGTGGCCTAAAAAGGGGTGTGGCTTAACAGGGGCAAGTCATACTGGCAATGACGAGAAAAAAAAAAAGTGCAACCACTTGACCACAATATAAGCTCAGCCCATTCTGCGGACAGCATATAAAATAACAGAACACTGTCAAATCTCTATTACTGAAGCAACAGACATTCCAACGGATCACGTTAGCCTCCCAAAAGTGCCAGATACACATATGCTCCAATGGTGCCAGTTATGCCCCCACAGTGCCAGAAACGGGAATGCCACCACGGTGCCAGGTATGACCCCATGGTACTGGGTATGGGCCCACAGTGCCAACAATGCCCCTACAGTGCCAGCAACAAGTATACCCCCATAGTGCCAGCAACAAGTATGCTCCACAGTGCCAGCATTGCCCCACAGTGCCAGTAACAAGTATGCCCCACAGTGCCAGCAATGCCCCACAGTGCCAGCAACAAGTATGCCCCACAGTGCCAGCAATGCCCCACAGTGCCAGCAACAAGTATGCCCCACAGTGCCAGCAATGCCCCACAGTGCCAGCAATGCCCCACAGTGCCAGCAACAAGTATGCCCCACAGTGCCAGCAATGCCCCACAGTGCCAGCAATGCCCCACAGTGCCAGCAACAAGTATGCCCCACAGTGCCAGCAATGCCCCACAGTGCCAGCAACAAGTATGCCCCACAGTGCCAGCAATGCCACACAGTGCCAGCAACAAGTATGCCCCACAGTGCCAGCAATGCCTCACAGTGCCAGCAATGCCCCACAGTGCCAGTAACAAGTATGCCCCACAGTGCCAACAATGCCCCACAGTGCCAGTAACAAGTATGCCCCACAGTGCCAACAATGCCCCACAGTGCCAGCAATGCCCCACAGTGCCAGCAACAAGTATGCCCCACAGTGCCAGCAATGCCCCACAGTGCCAGCAATGCCCCCATAGTATTTCCCAGCAGCAGCAGCACACTCACCATTGACGCTGCTGCTGGGGAGAGGACAGTCCAGTGTCCCCCTGCCATGTAGCTGCCGCGCTGCAGTGCTTCTCTCAGGGAAGGAGAGTACAGCACACTGCGTATCTCTCCTTCCCTTCAGTGTGACTGGACTGCCCGTCAATCAAAGTTTGCGGGCCGGCTCCTGATTGGCTGCCGGCTCGCAAGCTCTGATTGATTGGCGGACGGGCGGCCAGTCACAGGGAAGCACACTGAGGGGTAAGAGAGATAAGCAATGCACTCTCCTCCCCTCCAGCGACCTGTCTGGCTGCCGCAGCCGCCATTACAGGCCGGGCCGCGGCGTACCCCCCAGCGTGTGGATGCGTACCACAGGTTGGGAACCGCTGGTCTAAAGTGTAATACCACACCCCTTTTTGTGATGCCATGCCTCCTTCCCATGAGGCCATGCCCCCTTTTTGACACACGGCTATGCCGCGCAAAGGTCCCCCTTTAATTATGTCCAGATCTGGGACCACCCATTACCATAATTCTAGATTCGCCTATGTCTATGACCATGACCCCATAGAGGGAGAATAATATAGGCGGTGAGCGTAGCGAGCCATTGTGCCTGCAGCATGGCAAGCGCAGCGAGCCCTCAAGAGGCTTCGTTGTGCTCCCCCAGCTGTCCCCTCAGTCAGGATTCCTTTGTCGGGCTAATGACTGTCGGAAACCCGACTGTCGGGGTGTTATACCACACCCCTAAAAACCGTATCCAAAATTTGACCATATCTTACACAAGACACTACCAAATCTCTAATCCATGCACTCATTATATACCGCATTGACTATTGCAATGGCCTCCATAGCGGTCTCCCTAAGACAAGACTCTCACCACTACAATCCATTCTGAATGCAGCTGCGAGGCTGATCTTCCTGGCTAGATGCTCATCATCTGCTGATCCGCTCTGCCAATCCCTCCATTGGTTGCCTGTATATTACCGCATTTAATATAAAATACTACTACTTACATACAAAGCCATTACTCTGACTACACTGACTTATATCTTCGCTTATCTCAAAATATAGCCCCACCCGCCCTCTCCGTTCTGCACAAGATCTGCGTCTCTCCTCCACACTCTTTACTAGATCCCATTCACAATTGCAGGTTGGGCATCACCCCCCCCCCCCCATGGAATGCCCTTCCACGCACATTGAGCCGGACCTGGTTTAAAAAATACAGGGGACAACAAGTGTAGGGTTCCCCCGTATTTCTGAAACCAGTCCCTCTTGGACTGGTCCTAGTTCCAAAACTCTGAGGGACAAAAAATCTGGGGGTCCCCCATATTTTGAAACCAGCACCGGGCTCCAACAACCCTTGGTGTCATGCCACAGCTGGGGGACACTTTTTATATAAGGTCCAATGGCCGAAACATGAGCACCGTGGCTGGTCAGCCTTGGACAGGGTACCTGGGGCAGTGGGGACCCCCCCCCCCCCCAATAAAGAGGTCCCCCCCCAGGCTTCACCCGCCCAGGGCTGAAGCCAGGGGCTGTCACCCATGTCCGTGGCCAGTGGACGCCGGCCTGATAGGGTTAATTCACACATTCCCAACATTGCTTTATGCAGGAGAACTACAAGTGCCAGCAGACCTCTCCCGCATGCTGGGACTTGGAGAACCACAAGTTCCAGCATGCAGGGCATTAATGGGCCCGCTGTGACTTGTAGTCCACCTGTAAAAAGAATGTTAAAATAAAAGACACACACACTGAAAAGTACAACTTTATTTCACACACAAACACAGCGGGATGAGCCGGCTTTCTCCGGCGCTGCTAACAGCTTCTATAGCGCTGTCCCAGCTCTACAGAGGCTGATAGCGTGATTGGCCAATGCGTCTCCATGGAGACGCATAGCTCAGTCCTGATTGGCTGAGCTATGCGTCTCCATGGAGACGCATAAGCCAAAGACGCTATCAGCCTCTTGACATACCCATGTTGCATACAGTATCTGTCTTTGGCCTGATTCTGGTTCACCCGCAAAAGCTAATTTTTTTTTTTGTGAACACATTGCCATACACTGTGCTTAATACAAGTATTAGACGCAAATTATCTTCCATAAATATACTTACACCTGACCAGGCAATAAGAACAAAGAACGTTTTTTGTTAACATTTGATACTAAAAGGAGCATTCTCTTTTCAAATCAATTTAAATAAAAAAAAATAAAAAAAAAAACCTCATACAGAAAGTATAATCTTTCCTTTGTACAAAATAAGTAATACATCTTTCATGGCAAAATGATTTGTGTGCAAAGAAATAAACATCGCCAACTTCAAAGTTGACCACCATTGAGCCGATCAGAAACAGCTTGACCATCCGGGGGAGCGTTGTCATCAATCGTCCCAGTTTGTTTAGGCAAAAATGTGAAATGATACTGACGGGTTTCTCAGTATTTCAAAAGAAATTCTATGGGGGTTAATTCAATCTGCCATTCTGACTGTCAGAACGCCACGATAGTCGGAATCCTTGGCCGTTTTTGTTCCATTAGACAGTAATTCGACAGTCGGAATTCAATGTTCCAACTGTCGAGTGTCGAAAAGTCTGAGCATTGGCGAAAACAGCTACAGGTTGTCAAAAAACAGTAAAAATCAGTAGTTGTTTCCGACAAAACAGATGCGACTTGCTTTAAGTCAGATCTGTTTTCTCGGAAACTTCATTCAATGCTGTCGGCAATGACAGCATTGGATAGGCATAATCAGCTAATTTCGCCGGTGGAAATAGTGACCAGGATTGAATGGCGCCCTTATGTCTTTGAACCACTGGTAAATATACAGTACACTGTGGGGCTGGTAATTTATTGAATATTTACACATCAATAGTCATTATGCTATTTTTTTTTAAACAGTACTTGTGTATTAGCAATATGCATACATACGGCACCGTAGGTAAATCGCATTGCATCGCATGCAATTTTTTGCGCGCGATGCGATCACATGCAATGCGATGTGAGTTTCCTATGTAATTTATTCACTGCTCTCTGGCCGCGGGCGGTGGGATGCGACCGCATTGCACGCAAAAATCGCATGAGATCACATGTGAGTTTATAGGGTGCGATGCCATTGACTTTACTATACACTTCTATGAGATGCAATGAGATTTAGGCACCCCCCACTATCCGCGCCACCCCAAAGCGTGGCGAGCGCAGCGGAATGCATCCTCATGACCTTTTCATACCCGCACTATCCACATCGGCGTGGAGTTGATTTTATATAGTTTGGTGAGCGCAGCGAGCCACTGAGCCCGAGGGCGCAGCAAGCCCCACGAAGGGACGCGGATTACGTTACATGTATTCCGCGTCCACGCGCCATGCTTCGGGCTCGATGGCACGCTGCGCTCGCCACACTATTTAAATCAACTCCACGCCGACGTGGATAGTGCGGGCATGAAAAGGTCATGAGGATGCATTCCGCTGCGCTCACCACGCTTTGGGGTGGCGCGGATAGTGGGGGGTGCCTAAATCTCATTGCATCTCATAGAAGTGTATAGTAAAGTCAATGGCATTGCATGCTAGAAAATCGAATGCAATCGCATGCGGTTTTTGCATGTGATGCGATCGCATCGCACTGTTCGCGGCCAGAGAGCAGTGAATAAATTACATAGGGATCGAATCGCTTGCAAATATTGCATGCGATGCAATTTGTTTACGCAGAATCACCCACTAAGCAATTTGCTTAGTGGGTGCCGTGCTAATACACAAGTACCAAAAAAACCTCCTAGAGCAGGGGTTCCCAATCTTTTTTGATTCACGGCACCCTAGAGAATCAGAATTTTTTTCACGGCACCCCTAGGTCCCAAAAAAATTAAGTAGATTGGGTTTATATGCGATTCTTAGCGGCAGTTATGTGGTAAAGGGCAGGATTTGCTTCTGTTTGTACACATTCTATGATTGGCAGCCACCAGCACTGGTTTTGCTCATAAATAATTAACCATTAATAATTTGAGTTGGTCCTGGACCACCAGCCCGCGGCACCCCTGCATGTGTCCCGAGGCACCCCAGGGAGCCGCGGCACACAGTTTGGGAACCACTGTCCTAGAGGTTACCAGCCCACTATCCTCTCTGGGTAACTGGTGTCTCTATTCTAAATATCTCAGACATCATTTGTGAAATCTAATACTTTAATACTGACCTCACCCCTAATTTAATATGCATTTTAAGCCACTGCGTTTTACTTTTCTCCTATAAAAAAAACATTAAGAATACAATGTATCAGAGTGGACGTGACATTAATTGTCAGCCAAATCGCAAGCAATGACGTAAAAGATATAACCTAGCTCTACCTATTGCTGTGTTCCGGCTTCTTCACATCATCGAGCACAACGAGAAATATTGTAAAATAAATCACAACGAGATATTATGTTCTAAATCAAAGCACAAAAATAAAAACAACAGAGCTCTGGGCATCTAACATCGGTCTACGTAGTATGCCAACAAGTATCCAAAGCCGTCACCTTATAAAACACTAAAATAAAAAGCATCCATAATTTATTATCTCGTGAGATTAATTAGATCTGTACAAAGCACCAGACAACCGCATGTAACGATTCCAAACAAGGGAGCTGTAATGAGGCTCTGATTTATTTATTTATTTAATGATAATGATTAGTCCTGAATTTCTAGTTTTAAAATGAATCGTTTTACAGGGAAATGTAATATATGGAAACTTGATACAGTAAATGCTCCGATGCAGTGATGAATGCGTTCCCATATAACATGTAATATAACATGATTGCGTTCCCATCTGCAGATCATATTAATAGAGAGTAACAGTTAAAATGAATCATTCAGTGACTCAGTGTCCCAAGGTAGGGGGTAGAAAGGACCATGGACATTGGCAGTGAGCATGAGTACTGTTATGACTCTGGGAGGCACCACCAAACTGAACCCTGTACTCTGTTGCCTCTACCCGTGGTTGGTGGACACGTGCGGTGCTAGGCTTCACCTTTAACAGCTGCGTTCGATGGAGCTGGTTATGTCGGCTCCAACCCCGATGCCACCAGGTCTTACGTGAGACAACGTGTCCACCGAGGTGGAGAGAGAGCAAGAGGAGAACTAACTAAGACAGAGAATAGAATGGGATACCCCCAGAGTCTACGGGCTTCCGAGAAGGATCTGGGAGCAGGCTCCACAAGACCCCGGGGAAGCAACAATGCTAAAAGGTGACACACTAAATACAAAATACCAGGTGTAATAATACACAAGATGGGAACGTAACAAAAGAGATCACTAGAGCGGAGATGCAACAATGCACAAAATGACACTGAAAAAGATAATAAATACACGCAACCTCTGACTTATCTGAGTAATGGTAATTCAGGTAAGTTCAGGGGTAGGCAGAATGACAGGCTGTAGCTGGAACCTGGAACAAGCTGAGAACCGGGAACACTATAATCACATCAAATGCAAAGCAGAACTATAACCCAGGCAGAACTTTGCCCAGCAGACGTCAGCCTTATATTTAAAAATGGCGCCCTGCTGCGTGTGACGTCAGCTGCCGCACCCTGTGTGCTGCAGAGCCACTCGATGGAAGACCGGGACGTTGAGTGAGTGATCGCGGGTTAGTGTTGGGGCGTTGCTGGGCAACGTACCGGTCTTCCGACAAGCAGCTCTGCAGTGAACAGGGGGGCAGCAGCTGATATCACACGCAGCAGGGCGCCATTTTTAAATATAAGGCTGGCGTCTGCTGGGCACAGTTCTGCCTGGGTTATAGTTCTGCTTAGCATTTGGTGTGATTATAGTGTTCCCGGTTCCCAGGCTCCACAGTCCAGTGTGCGTTGTACCTGTCTCGGCAACGTCCCCGATGCCCGCCTACCGAAAGGAGAGAAACACGCTCTCCGCTAACAGCCCCCGAAAGAACCCTTGCGGGTAAGTTGGACGGGTACTGCAGGGTGAAAACAAGAGGGTGGAGGGTCCGGCTTATAAGAACTTACAGACTAAGGGCCTGAACGCTAGGCTGCATGCAATCACAGCCTATCGAACAGGCAAATGCCGCCTGGCGGACCCCCCCCCCCCGCATGAATGGGATGAAATGGGATGTGTACGGAAGGAAAGCTTAGTTGCACATGCCCTTACGTAAACCTGAACATCGGTACGGGGCAGATCTCAGACCATAGTGGATGGGTCTGAATTGGCCCCAAAGGGAGCTGTGTGTAGCATTTTCAGTGGGTGTTGGAAAAGCATGGACTGGATGCCCGCAGTCATGATACCAATGCTGACTAGAAATGCCAACATTAGTGGGGATGCCGAAATCCCAACTGCAAGTATGTGGGGAATATAATAGCGTTAGGCATTAGAGGCGATGTAGGGTTAGGCTATGGTGGGGGGAGGGTTAGGCTATGGTGGGGGGAGGGTTAGGCTACAGGGAGGGAGGGTTAGGATTAGACATGTGGAAGGTGCTGTCAGGTTTAGGCATTAGGGGACGGGGGTTATGGTGAGGCACTAGTGGGGAGGAGGGTTGGGGGGACAGGGGGAAGGTAAGTATATTTATCTGACTATATTCCCTCCAGCGATATGCCACTGTCAGTATTCTGGCCCCTGGCATCCTCACCCCTGATCATCCGTATATATATACCATTTGGAACGGGGATCAGCATTGAAGAAATGTGGATGAGCAAGTGGGCAGCAATAACCAGCCCTTAGGTAAGAGGACAGAATAAGACCCGACCATCTGTTTGTTCTGAAACTCTCCCACATTATGGGAACATTTACTAAGGTAGGATTTGGGTGTCTATGAATGAGTACAGCATCAATAGGACTTGGCAGTATATGTCCAAGGGTTCTATGGTGGTGAGCATATCAAGCCCCTGGCTCATTGGTGTCCCACTGTATTTCTATAACCAAAACCAAGCTCTTGGCGTGAACCTGGTTCCCAAAATACGGGGGACAAAATGAGTAAGGGTCCCCCGTGTTTTGGAAACCAGCATTGTTTCCACAGCCCACATAGGATTGTTCATTTCCACAGCCCACAGAGGATCGTCCATTTCCCCAGCCCACCGAGGGGCATCTGTTTCTGCAGCTCAAGGAGGAGCTTCTGTTTCCACAGCCCAAAGAGGGGCATCTGACCTGTTAGTAGTACCAGGGCAGGCATACATTTCTTCAGTCTCTGGGGAGACCTCTGAAACCCCAACCCTGAAAGAGATATCAAATGGAAAAGCCCCAGAAGGGGCATCTGAACTTGCATGAAGGGTGTTAGATCCTGCAGCCTCTGAGAAGGCATCTGATTTGCCAACACCAGGAGGGGCATCTGAGTCTTCTATTCAAAGAGGAGTATCTAATCTGTAAACCCCTGGAGGGGTCCTTGAAACGCTTACCCTAAGATAGGTATCTAAATTGCCAACCCCAGGTGGGTTCTCCGGAATTTCAGCCATTTGGGAGGTATCCAGAACCGAGATCCCAGATGGAATACCACTTTTGTCCCAGTCACTCCCTGTGGCTGTGTGAACCGAGTCATTATGTTCCAGGGTTGGTTCCTAATGATGCAATTACTGCAATGAGCCCCATCAATGATATCCTGCAGCTTCTCAGACTCCCAGATACCTGTTCTTCTACAGAGGTCTCCATGTCTCCTGTGTCAATTCATCAGCAAGTTCCAACATTGTCGACAGTGCAGTAGTCTACAAATGAGGAAACATTTATATCCATTGAAGGATAAGAATAAGCCACCGGTAAACCATCAAACACTGACTTAGAGATATATTATCTAGCCCACAGTTGTAAGGGAAAGTAAACTTGTAACTGTCTATAGCTACTGTAATTAATAATGGTAAATAATAATGGCGTTACAAATCACCGTGCAGACATACAGTACAGTGGCGCTCATCAGACGTAAGGTTAGGATGTGTATTTGCTTGTGGCTTTGAATGTGAGCAGCTGAGGGAAGGCTCGGTCACCTGTGGTCACATTCTGGCAAAACATAAAACCGGGACATATTAAACTAATAAATCTATAAGTAAACAGCAAAGTCAACACGTGTTAAAAGAGAAGAGCCAGTAGCCGGCATAAAGGTAGATATTGGCACATACTGTATTGTGTGCGCTGGAAATTATGTGCGATGGAAAATCCCGGAATAAAATGACCCCCTATCAGCTTTATGGGAGTCACAATACCTGCAAGCTTAGGCAGATGGTATTTATTTATCTTTATCACACATTACGGGAAACCCGGTAACAAGTCAAATCCATGCTCATTGTGGGCAATAATTCAGTAGTAACAGTGCTTAGCAAGTGACGAGAAGTTGTCCCTTGTAGGGAATAAATACGGATGAGGGATTCCCAACAGGAGTCCGGTAAGTATACTTACCTTCCCTTTGCTCCCTCTAATGCTACTTTCCTGCAGAATAATACCCCCACAGTCTAACAATAACCCTCCTCGCTAGTGCCTAACCCTAACCCTCCTACCCATCAGCCTAACCATAACTCTCCCCTTCTAAGTGCCTAACCCTCCTGCTAGTGCCTAACCATGCAACCCCGCAGCCTAACGCTAACCCTCCTCACTAGTGCCTAACCCTAACCATCCTACCCTACAGCCTAACCCTCCTCACTAGTGCCTAACCCCAACCATCCTACCCTACAGCCTAACCATCCTCACTAGTGCCTAACCCCAACCATCCTACCCTACAGCCTAACCATCCTCACTAGTGCCTAACCCTAACCATCCTACCCTACAGCCTAACCCTAACCATCCTACCCTACAGCCTAACCCTAACCATCCTCACTAGTGCCTAACCCCAACCATCCTACCCCACAGCCTAACCCTCCTCACTAGTGCCTAACCCCAACCATCCTACCCTACAGCCTAACCCTCCTCACTAGTGCCTAACCCTAACCATCCTACCCTACAGCCTAACCCTAACCATCCTCACTAGTGCCTAACCCTAACCATCCTACCCTACAGCCTAAACCTAACCCTCCTCGCTAGTGCCTAACCCTAACCATCCTACCCCACAGCCTAACCCTCCTCACTAGTGCCTAACCCTAACCATCCTACCCCACAGCCTAACCCTCCTCACTAGTGCCTAACCCTAACCCTCCTACCCATCAGCCTAACCATAACTCTCCCCATTTAAGTGCCTAACTCTCCTGCTAGTGCCTAATTATCCAACCCTGTAGCTTAACCCTAACCCTCCTCACTAGTGCCTAACCCCAACCATCCTACCCTACAGCCTAACCCTCCTCACTAGTGCCTAACCCTAACCATACTACCCTACAGCCTAACCCTCCTCACTAGTGCCTAACCCTAACCATCCTACCCTATAGCCTAACCCTCCTCACTAGTGCCTAACCCCAACCATCCTACCCTACAGCCTAACCCTAACCCTCCTCGCTAGTGCCTAACCATAACCATCCTACCCTACAGCCTAACCCTCCTCACTAGTGCCTAACCCCAACCATCCTACGCTACAGCCTAACCCTAACCCTCCTCGCTAGTGCCTAACCATAACCATCCTACCCATCAGCCTAACCATAACTCTCCCCATTTAAGTGCCTAACTCTCCTGCTAGTGCCTAATTATCCAACCCTGTAGCTTAACCCTAACCCTCCTCACTAGTGCCTAACCCCAACCATCCTACCCTACAGCCTAACCCTCCTCACTAGTGCCTAACCCTAACCATCCTACCCTACAGCCTAAACCTAACCCTCCTCGCTAGTGCCTAACCCTAACCATCCTACCCCACAGCCTAACCCTAACCCTCCTCACTAGTGCCTAACCCTAACCCTCCTACCCATCAGCCTAACCATAACTCTCCCAATTTAAGTGCCTAACTCTCCTGCTAGTGCCTAATTATCCAACCCTGTAGCTTAACCCTAACCCTCCTCACTAGTGCCTAACCCCAACCATCCTACCCTACAGCCACCACCCTCCTCACTAGTGCCTAACCCTAACCATCCTACCCTACAGCCTAACCCTCCTCACTAGTGCCTAACCCTAACCATCCTACCCTATAGCCTAACCCTCCTCACTAGTGCCTAACCCTAACCATCCTACTCTACAGCCTAACCCTCCTCACTAGTGCCTAACCCCAACCATCCTACCCTACAGCCTAACCCTAACCCTCCTCGCTAGTGCCTAACCATAACCATCCTACCCTACAGCCTAACCCTCCTCACTAGTGCCTAACCCCAACCATCCTACCCTACAGCCGAACCCTAACCCTCCTCGCTAGTGCCTAACCATAACCATCCTACCCATCAGCCTAACCATAACTCTCCCCATTTAAGTGCCTAACTCTCCTGCTAGTGCCTAATTATCCAACCCTGTAGCTTAACCCTAACCCTACTCACTAGTGCCTAACCCCAACCATCCTACCCTACAGCCTAACCCTCCTCACTAGTGCCTAACCCTAACCATCCTACCCTACAGCCTAAACCTAACCCTCCTCGCTAGTGCCTAACCCTAACCATCCTACCCCACAGCCTAACCCTAACCCTCCTCACTAGTGCCTAACCCTAACCCTCCTACCCATCAGCCTAACCATAACTCTCCCAATTTAAGTGCCTAACTCTCCTGCTAGTGCCTAATTATCCAACCCTGTAGCTTAACCCTAACCCTCCTCACTAGTGCCTAACCCCAACCATCCTACCCTACAGCCTAACCATCCTCACTAGTGCCTAACCCTAACCATCCTACCCTACAGCCTAACCCTCCTCACTAGTGCCTAACCCCAAAAATCCTACCCTACAGCCTAACCCTCCTCGCTAGTGCCTAACCCTAACCATCCTACTCTACAGCCTAACCCTCCTCACTAGTGCCTAACCCCAACCATCCTACCCTACAGCCTAACCATAACCCTCCTCGCTAGTGCCTAACCATCCTACCCTACAGCTTAACCCTAACCCTCCTCACTAGTGCCTAACCCTAACCATCCTACCCCTCAGCCTAACCATAACTCTCCCCATCTAAGTGCCTAACTCTCCTGCTAGTGCCTAACCGTCCAACCCTGCAGCTTAACCTAACCATCCTACCCCACAGCCTAACCCTCCTCACTAGTGCCTAATCCTAACCATCCTACCCCACAGCCTAACCCTCCTCACTAGTGCCTAACCCTAACCATCCTACCCTACAGCCTAACGCTAACCCTCCTCGCTAGTGCCTAACCCCAACCATCCTACCCCACAGCCTAACCCTAACCCTCCCCTTCTAAGTGCCTAACCCTCCTGCTAGTGCCTAACCGTCCAACCCCGTAGCTTAACCCTAACTGTCTTACCCCACAGCCTAATCCTATCTATAAGAAGGGGCATGGAAACTAGGGACTCAAAAGTAATTATGCCACTGTAAAAGGCATTGGTTAGACCACATCTTGAATGCGGAGTACAGTTCTGGGCCCCGCACTATAAAAAAGACATCATAGGACTGTAAAAAGTCCAGAGAAGAGCAACAAAGCTAATAAAGGGAATGGAGAATTTAAGCTACGAGGACAGAACATATTTGGATTGTTTACGTTAGAAAAGAGACCATTAAGGGGGGACACGCTCAACATGTACAAATATATCAGGGGCCAATGTAAGGAACTGTCAGGTAACAGTTTGTGGAATTGGAATTAGGGCCTTATTTATATTTGTATGTAAGCCCGATGGTCCACGTACAATTCCAATGGTCTGCCAAAATGTCAGGAAATCGTATCCACCATGCTCAGGGGCGGATCCATACCTAAATGACAGGGGGCACGTTCCTTGGTGCCCCTCCCCTCAGAATCCACCACTGGCCATGCTGGTAGACGGTTCTTTATCATTGATCCCTATGTTTTTTTTTATCCCTTCTGAGGATTTGCGCTCTAAATTCTTGGGATTCCCGTCTCTTGTACAGTAACAGCCCTGGTGTCACCTCTGGGTTTATTCGTCATTACATAAGCTACAGTATCTAGGCTGCCTTCATCATCTGATGTGTTTTATCCAAGCCATTTATTGGCTGTCAGAGAACAGAGGGCCTGATTCAGACCAGCAGGTAAATGTCGCACGACAAACGCGCACAACCTGATAGATTGTGCGCGGCACCATTGACGCGCATGTTATGAATTAACGTGTGTTTCTGACCGGTTAATATCCATCAGTCCGGTATCCACTGCCCAGAGGCTCCGGGGATTTCCCCGGGCTTCAGGCTAGGGGTGCCTTAGAGGATGGGACCCTTTTATTTTGGAGGGGGTCCTCACTCCCCCAAGGACCTGACCAGGGCTGACCAGCCAGTGTACTCATATAAAAATGTCCCCCCCCCCGACTGTGGCATTATACCGCTGGCTGTTGGAGCTTGGTGCTGGTGAAAAATATAGGGGGAACTCAATTTTTGCAACCAATATTGGATTTATGCGGCGATGCGAGGGAAAAAGGCATATCTGTCCCGAAGCTGCCCCGAAGCGATCCGGCGCACCTGCGTTTTTCCAGACACTACTAGCGTTTTCCTAGACATGGCTGCATTTTCTTAGCACGCCCACCAAACGACTTCTACCCCCAGATGCCAACTTCCTGTCAACGTCCAGCGATCAAAACAAGTAGCAGGATTTCATTTTTGCCAGGCGTCGTGCATGCACAATTCATCGATAATCGGCCAACGCTCAAATTTTTGGCCATGTGATCAGGTTTGAATTACTCCCCAAACCCCCGAAGACAGCTCACTGAAATGCATTACTCAGACTGACCCGTCGTATTCTAGTACAAATGATGCAACCTTTTGGTTTCTGATCATCATGATTAAAGTCAAATACAAAACATCAGGGAAAAATGCAAAAAAAACCCATCATTAGCTAATATCCAAATATATCAAAGAGCAAAAAGTAAAAATGACAAAGCACGACACACAATCTGCAAATGTCATCTGGTATCGTAACCCAGCACCTTATTACACACACTCATCATTTATCATCTCCTGATATAAAGCACCAGATAAATACACAGCGGTTGTAGCAAACCAAGGGATCTTTATACTGTAATGTATTATGTTTTGTGATATTGATTAATCATTAGTAATGCTGGAAATACCTGAGCAAAAGTTTCCATAGGAAAAATAAATAAATAGTTAAATAAATCAAACATACTTGTTACACATATCTATAGATACTAGTAAGCACGCTCGAAGCAAAAAAGCTTCGAAAGATAGTCTGCTACAGATGGAGCGGGCTTCATTAAGTCCCGGAGCCCACCAGAACGCCCACACGCCCACATGCGCATGCGCGTCACAGACTCTCGGAGACGGGCAGGGTTAGATAGAATTCCTTTATTCGTCTCACAATGGAGAAATTTGCAAGGGGTGTGGGGAGGTGAGGGGACCGGCGGCAGGGACACTGATGTTTCAAACATGCTGGAGCTCCGTAGCCACGGGGCACGCAAGAGTCTCGTGCGAGCGCGCCACCCGGAGGGAGCTGGGAGCTGGCAGGGGCTGGCGATAGTTGGCCAGCCCCCGGCAAGATGAGACCCGCTCCATCTGTACCTTCTGTGTTTGTGTATGTGTGAAAAAGAGATGTAGTTTCACTGTCTGCCAGCAGGTGGCAGTGCTTCAGAGACTCACGGACACAAGACTCATGGACCAAATTACTTCACTGCGTGCTTAAAAATATCATAACAGAAAGTGAAAGCAATTTTTACAGGGACACTGATGTTTCCAACATGCTGGATACGGAGACAGGGAGCTGTGTTTAGACAGAGATTGAAGGTAGAAGCAGAGAGGGACTGGAGGTGAGGTGGAGAGTGGGCTAACAAGCACAGGGAAAAACACAGTGGCCCCACACACAGAAAAAAAAAAAAAAACAGATAGGCCCCATGTGAAGAAAAACAATTACACTGGTCCCCACAGTTAACAAAAATAAGAGACATTGGCCCTCACACCATATCAGTAAATAACAGCTGAACTGGTGGTGGCTGTAACCCGGTGCGGACGTCTTCAGATCTGGTGGCACACTTGAGAACAGCTCACAAGTGCGCCGCGGTACACAGTCTATCCTATGATCCACCCCCGGCCTCTGCGACTTCTGGGAGATTGACACGACGCTGCTGGCACGTAGAACGCACTCGTTACATGTCGATGTTTAGACGCTACGATATGGCTTCAATCATTCTGAAACAGAAAACTAAGATTCCCATGTGAACTGGAATTTTCTCACAATATATAAATAAATACAAACGATACATTTGTAGGAAACTATTCCAACTGGTGGTTTCTGTATATTCGTATCCGAGATATGGGAATATGAGAACAATCAGGTTTTCAGGGTGGGCAAAGAACCACTAAAATCCACTTACAGATAAACACTAAAATATATGGGACACCAAGGTAGTGAGAACGGCTGGTAGGAAACGATGGGTCTTATTGTCTGGTTGCAAAGAGAAAGTAAAATGCAGAACACAAGGTGAAAGACAAATAAGCACTGAGGTCATGTGTTCCATTCCCACCATGGCTCCAACTGTGCAGAGTTTGTATATTCTCCCCGTGCTTGCGTGGGTTTTTTCTGGGTACTCCGGTTTCCTCCCACAATCCAAAAATATACAGGTAGTTTAATTGACTCCCAACAAATTAACCATAGAATGTCTACATGTGTACATGTGGAAGGGTATATAGATGGTAAGCTCCACTGGGGCAGGGACTGATGTGAGTGTTTAAATATTCTCTGTACAGCGCTGTGGAATATGTGTGCGCTATATACTGTAAATAAAGTAATAGATAATAAATAAATGCGCATGTTACAGTGTTACACGGGCGTAATAGGTATACTCCAGGTTTTGTGTAAACGAGATGAATAATTTGCTTTAGATACTGTAAAATATTGCTTTTTACCAAATAATTTTACAGACTTAACTATAAGAAGGGTGCCGGACGGGGTCCCGACAGCCGGGATCCCGGCAGCAATTTACCCGACGACGGGATCCCGACTGTCAAAACACTGACAGCAGGGTTCCCGACGGCCGTCGGCTATTTTCCCTCGTGGGAATTTATTATATAAAATTTGAATTTATATAATAAATATGAGCAATTGGCCTTTTTATCGGATATTTTCCAGATCTCTCACATAGATATTGGCATATAAAGGGTTCAACAACTTCAAACCTTCAAGGAATTCTTATAGGGGTGTGGTACAGGGGTCCGACAGTCGGGATCCCGACTGTCCGGACCCAGACAGCATGGTGAGTGCATTTGAGCCCCTTGCGGGCTCATTGCACTCGTCACGCTGGGGGCACGTTGGCTCGCTGCGCTCCCCACCTATTCTATTCTCCCTCTATGGGGGTCGTGGACCTCCACGAGGGAAAATAGCCGACGGCCGTCGGGAACCCTGCTGTCAGTGTTTTAAAAAAAAAAAATTGGTGTGTACTGCACCCCAATAGTATACATTATAAGTTCCATGTGTGATTGTTCTGCCTCCACGCATCGTTATACAAGCTGCACATTACAAAAAAAACCCAGTAAACTCCAACAATACAGATGGAGCCGGAGAAACTATCGCCAGCCCCTGCCAGCTCCCGCCATGGGACGCGCGCACGAGATGCGGATGCGCCCCGTGGCAACGGAGTTACCCCTGGGTCCCCACCGCCTCCCCTGCCGCCAATGATGGTCCCCCTTGCTGCCCCGACCCTCCCCTCATACCCTGCCTGTCTCCCTGAAGCGGAGAAGGGCAGGGACCCTCTGCGCTGCCGTTGAGAGACTGGGACGCGCGTGCATGTGAGACAGTCCCAGTCAGATGGAGCGCCTCTCCGCCAGCAATCGCCAGCAGGGACATTCTGGCTATCCCTGGCGCTGAAACAGAGGCACTTCATTTGTATTTATCTTCTTTATTGTTTGTGTGTGCTGCACCCATACTATACTGTCAGAAGTTCAGTGTGTGATTGTTCTGCCTCCACGCAGCGTAATATAAAAGCTCCGTCCATAAAAATAAATAAATAGATTTTGCTTTCTTTATTGTTTGTGTGTACTGCACTCCAAAACACCATATTCTATACTGGTAGAAGTTCCGTGTGTGATTGTTCTGCCTCCACGCAGTCTTGGACAAGCTGCGCATAAAAAATTAATAAAACCAAAAAATAGTTTTGCTCTTTTTTAGTGTTTGTGTGTACTGCACCCCAATACAACATACTGATACTGTCAGAAGTTCTGTGTATTAATAACCAGCCAGCTTGCTGCAGACCTTGGCCTAAAATGAATGAAAACAACATTGAGCTGGAAAGTGGTCAAAATTGTCTGGAAAGGGCTGGAAATGAATGTTATTGAGGTTAATACGACTCTAGGGACAAAAAACGCAAAAATTACGCAGGGGCATAGGGAGGGCGGAGCCGGCAGAGCAAGAGCTCCAGGGGGATGAGAGATCAAAGGGTGCCGGAGCCGTGCACTGCAAACTGTGCCGCCACCCGCTCCCTACTCTGCCTGGCTCAGCTGTCCTTTCCGGAGCTATTTTCAATTAAGTCTCCCGCTGGACCGCTAGCCAATAGGTGCTTGTGGTCCAGCAGCCAATCAGAAGCAGCATTGATAGCTGCTGAACTGTGAGTGCCTATTGGCTAGCGGTCCAGCGGGAGAATTAATCGAAAATAGCGGCAGACAGGGCAGCTCAGCTCAGCTCAGGGGGGGGGGGGGCTGCAGTCCCCCTTGGCAATGAGCTATTCAGTCCCCCTTGGCAACAAGCTATTCAGTCCCCCTTGACAACGAGCCAACGTGTCAAACGTGTAATGGGCATTACAGTTTGTTATGTAGTATGTAATGGTCATCAGGGGGGGCGGGACATTCCCTTGCTCTGGGCACCTAATTACACCACTGAAATTACGTGATTTGGGCGTTTTTTGACCGCTTTTTAAAATAAAATCCAAATGCAAAGCTTTTCACCTCCGCTTGACAAAGCCAAATCCAAATCCCCGGCAATGAATCCAAATCTTTGGCCCCGGCGCCCATCTCTACTAATAAGTGATAAAGTTTGCAGGATTTTTTTTATAATGCAAAATCAGGTGAGGTATAGGGATGGACATCGCATTGCGATGTTTCTTAACCATTGCTGATTTTGTTTTGATGGTAGTAATTTTACCATTCAATGTCGGTATTCTGATGTTTTCCACCATTGAATAATAAAAATGTGATGGTGATTCGATGGTCCCGCCCTCCGGCCAGCCATGCTGCACCGCTTCTGTGCTAAGGATATTTGTGCATGCACATAATATATTATTTTTTCTATCCAATTCTTTCGATGCAGTGGTCAGTTACCATTGCATCGAAAGATTCAATGACGGAAACCCAGCCATCATTTGATGGTGGGCATCCGATGTCCATCGCTAGTGTGGTATATTTGGTTAACACCGAAGGGTCAACATGCACAATGCCGACACCAGAGAATAAGGTCAACACAAAAAAAGGTCAACACATAAAAAGGTCAACATGGGTTTTTCACAATTTTTTGGTGTCAATATTGACACCTGAGCACGTTGACCCACAATTAGTGTCCTGCATCCCCTCGCTTATTCTTGCTTCTGTTGACCTTTTGACCATTTTGGCCTTGCCATGTTGACTATCGACCTAGACATTGTCTATCGGCCATCCAGATACCGTGAGGGAGGTGACGTTGCCACCCACAGACACAACATACCTGACTTTATTCATGAAGCTCCCAAAAGCCTGGCCAATATCTGTTAGGGACCCATCAGATCTCAGTTCACCATGATGTGGTGGAGGCAGGGCCGTATTTCAGTGCCATAGTGTACCACCTAGGTACCACATTTTTTGCCGCCCCCTCCCCCCCAAACAAGAGAGATAGAAAGAAAGAAAGAGAGATATACCTTCAGCAGCGCAGGGCTGCAGTTCCCGGGTCTTCAGCCCCCTCTGCAGCATCTCCCCAGCGCCGGGCGTTCAGCAGCAGCACTCGATCCCCAGCGCCGGAAGCGCAACACTCCTGTTGCTGACATGACAGGGCTGCCTCTTTCTGGTGCTGGGTGTTCAGCACTTGAACCCCGGCGCCGGTTCACAGAACAGACGCTGCAGGCATAGCTGGGGAGGGGGGGGGGGGGCGGCATATATATATTTTTAAAGTGACAAAAGAAAATCACGCCACTGCTTGTCGCCCCCAGCAGGTGCCGCCCATTGGCCCGTGCCTTAATCTTCATACCTCAGGGGCCTGGCCTGGTGTCCCAGGGGCATGGCCTAAAATTGTGATTCTCCCTCGAGGCCACGCCTTTCATTTTCACCACTGTGAGGGCATGGCTAGTGCACATTTGAGCTGCTGGCACTGCCCTCAGTCCCCCATGTGAGCAGATCAGATCAGCCATGAACAGGAGGGACCCCAACTGCTCTGCTACCATGGGACTCGGCGCTGGGTGGAATGCAGGACAGTCCCAAAAAACAGGAATGAAAATCGGGACACTTGGGAGGTGGAATGCTGATCTCAAAGTAACATACTCATTAATACTATTACCCAAAGTTTCCCAGCAGAACGTTGCCCAGCGGATCATATTAGATATAGATCCAGTAGATGAAACAAACTTGCTGTATTACTTCAATAGATTGCTAGCTCCGCTGTCAAGCCCAGCATTAATTGCAGGCACAAAGGTACAACTGTGAAAGGCTAAATCAATAAAGATTAACTACCTTAATCATACGGACAGAGTTGGAGAATCACATTAATCTGCTATATCCAATAAGCATAAATCCGCTGTTGGCAAATCCTATTAAAGTTGTCTGCCGCAGTGGCCTGATCTCTGCTGTTACAGACGGGGGATAATTAATAATATTTTGATTTATAATGAGTAGGGGTGTGCATCGGGCACTTTTCGTGTTTCGTGTTTTGTTTTTTTATCTCCTTTCGTGTTTTGGATCTTGATTGGTTTGGCCAAAACCCCCCTTCTGGGTTTTGGATCCTTATTTTATTCCAAAAAATCATAAAAACAGCTAAAAGGATGTTGTTGGCTTCCAACAAAAATGAACCCAAGAGTGAATGTGTGTGTGAGTGTACATGTGGTAGGGAATATAGATTGTAAGCTCCACTGGGGCAGGGACTGATGTCAATGTTCAAATATTCTCTGTAAAGCGCTGCAAAATATGTGTGCGCTATCTAAGAAACTGTTAATAAATAAAATAATAAATAACAGGCGTTACGGCTGGACATTGGCACTACCTATCCTAGGAGACAAAAAATTACTTTCACCCCAGTCGCCAATACAGTATCCATATCCATTCAATATCGGACACCTGCATTTTGTGTGTTAATTGTGTGTTAGTCTCCCTACCCCAATTGTGTATACACCGGTATTAGGTAATATATTTATTTTAATTTTATTTTAATTGTTCATTATATATATATATATATATATATATATATATATATATATATATATATATATATAGTTTTTTATTATTTGTGTCATTATATATTCACAATATACTCATTTTGTATGTATCCTATATGTACTGCCTCCTCTTTGACCCCAATACGGTTTTGCGCCGAGCGTACCTCACCATTTCAAAATCCACCTTGTCAGACTTATACAGAGAGTCTATTTGTGGCTTTTTTTTCGGGTACAACTCTTGGCTTTCCACATATATTTCAGTCAGGAATTTGACCCTCAGCTGTGAATGGCTGGGCGGTGAGATGGGTTCTAGAGTTGGCATGGAAACGACGGGAGTGGCAGTGCAGGTGTGTCCACAGTACGGTGAGGACGGGAAGTCTATAGCAGTGGGCTTCAACTAAACAGACACCATCATGTTTGCATGGGACGGGTGGACTTAGAGGCGCTATAACCCTGGTGTAAACTGGACACCGATCGTGATGATGATGACCAATTTAGCCTTGGGAGAAGGCATCTCCAGCACACTCACGGATGGGTTCTGTCACTGGGACAGAGTAACAGGCGCTGACCCTTCTGCTCCTTACTCAAATAAAGCAGCAGCTATAAAAGGGGGTTGTCAATCCCCACACTGACCACATACGAAAGAAAAAAGAAGCTGCGCTCGGAGGAAATAACCAATGGCTACACAGCGTGCTGGATATTTCGTTTATATACTTCATAAATGTAATAAGACAATGTATACATGTTTAAACACAATAAAATACAATTTAAAAACAAATATAAGAATACATTTCTAAATGGATACTGGGATGGGCATCCCTAGAAGTTTCTCTTTTTGAGGATTCTGTTCCAAATGACGGACTAGGTATACCGTTTATTTTGGACAGTTCAGTGAACCACTCATGATTATAGGATAGAGTCCAGCATGGATTGCGGGTAAGGTGACGTTACCCCTTGGAGTGGAGCCAACGGCTCGGAGTCCTTATTTGTTGCTCAACGGCTAGAGCTTGCGGCAGGTCACCAAAAGTCCTGGTTCAGGAATCCAGGAAGTTTTTGTAATTCAAAAAAGGAAAAGTGGTGGGAGAATGGGGTGCCATGTTTGCTGACAGTTGACCAGGTTGCTATGTTCTTCTGGGGCGATGTGATGGCTGGCGACGTCACCACGTACTCATACCACAGCTATCCTATTGTGGGTGAAAAAGGATCTCCAGTATACAGTGTTTCTAAGGGGTATATGTACTAAGGCTAGAAAATGATAGACCGAATCGGATTGGTTGCTATGGGCAAATTAAGCTCTTTTCACTTTTAGAAGCTTTAGAACCCCCCCCCCCCCCCCCCCCCCTAACAGTGTGGACTCGATGGGCTTTAACGTGATCTCATGCCGCCCAGTTCTGCCCATAATACTGCCCATTGCAATCCTATATCCTTGATGATAAGATGGGAAACCAGGGTGGGGATCAAAGGACAGACCGTGTCTAGGTCAGCAGTCAATTAGTCGACACCAAGAGGTCAATACGCACAAGGTTGGCGTTCACAAAAGCTTAAAATGCACAAGCAGAAGGTTGACATGAGGAAAATGTCTGCATGGAATAAGACGACACGTAAAAAGGTCGACATGAATGTTTTTTGTGCATTTTTTGTGTGTCAGCGTCCATATTGTGAAAACTCAGGTCAACATTTTGCACGTGTCAACCTTTTGTCAATGTTGATCAACAGCAGTGAATGCCAACCATTTTTCTCAATGTCGACCTTTTGGTGTTGACCTATTGACTATGCATTGTTGACCTACCATCCGGATCCCAACCATTAATAGGACAGAGCCATAGAGGTGCATGTTACCGATACCGCTATGAACAGAGGATTCTAGCTGTGTATGTTTGGAAGGCCTTGCTCTTGTATACAACGTAATACACATAATAACTGCAAATCGTTTAGCGCTGTCATTTCTGAGCAATTACCGTCTCTTATTGTTGGCGGTCAGATAACATATAATGCGCGTCCAATGGTTACAACGTGTCAGAATACATAACAACTGTATTTGTGTTTGGACAAGATCTATTATTCCAAACGCAATTATTGACACGAGATCGGTTAATATCTAATCTATGTCACCCGCCGCCACCCGCCGCCACCAGCCCCCCCCCCCCCCCCCCCCTCCTCCCGCCTGGATACTTTTTTCATTTGGCTCTTATCTTGCGCAAACAATTTTATTGCTGGAAGTACAAACGCTGATAAATGACTTTTCCATCATGTGTTCTTTTCTGCAGCAATGGAGAGAAAATGAGCCTTGAAAACGGAAACTGAACACTTAGATGTGTGTTGCAGATGTAACACGTGAAGATTCTAAATTATTTTGAGAAGCTTCAGTAGCAAATAGAGGTCTGCTGTCTAGCAGAGCACCTGGACTCGGGGGTTTACATACTGTACTAAGGGCCTGATTCATCTTGGCTCCGAAAACTGTGAACAACGCAGCTACCCAGCCCCTGAGAGGCCGCTTCAGTAAAAGTGACTTTTATTGGTGAGCGCTATGAAGAAAACAGGGCGGGCTACTGATGTCAGGTGCCCACCCCCGGCATGCATCGGCCCACCACCCCTTCTATCTGTAACAGTGATTTGAGGAGTAAAGTACTGTGCGCCATCTTTGTGAAGCAATCACCCACTTCCCAGGTGGTGGAAAAGCCCTTGGACGATGGAAGTTCTATGACTTCTCTCCATGGTCCTGAACGAAAGAACAAGGCTGCAGAAGATCTACTGGCTGTTGGTTTTATCCCCACCTGGGCCTACAGAAACTTCATGACAGACCTTTGCACATATGAGGTCAAGAAAAATATCCAGTCCATGCTCTTGGAAGGCGTTTGTCAACTTGGCTATTGCTGGGGGATTATTTATCTTAAAGCAAAGGTTGGCACTGCTCACTGAGGACATTGCCATCAGCGTTTCAGATCTAAACTTGTTTCCACCATCTGTTTGTGTTCTACACCTTTAAACTGCTGGTACTTCAACTCTCTCCCCTGTGCCTTATTGTGGATCACCAGCCAGGCCACAGTCTCCACTTGTAGGATGAGACACGGGGGGGGGGGGTGTTAAAATATCAGCAGTTTTAAGGTGTAGAACACCAACAGGTGTCATTTGCAGCACATACAGCCCCACACAGCCATGGAGGTTTCTAGTGCCATGTGGGACCTAAATGTGGCATCAGGTCATCACTTCCGCCGGCGTGGACTGTCCGGTGGTTACCATTTCTTTATCACGCAACTGTCATCCCCTGAAGGTTCTTTTTTAGACTGTATTTTTGGAACATTTTTAAAGTGTTTCAACGTTTGTAAATTGGAATCCGGACTTTGGGTCAACGTGCAATAGGTTGAAAGCCAATAGACTGACCACTATTGGCTGACATGCATTATGTCGACATGGTCATGATCAACACAGGAAACGGTTGAGGAGAGTTTTACTTTTTTATCTAACATCCATGTGGACTATGACTGGGAATGGGAACGTGAATGGGTAGGAGGATGGATGGAACGTGGATGGGTAGGAGGATAGATGGAACGTGTACTGAGCGCAGCGGAGCGAGGCTCCTGACCCAAAGCACGGAGAGCGAAGCGAGTAGCTGGCTGACTTGTACTTTACCTCATTCCATTTTATCTCTCTCCAAGGTGATGGTGTATGGAGGGGTTATGGTATAAAGGGTTGACAATCTTTAGGTTGAAACTCAGTGGTTGACATGCACAAGGTCAACATCCACAAAATGTCGAAACGAGCAAAAGGTCAACGTGAAAATTGTTGGCAAATCAGTTTTCATCGTTTTTTTTTTTTTGGGGGGGGAGGGGGGTGTTATTTGTAGATTTCATCAGGTGAGCTCCACATTAATTACTACAGTGTGTCAACTCACCCGGCTTGCTTCGCTCGCCATGCTTCATTCCCAATGGATGTCAACGTGGACGGTAAAGTTTGAAAATAAAAATTCATGTCAAACTTTTCTTGTGTCGCCCATTGCCATGTCAGTGTTGACCTTTGGTCTATGTCGACATTGTCCACCATATAAAAATTGGCTTGTGCTTCGCTCGGTCCCTATGTGTCTTGGTTTACATGTGCCGACCGTGTTCCCTTGTCTACACAATAATTCAATTAACACAGTGTAAATTGCAGCTAATAGCGCCTTATTGGTATCAGATAAGGACCCTCAACCTCAACAGGTAACCCTTTACACCAGTTGTTGATTGTGTATAAGTTTTCGGAGGAGGGCGGTGGACGGTGCCAGTAACTTGCAGCGTACATTGTGCCGTTTGGTCGCTGCACGTGTGTGTTAACGGCTCTGGTGCTGCGGTCACAGGGGGTGGGAGCCACTTTGCTCTGGCCAGATTCCTGGCGTATGCGCTGTGTCCCACCAGCCCCTCTTCCATTGGCCATGTCACCCAGCAAGAGTCTCAATGGCCTGGTCTAAGTGTGCAGAATGCTATAATACTGTATGTTGGTGCTTTTCAAATAAATAGCAATAAAGAGTAACTGTGTTTGGCCTGTGGTGACCTGGGGGTCCTGTGCTCTGGACTTGAACCGTAGGGTTTGGGACCAACCAGTTGAGGTAACCTGGTTGTGGTTGGTGGGCCTATACTGTATATTTGGCCAAAATGATGCTGATCGCTTCGATTATGGGCTGGGATCATTGGGTCTACGGCAAAATAGAATATTCCCTAAAATAAAATAAATAATAATAATAATAAAATTAGAAGAATGGATCGTTTTCATTGCAACACACACAAACCTACACAATACACACAAACAGCCCACACATGACACACGCACACTTCCCAAGGTTTGATTTACTAACACTTTGCTTCCCGAATCCATAACTCCTACTGGTAACACGATAACACTGGCGGCAGAGATGGGCGGCTGTAGATTATCCATACGCATTGTTCTCTTACAGACCGTTGCACCTTACACGCTTCCTCCATCTCTGTCACATTAGCAGGTAATGAATCTCTGTATTGCAGGCCGTCACTACCAGGCAGCAGGGAACCAGGATTGTCAGCAATGTTTGCTCAGATAGATTTCTCAGGCACAAAGCAATTACGTATCTCCTGCCTGAGAACCTTTATATTATCAGACAATGATTTGTATGGTTGTATAAGAGGATAAGTCTGACATTTATAGATTTATTTACTGATAGCCTATCCCGAATAGACTAAACATGTTAAATAGGATCTAATGAAGCCGGCTGCTTACAGATAGAGACTTCACTGGGGATTACTGGGAAATTACATTCACATGGTTGCAAAATTAAGTTTTTTCCTCTACCGCTAGGGTGCCCTGCTCCAACCAAACTCCAAAATGTTCTGTTGGGGGGGGGGGGGGGGGGCCTCCAGATTATCTCCTATCTGCAAATTTTGGAATAAAATTTTTCAGGTGGGGCAGATGTAACAGGTGCAGAGAGAGATAGTTGGATTCTGGTGGGGGTGTATTCAAACTGAAATCTAAAAATTGCAGTGTTAGAATAAATCAGCCAGAATTTACCCTGCACAGAAAATATAACTCACCCAAATCGAACTCTGGCTGCAAATGTTTTAATGTTAATGCAGCATGGTTTTGCCCGTTTTGAGAACAAATTTGTTATGAGATCAGGTCTGAATTAGTCCTTCGGCCAGATTTATTTTTATTCACTTCAATTTAAATCGTCACTGCTCAGTTCCCTTGTGTCATCGATGAATGTATCACTCTGCTAAACCTTCCTTGACAAGTACTGTATAGATCTGTGAAACCAGCATCAAAAACCATCAAGCAATTCTCGGATGGCAAATGGGGATGCACCATTAAATGGCTCTATAATAAATGTGAATCAATATACACATAACCTCAGGTGCCGATTTATGTTTTTGCTGGTGGGTGCTCAAGCCAAAAATATAGAGGAGTGGCTTCATGGGGAAGGGGTGTGGCCACAAAATAATACGAATTTATATTACGGAGCACAGTTGTCTCCAATATTCAAATTACGGCAACAGAGTTCCACATACATAAATGCCCCCACAGTGCAGGTACATAAATGCCCCCACAGTGCAGGTACATAAATGCCCCCACAGTGCAGGTACATAAATGCCCCCACAGTGCAGGTACATAAATGCCCCCACAGTGCAGGTACATAAATGCCCCCACAGGTGCAGGTACATAAATGCCCCCACAGGTGCAGGTACATAAATGCCCCCACAGTGCAGGTACATAAATGCCCCCACAGTGCAGGTACATAAATGCCCCCACAGTGCAGGTACTGTACATAAATGCCCCCACAGTGCAGGTACTGTACATAAATGCCCCCACAGTGCAGGTACTCCGCGGACAGAATACACTCTTCCCGGCATACTGTTTCCCAGGTGGCGGGTCCAGCAATGTGGGTGCTGCAGCCGCAAATTAGCAAGTTAATATTATGGCCCAGCAGCGGGACTCGGGCCCGTGGGTGCTCATCAATTTCCGTGGGTGCTCGGGTCCTTGAGCACCGACAGAATCGGCACCTATGGCCACAACTCTATGTAGCCTACAACTTTGTCTCTTCAATGCGTGAGGCGTGACCAACTGTGTGTATACAAGCACCAGGCACCGCACTACAATTAGGCCCTTAGAACTATATTTTCTACTTTGTATTGTCCAATAAATGCTGCACAATGTTTCATACTGTACAAATGCGCAGTACACATATGTTGTAAGTGAACCTAATGCAGTAACAGGACAATCTCATGTCTATATATTATATATATATATATATATATATATATATATATATATATATATATATATATATATATATATATATATTGCACCTAATGCCGAATGATTGCTGTCTTGTTATCACTACGCTCAGTTACTCAGGATTTTAGCAGGTGCTCAGGGTAATAAATTATCTGACGCTGAGCGATGGGACAATCACTGCAGAGCATATCCCCCCACCCCCCAGTAAAGACCTGTTCTGCAATTAGACGTTCACAGAGATCAATGAGATCAATTCCACTGTTTGACAGAATTGCTTCGATCAGCGAATCCCTCGCTTGGCGGCCTGGCTGCGTCATGCGCGTCACATTCATGCTTACACAATGGCATGTTTTTGCTGACGGTCGGATTTCTCACCACCAGCACAACGTTATGGGCTGGGAATATCATTTGGTGCGCGACCTCTCTCTCCACAAAACTCATTTCAGAATGATCATTGAGAATTTCTTTGTGTGTTTGTTCTCTAATAGAAAAACCTTCCCATTTAATTCCTTGGCTCCGTCCCAGAAGCACAAATACGTGAAGGGCTCAGATAGAGGATTTGTCTCCTGCCGTTGTACGAGATAAGCGCAGTGGGCGGGTCTTGCGTTAATGGACTGGAGGTGGAGGCTGTCGGAGATGGTGTGGGGGGAGTACAGCAAGAGGGGTGTTCCAGACGCAGCTGTGGTGGGATTTATTGCATTTTGTGCATTAAGACTTTTTCCCAAACCACCCAGAAATATTTGTTTTGGTTGTGATTGAATTAGTTTAAGAATATCTATTTGAAATATATCCAATACAGCAGAACATCGTAACCATCGATGGTTGGAACATTGTGACCTTAGCAATTAGCATTTTCTCCCTTACAGTTTCGCTACTTGTCCCTACTTGGTGGCAATAACTTGAAGGGGGGGGGGGGGGCGGCAGTTGGGGGGAGCAGGAGATCACAGCTGCTCTGTAATCGCTGAAGAGATGCCATTTGCCTGCGCACAGCATCTCTTTACTGCATGGAGGGCAGGAAGGCGACTTTGGTGGATGGTGCGGTGGAGGGTAGGAAGATGGCGCTAGGAGAGCACCGGACATGCCCCCCAAAAATGATAAAAATGATAGTTGAGTCACTAGGTCATGCCCCTTTATCCAAGGTCATGTCCACCAGTCCCTTAGCCCCGCCCCATTTCGGGATGAGCGCACCTTTGGGGTGGCAGGTTCCGATTTGAAAATGACCAATGTTGGGAGGTATGGGTAAGGGACTACGTTTTAACATTCCCCAGGGCAGCACGGCGGGCACAGATTGGAGGAAACCAGTAAGCATACCTCCCAACATGACCTTTCCATGTGGGACACGATGCTCTGCTCCTGGACTTCCTTGTCAGCGGCAGTTGCAGAGGTGGGACTGCACCACTGTCCAAAACTCAAATAGGGGAGCCACACCTGCCAGTGAGTTCCAGATTGTGGTGTTTGGGGTGGCAGTTGGTGGAGTTCCCCTATCTGAATTTTGAACTGTGTGCTGCAGCTTTACAACTCTGCAACTTCCACTGGCAGTTGCAGAGGAACCAGGAGTCCAGAGGAGTCCAGGAACCAGAGGCAGTGGGGTGACACAATATATTAATTGCACTCTAGACATCCACGCGCAATCTGCTGAACCAGCCCTTCAAGAATGTCCACTGCCTTGTTGGATACAGATGCTTGAAATCCATAAATGCCGCATTCCAGGAGCACTGCCGCAATGTCAGCTCCTACCCCCAGCAATGACCATGTAACCCCTGGCAACACGCAAGAAACCCACAGCAAGGAGCATGTAACCTCTAGCAATAATCAAGAAACCCCTGGTAACGGACAATAAAGCCCTGCCAATGAACAAGCAAGGAATCCCTGGCAAAGAGCATGTAACCCCTGGCAACAAGCAAGGAACCCCTGGCAAAGAGTATGTACCCCTGGAAACAAGCAAGGAACCCCTGGCAAAGAGTATGTACCCCTGGCAACAAGCAAGGAACCGTTGAAAACAAGCAATTGCAAATGATTTCTAATTAAGCCACTTCCCGGACGTCCCTAGGCCTGTAGCCCCCATTAGCTGGGTGCTAGGGCTGAGGCCCTGTTAGCTGGGCTCACTGCCAGTGGGCAGTCTTCAGGCACTAGGCCCGTGGGTGCAAGTCAGGAATTAGGCCTGTAGGTGATTCGAGGGCACAAGGCCCTGCATTGTAACCCCCCCAAGTAATAAAAGTGTTCTTGAGCACTAGTCTCACTGAAGGACAGTTTTCCGTGGGTAATAATAGGGGTAAGAGGTGGACAGGCTGTCACCTCTCTGGGCCCAAAACAGGAGTAGCGGGTACCTCCAGGGGTGTACATGAGCTGGCCAGCTCTAAGTAGGGAGGTATAACACCAGAGAATAGGCAGTGATGTGAAGAGCCAGTACCAGGTGCAAGTCTTGGACTGTATTGAGCAAAGTTGTTTAGCTTGTTTGTTATAGTTGTGTCACACCACACACACACTTAGTTCTAGGGCTTTGTGTTGAAGTTGTAGTAGTTGTGCCACATTTAGGTAGTGTTAGGCTCTACATATGTCCGGTGGTTTTCTCTGCTTACAGGGACCTGTGAGGAGAACTGAGGGTGAAGCACAAGACTGGACTGTGAGTGCCATCTTTGTCCATCTTTCTTTGTGAGTTTGTCCCTGCCAGGGCATAAAGTGGTCCTGGAGAGGTGGTGGAACTCCTCCCCCCCCCACACACACACACATTAGGCAGAACCTAGACAAGTGCCAGGGAATCTGTGCCCTACCTCCCATAAAGGGATCATGGTCTCACAAGGAAGGGTGTGGTCACACAATAGTAACTCCAATTAACATTACAACACACAGTAGCACAATTATATACACAATACACAGCAAATAGTGCCATTGATTCATATTACATTGCACCACAAGTATTGCCCCTGATACACATAATGCCCACAGTAGTGCCCCTTATACACATTATGCCCACAATTGTGCTGCTTATACACATCTGTCTCAGTCACTCCAGCAGCTCAATGTCCATGTCCCTCAGCAGCTTCATCCCCTGTGTCCCTCCAGCAACTTCCTCACCTCTGAGTCCTCCAGCCCTCTCTCACCCTGTCTACAGCATGCACAGAGCCTCCTCTTAGTGGCTCTTCATCACTACAGTAACGGTGACGGCATGACATCACATACGCCGTGCCAAAAGAAGAAGCCGCTGGGACAGGCTTTTCTGTTGGAATTACTGTTCAGGGCTGCGGTAGAGGTGAACTCAGTTCCCCCTACCATTAGAGGTGGTGGAACTCAGTTCCACCCCCTCACTTTAACCCCTGGTCCCTGCCTATCTCCCCTGGGTGGACCGTTGAACTTGCATCCTGTGTAAGTTTGAATTTTCACTGATAGGTGTTAATTTGGGCTATGAGGCCAAGAGTACTGAGGGTGACCTACATATAGACTCAAATCTCTATTATCTAGGGACCTCATAGGATGCATCGGTCTGCGTCTGGGATGGACAATACTCAACTCCTCTCCTTCCACCTAGGTGATCGTGGAACGAAGAAGGGTCTCGACGGCGCTGAACAAGTATGTCCCTCGGAATGTATATTGCTCGTGATGTAGGGCAAAGAATATATGAAAAAAACGTGTTAGATTTTTCAAAAAAGACGGGGTGTATAAATAAACCACTTGGTAGGGGGATTCGTACCCAGACTCACAGGGTAGGGGTGTGGTAAAGGTGTATAAAGGTATCTTTAAAGGGGTCCACCCGTGCAAATAGAAAATAGCTAGAATACCAAGATGATGGAACAGTGTCCAAGATGGCGTACCGTACTCACTGTATATACAGGAGCTTGACGTGTATAAAGGTATCTTTGGTCACACACACAATACAGAAATATATCCAGAGATTGCAGATGCCTACCGTACTCACTAGGTGGGTAGGTGGGATACACATATAAAGGTTTCTTTAGGATGTAGCCGGGTCTCTCAGATCTTTATCAACCCCATCCCAGGGGTATATGGTGTATAAAAGAAAGGAGGACCGGTCTCAATAAAAGATTTATTGTAGGTACACCTGATATGTGGCCAATTGACCAATAGCCACACACAGAAAGTCCAATGCAATAAAAACAAAGATAAAAGATAAAAACTCATGTTTCGGCTGTCACAGCAGCCTTTTTCACGGTAGAGAGTGAGTGAACAGGCAGTGGTTTAAATAGGATATGGAGAAAGCACTTCCGGGTTAATGTAATTAGACTTGGAAACTCAAAAAAGAGTGCAATAACATATATAAATATAGTCCAGTAATGTCGCTATAATAGCGGACAGACTGGGGAGAATTCTCATGAAACGTATAATAAAAAATTAGGCTATAAACGATACGTTTCCCCGCAGTGGAACGCATATTAGCATAAGGCTTCCGCGATTTGGAACGCAAAAACCGGAAGTGTCGTATAGACCACATGACTTCCGGCTAATTCAGTCACTCGGGGCATCCTGAACCACGGTCTGTGAAGCACACAGCCGGAAGCTTGAGGTTGCGCTCACGTGGGGCTGCAATATTAAGCAGCACCAATGGCTCTAATAGCCGGATGGTTTATATCAATGCACCGCGTAACACTTCCGGTCTGTGAAACGCACAGCCGGAAGTCAGATAACGCTGTGAACATAATTAATGGCAACTTTATAATAAAAATAGCGCATCATGAAATTCAACTAAAGTAGGAATATAGTGACTGATTAAGCATCCTATATTAATATGAGGATTAATGGGATAATTACTGAGAATCCTCATTCAAAAATATGCTTTCTCCATTCACATCATATACATATACAAAAAATATATATATATACAAAAATACAAAAATACAAAAAGTGCAAATGACATATTAATAACAGAATCAATAGATTAAAAAATCTTTAAAATATTTACAAAAACCATTTTAATTCAAAATCGTGGTTTAGGCCACCAGGGGATAGAGTGGACAAATTAAAAATCCAACGCATCTCGGTTTGTGCCAGGCGAACATCCCTATTGTTATATCTCCAGTTGGTTTTAACCATCTCCAACCCCCAAAAGCCAGTAATAGACTTGGTGGAGCTATTATGCATTTCTAAAAAATGCTGTGAGAAAGGATGTTCTTTAAAACCTTTTTTTATATTCCGAACATGTTCGGCGAGACGAATTTTAAGACTTCTTTTAGTCTTGCCGATATACAATTTATCGCAGGAACATCTGATGGCATAAACCACATAATTTGAATTACAGGTAATAAATTGTTTTGGCTTAACAACAGTGTGATTCAGTTCGATTGCTGTAAATTTTCTAGTGGATGATGGACATGATTTACACATGGCACAGTCACCACAGCGGTGAAAGCCGTTATTACGTGTCGAAATAACATTTTGTTCTATAAATGCACTTTTCACTAATTTATCCCTAAGACTTGCAGCTCGTCTATACACAAATTTGGGTTTACTGGGCAAGATATTAGCTAGAACCGGATCCTCTAATAGAAGTTTCCAGTTCCGTTTAAACACCTGCTCAATGGACCTGTGGTAGGCATTATACTGTGTGCTGAAAGCCACTGTATATTGCTGAGTGTTGGGGATATCGCTGATGGGTTTATCTTTAAGGAGATCCTCCCTTGAGAGGGATCTAGTCTCGTCCAGGGCTACTGCCAATAGTGTGCCATCATAGCCTTTATTTAGAAATTTATTTTTCATTTTTTCAGCACTAGCTTCAAAATTATTAGAACTGGAACAGTTACGTTTCAAACGCACAAACTGTCCTTTGGGGACATTGGATACCCATCTCTTCAGGTGGTTACTGGATGGACAAATATATGAATTTGAATCTGAAGGCTTGTAATAAATAGTGGTCTCAAGTTTATTATTCTCCACGAAAATTCTTAAATCAAGAAAGTTGACCTCAATTTTACTAATATTAAATGTAAGTTGGATGTTAAGGCAATTATTATTTAAGTACTTACAAAATTCATTAAGTTCTGTTTCTTGTCCCCTCCACACAAACAATATGTCGTCGATATAGCGCCACCATTGAACCAGATTTGCACCCCAGCTATGGCCTTGCCATACCATAAGGTTTTCCCATCCAGCCATGAAAATATTTGCATAGCTGGGGGCAAATCTGGTCCCCATGGCCGTACCGTCCTCCTGAATATAAAAACAACCATTAAAATTAAAATAATTATTGAGTAAAATAAACTCAATTCCCTGTATCAATAGATTTTGCAAATCAGCAGAGATATTCGTATTATTCAAGGCTTGTTTGACAGCATGTATACCGTCCCCATGTTTTATGATCGTATACAAGGACGTTACATCTGCCGTAATTAGAAAACATTCGTCGTCCCACACAACATCCTTCATCTTATTCAAAACATCTTTAGTGTCTTTGAGGTGGGATCTATTTTCAAGCACAATTGGCTGCAAATAGTGATCGATAAAGTACGATAAATTAGCAGTAATGCTATTAGTACCAGCGACGATAGGCCGTCCTGGAGGATTGGTTATATTTTTATGGACTTTTGGCAAGAGATAGAGCACAGGCACAGAGTACTCCTCTCTTACCAAAAATCCCGCAGTGTCACTATTTAAAGTGCCTGATGCTACATACCCATCGATAAAAGTTTTCAAATTAAGCAAAATCCTCTGTGACGGGTCAGTCTTCAGTTTCCTGTAGGTGACACCGTCGTTAAGCTGTCTTAAGGCCTCAGAGGTGTACATAGCTTTGTTTAAAATAACGACCGCTCCGCCCTTGTCGGCCGGCTTTATTATAATATTGATGTTATCTTTTAGACTATCAACAGCTTCTCTTTCAATTTTAGTTAAATTGTGCTTAAGGGTAGGTAAATTGTCCTTCAATATTTGAAATTCACTATTAACAATTTTTTGAAATGATTCAATAAAGCATCCCTTCATATACTGGGGATTAAATACAGAGGGTTTCTTAAAGGGGGTACTGTCCTGATTGGTGTTACTGGGTTCCTTTGTAGCAAAAAACTTTTTAAGTGTAACTTTGCGTATGAATTTGTTAACATCTAAATATAAATCGAAAAAATTGATTGTATTACTAGGAGCATATTTAAGTCCTTTTTGTAAAATAGATGTCTCCCCTTCCGTGAGTACATGATCGCTAAGGTTGTAAATTTTTGTAACCTTATCCTCTGAATTATCAATGATGGGTTTGGGATGTTTAAGTCTTCTTTTGGTCCTAATTCTTTTACGTGAACCTCCTTTTTTACCTCTTTTTGTTTTTCTCCTCTTTTTGTTACTAGCACCTGGGTTAGATTTATCAGGACCTAATTTGGTCGCCATGTCTGGCGATTCCGGTCTAAAAAATCCGACCTATTATTGTGGTGAGCTAGAAGATTAAATCTATTCTGGGAGGAAAAACGATCGACCCAATTTGAAGTGTTGGGTCTGTCCTGTTCCCTATTTCTATATTGTTGTTGTTCCGGAAAAACAGGGTCATTCCTTCTATTTTCCCAACTCCTAAAATTGTTCTTATAGGGTACCCTTTTCCATGTTTTTGGTTTGGGTAATTGACGAGGGGTTCTTTGTGGTAATGGTGTTTTAGGCAAATTAGTCCTCAGTATTTCACTATATAATGGTCTCTCTAACGGTGGAGGATGATTTTGATATCTCCTCTTATTAATTGTGCGTTCGTTTCTGGGAGTGAATGTGCCGGGATTGGGTCGTTGGCGGACCGCTGGTGGTCCTGGAACGGGCCTCCCAGGGTTACCGCCATCTTTTTCTCCCTCGCCCCCATTTCTATCCCGTTGAAACTTTTTCTGTTTCCTCCGCATCAATTCATTCTCATTTTTTTGGATTTTGGTTTTAATGTTATTCTCCAACTCTTTATATTCTGTTTGATTTTTAAAGGGGTCCGTAAGAGATTCTAATTTTTTAATGTCAGATTCAACTTCTTCTAATTCCGTTTTTCTCTCCTTAATAATTAACTCCATGAGAGAGACAGAACAAGTATTAAGGATATTATTCCATTTGTGAACAAAATTTTCTGAAGGTTTATTGAAGGAAGCTTTCTTTAGTATCTGAAGTCCCTTAGGCACTAATTGAACTGATAGATATTTCTCAAGAGTGGTGATCTCTCACCAGAGACGGCTCTCTTTTAAGAGAGTTTTCTCTAATCTAGACATAACATTGTCTAATGTGTCATCCAAAATCTCAATATTCTCTATTTTATCAAGTGAAAAAACAGTATTAATATGTTGATGACGTGTATTCCGATGGACAAACATGATAGCAGCCTAGAACAATATTTCAGGCAAGTGAAAGGACAATACAAAAAACAAAAAGTGTAGAAAAGTCCCAAGGCGCTATCTGTCCTTGCAGCCACCGACCCAAATGGAGGAACACTCGGAACTCCTCACTGGCAAGTACTGTGGAACGAAGAAGGGTCTCGACGGCGCTGAACAAGTATGTCCCTCGGAATGTATATTGCTCGTGATGTAGGGCAAAGAATATATGAAATATATATATATTCTTTGCCCTACATCACGAGCAATATACATTCCGAGGGACATACTTGTTCAGCGCCGTCGAGACCCTTCTTCGTTCCACAGTACTTGCCAGTGAGGAGTTCCGAGTGTTCCTCCATTTGGGTCGGTGGCTGCAAGGACAGATAGCGCCTTGGGACTTTTCTACACTTTTTGTTTTTTGTACCTAGGTGATCGTGTCCGAGTGCCAACTCCTCTCCTTCCACCTAGGTGATTGTGTCTGAGTGCCAACTCCTCTCCTTCCACCTAGGTGATCGTGTCCGAGTCCATACAATACAAAAGTTTGGGGTTCCGGACTTCTGAGACGCGGTATTTTTGACAAGAGTGTAAAGCGTCGGTGTCTCAATCACTGTTGTCACCACCTTGAATATTCACTCCCGATGTATTCCCGATTTAAGGAAGGAATCAATAAAAGAAAAAACCAACTGTTACATATCATTCCATATGGTTCAGCAAGCTCAAGATGGACACACGGGGAAGAAGAGATAGATGGGCGTACCCCACTCACAGTATCTATGGCGGAGTGCAGACACGTAGCGTGATCTTTTTAGTATTAATCCTCATTCTTGTCTATCCGATAAACCCTTTGTTCTCCCGATAAGTATACATAAAAAATAAAAAAAATATATATTTGTGTAGATTCGTTTCAATAGTGATAAGTCCTTTCAAACGGACAAGACTGGGTTTTTTTCCTTTTTATGAGCGTACCTCACTCACCAAGTGAAAGGTGGGGGTACACCTATAAAGGTTTCTATAAATGTGACAAAAATTAATACGTATGGATGGGCGTACCCCACTCATGGTAATCTTGATGTTATATAAGCCGTAGCGGGTACTTTTCCTTTACGTCCTCTATTTTTCAGAAGATTCAGGTTCTCGCATCCATTACTAAATCCGTAACTAAAATTCGCTAGAAATCGCAAGCGAATTCTGACTTTGTCTAAAAAAAATGACACCCTTTTACATTTGCGAATTTCGGTCAAAAAAAGTGACATGTGAGATTTTTTTAGACGCCTAAAAATTGCACCCTATTACATCTCTCCCGGGGTCTGATAAAATGGAATATGGAATATGCTGCGCTATACAAGAAACTGTTAATAAATAAATAAAACAGAGGAAGCTGGATGGGACATTGTCGCCACCTGCTGGTCACATTTCTTATTGTAGAAAACAGCATACAGTACTGTATATAGTTTGTTTTGGTACTTGTGTAGTTTCACAGTGGCACGCTACACTACGTTGTCAGCGTAGTATCCCCACGGCAGTCCTGCTTAGTCGGCGTAGTGTCCCCGTGGCAGCCCTGTGTTGTCAGCATAGTGTCTCCGCGACAGCCCTGCGTTGTCAGCGTAGTGTCCCCGTCAGGCAGTGTAGTCACCGTACCATCCCCGGGAGCTGCAGCTCTGTCCCCGGCATCCCTGGCAAGCCTAGTGAGTGCCTCTCACACTGCGCCGGTAAACGTCAGATCCCCTGCGCTGGCACACACCGGCAGAGATGTGATCAGGCAGGCGCCGGCAGAGAGGTGCTCCACCTGCCTGGGATGCATGAGCGTCTCATACGAAAGTGCGTCTCAGTATTTCGCGCGGCAGGGTACAGCAACCCTGCCTGTGTCTGCTTCAGGGAGATGGTTAGGGGTTTGGTTGCGCATGCGTCTCGTGCACAATAAAGGAGGCATTCGCCAGTGCTCCATGTTACATACTGGCAAATGCCTCCATTTCAAACCCCCACTATCCACGCCAGCCCGAAGCGTGGCGAATGGACGTGGTACGCATCATCCCGACCTGTTCATACCCCCACTATCCAGGGCCGGTGCAAGGCACTGGAGCGCCCCAGGCGAGTCGGGGTGGGGGCGCCCCGGTGCCGAGGGAGGGGGGTACCTGTCCTGCGGCACTGTCCGGTGCCAGGGGAGGGGGGTACCTGTCCTGCGGCGCTGTCCGGTGCCGGGGGAGGGGGGTACCTGTCCTGCGGCGCTGTCCGGTGCCGGGGGAGGGGGGTACCTGTCCTGCGGCGCTGTGTATTTAAAGCTGGCAGCGGAGGCAGCGGGGGTCCCTGCAGTCCATTAGAAATAACGAGCGCTATCCCCCGGGCTATGCGGAAGCGCTTCTGTTGTGAAAACACTGGCAGCACGCTGATTGGCTGAGATCAGCGTGCGCCGTGCTGCCAGTGTTTTCACAACAGAAGCGCTTCCGCATAGCCCGGCGGATAGCGCTCGTTATTTGTAATGGACTGCAGGGACCCCCGCTGCCTCCGCCGCCAGCTTTAATTACACAGCGCCGCAGGACAGGTACCCGGGCGGCATGGGGGGGGGGGGGGGGCAAAATGCCGCCCTCCAGTGGCCGGCGCCCTAGGCAAATGCCTAGATTTGCCTAGTGGTGGCGCCGGCCCTGCCACTATCCACGTTGATTTTATAAAGTGAGCCCGATGTGTGGCGAGCAGATGTGGAATACACATCAAGTGATCCGCGTCCGCTCGCCACACTTTATCAAATCAACTCCACACCGACGTGGATAGTGGGGGTATGAACAGGTCGGGAGGATGCGTACCGCGTCCCCTCGCTGCGCTCGCCACACTTTGGGCTGACGTAGTTGGGGTGTTCCAGGAACACAGTCACACCTGTCATGTCATCCATCTGAAACAATAATGATGACACGTGTTAACTGTCAAATAGATTTTAATGACATAAAGAAGAAAAACAATGAGCAATGTTAATAAGTCCCAGAAAGGTCAATACTTTTATTCTTCCCTGACAGCAGCCCCTCCAGATGCAGCTGATGTCGATGCAACTGCATCATCCACTGCGTTGGCTGCTTTGTCTGCAGTTGGGACAAGAGTCAGTGCATGTAATATGCGCAGGAAAGCGTCCTCTGCCACTAGGGTTTTGCGCCACATGAACTCCTGTGAGTATGAGTCCAGGTACTGGCCTGCAGCGCCCTCTGCCTCTTATTCCTCCACTTGCAGGAGCCCCAGAGCTTTCGATATTCTGGGTATGGACCCCAGTGTCTGGGTCTACGAAGTTATAATGGTGGTTGACGCACAGGTGGTGGTACTCCGTCTGCTCCAGTTCTTCCGTAATGTACGCATGCCAACAATCTGAATAGATGGTGGTACCTGGCTTGATGTGTGTCTGGATGGCAGATAGCAGGGTCCTGGTGTCAAGGCTGGCCACTGGTGTGATGAAGCATTCACCAGTCTCACGCGATATCCCACCGAAGAGCCACTGCTGTGGTAGGACGCGTCCAACGTGGCTCTTACACTGGACAAACAGACTTTCGTCCATCTCAACGATTTTGCCAGGTCCGCCAATCCGGCGTTGGGGCTGCGATGTGTGTGTGGGAGAGGGGTTTTTGGGTGTTATGAGGTGTATGTGTGGGATACAGAGGGAGTAGGGTGTGTGGCATGTTCCTAAGTGGCACTTTTGTGGCATTACATGTGATAGTGGCTAAACTATGGACATTGATATTTGTATAAGTGGCCCTTATATGGGTATATATAAATATGTGGCACTACACTACTCTGGGTATTATTATGTTTATAAGTTACACTACAGTGGCTAATATTATGTGTAATAATAACACTACTGTGGGTATTATTATATGTATAAGTGGTACTTTTTGTCAGAGGTGCCAGAGACTAAGAAAGTAGTGCATTTTAACAGACTTGGGATAGGCCTACGGGTAAACTTAAGGATAAAAAAGTTTTACGATTTCCTAAAGAAATAATAAAAAAAGGGGCCAACTAGATGGACAAAGTGGTGATCTGCCATCAAATAATGTTTTATAAGGGGCCCTACTATTGTGTGGCCATGCCCCTTCCTTGCAACACCACACCCGGGGGGGGGGGGGGGGGGGGGGGGGGGCGCATCTGGACCTCTCCAGGACCACTTTAAGTGCTGCTCCTTTACCCGAACTGCACCTTCCTAGTCATCCCACCTGAATCCTCCCTCACCTTCTCCACATTTTAAGGTCCACTCTATCTGCCTCTGTTACCCAAATCACCTCCACATGGAATTTATCTATGACCTCCTGGCCCATCCTCCTCATTCCTTGACAACTATGCAGCCTGGCTTCCACACTTCCTCTCCTCTCACCTCCCCTCCATCATCCTTGGTGACTTTAACATCCCCATTGACATTACTAACCCTGCATATACTAATCTTCTTGTCCACTCTTCCTCCTTTGGCCTTTCTCAGTGGACCCCCTCCTTCACCCCCCACACTCCAAGTCAACCTGATCTTCACTCACTAATGCGTCTCCAACTCTCCCTTCCACCTCTCTGACCACCATCTACTCTCTTTCACCCTCTCTTCCCCTCCTCTACTCCCCAGGCCCAGACTGACCCTCACCAGATGCAATCTTATATTCTATATAATATCATCTTTGTGCGACTTTCTCCTGGCCACTAAATTTGGCTGTCTATACCCCAACCTTAGTCTTAAAGATTTAAGTATTTGAACCTTTGAGAAAAACATAACATTTAGAAAACTGCTTCCTAAATGTATCTTTAACTTCCCTGTTATTCAGGCTGTAGATCAGGGGATTCAGCATTGGAGATAAAATAACATAAAAGATGGAACTGTACTTCTCCTGATTTGTGGAGTACTGAGATGATGGTCCAAAGTACATTAGCATCACAGTTCCAAAGTAGAGAGCCACCACGGCGAGATGGGACGTGCACGTGGAGAAAGCCTTAGACCTTCCTACAGTGCGAATCTTTAACACTGAGGATATAATACAAGCATATGACACTAGAATAATCACCAGGGGCAGGAGAAGGGTAAGAAAGCTAATGGAAAATATGACAAGTTCATTGGACGAAATGTCAGTACATGCTAACTTCAAAATAGCCAGCATCTCGCACATGAAATGGTTGACCTGGTTCCCACAAATAGTAACCTGCATAAAAAATGATGGAAAGGCACAAAAAGCTACAAATAAATATCATTGCCACCAGCCTATAACAAACAGTCCAACGCATGAGAACAGAGTAATAGAGTGGTTGACATATAGCAACGTAACGATCATAAGCCATGAGGGCCAGGAGAAGACACTCACATCCCTCCACCATCAGAATGACGTAGATCTGAATGCTGCAGCCAGCAGAAGAGATTATCCTATGGGTAGAAACGAGGTCTTCTAATAACTTGGGTACGGCAGTCGATGAGTAACACAAGTCAAGGATGGACAACATGCCGAGAAAGAAGTACATCGGTGTATGCAACTTGGGATTAATGGAGATCATGGAAATGATAAGGCCGTTTCCAGCAACGGTTACTATGTAGATTATAAAGAATAACACAAAGAGTGCAGCGTTTACCGATGGGTCATTGGAAAACCCCAGGAGAATAACTTCAAATATAATTGTCTGGTTCATCGTCGCCATCCTTCAATGTGTTACATGGGACCCAGTGTAAGTCCCTTACAATGTTAAAGGGTTTTGAACACTCTCTTTCTGGAGAAAAATATTACTTGCAAAATACAATTACTGGGAACACAATAATATGTCAGAGGACTGATGCTAAGGAACTGAAAGGCGGCTCCTATTCAAATCACAAGGTAAGTTCATTAAGACTTTGTTTCAGTCTAAGTTTTCGTCAACACTTTACAGAAATTGAACTTTCAAGGCCAAATTTAGAAACAAAATTAAATCCATCCACTGTTGTTTTAGGTCGTGGCAACTCCTCATCCCCATCACTGTTTGCATTGTTCATGGAGCCTTTGTTAAGGTGCCCACAGACGCATCAATTATCAAATGCGTTTTGTACTTTTTAAGCATGGATGGTGTTTATGGGCTTGTACGATGCGATGCGCGTTCCCGGGAGCCCGATATTGTATGTCTAATTGTATGTGCTGCACGTACTTTTTAGACTACATCTGAAATTTAACATTACAAACATGGGTTCATCACATCACATCGCATGCATCCAAGTGCACATTGCATCGCAAGCTGGAAGAAAAATTGTATAGAACCATTGTACAGACAAAAACGCATAGCACAGTACAATTAGAGCATCTGTGGGCACCTTTAGGTACAATAAAAAATAATAGTAATAATAATAATAATAATAATAATAATAATAATAATAATAATATAATAATACTTCAGGAATTAAAACAAGCTCCTTAAAAAACAAAATGTCAGCATCCTCAGAAGATTTTAAGGTCAGAATAAGTAGGATCAGTTGTTAGAGATAGACATGAGTTTTTATAAACACCTTCTATGGTACCGGTGATGCTTCCCATACGTGTCCAGCCTCTACCTGTGGCCTCTCCTCAACTCTGCCTGAGAAACCCAGTACCAGGCCTACCCCTCAGAATGAAAACATGGGGACCACTCCTGGGCCTACCCATCCAGGTGAGCAGGAAGCTAAGGGAGGAGAACACCACGATTGTCTTCTGAGCAAGGCGAGGGTAGTGCTGGGACCAGCCTCAGCAGGGACATTTTCTCCACATTCTCATTTACTTCTACATGTAATTTTAACAGCAAAGTTTGTGTTATGATTGGTTTTCCTCTTTCTGCATGTTACATGTTCATGTGTTTTGATCATTGTACTGTCTATATTGTAAGTTTCCGATCCTGCCCCTCTATAACCTATGCAGGTCACCTCACCGGGTAATTCAAGATCAGGATGAGCCACCCATCAGTTCCTAGCATTGCCCATTCTTCCTGGTGTGATCATATGTAGAGCGACTAACCATTTGGTAGGATGAATAATCCTGCAACTAAGGACCATCCCTATTGCCTCTATTGCCCCTCCTGCTTTCATGCAAATCCACCCCTCCGTAGTATTGTATGTTCATCATTTCTGTATTATAGTGTATTGGAAATGTAAGACTATGTATCATGTTCTAATTAGTTGTGCGCCTTAAGACCCATTGTAGAATGAAAGCTATAAAAATAATATTATTATTACGATTAACATTATTAAAAGGGAATACATCATGTGCAATTGGGGATTATATATAAAAAATGAAAATGTTCACTATAAAATTGTTGGACATGATTAATCCATTAAATAGGCAATTGCCATAGGCCACGGTCAAGATCCAGCAGTCTGTAGACAAATCAGTCTGTGACACTTATAAGGTGTGGTCTCTTGATATTGAAAAATGTAATATACTGATAGTTGAACCAGGAATTAGCAGATTGAAGATCACCAGTTGATGACTCTGCGACAAAATGGTCCTGTACGGAGGATGGTGCGTGGTCCACTGGTGAGGTCCAGATAGAAAGGAGCTTGGTTCACTGTGGTCAGTACCCACAGCTTCCGCAGAAGCATATGGCGGAGTCCTTATAATAACTGTCCTATATACTAAGATGTATCCGTCAATAAATACAATCTTTGGAGCTGCAGAAAAAATATATGTATACAAATTATAAGGAGGCAATTTTATGTAAGGATCATCTATATATATATATATATATATATATATATATATATATATATATATATATATATGTCTAGTGTCCGCGTGACTCCCAAACACTGCCATCTGTTGGCAGCAAGTAAAACTATATCTAATAGTTTGCAAAGCATTTGCTTCAAGTGGGCTTACACTGCCATCTGTTGGGAGCAAGTGAAATTACATGTACTAGCTTTCGAAGTATTTGCTTCGGGTGGGCTTACTAGTTATGAATACGAATATTTGTACATCAGAAGGGGATAACTGATATTGCGTCTATGGCTGTAGCAGATTCTCGTTATGTGAGAATTGACACGACCGACTGACACTAACAGAACCAGGACTAGGGGCGTATCCCAGTTAATGACATGGATCACATGATTTTCACAACACATGGACCATATAGAGTACATATATGAACCGAAGCTACAGATGTAGCCCCTGTCATCTTTGCCCAGCGCCTGCCAGAACGTCCCCTCTGCCGAGCGCTGGTGGACAGGGACTCCATTAAACTGGGATGCACCTGCATCTCACGCGCACGCGCGTCCCAGTCACTTGGCAGCTAGGCAGCGGCACCCTGCCTGTCTCCGCTTCAGGGAGATGGGCATGGTTGGGGGGGTCGGGTGGCAAGGGGGACCGTCGGCGATGGCGGGGGAGGCAGCGGACATTGGCGAGGAGCTCCGTTGGCACGGGGAGCGCAAGCATCTCGACTGCGCACGCGCACTTGCGGGAGCTGGCAGCTGGCGGGGGTGACAGATAACAGGGGCTTCATCTGTAATCAGGTGCAGACCTTGTTCCCATTGCCATTCCCATTTCCTGAAGGTAAATATACCGGAGGAAAAAAAACCTAGAGAAAACTTAGTTCTTGTCTTCCCTAATATTGAGAGATATTATTCTTGGTATCTGGTCGACGGATCTATGATGTCTAGACTGACCACACTTAGTCGCACCCGTCTAGTAAGACGCCCTAAAGAAAGTTGACCGTGTCTAGATCGTCAGTAACAGAAGTTAGGCGCCAGCATTAGGGCGACGGGAGCTTGGCCGACATGAGTTGTCCACGTTGTTTTGGTGCTGAATGTCACAGGTCCACTTTCATACTATCCAAGTGGACATAGAGTGAGATTATAATAGTGAAGCATGGCAAATGCAGCGAGCCGAGCGAGGAGACACTGTGCACATATACAGTGTATACTGCTTTACTGAGATTATTATGTACTAGGTCAGGACAGGCCAACCTGTCATGAAACTACAAATCCCAGCATGCCTTGCCACAGTTTTAACACTCTCTTATAGCAAAACTGTGGCAAGGCATGATGGGATTTGTAGTTTGACAACATCTGGAGAGCCACAGGTTGGCCAGGCCTGTACTAGGTGGGCCGCACGAAAATTTTGCATGCGAATAAATTACGATTATATTATAGCGATGTTGGTGCTTTGTATTAGGGGGAAAGAAGAACCGCTTCATTTTAGCCATTGTTATAACAAATTATACTGTAAGACGACTTTGGACACAATATTAGAGGTGCAGCGTAACACCAAACAGGGGAACGTGAGATATGTACACATCAAAACACATTTGTAGACGAAGGTAAGTATGACTCAAACTTGTGGAAAATGTGATATTTACATTACAAAACCTCTTTGTATACAATATTTGGGGTGAAAATATGATTAGCTGTAACTGTTTGACTAAATGTTTCCTTCACAGAAACAAAAATATCTGAAAAGCACCTTACTCTAGAAAAGGCCGCGGATTCCTGTCCAAGCGAGAAGACAGGGGCAGCGAAGTACAAGCAAGAGTCTGTGCCTGTGCTTTGTGGTCGTCTCAAAAGTGACCTTGATCGGGAATTTTTAACTTTGAATACAACGTGGACTTCCAAAGTAACAATCCATCAGAACTTCATCTTTGGAATAGAACCTCATTTATCGATGTTGGTTGAGCATGAAGGGAGAAAAAGGGAGCGTCACCAAGAATCACCTTTTAGAAATAATATATAGGATAATACTAAATGTAACAAACATACTGTAAATTAATCGTCCTCGATATGATTTCCCATCACATAAACACACATTCATTCTAGGGGTATTTTTTTTTTCTTTTTGGAAGCCAATTCACCTACCAGTATATTTTTGGATTGTGAGAAGAAACCAGAGTACCCGAAGGAAACCCACGCAAGCACGGGGAGAATATACAAACTCCGCACAGTTAGGGCCATGGTGGGGATGGAGCCCAGGACCTCAGTGCTGTGAGGCAGTAATGCTAACCATTACACCATCCGTACTGCCCCTTATATATAACACATGGTGGGGATAGAACCATGACCTCAGTGCGGTGAGGCAGTAATGCTAACTATTACACCATCCGTACTGCCCCGTATATATAACACATGGTGGGGATAGAACCCATGACCTCAGTGCTGTGAGGCAGTATCCGTACTGCCCCGTATATATAACACATGGTGGGGATAGAACCCATGACCTCAGTGCTGTGAGGCAGTAATGCTATAACCATTACACCATCCGTACTGCCCTGTATATATAACAGATGGTGGGAATAGAACCCATGACCTCAGCGCTGTGAGGCAGTAATGCTAACCATTACACCGTCCGTACTGCCCCGTATATATAACACATGGTGGGGATAGAACCCATGACCTCAGTGCTGTGAGGCAGTAATGCTAACCATTACACCATCCGTACTGCCCCGTATATATAACACATGGTGGGGATAGAACACATGACCTCAGCGCTGTGAGGCAGTAATGCTAGCCATTACACCATCCGTACTGCCCCGTATATATAACACATGGTGGGGATAGAACCCATGTCCTCGGTGCTGTGAGGCAGTAATGCTAACCATTACACTGTCCATGCTGCCTATACTACACCTAGGCCCTTATTCAGATCTGATTGCAGTACAAAATTGTTCTCAAAATGGGCAAAACCATGTGCGCTGCAGGTGGGGCAGATGTAACATGTGTAGAGAGAGTTAAATTTGGGTGGGGTGTGTTGAAACTGAATCTAAATTGCAGTGTAAAAATAATGCAGCCAGTATTTACCCTGTACAGAAACAAAATAACTCACACAAATCTAACTCTCTCTGCACATGTTACTCTGCAGATGTAACATGTGCAGAGAGAGTTAGATTTGGGTGGGGTATGTTGAAACTGAATCTAAATTGCAGTGTAAAAATAATGCAGCCAGTATTTACCCTGCACAGAAACAAAATAACTCACACAAATCTAACTCTCTCTGCACATGTTACTCTGCAGATGTAACATGTGCAGAGAGAGTTAGATTTGGGTGGGGTGTGTTGAAACTGAATCTAAATTGCAGTGTAAAAATAATGCAGCCAGTATTTACCCTGCACAGAAACAAAATAACTCACACAAATCTCTGCACCTACAGTGCACATGGTTTTGCCCATTTTGAGAACAAATTTGTACTGGGATCAGATCTGAATAAGGGCCCTAGTGCATGAACTGTCAGTGTAATCACCGCGCGCAGTTATTATCCGGCCGCTCTAACATACGCTGGTATTGCCGGAAGTAATCTCTATGTGTTGATTCTGCCCATTCTGGGAACATGCTCGCTGCTGAATTGGAGACCGATGACATTGCTCACATGTGCAGCACGAAATATTAACCCAGACAGTGTTACTGTGTATATGTCACCTGTGGCTAAAAGTCACAATTGCAGCATAGATCCATGTCACCTGCAATGTGATCATGTACAGCCGGTGTGTGACCTCTGTGTGTCAGTATAATAAATGCACTTACCTTCTCCACCTAGATCACAGACAGAGGGTACAAACGCTGATTATGGGGTGACACACAGAACACAGACAGTGCCCACTGCCACTGGTGATCCGACACACAGGAATATATAGCATGTACCAGGAGCACCCCCCTCACTCCTACACCCCTGAGGATAAGCATCTCCGGGACAAATTATACACATACAGAATACATCTAGTACAACAGGGGAATATTAGGGGAATTGATAGTAATTGTTCTTCTAGGGTTTGTTGTAAATAATTGGTAATCATTGTTTCTTTTATTTGTAAAATATAAGTGACCCATGGAAATGTAAAATCTTTTTTTTTTATCTATTCCTTTATTTTTACATTTTCAGATACAAATAACAATACGACTTTATATTTATTATAAAAATACATGGTTAGTTGTTCCCTTTTTTTTATTTTGGGACATGTGGTGGACTCCAGCTTCCTATTTAATTCTACATTATTTATTTATTACATCTCTATCCTATAGTTCACGCTTCTGATCTATCTCCTTATCTTTGTGTTTCTATAATTACTGGTGCTCTTTTGTGACAGTCACTGATCTTACATTTAACTATTGGACTATATTAATCTCCAATGTTGTCCATGATACTATTTAATAGTAGCACAGCGAGCCCCGCGAGGGGACGCGGATTACGTTACATGTATTACACGTCCGCTCGCCACGCTTCGGGCTCGGTGTTTCGCTGCGCTCGCCACACTATATAAAATCAACTCCACGACGACGTGGATAGTGGGGGAATTAAAAAGTCGGAAGACGCGTTCCGATGCCGCTCGCCACGCTTCGGGGTGGCGTGGATAGTGGGGGGGGGGGTGCGTTAAACCTATTTTGGGGACATACAATCATATTATTGTATACCTAATGTCATGGCATAGCACACCCTATAAAATTGCATGCGATTGCATGCGATATTGCGGCAGATGCGATGCGATGGCCCGGGGCAGAGAGAGCAGTGAATAAATTACATAGGAAAATCACATTGCATCGCATCGCACGGCCCTAAAATGGCCCATGTGATGCGCTGCGATGCGATTTTCCTACGTAGAATAGCCCACTAAGCAAATTGCTTAGTGGGTGCCGATCTAGGAAACAAGTACCAAAATTAACCCTAGAATGTCTGTGTGTGCATGTACATGTGGTTGGGAATATAGATTGTAAGCTCCACTGGGGCAGGGATATTCTCTGTACAGCGCTGCGGAATATGTGTGCGCTATATAAGAAACTGTTAATGAATAAATAAATAATGCACTACGTACAATTGAACCTGCTGGAACGTAACCTGGTTTGTTGCACTCTGTATGTCTGCCAAAGCTCTCTTCCAGTCCCTCTGCCTGCCTCCAACCATAATCGACTGTCTAATTAAGGGGGGCCATTTGCGTCGTACATTGCCGCTTAATAGCATCCGAAGTGGCGCATGGCCTGGGGAAGTACGGAACACTATTTCATGGAGGAGACCGCGGTTCTGAGGAAGCTTAAATGTGAAACACGTGTGAACCTGACCTCTGTTACTATGTATCTATCAATGTTAATGTACAAATGAATGAAAAAGAAACACTGTATAGATTGTGACGCTAGTGCATGTGTAGAGGGGATTATAGGAGCCAGCCCAGTCAGAGTGGGACTTAGCCTGCAATAATAAATAAATGCAGAGACCAGTAACCCATTAAGTACTGAGGTCTGACTACCAACCATCAATAGGGTAATATAACCCATATGAAGGGAACTGATCTGAGCATGTCCCACTCAAAGCCACTAGATGGCAGTGGAATACTAAAAATTGATCACCAACCCTAAAATTGCACCAAATCCCCTAACTGAAATACATGCCAATTAAGGATTGGATAAGACAGAAAATAAATACAAATACTATTTTGAAGAGCCAGAGGTGTAACCAGCCTTGAAGGGATCTAAGTGTTCTTCTAAGAAAAAGAAGCGCCGCAAGCGACCTTGAAAATTTCCATGTGGGGTGTTCGGAGCCCACCCCTAGAGGGGAGGGTAATGTCACAATATGCAAGTATTTCAGTGTTACCTGCTTGTAAAAACCTGCTGGCTTTGTCTCATGCTGCTGACAGCTCTGTATAGTTGAACATTACATGCTGATTACAGCTTCTGGTCCACTCCATGCTGCAGGAAAGTCTGTGTGATCTGAGCTCTGCTAATTAGTTACAACACCTGGTGAATCTCTCCTGCAAGGAAGTTCTGTGTAAACTGACCATGCTCAGCCCTCGTTGATTAAAGCACCTGTGAGTATCCAGCCAATTGTGCTTCCTATATAAAGGCAGTCTCTGGCAGACAGAAGCTGCCAGAGTATAGGTTCACTAACCTGCTCCAGCATGCCCAGTGCTTGGTCTGATATCCAGTGTTACCAGTGTATGATTCCGGCTATTCTCCTGACTATTCTCCTGCCTGCTACCTGTGTACTACATCTGTGACATCCAGTGTATGACCTTGGCTTGTTCTGTGACCATTCTCCTGCCTGCTCCCTGTGTCCTGCATCCTGTGACTCCCAGTGTATGACCTTGGCTTTTTCTGTGACTATTCTCCTGCCTGCTCCCTGTGTACTGCATTCGTGACATCCTGTGTATGATCCTGTCAGTTGGAGTACCGCAGGGTTCAGTTTTAGGTCCTCTGCTCTTCTCAATCTATACCTCATCTCTTGGCAAACTAATCCGCTCTTTCAGATTCCACTATCACTTGTATGCAGATGACACTCAAATCTATCTATCAACCTTAGAGTTGTCACCAGTGGATTTAGCCATGTCTCTGAATGTCTCTCTGCCATCTCGTCTTGGATGTCTTCTCGCTTCCTCAAACGTAACATTTCCAAGACTGAATTATTTATATTCCCTCCAGCCAGGAGCAGTTCCCATCCTGATTTCTCCATAACCGTTGACAACGTGACAATCTACCCTACCCCACAAGCTCACTGCCTAGGGGTCATCCTTGACTCTGAACTGCCCTTTGTTCCTGCATTCAGTCTGTCTCAAAATCATGCTACATGCATCTAAAATCATATCCAAAATACGACCCTATCTTACACATGACACTGCTAAAACACTTATCCATGCACTCATTATTTCCCGCATTGATTATTGCAATAGTCTCCCAACTGGTCTTCCCAAGAACAGACTCTCGCCACTGCAATCCATTTTAAACGCTACTGCAAGGCTGATCTTTCTAGCCAGATGTTAATCGTCTACTGATCCCCTCTTCCAGTCCCTCCATTGATTGCCCATATTCTACTGTAGTCAATACAATATACTTCTACTCACATACAAAGCTGTTAACCAAACCACACCAACCTATATCTCTTCACTTATCTCAAAATATTTCCCATCTCGCTCTCTCCGCTCTGCACAAGATTTGCGTCTCTCATCTGAACGGATCACTAGCTCCCATTCACTATTACAGGACTTTCATCGGGCTGCTCCCATCCTATGGAATGCCCTTCCATGCACAATTAGACTCTCCGCTAGCCTCCAAACTTTCAAGTGTTCCTTGAAAAGTCACCTCTTCAGGCCAGCCTATTATATTTATATACCACACGCATAACCCTCTGAGGCACTTATGTATTATATATCTTCCCTTCTGGACTTGTAACTTGGTGGGACTGCTATGCTATTACTGGTGTCTGTCCTTGTGTTTCCCTCCTATATCCCTATAGATTGTAAGCTTGCAGCAGGGCCCTCCTACCTCCAAGTCTGTCTGTTTTACCCAGTTTGTTCTTTCAGTGTTGTCAACATTTGTAAAGCGCAACGGAAACTACTGCACTATATAACAAACTGTAAATAAATAAATAAATAAATAATACAGCAATATATAACACCTGCTATATCAGATACAAGAGTTCAATACCACAACGGCTCTTGGAAAAAAAAAACTATTTTTTTTAATCTGCCTGTTTTAGCCTTAAGGCATCTAAAACGCCTACCGGACTACAAGAGTGTGAACAATCTCTGAGCCGGGTGAGTAGTTTCCTTCAGAATACTCTGTGCATGTCGTAAGCAATGTTTCTTCTCAATATCTGCCACCGCTGGATCGGGGTCGGGATCCTGGCGTTCAGAATCCCGACGCTGGAATCCTGATCGCCGATATCCCGACACTTTCTCCCTCCGTGGGTGTCCACGACACCCCGGAGGGAGAATAAATTAGTGTGCTGATCGTAGCGAGGCACAAAATAACTCACACAAATCTAACTCTCTCTGCACATGTTACTCTGCAGATGTAACATGTGCAGAGAGAGTTAGATTTGGGTGGGGTGTGTTGAAACTGAATCTAAATTGCCGTGTAAAAATAATGCAGCCAGTATTTACCCTGCACAGAAACAAAATAACTCACACAAATCTAACTCTCTCTGCACCTACAGTGCACATGGTTTTGCCCATTTTGAGAACAAATTTGTACTGGGATCAGATCTGAATAAGGGCCCTAGTGCATGAACTGTCAGTGTAATCACTGTGCGCAGTTATTATCCGGCCGCTCTAACATACGCTGGTATTGCCGGAAGTAATCTCTATGTGTTGATTCTGCCCATTCTGGGAACATGCTCGCTGCTGAATTGGAGACCGATGACATTGCTCACATGTGCAGCACGAAATATAAACCCAGACAGTGTTACTGTGTATATGTCACCTGTGGCTAAAAGTCACAATTGCAGCATAGATCCATGTCACCTGCAATGTGATCATGTACAGCCGGTGTTTGACCTCTGTGTTAGAAAAGGGGGGGGGGGGTTACACCTTGCGGTGTCACTTTTGCGCTCCGGGGACCCTTGTGAATATACGAAAATGAACTCTTTATCACTATTTAAATGAGGTCAACATGCATGAGTGAAGCGTAGTTTTTTCAAAATAAATAACATTTATTTAATATCTGCACAATACATGTGGTATAAAAAACAATAACAATAATATAAAAATGATAAAATATCCAGGTAGAAAACTGATGTATACACACTCTTTTAAATAGGTTATGGCATACTATCTAAGCCTAATACCGGTACACACAAACGTGGGGTAGGTGGGGTTAAGGATAACACACAGGGGGTATGCCCTTTGGTGTGATCACACTTATATTCTGTCTGGATGAAAGTCAGTTTCTGTAGCCTTCAACAAGGATGCCGCTGTGGGCTGATATTACCTCTTCCAGAAGTGGGAGATGAACGTGGAAACGTCTGCCGGCAGACTCCCGTCGACTGACCTCTATTAAAGGTGAGGTGTGATCGGCGGTTCCAGGTGCTTGCGTGCCTTCGACTAGTTTCGCCAGGTAACTGGCTTCCTCAGGATGGTCGCAGTACTGGATGAAGCTTCCTGTTCCTCCTTTTATGGTAGAGGTGTGGGTGTGTTTCAGGTGACGTTGGTATAGCCTCTAAGGAATCCTGCACCTATTAGTGCTGATGATCACTTTGGGGTGGGCGGGACTTGGTGCCTGCACCTATCCCCGCTGTGTAGATTTGCTGATGCGGCGGGGGTTGCCGTGGGCGGGTGACGTCACTGGTGCCCTTCTATCAGGTCAACTTCCGCCCTTTTCAGGGCCGTGTTAGCGCTGCTCAATCGTTGCCATGGGGACGCGGTCCGTGTACGCGGTCTGTGTATGCCGCTGCCGCTCATCTCCTGGGAGCGTCTGTCAATTTCACTTCCGCCCTTCTTAGGGTCGTGCTAGCGCCGTTCGTTATCCTGCCGTTGTCATGGTGACGCGGTTTGTGTATGCCGCTGTCATCTCATGGAGGCGTCTCTGCTATTTCTACACAAGTCGGCATTAGTTGTTGAGCCGTTGTCTAGGCGACGAGGGTTAGTTTGGGGAAGCTGTCACGACGCTGGAGTCCGATGCTTTTTTGATTATTTATTTACTTATGTCCCTGTATTACGGTGTAGCTACATAAAGCAGGTGGGCGATTTCATGTGATAATTTGGACACATTAGGGAGAGTGGGAATAAGGAAAGCATGGGACAGGGTTCCAACATTTAGTAATGTTCCATGGGTGTATCTATAAATCATATAACGTATGGGACTTCATGAGGCATACTACCAACATAACTGAGAAGACTGGAATGACTGCAAAAGTGAAATAATAAATGCTAAGATAATGCGCTTGATGGAATCCTTTGATCAATGGTAAAAATGGGGGCTATTTTAAATCTTCACGGTGAAGTGCATGCAAAGGGGCGGGGGGACCCTAAGGGATGGTGGAGATGTAAATGTGTCCAATTGACACCATAGTGTGAATGTGCAGGTTATGTGCAGGTTATGAGTGTGCGCTGCTTTACAATCCCTTATGGGAAATGTGTCTACTCACTATTTTACACGTGCGAGGGCACACTATTTTGCACGTGCGAGGGCACCCCTAACAAGTCTATGCAAGGCATGCAATAGGGGAGTGCGTGATGATAGTGGAGCACTATATGAACTACTATGGACACCCTGTGTAAGGTGGTTCTTAAAGTTTGCATAGGTATCAAATATTCCATGCATATAATGCCTCCGTGGATGTATAAAAGCATCATGAAATTCCTACAGTCCATCCAACATGGATTTAATTCTAATTGATGAAAAATACATACCAAAAATAATTAACAAGAAATTTATATACAGAATTCATATGGAATAATTCGTATAAAGAAATTCATACAAAAATTCATATAAAAGATACATATAAAAGAATCCTCATGGATAAGGGATTTTATATATACAATTTCTATAAAAATACATATATAGTATCCATAATAAACCCATAAACAATTTATAAAAAATCTCTTATAAAAAATCTTTATAAAAATTTATAAAAATTTATAAAAAATTCCACATCGAAAATCTATATGCCATGTTAAAAAATCATAACTTATATCAATTGTAATCATAATAACAACAATAATAACACCATGCCCACAGATGGGATAAATAAAATGGAATTTTTTACGCATATAGTTAAAACAGATATAATAAGACATGGGGAGTGTGCCAGTCCGTTTTCTTCGGAGTTGTGGGATCTAAAGAATCTGAATAGTTAGGGACTGTGAGTGCATGACTGTGAGTAAATATATCCAGATGTAGAGGTATTGAATGGTTTATAATTCCAGATGTTTTCTAATGATTTTGGAGAGAGTTTTTAATGAGGAGGATCCTTATTGTGCTTTTCATGCCTTCTGGGAATATTAAAGGAACGCTGTGATCTCAAAGTCAACGTTCATGCCATTGGGGGCCAGGGTCCCCATGTAATAGATCAGTTTTGTTTCCTCCTTACTAAGTGCTATTTCCTGATTCCCTCCTCTCCATGGGATGGTTACTTTCTTGAGCCCAAAATACTTCAAAAAACTTGGGTCACCATTGTGTTTGTCCTTAAAGTGTGCAGGTACGCTGTGATTTTCTTTACCGTTCTTTATGTTACAGAGGTGCTCTTGAATTCTTATATGGAGTTTCCTCTTTGTCTTCCCGACGTACTGTAAACCGCAGGGGCACTCTAGGAGGTATATCACCCCTGCAGTTTTGCATGTGATCCGGTCTCTTATTTCAAAATCTTTTCCATTGGCGAATGATGTTATTTTCTTCAGGGGTTTCGTGTCTCTTTTATATGTTTTCTTGCACGCTGTGCAATCTCCGCATCTGGAAAAACCTTTCGTTTTGATGATGGATCCCATATTGGATGTTGGGGTGACGGGTTTGAGGTAGCTTTGAACCAACGATTTTTTTATATTGTCTGCTCTTCTATAGATCACACGAGGTCGGTTTGGGATAAATTCTTTCAATTCTTCATCCGCCTGCAATATGTGCCAGTGTTTACGTAAGCTCTTTTCCAACCATCTGCTCTGTGCTGAATATTGTGAGACGAAGGTTACACATTCTTGTATTTTGTTCTCCTCATCTTTTGGTTCTCTGACCTGTAGTAGGACTTCTCTTTCCATCCTTCCAATCTTGTCTTTCTCAGTTTGTAGTATACGGTCGTTGAATTTTTTCTCCTTAAAGTTATTGACAAGTTGTTGACTTTGTAGTTCATAGTCATTTGTTTTTGAACAGTTCCTGCGGATCCTCCTTAGTTGGCCCCCTGGGATATTTTGGATCCATTTCTTATGATGGTTGCTCGTGGCCTCTAGGTAACTGTTACAGTCCGTCTCCTTTATGTATGTCTTTGTTTCAATTTTTCCTTTTTCAATAAATATGTTCAGATCTAGGAAGTTGATGCTGTCTGCGCTGATGTTGCTGGTGAATTCTAGATTCAAATTATTGTCGTTTATTTTCTCTATGAAGTGTTTCAAGGTTTCTTTGTCCCCGTCCCATATTATGATGACGTCGTCAATATATCTCCCCCAGAGGCGTAGGTACCTCTGGTGGTCACCTGGTGCCCATATGGTGTCGGTCTCCCATTGTGCCAGGAATAAATTTGCATATGAGGGCGCAAATTTCGTCCCCATCGCCGTCCCTCTGCATTGTCGGTAGAATTCTTCTCCATAGCAAAAATAATTGTGTGTGAGAGTGAACATAATAGCTTCGACGATGAAGTCTCTTTGGGCTGGGTTGAGGTCTGATTCGTCTTCTAGTTTCTTTTTCACGTTGTTGCACCCATGGTGATGGTCTATACATGTGTACAGGGCTTTAACGTCGCAGGTTGCCAACAAGAAAGTATCCTCCCACTTGATTTCTCCTAGTGTTTCCAAGATGTGGGTAGTGTCTCTGATATAGCCTTTTTGTTTAATGACAATCGGCTGTAAAAATTTGTCGATATATTCTGATAGATTCGACGTGATCGACTGGATTCCTGCCACTATGGGGCGTCCGGGTGGGTTTTGCTTGTCTTTATGTATTTTTGGGAGGTGGTACAGAACCGGGATTCTAGGGTCTTTTGGCTGTAGAAACTTGTACTCTTGTTTGTTCAGGATTCCTTGGTTGAAGGCTGATCGCAAAGATGTTTCTAATTCTTTGGTGAACTTATTAGTTGGATTTGTGTATAGTTTTTCGTAGGTATTGGTGTCCATAAGTTGCCTCTTTGTCTCTTCATCATACTTCTCCCTGTCCATCACCACAATGGCTCCCCCCTTGTCTGCTGGTTTTATCACTATGGACTTGTTCTTCTTTAGTGCTTTCAAGGCTTTCAGTTCCTGTGTATCCATATTATGTTGTCCCATTCTTTCTGGGATCCTTTCAAGGTCCTGTTCAACCAGTTTCTGGAATGTCTGGATATAATGGCCTTTTAAGTGCCTGGGGAAGAAGGTTGATCTCTCTTTTAAGTTGGTGTGCTTGAAAACCTCAGCTGTTCTTGTTCCTTCTTCCTCTGGTTCTTCTTTTTGTTCCATATTTGTCTTATTTTTGAAGAACTTTTTTAGCGTGCACTTTCTTATGAATTTATGCAGGTCTATATAAGTGTCGAATTTTTTTATTTTATTGTTGGGGGCGAATTTAAGGCCCCTCTGGAGGACTCTGGTCTCAGCCTCAGTGAGTAAGTGTTTGCTCAAGTTGAGGATGCCTTTGTTGTTCCCTTCTTTCTCATTTCTTTCCTCTTTTTGCTGTTGTTGTTCTTCCTTCTTCCTTGTCTTTTTTCCTCCTCGCTTTCGGTTAGGCTTCTTTTTCTCACCCTGCTTCTGTTGGTTTGTGGGTTGTGCGTGGTCTTTGGAATTGCTCCTGATGCGTGGTTTCCATTTGGGTTCTCGTGAGCCAGTTCTAAAAAAAGACTCATATTAATATCTGCTGGATCTTCATCTTCTTCTTCATCTTCCGAACCTCTTCTTCCTCTAGGGGGATTTCTTAAGTTTAGCCTATTCATTAATGTGTGTGCCGAGGTGTTGTATTCTTCGTCTTCCCCATCCTTTTTACCTTGATTGAAGCTATTTATTAATGTTCTCTCATTGGGGTACCTTGTTCCCACCTGTTGGTATGCTCGGTGGTCATCTCTTGCATAGTCTCTTCTTCTATTGTCGATGTAGGTTTGTCTGTTGTATTGGTGATAGCCTCTTCCGTACTCCTGTCTCCTGTGGTAGGTGACATCTCTTTCAGTTTCGAACCTCTTGGGATGGGTCTGGTCTCTTTCGTCTTCCTGGTAAACCCTCCTTGTTCTTTGCCATAACCTATTTAAAAGAGTGTGTATACATCAGTTTTCTACCTGGATATTTTATCATTTTTATATTATTGTTATTGTTTTTTATACCACATGTATTGTGCAGATATTAAATAAATGTTATTTATTTTGAAAAAACTACGCTTCACTCATGCATGTTGACCTCATTTAAATAGTCATAAAGAGTTCATTTTCGTATATTCACAAGGGTCCCCGGAGCGCAAAAGTGACACCGCAAGGTGTAACCCCCCCCCCCTTTTCTAGCACTATCACAGGTACTGGCAGTGTACCTACACTTTTGCAGCTAGGTGACCACCTTTAGTCCACGGCGCAACCTTCCCGGAAACCCCATATAGAACCTGTGCAATCTTACTGTCAACGGGAACTGCAGCAGGACATTAAAAAAGATACAGCACAAAGGATTCATAAAAAGATAGACAATGGCCCTAACTAGGGAAGAAAGGTATAAACGTCTGGAGACATTCTCGCAGACAATACCAACATCACACACCCCTAAGGACCTAACGACGGCAGAAGGCTTCTGCAGCCTCTACCTAAAACTGGAAAAGTTGGAGACATTGGAGATTAAACAGTGGTGGGAAAGCACAACACTGAACAAATATATTGAACACAAGATGATACCCCGAGGTCTCAGAATTATCAAGAAGCCCACCTTCCAATCAAAGAGAGAGGACTTCGAAGAGAAATGGAATAAGACACTGGACAGCTGCTCAAACGCACTTATGCGCCTGATCATCGAAGACAGAGAGGAGTCCATAAGAAGTATAACGAAAGAAAAACAACAGATACATAAACAAATCCTCCCATTGAAAGAACACAAGGACTTCATAAGACTCGACCAACTAACAAAAACCAAACTCAAAAGAATAGAAGAAGAGGTCATAGAACAGAAGAGAAAGAAATTCACCAGAGATATGGAGGACTACAAAAAAGATTATAGAAATTGGAAGATTGAGAGAGAACAAAAGCAAAGGTTCAACACCCGTAACACCCACCACACACGGGATACAAGAGGTGATAGATATGAAGACGGAACACCAAGGTTCCACTACCAAAGAACAAGGAGGGTTTACCAGGAAGACGAAAGAGACCAGACCCATCCCAAGAGGTTCGAAACTGAAAGAGATGTCACCTACCACAGGAGACAGGAGTACGGAAGAGGCTATCACCAATACAACAGACAAACCTACATCGACAATAGAAGAAGAGACTATGCAAGAGATGACCACCGAGCATACCAACAGGTGGGAACAAGGTACCCCAATGAGAGAACATTAATAAATAGCTTCAATCAAGGTAAAAAGGATGGGGAAGACGAAGAATACAACACCTCGGCACACACATTAATGAATAGGCTAAACTTAAGAAATCCCCCTAGAGGAAGAAGAGGTTCGGAAGATGAAGAAGAAGATGAAGATCCAGCAGATATTAATATGAGTCTTTTTTTAGAACTGGCTCACGAGAACCCAAATGGAAACCACGCATCAGGAGCAATTCCAAAGACCACGCACAACCCACAAACCAACAGAAGCAGGGTGAGAAAAAGAAGCCTAACCGAAAGCGAGGAAAGCGAGGAGGAAAAAAGACAAGGAAGAAGGAAGAACAACAACAGCAAAAAGAGGAAAGAAATGAGAAAGAAGGGAACAACAAAGGCATCCTCAACTTGAGCAAACACTTACTCACTGAGGCTGAGACCAGAGTCCTCCAGAGGGGCCTTAAATTCGCCCCCAACAATAAAATAAAAAAATTCGACACTTATATAGACCTGCATAAATTCATAAGAAAGTGCACGCTAAAAAAGTTCTTCAAAAATAAGACAAATATGGAACAAAAAGAAGAACCAGAGGAAGAAGGAACAAGAACAGCTGAGGGTTTCAAGCACACCAACTTAAAAGAGAGATCAACCTTCTTCCCCAGGCACTTAAAAGGCCATTATATCCAGACATTCCAGAAACTGGTTGAACAGGACCTTGAAAGGATCCCAGAAAGAATGGGACAACATAATATGGATACACAGGAACTGAAAGCCTTGAAAGCACTAAAGAAGAACAAGTCCATAGTGATAAAACCAGCAGACAAGGGGGGAGCCATTGTGGTGATGGACAGGGAGAAGTATGATGAAGAGACAAAGAGGCAACTTATGGACACCAATACCTACGAAAAACTATACACAAATCCAACTAATAAGTTCACCAAAGAATTAGAAACATCTTTGCGATCAGCCTTCAACCAAGGAATCCTGAACAAACAAGAGTACAAGTTTCTACAGCCAAAAGACCCTAGAATCCCGGTTCTGTACCACCTCCCAAAAATACATAAAGACAAGCAAAACCCACCCGGACGCCCCATAGTGGCAGGAATCCAGTCGATCACGTCGAATCTATCAGAATATATCGACAAATTTTTACAGCCGATTGTCATTAAACAAAAAGGCTATATCAGAGACACTACCCACATCTTGGAAACACTAGGAGAAATCAAGTGGGAGGATACTTTCTTGTTGGCAACCTGCGACGTTAAAGCCCTGTACACATGTATAGACCATCACCATGGGTGCAACAACGTGAAAAAGAAACTAGAAGACGAATCAGACCTCAACCCAGCCCAAAGAGACTTCATCGTCGAAGCTATTATGTTCACTCTCACACACAATTATTTTTGCTATGGAGAAGAATTCTACCGACAATGCAGAGGGACGGCGATGGGGACGAAATTTGCGCCCTCATATGCAAATTTATTCCTGGCACAATGGGAGACCGACACCATATGGGCACCAGGTGACCACCAGAGGTACCTACGCCTCTGGGGGAGATATATTGACGACGTCATCATAATATGGGACGGGGACAAAGAAACCTTGAAACACTTCATAGAGAAAATAAACGACAATAATTTGAATCTAGAATTCACCAGCAACATCAGCGCAGACAGCATCAACTTCCTAGATCTGAACATATTTATTGAAAAAGGAAAAATTGAAACAAAGACATACATAAAGGAGACGGACTGTAACAGTTACCTAGAGGCCACGAGCAACCATCATAAGAAATGGATCCAAAATATCCCAGGGGGCCAACTAAGGAGGATCCGCAGGAACTGTTCAAAAACAAATGACTATGAACTACAAAGTCAACAACTTGTCAATAACTTTAAGGAGAAAAAATTCAACGACCGTATACTACAAACTGAGAAAGACAAGATTGGAAGGATGGAAAGAGAAGTCCTACTACAGGTCAGAGAACCAAAAGATGAGGAGAACAAAATACAAGAATGTGTAACCTTCGTCTCACAATATTCAGCACAGAGCAGATGGTTGGAAAAGAGCTTACGTAAACACTGGCACATATTGCAGGCGGATGAAGAATTGAAAGAATTTATCCCAAACCGACCTCGTGTGATCTATAGAAGAGCAGACAATATAAAAAAATCGTTGGTTCAAAGCTACCTCAAACCCGTCACCCCAACATCCAATATGGGATCCATCATCAAAACGAAAGGTTTTTCCAGATGCGGAGATTGCACAGCGTGCAAGAAAACATATAAAAGAGACACGAAACCCCTGAAGAAAATAACATCATTCGCCAATGGAAAAGATTTTGAAATAAGAGACCGGATCACATGCAAAACTGCAGGGGTGATATACCTCCTAGAGTGCCCCTGCGGTTTACAGTACGTCGGGAAGACAAAGAGGAAACTCCATATAAGAATTCAAGAGCACCTCTGTAACATAAAGAACGGTAAAGAAAATCACAGCGTACCTGCACACTTTAAGGACAAACACAATGGTGACCCAAGTTTTTTGAAGTATTTTGGGCTCAAGAAAGTAACCATCCCATGGAGAGGAGGGAATCAGGAAATAGCACTTAGTAAGGAGGAAACAAAACTGATCTATTACATGGGGACCCTGGCCCCCAATGGCATGAACGTTGACTTTGAGATCGCAGCGTTCCTTTAATATTCCCAGAAGGCATGAAAAGCACAATAAGGATCCTCCTCATTAAAAAACTCATTCCAAAATCATTAGAAAACATCTGGAATTATAAACCATTCAATCCCTCTACATCTGGATATATTTACTCACAGTCATGTACTCACAGTCCCTAACTATTCAGATTCTTTAGATCCCACAACTCCGAAGAAAACGGACTGGCACACTCCCCATGTCTTATTATATCTGTTTTAACTATATGCGTAAAAAATTCCATTTTATTTATCCCATCTGTGGGCATGGTGTTATTATTGTTGTTATTATGATTACAATTGATATAAGTTATGATTTTTTAACATGGCATATAGATTTTCGATGTGGAATTTTTTATAAATTTTTATAAATTTTTATAAAGATTTTTTATAAGAGATTTTTTATAAATTGTTTATGGGTTTATTATGGATACTATATATGTATTTTTATAGAAATTGTATATATAAAATCCCTTATCCATGAGGATTCTTTTATATGTATCTTTTATATGAATTTTTGTATGAATTTCTTTATACGAATTATTCCATATGAATTCTGTATATAAATTTCTTGTTAATTATTTTTGGTATGTATTTTTCATCAATTAGAATTAAATCCATGTTGGATGGACTGTAGGAATTTCATGATGCTTTTATACATCCACGGAGGCATTATATGCATGGAATATTTGATACCTATGCAAACTTTAAGAACCACCTTACACAGGGTGTCCATAGTAGTTCATATAGTGCTCCACTATCATCACGCACTCCCCTATTGCATGCCTTGCATAGACTTGTTAGGGGTGCCCTCGCACGTGCAAAATAGTGTGCCCTCGCACGTGTAAAATAGTGAGTAGACACATTTCCCATAAGGGATTGTAAAGCAGCGCACACTCATAACCTGCACATAACCTGCACATTCACACTATGGTGTCAATTGGACACATTTACATCTCCACCATCCCTTAGGGTCCCCCCGCCCCTTTGCATGCACTTCACCGTGAAGATTTAAAATAGCCCCCATTTTTACCATTGATCAAAGGATTCCATCAAGCGCATTATCTTAGCATTTATTATTTCACTTTTGCAGTCATTCCAGTCTTCTCAGTTATGTTGGTAGTATGCCTCATGAAGTCCCATACGTTATATGATTTATACATACACCCATGGAACATTACTAAATGTTGGAACCCTGTCCCATGCTTTCCTTATTCCCACTCTCCCTAATGTGTCCAAATTATCACATGAAATCGCCCACCTGCTTTATGTAGCTACACCGTAATACAGGGACATAAGTAAATAAATAATCAAAAAAGCATCGGACTCCAGCGTCGTGACAGCTTCCCCAAACTAACCCTCGTCGCCTAGACAACGGCTCAACAACTAATGCCGACTTGTGTAGAAATAGCAGAGACGCCTCCATGAGATGACAGCGGCATACACAAACTGCATCACCATGACAACGGCAGGATAACGAACGGCGCTAGCACGGCCCTAAGAAGGGCGGAAGTGAAATTGACAGACGCTCCCAGGAGATGAGCGGCAGCGGCATACACAGACCGCGTACACGGACCGCGTCCCCATGGCAACGATTGAGCAGCGCTAACACGGCCCTGAAAAGGGCGGAAGTTGACCTGATAGAAGGGCACCAGTGACGTCACCCGCCCACGGCAACCCCCGCCGCATCAGCAAATCTACACAGCGGGGATAGGTGCAGGCACCAAGTCCCGCCCACCCCAAAGTGATCATCAGCACTAATAGGTGCAGGATTCCTTAGAGGCTATACCAACGTCACCTGAAACACACCCACACCTCTACCATAAAAGGAGGAACAGGAAGCTTCATCCAGTACTGCGACCATCCTGAGGAAGCCAGTTACCTGGCGAAACTAGTCGAAGGCACGCAAGCACCTGGAACCGCCGATCACACCTCACCTTTAATAGAGGTCAGTCGACGGGAGTCTGCCGGCAGACGTTTCCACGTTCATCTCCCACTTCTGGAAGAGGTAATATCAGCCCACAGCGGCATCCTTGTTGAAGGCTACAGAAACTGACTTTCATCCAGACAGAATATAAGTGTGATCACACCAAAGGGCATACCCCCTGTGTGTTATCCTTAATCCCACCTACCCCACGTTTGTGTGTACCGGTATAAGGCTTAGATAGTATGCCATAACCTATTTAAAAGAGTGTGTATACATCAGTTTTCTACCTGGATATTTTATCATTTTTATATTATTGTTATTGTTTTTTATACCACATGTATTGTGCAGATATTAAATAAATGTTATTTATTTTGAAAAAACTACGCTTCACTCATGCATGTTGACCTCATTTAAATAGTCATAAAGAGTTCATTTTCGTATATTCACAAGGGTCCCCGGAGCGCAAAAGTGACACCGCAAGGTGTAACCCCCCCCCCCCTTTTCTAGCACTATCACAGGTACTGGCAGTGTACCTACACTTTTGCAGCTAGGTGACCACCTTTAGTCCACGGCGCAACCTTCCCGGAAACCCCATATTTGACCTCTGTGTGTCAGTATAATAAATGCACTTACCTTCTCCACCTAGATCACAGACAGAGGGTACAAACGCTGATTATGGGGTGACACACAGAACACAGACAGCGCCCACTGCCACTGGTGATCCGACACACAGGAATATATAGCATGTACCAGGAGCACCCCCCTCACTCCTACACCCCTGAGGATAAGCATCTCCGGGACAAATTATACACATACAGAATACATCTAGTACAACAGGGGAATATTAGGGGAATTGATAGTAATTGTTCTTCGAGGGTTTGTTGTAAATAATTGGTAACCATTGTTTCTCTTTATTGTAAAATATAAGTGACCCATGGAAATGTAAAATCTTTTTTTTTTTTCTATTCCTTTATTTTTACATTTTCAGATACAAATAACAATACGACTTTATATTTATTATAAAAATACATGGTTAGTTGTTCCCTTTTTTTTATTTTGGGACATGTGGTGGACTCCAGCTTCCTATTTAATTCTACATTATTTATTTATTACATCTCTATCCTATAGTTCACGCTTCTGATCTATCTCCTTATCTTTGTGTTTCTATAATTACTGGTGCTCTTTTGTGACAGTCACTGATCTTACATTTAACTATTGGACTATATTAATCTCCAATGTTGTCCATGATACTATTTAATAGTAGCACAGCGAGCCCCGCGAGGGGACGCGGATTACGTTACATGTATTACACGTCCGCTCGCCACGCTTCGGGCTCGGTGTTTCGCTGCGCTCGCCACACTATATAAAATCAACTCCACGACGACGTGGATAGTGGGGGAATTAAAAAGTCGGAAGACGCGTTCCGATGCCGCTCGCCACGCTTCGGGGTGGCGTGGATAGTGGGGGGGGGGGTGCGTTAAACCTATTTTGGGGACATACAATCATATTATTGTATACCTAATGTCATGGCATAGCACACCCTATAAAATTGCATGCGATTGCATGCGATATTGCGGCAGATGCGATGCGATGGCCCGGGGCAGAGAGAGCAGTAAATAAATTACATAGGAAAATCACATTGCATCGCATCGCACGGCCCTAAAATGGCCCATGTGATGCGCTGCGATGCGATTTTCCTACGTAGAATAGCCCACTAAGCAAATTGCTTAGTGGGTGCCGATCTAGGAAACAAGTACCAAAATTAACCCTAGAATGTCTGTGTGTGCATGTACATGTGGTTGGGAATATAGATTGTAAGCTCCACTGGGGCAGGGATATTCTCTGTACAGCGCTGCGGAATATGTGTGCGCTATATAAGAAACTGTTAATGAATAAATAAATAATGCACTACGTACAATTGAACCTGCTGGAACGTAACCTGGTTTGTTGCACTCTGTATGTCTGCCAAAGCTCTCTTCCAGTCCCTCTGCCTGCCTCCAACCATAATCGACTGTCTAATTAAGGGGGGCCATTTGCGTCGTACATTGCCGCTTAATAGCATCCGAAGTGGCGTATGGCCTGGGGAAGTACGGAACACTATTTCATGGAGGAGACCGCGGTTCTGAGGAAGCTTAAATGTGAAACACGTGTGAACCTGACCTCTGTTACTATGTATCTATCAATGTTAATGTACAAATGAATGAAAAAGAAACACTGTATAGATTGTGACGCTAGTGCATGTGTAGAGGGGATTATAGGAGCCAGCCCAGTCAGAGTGGGACTTAGCCTGCAATAATAAATAAATGCAGAGACCAGTAACCCATTAAGTACTGAGGTCTGACTACCAACCATCAATAGGGTAATATAACCCATATGAAGGGAACTGATCTGAGCATGTCCCACTCAAAGCCACTAGATGGCAGTGGAATACTAAATATTGATCACCAACCCTAAAATTGCACCAAATCCCCTAACTGAAATACATGCCAATTAAGGATTGGATAAGACAGAAAATAAATACAAATACTAAAAATAAATAAAAGGATACTAATAAGCACTCAAAGATATACGGTGACAATAGAACTGCAGCCGAATAAAACACTGAATAAATGCATATGCAGAACGGGTGGTGGAAATCAGCCCTGCCAAAGTGAAATTCAATCTGCAGATAATAAATAATTGCTATAAGCCCATTTACAGGGGAATATAACACCAAAAAGAACACCAGACAGTGACAAATACTATGTAAAACAAGGCTTAAACAATAAAAAAAAAAGGTGTTTAAATATATTCAGTGCAAATACAACTGCAGCCCAGAAAGTACCAATCACTTGGATAAAGTGTCACAACAAGACACCAAGTGACATCACCACCACATAATTGTGGAAAAAGAGGGTAAAAAAGAGTGAACAACAAACTGCTTCTTATCCAAACCCAAGTGTCCGGGAGTAAAGATAAAAGAGTTGCTAATTTAACATCCACACAACCCCTTGCTCTCGACAACAAAAACAGAAGACACTCTTGTGAGGATCCCGGGATCATGCAGCAGCACAACGCGACTTATGCCTCACGCAGAGCCCCGGGGTCACTCCGAGTTCCAAAGATCACACAGGAATACACAATAGCAAAGGTACAAAAGTCTTACCTTTATTTTACACACGGGTTATACATGTAAAATCAGCATTACAGTCTACATACATTATATACAGAAAGGCCATCAGTATTAGTCACGTTATCAGAACCTTACCACGTTACCTTCAGATTAAGCTCAGATGGGCAGGACACGCTAGTCCACGACTCCCAGCGCTGGCTCTCATTCACAACCCTCTCCTCTCCCTGCAAACACCAACTTACATCCCAAAGGCACTCCTCTCCCCCTCCCTCAGGAATTCTTAACCCTTCCTATGCTGGGTGCAGTTGCATGAATGTAACAGGGTCTCCTATTACCTGTCCAGGGGCTGATTAACTCACTCCCTTCATCTGGCTTTGAAGCTTGTGTATGTGAGGGGTTTCACACCTTCATGTGAACAGATCTCTTCTCTGGAGACTGACCCTAGTGTTATCCATCCTTTAGCTTCTTGTTATTTGGGGGGGAAGTGTATGTCTCTGCCACTACCTGTTGTCTCTGTTACTAAACAGCTTATAAAGAGGCCCTGTGATCCCTGAACCAAAAACTATACACAAACTGACCAGATTCTAATCTAAGCATTTGGTCGCTTCTAGCCGGACCATTTGTCTCCACATATACAGTTACAATATTTAAGTAATACGCATTTGGGAATACTGCCATAATTAACTTCATAGTCACAAATCCCTTATTCATGATACCATCGCAGTTTACTAAGAACAGGACCTGGAGGCAGTGACGTAACCACGGGCAACGCTGATCCTCCCTCCCAGTTTCTCCTGTGCCCAGAAAACTATCTTCTTGCCTTCATATGCATATGTAACAGTATGGGATACAGTATGCAAAGCTTTGGGAACATATTACAGTCATTTACATAACATGAGGGAATATTTCCCTCCAGTAGCACACATACTCAGCCTAATGGAATAACCTGTTTGGATTATTCAGTATAACGTCCTATTATTGTCCGACATACCGCCCTGTGATGTCCCCTATATACAGCAGTCTGGGGAACACAGCTCAGATATGAATACAGTCCGTGATAATATCCGGTTATCGCCGGCCTTTTGCAATTCTCTTTGCTGAAGCGCAGAAAGAGGCGGGAGAACAACATATGACGGAAAGGGGCGTGGCCTTGTTTCATCACAACTCTCTATACAGCAAAATATTAGAACATAGTAACATGTCCAGCGAACACTTTTAACCCTAATAACACACTTTCCTACTTTAATAGTGCACAAGTAGTTCCACAAACTACAAAGAACGCAGATATCTGGTTCCTCTCTACATATTTTATAGAAATAAAACAATAAACGTTAAGTTTTAAATACCGAAATAAACCATCCTTTCTGGTGTGCATCCACCGTGCAAATTCTTCTCTTTCTTCAAACCAGTTCTAAACCAAATTGCCCGGATAGCACCCCTGCCACATTACTCTAATAAAATGGCGGCTCTATCTTCCATTAAATAAAACCCTATACTTATCTAAAACCAAGGGTATATCCAATCTGTGTGCAGACCCCTAAAAAACCCCTCTCCCCCCCCCCCCTCGAAAAGGTCCTCCATACATCCCTCAAACCCATCTCTTTGATAGGTCTAATATGTTGTTAAAATCTCCCATTACTAGTTTGTGTGTTAGGGTATGATGCCATGAATCCCACCACTTTGCTGAGCACCTCGTAACTGAAGGGTGGGGGAATGTAGACTGCCATTATCAAAAGTACCAAGGGGCCCAATCTACATTTACTGTATTGACATGATTTCTGATAAACAGTATATTGATGGATCTTTGCTAACCTAACATATCTTCCCTCTCCCCTCCCTGAATGCCCCCCTTCCTTTTGACATGCTTTATTACCATTTCCCCCCTCCCACCTCCCCCTCCTTCCCTGACAAACATCACACAACCAAAACTGCAAATGGGCAATTGATATAATTACTACCATCTGGGGGCCCTCTCCCGCTCCAGAGGTATATCTTTTATCAATTGTCCCTATTGTCGACTTTACAAAACACTTTCCACAAATTACAACAAAACCATTTTCAGGCCAATGGTCCAGAATAATCCCCCACCAATCCTTGTTCCAATTCTCGGCCATACAAGGAGTGAGGGAAGAGGAGAAAGAGAGAAAAACAAAAAGTAAAATCTTATAATAAACTTTATGTACTGACTGTGCGGTACTTTTATACACATAATGTGTGTGTGTCAAACAGTGCGTGTGATCTACAGTGTGTGTGATCTACAGAACCTAGATCACCTTACCATACTTCATCTTTTACTGTCAGAACTGGACGACAGGTGTCCCTAGCTGTGGCAGTAGTAGACTAGTGGTGGTAACGGGAAACTTGAAACTTGGAGGTATAATGTACCGGTGGTGGAGGTAACACTGGTACACATAGGGCCATGGGCGGCTCCAGAGGAGGGTGCTGCAGTGCAGTTCAAAATTCCAATAGAGGAGACACACCCACTGCCACCAACTGTCATCCCAAATGGACTCACTGTCAGTGGGTGTGGCTCTCCTATTTCAATTTTAGACTATGCTCAGCCCCACCCCTCGAAACTGAATAGGGCACAGCTGGGAAGAGTCTAAACCCAATGGTGGTCTTCTCCAGTGAACCCCGCAAGGGGATTTGAATTAAGCTGCAGCCAGAAGATCTGTGAGGCTGCACGAGGAGATGTGCGGAGCAGAGGAGAGAGTGTGTGGTCATGTGGAAGCTGAGGAAGGACTGTGCGGCTGCAGGAGAAGACGCACGGAGCAAGGAAGAGGGCGTGTGGCCATATGGAAGCTGAGGAAGGTCTGTACGTCTGCAGGAGAAGACGTACGGAGCAGGGAAGAGAGTGTGTGGCCATGTGGAAGCTGAGGAAGGACTGTGCGGCTGCAGGAGAAGACGTGTGGAGCAGAGAAGAGAGTGTGTGGTCATATGGAAGCTGAGGAAGGTCTGTGTGGCTGCAGGAGAAGACGTACGGAGCAGGGAAGAGAGTGTGTGGTCATATGGAAGCTGAGGAAGGACTGTGCGGCTGCAGGAGAAGACGTTCGGAGCAGGGAAGAGAGTGTGTGGTCATATGGAAGCTGAGGAAGGTCTGTGTGGCTGCAGGAGAAGACGTGTGGAGCAGAGAAGAGAGTGTGTGGTCATATGGAAGCTGAGGAAGGTCTGTGTGGCTGCAGGAGGAGACGTGCAAAGCAAGGAAGAGGGCGTGTGGTCATGTGGAAGCTGAGGAAGGTCTGCACGTCTGCAGGAGAAGATGTACGGAGCAGGGAAGAGGGTGTATAGCCATGTGGAAGCTGAGGAAGGTCTGTGCGGCTGCAGGAGAAGACGTACAGAGCAGGATGGAAGAGGGCGTGTGGCCATGTGGAAGCTGAGGAAGGACTGTGTGGCTGCAGGAGTAGACGTGCGGAGCAGGGAAGAGGGCGTGTGGTCACGTGGAAGCAGAGGAAGATCTGCAGGAGAAGTTTTCCAGAAAGTGTAGTGGTTTAGGTGAGTCATTTTTGTTAGCTGCCGCCGACCATTATCATTTTAAAGTGTATTATTGTTGCAATTAATAAAATGTTTATTTTATTTATGATATTTTTTTCTTCCATTTATTTGTGTCTTCCGTTTATTTGTGTTTTACATGTCATTGTAAAAAACTTTGGGTACTTGTGTAGTTTCACAGCGCCAAGCTTATCAAATTTATATACCGCACGCATAACCCTCTGAGGCACTTATGTATTATATAGCTTCCCTTCTGGACTTGGTGGGACTGCTATGCTATTACTGATGCCTGTCTTTTGTGTTTCCCTCCTATATCCCTATAGATTGTAAGCTTGCAGCAGGACCCGCCTACCTCAAAGTCTGTCTGTTTTACCCAGTTTGTTCTTTCAGTGTTGTCAACATTTGTAAAGCGCAACGGCATCTGCTGCACTATATAACAAACTGTAAATAAATAAATAAATAATACAGCAATATATAACCCCTGCTATGTCAGATACAAGAGTTCAATACCCCAACGGCTCTTGGAAAAAAAATCTATTTTTTAATCTGCCTGTTTTAGCCTTAAGGCATCTAAAATGCCTACTGGACTTCAAGAGTGTGAAGTCTTTGAGCCGGGTGAGTTTTTTCCTCCAGAATACTCCATGCCCATCGTAAGCAATGTTTCTTCTCAATATCCGCCACCGCAGGAAGAGAAGTCCCAACAATCCACTCAGCTGTCTTACCTACCCGCTGAACCATTCTGCGTTCTGCTACTGTACAGCTCCCATGCCATACCGTAGCGCAGCTGGTTAAAATGCTTTCCATCGCACAGTGATAGAAGTTCACATCCATACATTCCTGTATTACTGATTGAGGTCTCATTACTTTTATGGGTTCAGCAGAACATTTAATTCTCATTTCAGAATAAGGCATGTGTCATGTTGTTGAACTTTCACCCAAAAATATTTTAACCACCTTGTTTGTCAAATATGCTGGCCTTTGCACCCCTGTTGTCTGAACCTGAAGGACATGGATAATCCATGTTAGTAGGTCCATCTCTACCGAGCAGTAATAAATAATGTGGTAGTGATAAAGGTAAGTTGCACCGGGTGTGGTACAATTGGCCCATCGTCAGGATCCCTATGGTTAGTATATCGACATCAGAATTCCGGCCGCTGGCACTCCGACAGAAGAGCAAGTACAAAAAGGCCCTGTGCGGGCTCGCTGCGGGCTTGCTCGCTTTACTCGCCACAGGTTCTATTGTCTATCTATTGGGTTTGTGGACCCCTATGAGGGAAAATAGCCACTGTTTTTCGGGATCCTGAATGTTGGGCAGTCGAACAGTTGGGATTTCGACATTGGTATACTGACCGTTGGGATCCCAACTGTTGGTCAGTCATCCGGATGGAGATGAGGCAGTACCACAGCACATGCTAACAATAGGTAAACATGTATTAATCATGGCAATCCCGTGCATAAATGGCCCTTATAGCTCCATATGGCAGAAAAATTCATAATAGTGGCGTTTATTAATTCCATAAGCACCAGTAACTGTGAATATCAATGCAAATACTGTATCAGCTCCTTTTGTAACTGTGGGGGGGAATATTGTTGTAAGAAACCCATAGTCTTCTGTACACAATGTCATCTTTAGATGATGTTGACTCTTGGATACAAGTTCTGGAGAAGTTTGCGTTTGGAGCACAATACACAACTTCAAAATCGACATAGTTTTCGAGGTCTTACCATATTTTGCAGTTAGTACAGCCCACCCGATGACTGGAGAGATGAATTGGGAGTGGTAAGGGGCGGTCTGATGAAATAAGAATACAGTAAGGAACTCTTCACACAACTGGCTCATGCAGATCTTGAGAAATGTACATCTATATCTGTTGGTAGGAGGATCTTTTGCAATGGCAAGAGGGCAGAAGTTAATGATGATGATTTGGCATAAACCAATCTCAATCACAACTGACATAAAGCTAGACAAATTCCTAGATGTGGACATAATTCTTAAATTTTTTGCACATGTGCCTTTTTTGGAGCAAGTTACTGCACAACCATTCTTGAAAAGCCCACACCGTATGCGTCAGACTTTGCCTTTGTGATCTAAACATTTTGAGAACATCACGTGATGACATTTTGAAAACCGTTTCCGAAATGTTTCCTTCACCTCCCTGTTATTGACACTGTAGATGAGAGGGTTCAGCATCGGGGACAATATAACATAACATATGGAGCTGTACTTCTCCTGATTTGTGGAGTACTGAGATGATGGTCCAAAGTACATTAGCATTGCTGTCCCAAAGTAGAGAGCCACCACGGCGAGATGGGACGTGCACGTGGAGAAAGCCTTCGATCTCCCTGCGGCGCGGATCTGTAATACGGATGATATAATGCAACCATAAGACACTATGATAAGCACAAGGGGCAGCAGGAGCGATATAAAGCTGACAGAAAATATAACAAGTTCATTGGATGAAATATCGGTACACGATAGCTTCAGAATGGCCAGCAACTCGCACATGAAGTGGTTGATCTGGTTGTAGCATATAGTAATCTGCATGAACAGTGATGGTAAAATACACATCATGAAGCTAGCAATCATACTCAGTGCCGCCAGCCTATAACAAACACTCCAAGTCATCATTGTAGAGTAATAGAGTGGTTGGCATATAGCAATATACCGATCGTATGCCATGAGGGCAAGGAGAAGACACTCACATCCCTCCACAAAGAGAATGAAGTAGAGCTGAAAGCCACAGGCTCCAGATGAGATCGCCCTATGGGTAGAAAAGAGGTCTCCTAATAGCCTGGGCACAGTAGATGTTGAGTAACACAAGTCCAGAATGGACAAGAGGCACAGAAAAAAGTACATTGGTTTGTGTAACTGGGGATTGATGAAGATCATACACATTATAAGGCCATTTCCAGCAATGGTTACTATGTAGATTGTACAAAATAATACAAACAGAGCAGTGTTTATATCTGGATCCTTGGAAAATCCCAGGAGAATAAATTCATTGAAAATTGTCTGGTTCTTGTCCGCCATGCTTCAATGTATCAAATTCAAAGCGGTGTCCTTTTCTGAGCAAGTGTGGGTCCATAGCAAGAAGGCACCAGTACTTAAGAAGAGGAAATATATTGGTTACCTTGTTAAACAAAATACTCACAAGCTCAATATTGATAGACCAATGTCATGTTCCTTCACATTAACAGAAGGCATTTCTGGATTAAAAAGGGCAGGTGGGAGTAGGAAGGGAGAGAAGATCAGAGATGTTATTGGGAGAGGAGTGGGTGAGGGCAGGTGGGAGTAGGAAGGGAGATAAGATCAGAGATGTTATTGGGAGAGGAGTGGGTGAGGGCAGGTGGGAGTAGGAAGGGAGATAAGATCAGAGATGTTATTGGGAGAGGAGTGGGTGAGGGCAGGTGGGAGTAGAAAGGGAGAGAAGATCAGAGATGTTAATTGGAGAGTGTGACCAGGTGCCTGCCCTTACACTCTGGCTATGCCATTCGGGTCCACAGATAGCGGTTCCTGGCCCCCGGGACCTGGCCAATAGCCTGGCCAATAGGGGATTCACTGTTACCATCAGTAACCGCCTGTTACTGACTCCGCCCACTACACAGTGGGTGGGGATATCGCTGCCACCACCAGACTCCTCCTAGAAAGGCCAGATAGAAGACGATTTTCAATTGTTCAATCCAGAGTTGACCAGTGAATGGATGTGTAGATTCCAGGTCTAGGAAGGGTCTAATCCAGGACATATATTTGAGATGAAAATGGCAGTACTGAATGTGTCATTTGAAGCAGGGCAAGGAGTCAAGACTAACAGCAACACAACACCCCTGGGTTCTAGAGGAGATAGTTGTGCTGTCAATAGATAATTATACATGTTAAGAAAGCTTAGAGATGTTATTGGAGGTTAGCACAGCTAATTGACTCACTTAAAGATGACGTATGAGGGGAGAAGAGGAGAGATCCATGAGAAGAACACCTACTGTAAGTTTTAATGAGAGTGCGGGGGGTCATTAGAGGAGATAGAGAAGGAAAGGTACAGGCAGGAGAGGGAAGCATCATGCAGACCAGGGGAGTAAAGGATTTGCTGGAGGTTGTCAACAGTGCCAAAAGCAGCAGAGAGGCCAAGGAGGATGAGCAGAGAGTAGTGGTCAGTGACTGAAAGTCATTGCTGAATTTCATGAGAAGGAGTAAAGAGGATGGCAGTCAGACTGAAATGGATCAAGCAGAGAGTATGAGGAAACAATGTTGGTGAGGTGATTACAGACAATACATTCAAGAAATTTGGAGACAAAAGGGGGGAGAATGATGGTCCATAGTTGAATTGTTAAGATCAAGGGTATATTTTTTAAGACTGAGGGACACAAGGAAATGATTGAAGGCAGAGGAGACAATGCCTTATGAGAGGGAGAGATAGAGGAGGTGAGCAAGATGGGAACAGTGAGATGGAGAGAGGTAGCAGAGGTGGTGCGAGTGGATAGGGTGAAGTGGGGAGGTGGAAGGGGCCGAGGACCAGATGTTGGTCATGACCAGTGTTCCCTCTAAGCTGTGCGCACGTGCGCGCGCACACAACTCGACGAGCGTGCGCACAGACATTACAACAGAGCGCACAAAGCAGCAGTGGTCCCTTTTTGCAGTTGTGGACTCAATTAATATGTGTTTCACCCATTAACTACATTGTGTGCTGTGTTTTGAATGTTTAAATGTTTAATATCATTTTGAAGTAAAGTTAACACAAATGCTGAACCTCATTTTCCAGTTATATATGTTACGCACAGAAATTTAAATTTCCTTCCAAAGTTGCACAGCTAAAATCTTTTGCCGCACACAGCCTTCGTAAAATTAGAGGGAACATTGGTCATGACTTAATCTACAGATACATGGGGGGGAAAGTCAGAGTTACAGTATTAAGATGGATGGGGAATGGTGATCTGGGAAAGGAGGGGGTGGGGTGCTGAGGGTTTATTTGGATGTGATGTCAAGGTCAATGCAGAGAGAAAGAAGGAGAGTTGAGGCAGAGGAGTGTAGCAGGGAGGGAAGAGATTCGGGACTGGGAGGAGATGACGTCTGCACTCTAGGGTAGGAAATCACTGTATTATCCATTCAGCAGCAGGTTTACATGTAATATAGGAGGATAGTAGAAGCTTTGTGTGCAATCTATTCATTATGTTCTGCAAATAAGATGCATTTTAATATAAACTGATGCAAAAAAGATGGCCGCACTACGGAGCCTCACGGAGCTCACTCATTGGGGGAAATTTGCTAAGATGTGTATTCTACTTCACATGTGATGTTGCTAAGGGCAGATCCTGTCTACTATCTGCTAGAGGGTGCTACAAAAATAAGAAGTAGATTCTGATTGGTTGCCCATAGCAACATCACATGTGAAGTAGAATACTCATCTTAGTAATTTTCCCCTACTATGTATAATGCAATTTGTATCGCATGAAGGATTGCTGTATGTGGACACAACGGTGAGTGAAGACCATATCAAGGGACCATTGGGAGAGACCAAACAATGATGTGAGGGTGATGAGGGTTAGAGCCAGAGGATTTTGTAGGGATATTGAATGGGATGTGGATGTCACCTAAGATAATGGAGGGAAGATCTGAATAGAGAAAGTGAGAAAGTGAGGGAAACAGGCAGCCATGTCGTTGAGGAATTTGGAGGGAGAGCCAAGGGGATGGTCAATGACAGCTGCTCAAAGGTGAACAGGGTGGAAAAGTTGTATAGAATTGACCTCAAATGTAGAGAATGTAAGTGATGGTTTTGAGGGTATGAGTTGGTTGGAGTTACCGGAGGATAGATGGACCTCAACCAATACCACAACCAGGGTAACACCTTGGCCTGGGATATATGAGAATTTGAGGTACCCAGAGATGAGAGAAGTGGTGTTAGAGGGTGCAAGATAAAAGATCATGGGGGGGGGGCTTACAGACAGATTTGGCATTCCAGAGGGCATCAGTGAGATGTGAATGAGGTTCTCAAGGTTGCTGTAGCACAGAGGTGGCCAAACCTGTCCTCATCTACCAACAGGCAGCCTTTGGATCTGTAGTAGGAATGAATGACGCAAGTTTGAAAATGTGATAGTTAGAATTGACTAAAGCTGAAAACATGGACCATTGGTAGATCTTGAGGACTGGTTTGGCCAGCCCTACTGTAGCATCAAGGTGAGGATAATTTGGATTGCAGGGATAAAGAGAGTGTGGTACCAGCTCCTGATCTTGGAAGAGAACCTGCAGGAAGTGAGCAGGGAGGGAGAATAGTGTGATGCAGATGGAGGTGAGGAGAGATCACAGGGATATAAGGGAGGGAGCAGGGCTTGGTGGTGGTAACAAGGTTGGGGGAGAAGTGTATAAAAGTGGTGTAAGGGAAGATGAGGGAAGGCAAACATTAGGGAGGAAGAAAGAAGAAGGAGAGGAGAGAGGGGTAGAAGGAAGACAGAGGAGATGGTAGAAAGAAGAGGAGGAGACTGTGGGGGAGAGGGAAGAGGAGACGAGGAGAGAGGGGGAGAAGGAAGAGGAGGCTAGGAGAGAGGGGGAGAAGGAAGAGGAGTCGAGGAGAGAGGGGGAGAAGGAAAAGGAGGCGAGGAGAGAGGAGGAGAAGGAAGAGGAGAGAGGGGGAGAAGGAAGAGGAGGAAAGAAGAGAGGGGGAGAAGGAAGAGGAGGCGAGAAGAGAGGGGGAGAAGGAAGAGGACGCGAGGAGAGAGGGGGAGAAGGAAGAGGGGGCGAGGAGAGAGGAGGAGAAGGAAGAGGAGAGAGGGGGAGAAGGAAGAGGAGGAAAGGAGAGAGGGGGAGAAGGAAGAGGAGGCAAGGAGAGAGGGGGAGAAGGAAGAGGAGGCAAGGAGAGAGGGGGGAGGAAGGAGGAAGAGACTGTGGGGGATAGAGTGGGAACAGTGGGTCAAAAAATAAAGGATTAGATACAGTTGGAAAACTGGAAGAAGGAATGGAGGATGCATGACAGAGCAGATTGGGATTAGTTGCTATGGGCAACAGTACCACTTTCCATTTTTTAAAGCATTGGTAAATCTACCCCTCAGACTCACCCTTCATATACTGTAAGCATCACTAAACATTTATTTCATCGTAATCAGATATTTTAACAAATTTATATCTGTATCTTCTTTTATTCTAATCCAAGCTCAACGCCTATTATGTTACCACTAATCCTCATTACAATAAACAATAGCATGTTTTATATTCATTTCCAGTTTAATTAAAGCCAAACAATTTATTATTTACTGTATAAAACCAGGGGAACAAACAAAAAAATCAAAATCCACAAATTTAGCATTCAAGATGAGATCATATTTTTCGGAAATAGCTTTGCACAGACAATGCACAGATATCATACTGCACAGACACTGCACAGACACTGCACAGACACTGCACAGACACTGCACAAACAATGCACAGACACTGCACAGATATCATACTGCACAGACACTGCACAAACAATGCACAGATATCATACTGCACAGACACTGCACAGACACTGCACAAACAATGCACAGATATCATACTGCACAGACACTACACAAACAATGCACAGATACTGCACAGACACTACCCAAACAATGCACAGATACTGTACAGACACTACACAAACAATGCACAGACACTGCTCAGATATCATACTGCACAGATACTGCACAGACACTACACAAACAATGCACAGACACTGCTCAGATATCATACTGCACAGACACTACACAAACACTACACAAACAATGCACAGATATCATACTGCACAGACACTACACAAACACTACACAAACAATGCACAGATACTGCACAGACACTACACAAACAATGCACAGATACTGCACAGACACTACACAAACAATGCACAGACACTGCTCAGATATCATACTGCACAGATACTGCACAGACACTACACAAACAATGCACAGACACTGCTCAGATATCATACTGCACAGACACTACACAAACAATGCACAGACACTGCTCAGATATCATACTGCACAGACACTACACAAACAATGCACAGACACTGCTCAGATATCATACTGCACAGACACTACACAAACACTACACAAACAATGCACAGATATCATACTGCACAGACACTACACAAACACTACACAAACAATGCACAGATACTGCACAGACACTACACAAACAATGCACAGATACTGCACAGACACTACACAAACAATGCACAGACACTGCTCAGATATCATACTGCACAGATACTGCACAGACACTACACAAACAATGCACAGACACTGCTCAGATATCATACTGCACAGATACTGCACAGACACTACACAAACAATGCACAGACACTGCTCAGATATCATACTGCACAGACACTACACAAACAATGCACAGATACTGCACAGACACTACCCAAACAATGCACAGATACTGTACAGACACTACACAAACAATGCACAGACACTGCTCAGATATCATACTGCACAGATACTGCACAGACACTACACAAACAATGCACAGACACTGCTCAGATATCATACTGCACAGATACTGCACAGACACTACACAAACAATGCACAGACACTGCTCAGATATCATACTGCACAGATACTGCACAGACACTACACAAACAATGCACAGACACTGCTCAGATATCATACTGCACAGACACTACACAAACACTACACAAACAATGCACAGATATCATACTGCACAGACACTACACAAACACTACACAAACAATGCACAGATACTGCACAGACACTACACAAACAATGCACAGATACTGCACAGACACTACACAAACAATGCACAGACACTGCTCAGATATCATACTGCACAGATACTGCACAGACACTACACAAACAATGCACAGACACTGCTCAGATATCATACTGCACAGATACTGCACAGACACTACACAAACAATGCACAGACACTGCTCAGATATCATACTGCACAGACACTACACAAACACTACACAAACAATGCACAGATATCATACTGCACAGACACTACACAAACACTACACAAACAATGCACAGATATCATACTGCACAGACACTGCACAGATATCATACTGCACAGACACTACACAAACAATGCACAGATACTGCACAGACACTACACAAACAATGCACAGATACTGTACAGACACTACACAAACAATGCACAGACACTGCTCAGATATCATACTGCACAGATACTGCACAGACACTACACAAACAATGCACAGACACTGCTCAGATATCATACTGCACAGATACTGCACAGACACTACACAAACAATGCACAGACACTGCTCAGATATCATACTGCACAGATACTGCACAGACACTACACAAACAATGCACAGACACTGCTCAGATATCATACTGCACAGACACTACACAAACAATGCACAGATACTGCACAGATATCATACTGCACAGACACTACACAAACAATGCACAGATACTGCACAGACACTACACAAACATTGCACAGATACTGCACAGATATCATACTGCACAGACACTACACAAACAATGCACAGATACTGCACAGATATCATACTGCACAGACACTGCATAGACACTACACAAACAATGCACAGATACTGCACAGATATCATACTGCACAGACACTGCATAGACACTACACAAACAATGCACAGATACTGCACAGATATCATACTGCACAGACACTACACAAACACTACACAAACCATGCACAGATATCATACTGCACAGACACTACACAAACAATGCACAGATACTGCACAGATATCATACTGCACAGACACTACACAAACACTACACAAACCATGCACAGATATCATACTGCACAGACACTACACAAACAATGCACAGATACTGCACAGATATCATACTGCACAGACACTACACAAACAATGCACAGATATCATACTGCACAGACACTGCACAGATATCATACTGCACAGACACTACACAAACAATGCACAGATACTGCACAGATATCATACTGCACAGACACTACACAAACAATGCACAGATACTGCACAGATATCATACTGCACAGACACTGCACAGATATCATACTGCACAGACACTACACAAACAATGCACAGATACTGCACAGACAATGCACAGATATCATACTGCACAGACACTGCACAGACACTACACAAACAATGCACAGATATCATACTGCACAGACACTACACAAACACTACACAAACAATGCACAGATATCATACTGCACAGACACTGCACAAACAATGCACAGATACTGCACAGACAATGCACAGATATCATACTGCACAGACACTGCACAGACACTACACAAACAATGCACAGATATCATACTGCACAGACACTACACAAACACTACACAAACAATGCACAGATATCATACTGCACAGACACTGCACAAACAATGCACAGATACTGCACAGACAATGCACAGATATCATACTGCACAGACACTGCACAGACACTACACAAACAATGCACAGATATCATACTGCACAGACACTACACAAACAATGCACAGATACTGCAGAGATATCATACTGCACATCACATCGCTCATTGATACAACAGAAGCCACTATTAGGGCCTTATTCTGGTTCACTCTCAGAGGTAAATTCCTTCTCAAATGGACAAAACCATGCTGCACTGCGGGGGGGGGGGCAGATGTAACATGTGCAGAGAGAGTTAGATTTGGGTGAGTTATTTTGTTTCTGTGCAGGGAAGATACTGACTGCTTTATTTTTACACTGCAATATAGATCTCACTTTGAAGTAATATGTGACACCCACGAGTGGTATGAAACGGCAACTGTGTGGCTTTACCTCGTTACCTGGGTTTCCGGGCCTGGTTCAGATTCTCGCCACTCTTCAGGGAGGTAAGGAAGATCAGGTGAGACAAGGGGTATCCTAAACAGTTTCCTCCGCAGAGAACAGATTTATTATAGACAATTACAATTTGGTGAATACTGATTGTTGGATGCTACAAGCAAGCTGTTCACTAAAATAGGAACCAATTAAATTCTTTCCTAACACTGTAAATATTCAAAAATTACTTTATAGTATGAATTGGCGTTAACCCAATTATTCCTGCATCCAGGAACAGTGTCCCTAAGTCTTCATCGTACGATCACGTTGGGGCCCAATTGATTACGTAGGTGCATTTTAAACATAAAATAATCCTTTGCAAACGGCTTGGAGAACTGCTGCCTATAACAATAAATGGCTCCTGCAATACGGGATCCAGCCACAGGGGTGTAACAGGGACAGTATTATAGGGCCTTATTCTGGTTGCGGCGGCCAAACGTACGTACGTTCCGTATCAGCGTACGTTTACCGTATGCGGACGTTGAGCGAAAGTCCACCCACAAAACATCCGCATACGGACGGCCACAAACACCGACAAAGGGGAGTGGCGTACACTTGAGCGCACGTCACCGTACACGGATGGATCACCGCTTATACACCGACAACTGGCGTACAACAGAGCGTATGCCATCGTTTACGGACGGGTCACTTCCGTTTTCACACCGACATCTTACGGCTATCTGAGCGTTCGCCCCCTTGCACGGACGGGTCTCGCCTGTTTTCAATGGAAAACTCAGCGTATGTCACCGATCGTGAGAGTAAACATACGTCCGTGCACGCTGGCATACCCTTCACATATATGGCCCTGCTAATCTAGCCTTTCAACTATGATTAAGACAATTAAATGATTTATTCTAATTGTTATTCAATTATTGTTTTATGTATTTTTATCAAAATGAATAAAAAAAATTGTTTGTATTAGAGTGAAAAGGTTGACACATGTCGACTTGTGTAGATTGAGTGTGCTGCTGTTTAAAGTATATGAAAACACTTACTGAATGTGTGTAAATGGTTAGAAAATACCTACCTTAGCATATATAAGCTGATCTTAAAAAAATTCTTACCTTAAATAAAACAAACCTTTAAATGTAGAGAAGTGTAGAAAGATAAGCTTCCAATGTGTTTGAGTGCTGTGTGTGGCTTGCAGGTAGTGAAATAATGGTTTGGACTTAATAGACTGCAGCATTGCTTATTACATTCAGGTGTATGTGTTTGAGTAGTAATCAGTGTTAATTAGCAGACCCAGGCGTCCGCCCTCATACGGTATCTGTAGGGGTGGTCTGGAGGTGGCGGTGGCGGCCGCCTGTTTTGTGTCCGAATTGCGCCGATCGAGCGGTAGTAGCAGAGGACATTTTTTGTGCACACCCCCGTGTACGCCCATGTTTACGCCCAGTTTTCCTCATTATTTCGGCCGCTCCCCTCAACACGCCCACAATGACCGTACTCTTGCGGACAGGTTTTTTTGCACAGAAAGAACTGTCCGTTAGCGTTGTGGAAGGTACGCATGCGCAGATCAAAAAAAATCCCAGAACGTACGCTTACGGCCCAGCCGCCCGAACCAGAATAAACCCCATAGTTCCTTTCAGGTGCTGATAAACTGGACAGGGCAGTCATGGGTTCCAGCAAATAGATGACGCCAAAGTCATGGGGCAAGCAAGTGACTGTCTATGGGTGATGCCAGTATAGCACAATGTTATACAGTCCATGAATCACCACTCTGAGGCCTGCTGGCTTCTGTTAGTAGTACTGTAGTCTGTGTTATACAGTCCATTACTCACCCTCTGAGGCCTGCTGGCTTCTGTTAGTAGTGCTGGCTTCTGTTAGTAGTACTGTAGTCTGTGTTATACAGTCCATGACTCACCACTCTGAGGCCTGCTGGCTTCTGTTAGTAGTACTGTAGTCTGTGTCATACATTCCATGACTCACCCTCTGAGGCCTGCTGGCTTCTGTTAGTAGTACTGTAGTCTGTGTCATACAGTCCACGACTCACCACTCTGAGGCCAGCTGGCTTCTGTTTAGTAATACTGTAGTCTGTGTCATACAGTCCACGACTCACCACTCAGAGGCCTGCTGGCTTCTGTTAGTAATACTGTAGTCTGTGTCATACAGTCCACGACTCACCACTCAGAGGCCTGCTGGCTTCTGTTAGTAATACTGTAGTCTGTGTCATACAGTCCACGACTCACCACTCTGAGGCCTGCTGGCTTCTGTTAGTAATACTGTAGTCTGTGTCATACAGTCCACGACTCACCACTCTGAGGCCTGCTGGCTTCTGTTAGTAATACTGTAGTCTGTGTCATACAGTCCACGACTCACCACTCTGAGGCCTGCTGGCTTCTGTTCAGTAATAATGTAGTCTGTGTCATACAGTCCACGACTCACCCTCTGAGGCCTGCTGGCTTCTGTTCAGTAATACTGTAGTCTGTGTCATACAGTCCACGACTCACCACTCTGAGGCCTGCTGGCTTCTGTTAGTAGTACTGTAGTCTGTGTCATACAGTCCACGACTCACCACTCTGAGGCCTGCTGGCTTCTGTTTAGTAATACTGTAGTCTGTGTCATACAGTCCACGACTCACCACTCAGAGGCCTGCTGGCTTCTGTTAGTAATACTGTAGTCTGTGTCATACAGTCCACGACTCACCACTCAGAGGCCTGCTGGCTTCTGTTAGTAATACTGTAGTCTGTGTCATACAGTCCACGACTCACCACTCTGAGGCCTGCTGGCTTCTGTTAGTAATACTGTAGTCTGTGTCATACAGTCCACGACTCACCACTCTGAGGCCTGCTGGCTTCTGTTCAGTAATACTGTAGTCTGTGTCATACAGTCCACGACTCACCCTCTGAGGCCTGCTGGCTTCTGTTCAGTAGTACTGTAGTCTATGTCATACAGTCCACGACTCACCACTCTGAGGCCTGCTGGCTTCTGTTAGTAGTACTGTAGTCTGTGTCATACAGTCCACGACTCACCACTCTGAGGCCTGCTGGCTTCTGTTCAGTAATACTGTAGTCTGTGTCATACAGTCCACGACTCACCCTCTGAGGCCTGCTGGCTTCTGTTCAGTAGTACTGTAGTCTATGTCATACAGTCCACGACTCACCACTCTGAGGCCTGCTGGCTTCTGTTAGTAGTACTGTAGTCTGTGTCATACAGTCCACGACTCACCACTCTGAGGCCTGCTGGCTTCTGTTAGTAGTACTGTAGTCTGTGTCATACAGTCCACGACTCACCCTCCGAGGCCTGCTGGCTTCTGTTAGGCTTCTGTTAGTAATACTGTAGTCTGTGTCATACAGTCCACGACTCACCCTCTGAGGCCTGCTGGCTTCTGTTCAGTAATACTGTAGTCTGTGTCATACAGTCCACGACTCACCCTCTGAGGCCTGCTGGCTTCTGTTAGTAATACTGTAGTCTGTGTCATACAGTCCACGACTCACCACTCTGAGGCCTGCTGGCTTCTGTTCAGTAATACTGTTGTCTGTGTCATACAGTCCACGACTCACCACTCTGAGGCCTGCTGGCTTCTCTTAGTAGTACTGTAGTCTGTGTCATACAGTCCACGACTCACCCCTCTGAGGCCTGCTGGCTTCTGTTAGTAGTACTGTAGTCTGTGTCATACAGTCCACGACTCACCCCTCTGAGGCCTGCTGGCTTCTGTTAGTAGTACTGTAGTCTGTGTCATACAGTCCACGACTCACCACTCTGAGGCCTGCTGGCTTCTGTTAGTAGTACTGTAGTCTGTGTCATACAGACCATGACTCACCCTCTGAGGCCTGCTGGCTTCTGTTAGGCTTCTGTTAGTAGTACTGTAGTCTGTGTCATACAGTCCACGACTCACCCTCTGAGGCCTGCTGGCTTCTGTTAGTAATACTGTAGTCTGTGTCATACAGTCCACGACTCACCGTCTGAGGCCTGCTGGCTTCTGTTCAGTAATACTGTAGTCTGTGTCATACAGTCCACGACTCACCCTCTGAGGCCTGCTGGCTTCTGTTAGTAATACTGTAGTCTGTGTCATACAGTCCACGACTCACCACTCTGAGGCCTGCTGGCTTCTGTTCAGTAATACTGTTGTCTGTGTCATACAGTCCACGACTCACCACTCTGAGGCCTGCTGGCTTCTGTTAGTAGTACTGTAGTCTGTGTCATACAGTCCACGACTCACCACTCTGAGGCCTGCTGGCTTCTGTTAGTAGTACTGTAGTCTGTGTCATACAGTCCACGACTCACCCTCTGAGGCCTGCTGGCTTCTGTTAGTAATACTGTAGTCTGTGTCATACAGTCCACGACTCACCGTCTGAGGCCTGCTGGCTTCTGTTCAGTAATACTGTAGTCTGTGTCATACAGTCCACGACTCACCCTCTGAGGCCTGCTGGCTTCTGTTAGTAATACTGTAGTCTGTGTCATACAGTCCACGACTCACCACTCTGAGGCCTGCTGGCTTCTGTTCAGTAATACTGTTGTCTGTGTCATACAGTCCACGACTCACCACTCTGAGGCCTGCTGGCTTCTGTTAGTAGTACTGTAGTCTGTGTCATACAGTCCACGACTCACCACTCTGAGGCCTGCTGGCTTCTGTTAGTAGTACTGTAGTCTGTGTCATACAGTCCACGACTCACCCCTCTGAGGCCTGCTGGCTTCTGTTAGTAGTACTGTAGTCTGTGTCATACATTCCACGACTCACCCCTCTGAGGCCAGCTGGCTTCTGTTAGTAGTACTGTAGTCTGTGTCATACAGTCCACGACTCACCCCTCTGAGGCCAGCAGCTTGCTTCCCCCTAGGAAGAACATTGGCTTTCTGGCTGCAGCTCACGCTGGCTCCTGCGCAGCGTAGTTATCACTCACTGCCTGCCTGAGGTGGAGCTGCTGAGAGTCTACTGACACTCCTGACAGTGACTCTAGCGCACAGGCTGCTGGCTCTAAGGCAGCAGGTGGACGGGAGCGCAGGGAGGAGGACGGATGTGCACTGTGACATCACCGCGCTGTGCGCGCTGTCAGAGGCGTAACTAGAACTTTGTGGGCCCCATAGCAAAATTTATAATGGGGCCCCCCTAAATAAGTTCTCTACCAGTGTGCATCGTGTGTGGCCACCATTAGTGGGAACAGTAAAAATGCGCCCCTCCAATAGATATTTTGAAAATAAAAATGCACGCATTATAAAAGGTGTGTGGCCTCGATTCAAAGGGTAATGCCCCTCACACATTATGCAACACACCGCAAAGTCCATTACGTTATGCGATACACCGTAAAGCCCAGGACATGTTATGCGACACACCGCAAAGCCCATTACATGTTATGCGACACACCGCAATGCCATTACACATTATGCGACACACCGCAATGCCATTACACATCATGTGACACACCACAAAGCCAATTACACATTATTTAACACACCGCAAAGCCCATTACACATTATGGGACACACCGCAAAGCCCATTACACATTATGGGACACCGCAATGCCATTACACATTATGCGACACACCGCAAAGCCCATTACACATTATGCGACACACCGCAAAGCCCATTACACATTATGTGACACACCACAAAGCCCATTACACATTATTTGACACACCGCAAATTCCATTACACATTATGTGACACACCGCAAAGTCCTTTACACACCGCAAAGCTCATCATACATGTTGTTACGGTGCCAGTTTAATTTATATTTTGTGTGGTATTTGTTGTTTTATTTCTTTCTAAGGGATGGGATTAATGAGGTGTGCTCTTTTTAGATTTGTCTCTGGTCTTTTATGGGTAAGAACTTTTTACCGTGGTCCCGGCTTCCAGCGGTATATCGGGGAAAAGATCTATTAGCCGGCTCCTGTCACTCCTGCCGGTATCCAGCTGAGGCAATTGGTGGGGTGGTTCTATATTTGCCGCACACCAATTCTACAAACTTTGGAGAATAACTGTGGATTCCACAAATATAGAATCATCCCCACCAATTGCCTCAGCTGGATACAGACAGGAGTGACAGGAGCCGACTAATAGATCTGTCCCCGATATACCGCCACGGTAAAAAGTTCTTACCGCTGGAAGCCGGGACCACGGCTGCGGCAGGGAGGAGACGTCTGGCGGCTTGTGGCTGGAAGTAATAGATGGGAGTGGAGGTACGAAGTTTATGTTTATTTCAGTGAGCACTTTTGTGACGATTGGCTTCAGTTGGATTGTGCTGCACTTTAAAAGTGATTTTAAAGAGACAGTTTATTTTTTTGTGTTTTGAGACACCCTTGTTCTATTGTGCTGCAATTTAAAAGTGCTCTTAAAGAGACATTTTCTTTTTTAAAGTTTGTGATTTTCTATTTTATTATTTTTTGTTCTTGAAATGACCCAGCACTAGGAGGTTATAATAAATATGTTTTTTACCTTTTGGAAATCAGTAATCATTTATACATCAGACCCAAGTGCCTGTAATTCACCATCCATAATTTTCTGTTTTTTTTTACCATATATTTGCTATAAGATAGGCTGCTGGTGAGGGCGCATTTGATTTAATTGCACACCCCACAGTGCATCAATAAATCTCAAGTTATGATTACTAGTAGTGGGGAGCATGGGGAGCACGAGGAGCAGAGGTGGCAGGGGGTGGTTTCCGGGGACCGCAGTGGGTGGAGGCGGCGGGGAGAGTATCGGCGGCACCCGGTGGGAGACTGGGGGCCGTGGTGAGCGGCTGTGCCTCTCTGGACACAGCCAGCACCATACATCACTGGCAAAATTCCTACCTCGGTCGCCCCTCGCCGTCAGTTCAACTGCCATAGCCCGGCTGCACTGCTGCAGACTGCCACACTCTTTCTTCCGGACTCGCGCCCCGCCCCCTCTTTACTTACTTTCCCTGGCTGGCTCCGGCAAGCAGATTATATTACACAGGCGGCTGCAGCAGCGGCTCCGTAAAAAAAAAGAAAGCACGGTGCAGGGGTCAGGGAGTGCTTGCTGTCCATCGGGCCCCCCCAGCCGCCGGGCCCTATAGCAGCTGCACCCCCTGCACCCTGGGTAGTTCCGCCACTGCGCGCTGTGATGTCTAAAGACTGAAGCAGAGCTGGAAGCTGACTGACTTGAATGGAGCACCGCGGCCAGCCACCGGGTACTGCTGCTGCGTATTTTGCGTGCAATTCTGTGGGGGGTGCTGGTGGGCATTAGGAGGTGCCTGTGCACCCCCGGCACCCCCCGTGCGCACGCCTATGGTGATAGGACAGTGGATCCAGCACTGGATCCGCTGGCCCAATCACATCTGGGGGCGTGCATTCATACATGTGCCCCTGTCATTGCGGCACCAGTATGAATGCCGCTTCCCCATTCATTTTCAATGGGCTTTTACAGCCCATTGCTGCACCCTGCCCCCTGCCCTCCCCTACCCGCCCCCCACTGCCCGTAGTTTTAATGTTAACAGCGGGAGGCACCTCTCCCGCTGCCTCCCACCCTCACATGCAGCAGTGTAAGAGGGTGGGAGGCAGCCGGAGAGGGAGAAATGATGAAAATAATAAAAGAAGATATATAAATATATCTTCTTTTTATTATTTTCATCATTATGACAGGGGAGGCTCTGCCTCCCCTGACTGCACGTCCCTGTTATTGACCCATTTTGCCCATCTCTGGTGTCTAGATCCCTTCAGTTTTGACAATTTTCCCATCATGCCCTCAGTCCACGTATACCTGGAGGGGGAATATAAATCTGTGGCGAGCGAAGCTAGCCACCATGCTTGCAGGCAATGCTGGATCCTAAAGCCCTCCTTCACAGCACATTGCAGTCATGAGCTGTTCACCTGTAAGAGGCTGGCAAAGAGTTAACCCCGGATGTGCACATTAACCCCTTCAATCTCTGAATAACTCTGTGGGGGTACCATAAATACCCACCAAAATCTAATTATCTCTGCACAAATTACATTTGCCCCCCCACCCCCTGCAGTTCACATGGTTTGGTCCATTTGAGAAGGAATTTGCCTCTGAGAGTGAATCAGAATAAGGCCCTTAATGTCCATTTTGCCCAGTGTGTTTGGACAATAATGATGTGGAAAATCGCTGGGCTGAAAATCGCTCAGTGCATACATACTGCATACACACTGCACACACACTGCATAAACACTGCATAAACACTGCACACATACCATACTTTCCTACCTCTCCTTCGGGGAGAAAATGCTCTGTTCCTGGACTTCCCTGGTAATGTAGGATTGCCATCACCTGTGAGGAGCTAGGTAACTGATAAGAAAGGTGTCACCACAGGTGCTGGCAATCATACATTACCAGGGAAGCCCAGGAACAGAGCATTGTGTCCTCCTGGAGAGGGGCATGCTGGCAGGTATGGATAATGTAGGATTGCCAGCACCTGTGGGGAGCTAGGTAACTAATAAGAAAGATGTCACCACAGGTGCTGGCAATCCTACATTACCAGGGAAGCCCAGGAATAGAGCATTGTGTCCTCCTGGAGAGGGGCATGCTGGGAGGTATGGATAATGTATGATTGCCAGCACCTGTGGGGAGCTAGGTAATTGATAAGAAAGGTGTCACCACAGGTGCTGGCAATCATACATTACCAGGGAAGCCCAGGAGCAGAGCATTGTGTCCTCCTGGAGAGAGGCATGCTGGGAGGTATGGATAATGTATGATTGCCATCACCTGTGAGGAGCTAGGTAACTGATAAGAAAGGTGTCACCACAGGTGCTGGCAATCATACATTACCAGGGAAGCCCAGGAACAGAGCATTGTGTCCTCCTGGAGAGGGGCATGCTGGGAGGTATGGATAATGTATGATTGCCAGCACCTGTGGGGAGCTAGGTAACTGATAAGAAAGGTGTCACCACAGGTGCTGGCAATCCTACATTACCAGGGAAGGCCAGGAACAGAGCATGTTCTCCCGCATGGAGAGGGGCATGCTGGGAGGTATGGATAATGTATGATTGCCAGCACCTGTGGGGAGCTAGGTAACTGATAAGAAAGGTGTCACCACAGGTGCTGGCAATCATACATTACCAGGGAAGCCCAGGAACAGAGCATTGTGTCCTCCTGGAGAGGGGCATGCTGGGAGGTATGGATAATGTATGATTGCCATCACCTGTGAGGAGCTAGGTAACTGATAAGAAAGGTGTCACTACAGGTACTGGCAATCATACATTACCAGGGAAGGCCAGGAACAGAGCATTTTCTCCCGCATGGAGAGGGTCAGGTAGGCAAGTATGATAAACACTGCACACACACACACTGCATACCAGGAGCAAATTCCGTGGTTAAAGCTTTTCAACCCAGGAATTTGCTGAAAAACCTGTGTTTTTCTGTAGTGTGAAAGGGTCAACACAGGTCTTATATCCTGGCACTCCGAGCCTGCTCTTGATCAGGGTCAGTGAGCCAGAATTTAAAAGCCGGGTTTTTCAGCAAATTCCTGGGTTGAAAAGCTTGAACCCGGTAATTTGCTTCTAGTGTGAATGGGATCCGGCTTCACCTGGCAAAATGACCCGGTACTCAAAAATGCCTGGTAATTGCCAGGTGGCCGGTGTGAAAGGGGGATAACTGCACCTGGAACAAACCATATTGCAATGTATTTATTAATTAGCATGCAGGGCACAGACTGGCTGTTTTATCACATAGCTCACAACTGCTGGGGACCTAAGTTGTTACAATGTAATGGACATGTGAGTTTGGGCACGCTCCTCTCGAATCTCAGTGTCTTTGCACATGTACATCTGCCCCCCTGCAGTGTAGCATGGTCTTACCCAGATGCAAACGTACACCTTTATTTGCTCTGTTCCCAACTCAGTACATCAAGCTGGTTCTCCCTTTTTAAAACTAGGGCTAAATTGACGAACCCTCGGCCACCACCGAACGCACGCGCATTTATATCAGTGTTTTAATCTACAACGATGTGTAGAACAGTGGAAAGGGAAACATCCTGAAAATGCAAATAAAGGGCCCAATTCAGGTTGGTTTGCGAAAGAAACTGCTTCTTTACTGGACCAAATCATGCTGCACTGCAGGTGGTGCAGATGTAACACGTGCAGAGAGTTACATTTGGGTGGGGTTTGTTTAAACTGAAGTCTATATTGCAGTGTAAGTATATAGCAGCCAGTATTTACCCTGCACAGAAACAAAATAACTCACCCAAATGTAACTCTCTCTGCAACTTACATCTGCCCCACCTGTAGTGCAGCATGGTTTTGCCCAATTTGAGAACAAATTTGTCCTGCGATCAGGTCTGAATTAGGCCTATAGTCAGGACATTCATAGGACACGCGGCATTTATTGTTTACGGAGGATGATCGCACAAACAGGGTTTAAATGAATAAATAAATAAATAATAAGTTATTTTTGCAAATTCCAATGAATGTTCCTGCGCACCGCTGCTCGGCATAATTACTTGTTTGTTAGTCTAGGAGTTTGTCTGCATCACTAAGGGGTACATTTACAAAAACTTTAAAAAAAAAAATAGATGATGTTGCCCAAATCAACCAATCAGATTGTGTCTATCATTTCTCTAATGCATCCTAGAAAATGATAGACAGCATCTTATTGGTTGCCATGAGCAATGCCACCTCATTATCTGATCATCCCCAGGTATGGATACATTCACTTGCCTTTGCCACCCAGACAAATCTGTTAGATGAACACAAGCTGAGGTAACACACCGGCTGTATATGAGTCACCACACGTCACACGTGTACATGTCACATTGTCCTGTCCACTGCCACCGGTGATCCGGAACCCGGGATATATAGCGTACAGCAGGAGCCCCCTCCCCGCGTCTACACTCCTGAGACTAATTATTGCTGTGCAGATTATAGACAAACATAATACATTTATAGCAGCCTGGGGATTAGAAGTAAGTGATGAGATATCAGATTTGGCAAAGTCTAAAGTGAGACTGGTTTCATTGTACTGGTACAAAGCACCCATAGAACACATAGCTTAATGAGAATCAATAGGGAGCATTGTATGTCGCAGGCATGCGCTTCTGAAAAGGGGTGGAGACTTGACTGAATTGGGGCATCAGGGGCAAACAGGATTTTCAGAAGGAGGTTTCCAGAGGGGCGGAGCAAAGCACGGAGATGGACACTTAGGTGACCCAGTATATGCCGGGTCAGTTAAAGTATTATAAATAGACCAAATGTATATAAATAATAATAATAATAATAATAATAATAATAATAATAATACAGGTTGAGTATCCCTTATCCAAAATGCTCGGGACCAGGAGAATTTTGGAAAACGGATTATTCCGTATTTTGGAATATTTTAATATTTCAATGATGTATTTTGAAGTATCTTGCATTTATGCTGTATAAACACATAAAATACACACAAATATATTTTATTACCACATAAAATAGACACAAATATATTTTATTTGTTCAAAAAACAAGGTTTTAAAACTTGAAACAAAATGTGTGTACTATCTCAGCACTGAATTTGAATGCCAAGCAATCACTGTCTTGCACATATATAGTGCCAGTTACATATCATGTCCCCAGTGATGCTGTTACAAATGTCCCCAGTGAGTTTTTAGCAAAAAATGTTTTTTTTTTTCACTTTCTGGAATGTCTGGTTTTCGGAATAATTCTGATAACGGATACTCGGATACGGGATACTCGACCTGTAATAATAATAATAATAATAATAATAATAATAATAATAGAAAATATATATGTATACATATATATATATATATATATATATATATATATATATATATATATATATATATATATATGTATGCAAAAAGAGAAAAGAGGAGCGCACAGGTTAGCAGAATTTGAAACAGCGTTTACTGAGAAAAGTGCAGGCTCACATACATAGTAGAAAACAGTAGTCAGCATATGCGGGAATCACCGTCAATACACCGTCGGATAGCGCGGACCCCAGAGGACATCCAGAAGACCGGCAAGATGGACACAGCGGCGGCGGCGGCGTTCTCGGCACAAGGACTCAAGACGGACAGGTACCACAAGGTAAGGATCTGATACGTCGGGTGACCACGCCCCAACGCGTTTCGTCACTGATGACTTTGTCAGGAGTCATCAGTGACGAAACGCGTTGGGGCGTGGTCACCCGACGTATCAGATCCTTACCTTGTGGTACCTGTCCGTCTTGAGTCCTTGTGCCGAGAACGCCGCCGCCGCCGCTGTGTCCATCTTGCCGGTCTTCTGGATGTCCTCTGGGGTCCGCGCTATCCGACGGTGTATTGACGGTGATTCCCGCATATGCTGACTACTGTTTTCTACTATGTATGTGAGCCTGCACTTTTCTCAGTAAACGCTGTTTCAAATTCTGCTCACCTGTGCGCTCCTCTTTTCTCTTTTTGCATGTGTTCTTACTGAGGCCGTGACTAAGCCTCGAAGAGTGAGCTGCACTACTTATTGAAGACAGGTTCCACAGTTATAAGTATCACTTTGCGCATTTCCTATTGTGTTTGTATATATATATGTATATATATATATATATATATATATATATATATATATATATATATATATATATATATACTGTGTGTGTATATATATATATATATATATTCCATTGACAAAAAACCTTACGGTTTCACATGTCCCATTAAGGCTTCTTACACATGATCTGGCATTTCTGAAACCTGTTGTAACTCTTCCACTCAAACGCCAAAAAGCAATGAAATTACGATCATTAAGGCTGACGCCTTAATGGACGTGTTCCTTGCGCAATACAGATATGGTACGCCATCACAGCCTGTGGGTAAGTGCAGATTCAGCACTCTCACAGAGTGAGATTGCTGTCACTCACACAATGGTGGAGCTGCTAATTCACAGATTTGTGTGCTCATTGGAATACACACATGCAGTCTATGCAACTGAAGGTCTTAACAGTAAACAGAGCCGAGAGGATGGGGAAAAAGTGGTGTTGATTGGGGTAGGAGGCAGTGTGGTGTGGATGGGGAGCAATAGAAATGCGTAGATGGTAGGAAGGCTAAGCAGCACTGATGGGGGACTAACGAAGCAGATGGGTGGAAAACTGTGGCACGAATTGGGGAAGGTAAGGCAGAGTGATGCGATTGGTTGGGAAACAGAGGAGCAGTTGTAGGAAAGACAGCACTGATGGGGGAGGGGGTTCGGAGCAAAGGGGATAAAGGGAAAACAGAACAGCGTAGATGGAGAGGGGAGACAGCAGTACAGATGGAAGTAAACTGTCATGGATGAGGCGGGCAGAGCAGCATGGATGGAGGGGGAGACAGAGTATCGCTAATAGAGGGGAAGCCAGTGGCACAGATAGAAGGGAACAGTGGCATCTGTGTGGAAAGACAGGGCAGGGCAGATGGGAATAGACACATTGTTGTGGATGAGGGAATCCACACAGCAGTAGGTATCGGGGAAGACAGAGCAGCATGAAGGCGTACGGGAGAAGAAAGAGTAGATGCATAGTAGTTGGGAGTATTATAGTTTTTGCAATTATGAAAGATGTTTCTGGTAACTGCATGTGAATACTAAATTAAATGGATATAGGTAGTGAGTGTGAAAGATGTTGGACCCTCAGTGGGATAGTTCTAGTAATAGTGTTTATTCTAGCACCCGCTATCTTTGAAAACCCATGCAGTTCCTCTACCCTGTCTGGGGTGTTGCTGTCTGCTGTAGTGTTTCTAGCACAGGTCTGGTTTGCAGTGCTGATATACAGATCACACTAGAAGCACTACAGCAGACAGCTACACCCCAGGCAGGGAAGAGGAACTGCATGAGTTTTCAAAGATGGCGGGTGCTAGAATGAACACTATAGTAACTCAGTGGGCTAGACATTTTTAGATGATTGCAGGTACTTATTAGGATGAGTGCGCCACATAACTGCTTCAGACCTTCAGTTGCATAGACTGCATGTGTGTATTCCAATGAGCACACAAATCTGTGAATTAGCAGCTCCACCATTGTGTGAGTGACAGCAATCTCACTCTGTGAGAGTGCTGAATCTGCACTTACCCACAGGCTGTGATGGCGTACCATATCTGTATTGCGCAAGGAACACGTCCATTAAGGCGTCAGCCTTAATGATCGTAATTTCATTGCTTTTTGGCGTTTGAGTGGAAGAGTTACAACAGGTTTCAGAAATGCCAGATCATGTGTAAGAAGCCTTAATGGGACATGTGAAACCGTAAGGTTTTTTGTCAATGGAATTTCATAGCTTTTTTTCAATTTATTTTTTTAATTCAGAAATCTAAAATTTCACAAAGAATAAACATTGGATTTAAATGTTTAATGATAACACACCCTGGCAACAAGAATTTCAAACCCCTGGCAGTGAGCATTACACATGGGGGCACTGGGTACACGGGGTCAGTGGGGTGGGGGACAGGGTACATACAGGGATAGTGGGGGATGGATTTACCTGGATGCAGCTGCTCCTCTGATGGCTCGGGTGGCTTCTTTCTGCCTTCTCGGTGGCGGAGGCAATTCAAGGAAGCGCCTGAATCTGGTCCGCAGGCTGTGGAAGCTCCTCAGTCCTGGCGGTGGCATGGGGAGGTCAGCATCTGGGCAGGAAATATAATAAATAATAATATTAACCGGCACAGCGTACACACGGAGTGGGGGACACAGAGTACACACGGAGGGGGGGCACAACGTACACATGTAGAGGGGGGGCGCAGCGCACACACGTAGAGGGGGGCGCAGCGCACACACGTAGGGGGGTGGGGGGCGCGCAGCGTACACACGTAGGGGGGGCACAGCGTACACACGGAGGGGGGGGGGGCGCAGCGTACACACGGAGGGGGGCGCAGCGTACACACGGAGGGGGGGGCGCAGCGTACACACGGAGGGGGGGGGGGGCAGCGTACACACGGAGGGGGGGGCGCAGCGTACACACGGAGGGGGCACAGCGTACACAAGGGGGGGGCACAGCATACACACGGGGGCACTTGGGGGGACAGCGCACACATGGGAGGCACTGGGGGGGACAGCATACACACGGGGGCACTGGAGGGGACAGCATACACACGGGGGCACTGGGGGTGGACAGCATACACACGGGGGCACTGGGGGGACAGCATACACACGGGGGCACTGGGGGGACAGCATACACACGGGGGCACTGGGGGGACAGCGTACACACGGGGGCACTGGGGGGACAGCGTACACACGGGGGCATTGGGGGGGACAGCATACACACGGGGGCACAGGGGCAGGGAACAGCATACACACGGGGGCACTGGGGGGCAGGGAACAGCATACACACGGGGGCACTGGGGGGCAGGGAACAGCGTACACACGGGGGCACTGGGGGCAGGGAACAGCGTACACACGGGGGCACTGGGGGGGGCAGGGAACAGCGGACACACAGGGGCACTGTTGGGGGCAGCGTACACACGGGGGCACTGGGGGGGACAGCATACACACGGGGGCACTGGGGGGGGGACAGCATGCACACGGGGGCACAGGGGCAGGGAACAGCGTGCACACGGGGGCACAGGGGCAGGGAACAGCGTACACACGGGGGCACTGGGGGGCAGGGAACAGCGTACACACGGGGGCATTGGGGGGCAGGGAACAGCGTTCACACGGGGGCACTGGGGGGCAGGGAACAGCGTACACACGGGGGCACTGGGGGGCAGGGAACAGCGTACACACGGGGGCACTGGGGGCAGGGAACAGCGTACACACGGGGGCACTGGGGGCAGGGAACAGGGTACACACGGGGGCACTGGGGGGGCAGGGAACAGCTTACACATGGGGGCACTGGGGGGCAGGGAACAGGAGGCTCTGGGGGCAGGGAACAGTGTACACACGGGGGCACAGGGAACAGCGTACACACGGGGGCACTGGGTGGGCAGGGAACAGCGTACACACAGGGGCACTGGGGGGCAGGGAACAGCGTACACACGGGGGCAGGGAACGGCGTACACACTGGGGCACTGGGGGCCAGGGTACAGTGTACACACGGGGGCACTGGGAGGCAGGAAACAGCATACACAGGGGGGCACTGTGGGGCAGGGAACAGCGTACACACGGGGGCACGGAACAGCATACACACGGGGGCACTGGGGGCAGGGAACAGCGTACACACGGGGGCACTGGAGGGCAGGGAACAGCGTACACACGGGGGCAGCGTACACACGGGGGCAGGGAACAGCATACACACGGGGGCACTGGGGGCAGGGAACAGCGTACACACGGGGGCACTGGGGGGGCAGCATACACATGGGGGCAGGGAACAGCGTACACATGGGGGCACTGGGGGGCAGGGAACAGCGTACACACGGTAGCACTGTGGGGGGTTCAGAGCACACACGGGGGCAATGGGGGGGACAGAGCACACACTGGGGCACTGGGGGGACAGCGTACACACACGGGGGCACTGGGAAGGGGACAGCGTACACACGGGGGCACTGGGAAGGGGACAGCGTACACATGGGGGCACTGGGAAGGGGACAGCGTACACATGGGGGCACTGGGAAGGGGACAGCATACACACGGGGTCAGGGAACAGCGAACACACAGGGGCACTGGGGGGCAGGGAACAGCGTACACACGGGGCACTGGGGGGCAGGGAACAGTGTACACACGGGGGCAGGGAACAGCATACACAGGGGGGGCAGAGAACAGCGTACACATGGGGCACTGGGGGGGACAGAGCACACACGGGGGCACTGGGGGAGGAACAGAGCACACACGGGGCACTGGGAAGGGGACAGCGTACACACGGGGGCACTGGGAAGGGGACAGCGTACACACGGGGGCACTGGGAAGGGGACAGCGTACACACGGGGGCACTGGGAAGGGGACAGCGTACACACGGGGGCACTGGGATGGGGACAGCGTACACACGGGGGCACTGGGAAGGGGACAGCGTACACACGGGGGCACTGGGAAGGGGACAGCGTACACACGGGGGCACTGGGAAGGGGACAGCGTACACACGGGGGCACTGGGAAGGGGACAGCGTACACACGGGGGCACTGGGAAGGGGACAGCGTACACACGGGGGCACTGGGAAGGGGACAGCGTACACACGGGGGCACTGGGAAGGGGACAGCGTACACACGGGGGCACTGGGAAGGGGACAGCGTACACACGGGGGCACTGGGAAGAGGACAGCGTACACATGGGGGCACTGGGAAGAGGACAGCGTACACATGGGGGCACTGGGTACACACGCGGACAGAGGGGTGGGGGCCGGGTACACACAGGGACAGTGGGGGGACGGATTTACCTGGATGCAGCTGCTCCTCTGATGGTCCGGGTGGCTTCTTTCTGCCTTCTCGGTGGCGGAGGCAACTCAAGGAAGCGCCTGAATCTGGTCCGCAGGCTGTGGTAGCTCCTCAGTCCTGGCGGTGGCATGGGGAGGTCAGCGTCTGGGCAGGAAATATAATAAATAATAATATTAAAGGGCTCAGCGTACACAGGGGGGGGGGGGGGAACAGCGTACACACGGGGCACTGGGGGCAGGGAACAGCGTACACACGGGGGCACTGGGGGGCAGGGAACAGCGTACACACGGGGGCACTGGGGGGGGCAGCGTACACATGGGGGCAGGGAACGGCATACACACGGGGGCACTGGGGGGCAGGGAACAGCGTACACACGGTAGCACTGTGGGGGGGACAGAGCACACACGGGGGCACTGGGGGGGACAGAGCACACACTGGGGCACTGGGGGGGACAGCGCACACACACGGGGGCACTGGGAAGGGGACAGCGTACACATGGGGGCACTGGGTAGGGGACAGCGTACACATGGGGGCACTGGGAAGGGGACAGCGTACACATGGGGTCACTGGGAAGGGGACAGCGTACACATGGGGGCACTGGGAAGGGGACAGCGTACACACGGGGGCACTGGGAAGGGGACAGCGTACACACGGAGTCAGGGAACAGCGTACACACGTGGGCACTGGGGGGCAGGGAACAGCGAACACACACAGGAGCAATGGGGGGCAGGGAACAGCTTACACACGGGGGCACTGGGGGGCAGGGAACAGCGTACACACGGGGGAACTGGGGGACACAGCGCACACACGGGGGCACTGGGGGACACAGCGCACACACGGGGGCACTGGGGGACACAGCGCACACACGGAGGCACTGGGGGACACAGCGCACACACGGAGGCACTGGGGGGCAGCATACACATGGGGGCACTGGGGGGGGGGACATTGTACACACGGTGCAGGGAACAGCGTACACACGGGGCACTGGGGGGCATGGAACAGCGTACACATGGGGGCATGGAACAGCATACACACGGGGGCACTGGGGGGCAGGGAACAGCGTACACAGGGGGCCAGGGAACAGCAAACACACGGGGGCACTGGGGGGTGAGGGGACAGAGCACACACGGGGGCACTGGGGGGGACAGAGCACACACGAGGGCACTGGGGGGGACAGAGCACACACGAGGGCACTGGGGGGGACAGAGCACACACGAGGGCACTGGGGGGGACAGAGCACACACGAGGGCACTGGGGGGGACAGAGCACACACGAGGGCACTGGGGGGGACAGAGCACACACGAGGGCACTGGGGGGGACAGAGCACACACGAGGGCACTGGGGGGGACAGAGCACACACGAGGGCACTGGGGGGGACAGAGCACACACGAGGGCACTGGGGGGGACAGAGCACACACGAGGGCACTGGGGGGGACAGAGCACACACGAGGGCACTGGGGGGGACAGAGCACACACGAGGGCACTGGGGGGGACAGAGCACACACGAGGGCACTGGGGGGGACAGAGCACACACGAGGGCACTGGGGGGGACAGAGCACACACGAGGGCACTGGGGGGGACAGAGCACACACGAGGGCACTGGGGGGGACAGAGCACACACGAGGGCACTGGGGGGGGACAGAGGCACTGGGGGGGGACAGAGCACACACGAGGGCACTGGGGGGGGGATAGAGCACACACGAGGGCACTGGGGGGGGATAGAGCACACACGAGGGCACTGGGGGGGGATAGAGCACACACGAGGGCACTGGGGGGGCAGAGCACACACGAGGGCACTGAGGGGGAACAGAGCACACACGAGGGCACTGAGGGGGAACAGAGCACACACGAGGGCACTGGGGGGGACAGAGCCCACACGGGGGCACCGGGGGTGGGACAGAACACACACGGGGGCCCTGGGGGGGGACATAGCACACACGGGTGAACTGGGGGTGACAGAGCACACACAAGGGGCACTGGGGGGGAAGACAGCGTACACACACGGGGGCACTGGGGGGGAGACAGCATACACACAGGGGCACTGGGGGGGGGGGGGGACAGCGTACACACTGGGGCACTGGGGGGGGGCAGCGTACACACGGGGGCACTGGGAAGGGGGACAGCGTACACACAGGGGCACTGGGAAGGGGGACAGCGTACACACAGGGGCACTGGGAAGGGGGACAGCGTACACACAGGGGCACTGGGAAGGGGACAGCGTACACATGGGGGCACTGGGTACACACGGGGTCAGTGGGGTGGGGTGGGGGACAGGGTACATACAGGGATAGTGGGGGATGGATTTACCTGCAACTCAAGGAAGCGCCTGAATATGGTCCGCAGGCTGTGGAAGCTCCTCAGTCCTGGCGGTGGCATGGGGAGGTCAGCGTCTGGGCAGGAAATATAATAAATAATAATATTAACCGGCACAGCGTACACACGGAGTGGGGGACACAGAGTACACACGGAGGGGGGGCACAACGTACACATGTAGAGGGGGGGCGCAGCGCACACACGTAGAGGGGGGCGCAGCGCACACACGTAGGGGGGGGGGCACAGCGTACACACGGAGGGGGGGGGGCGCAGCGTACACACGGAGGGGGGGGGGGCGCAGCGTACACACGGAGGGGGGGGGGCTCAGCGTACACACGGAGGGGGGGGGGGCGCAGCGTACACACGGAGGGGGGGGGGGGCGCAGCGTACACACGGAGGGGGGGGGGCGCAGCGTACACACGGAGGGGGGGGGGGGGGCGCAGCGTACACACGGAGGGGGGGGGGGGGGGGGGCGCAGCGTACACACGGAGGGGGGCGCAGCGTACACACGGAGGGGGGCGCAGCGTACACACGGAGGGGGGGGCGCAGCGTACACACGGAGGGGGGGGCGCAGCGTACACACGGAGGGGGGGCGCAGCGTACACACGGAGGGGGGCGCAGCGTACACACGGAGGGGGGCGCAGCGTACACACGGAGGGGGGCGCAACGTACACACGGAGGGGGGCGCAGCGTACACACGGAGGGGGGGGGGCGCAGCGTACACACGGAGGGGGGCGCAGCGTACACACGGAGGGGGGCGCAGCGTACACACGGAGGGGGGCGCAGCGTACACACGGAGGGGGGGGCGCAGCGTACACACGGAGGGGGGGGCGCAGCGTACACACGGAGGGGGGGGCGCAGCGTACACACGGAGGGGGGCGCAGCGTACACACGGAGGGGGGCGCAGCGTACACACGGAGGGGGGCGCAGCGTACACACGGAGGGGGGCGCAGCGTACACACGGAGGGGGGCGCAGCGTACACACGGAGGGGGGGGGCGCAGCGTACACACGGAGGGGGGGGGGGCGCAGCGTACACACGGAGGGGGGGGGCGCAGCGTACACACGGAGGGGGCACAGCGTACACAAGGGGGGGCACAGCATACACACGGGGGCACTTGGGGGGACAGCGCACACACGGGAGGCACTGGGGGGGACAGCATACACACGGGGGCACTGGAGGGGACAGCATACACACGGGGGCACTGGGGGTGGGACAGCATACACACGGGGGCACTGGGGGGGGGACAGCATACACACGGGGGCACTGGGGGGGACAGCATACACACGGGGGCACTGGGGGGACAGCATACACACGGGGGCACTGGGGGGACAGCGTACACACGGGGGCATTGGGGGGGAACAGCATACACACGGGGGCACAGGGGCAGGGAACAGCATACACACGGGGGCACTGGGGGGCAGGGAACAGCATACACACGGGGGCACTGGGGGGCAGGGAACAGCGTACACACTGGGGCACTGGGGGCAGGGAACAGCGTACACACGGGGGCACTGGGGGGGGCAGGGAACAGCGGACACACGGGGGCACTGTTGGGGGCAGCGAACACACGGGGGCACTGGGGGGGGACAGCGTACACACGGGGGCACTGGGGGGACAGCGTGCACACGGGGGCACAGGGGCAGGGAACAGCGTACACACGGGGGCACTGGGGGGCAGGGAACAGCGTACACACGGGGGCACTGGGGGGCAGGGAACAGCGTTCACACGGGGGCACTGGGGGGCAGGAAACAGCGTACACACGGGGGCACTGGGGGCAGGGAACAGCGTACACACGGGGGCACTGGGGGCAGGGAACAGCGTACACACAGGGGCACTGGGGGCAGGGAACAGGGTACACACGGGGGCACTGGGGGGGCAGGGAACAGCTTACACATGGGGGCACTGGGGGGCAGGGAACAGGAGGCTCTGGGGGCAGGGAACAGTGTACACACGGGGGCACAGGGAACAGCGTACACACGGGGGCACTGGGTGGGCAGGGAACAGCGTACACACAGGGGCACTGGGGGGCAGGGAACAGCGTACACACGGGGGCAGGGAACGGCGTACACACTGGGGCACTGGGGGCCAGGGTACAGTGTACACACGGGGGCACTGGGAGGCAGGAAACAGCATACACAGGGGGGCACTGTGGGGCAGGGAACAGCGTACACACGGGGGCACGGAACAGCATACACACGGGGGCACTGGGGGCAGGGAACAGCGTACACACGGGGGCACTGGAGGGCAGGGAACAGCGTACACACGGGGGCAGCGTACACACGGGGGCAGGGAACAGCGTACACACGGGGGCACTGGGGGCAGGGAACAGCGTACACACGGGGGCACTGGGGGGGGCAGCATACACATGGGGGCAGGGAACAGCGTACACACGGGGGCACTGGGGGGCAGGGAACAGCGTACACACGGTAGCACTGTGGGGGGGACAGAGCACACACGGGGGCAATGGGGGGGACAGAGCACACACTGGGGCACTGGGGGGACAGCGTACACACACGGGGGCACTGGGAAGGGGACAGCGTACACACGGGGGCACTGGGAAGGGGACAGCGTACACATGGGGGCACTGGGAAGGGGACAGCGTACACATGGGGGCACTGGGAAGGGGACAGCATACACACGGGGTCAGGGAACAGCGAACACACAGGGGCACTGGGGGGCAGGGAACAGCGTACACACGGGGCACTGGGGGGCAGGGAACAGTGTACACACGGGGGCAGGGAACAGCATACACAGGGGGGGGCAGAGAACAGCGTACACACGGGGCACTGGGGGGGACAGAGCACACACGGGGGCACTGGGGGAGGAACAGAGCACACACGGGGCACTGGGAAGGGGACAGCGTACACACGGGGGCACTGGGAAGAGGACAGCGTACACACGGGGGCACTGGGAAGAGGACAGCGTACACACGGGGGCACTGGGAAGGGGACAGCGTACACACGGGGGCACTGGGAAGGGGACAGCGTACACACGGGGGCACTGGGATGGGGACAGCGTACACACGGGGGCACTGGGAAGGGGACAGCGTACACAGGGGCACTGGGAAGGGGACAGCGTACACACGGGGGCACTGGGAAGGGGACAGCGTACACACGGGGGCACTGGGAAGGGGACAGCGTACACATGGGGGCACTGGGAAGGGGACAGCGTACACATGGGGGCACTGGGAAGGGGACAGCGTACACATGGGGGCACTGGGAAGAGGACAGCGTACACATGGGGGCACTGGGAAGAGGACAGCGTACACATGGGGGCACTGGGTACACACGCGGACAGAGGGGTGGGGGCCGGGTACACACAGGGACAGTGGGGGGACGGATTTACCTGGATGCAGCTGCTCCTCTGATGGTCCGGGTGGCTTCTTTCTGCCTTCTCGGTGGCGGAGGCAAATCAAGGAAGCGCCTGAATCTGGTCCGCAGGCTGTGGTAGCTCCTCAGTCCTGGCGGTGGCATGGGGAGGTCAGCGTCTGGGCAGGAAATATAATAAATAATAATATTAAAGGGCTCAGCGTACACAGGGGGGGGGGAACAGCGTACACACGGGGCACTGGGGGCAGGGAACAGCGTACACACGGGGGCACTGGGGGGCAGGGAACAGCGTACACACGGGGGCACTGGGGGGGGCAGCGTACACATGGGGGCAGGGAACAGCGTACACACGGGGGCACTGGGGGGCAGGGAACAGCGTACACACGGTAGCACTGTGGGGGGGACAGAGCACACACGGGGGCACTGGGGGGGACAGAGCACACACTGGGGCACTGGGGGGGACAGCGCACACACACGGGGGCACTGGGAAGGGGACAGCGTACACATGGGGGCACTGGGTAGGGGACAGCGTACACATGGGGGCACTGGGTAGGGGACAGCGTACACATGGGGGCACTGGGTAGGGGACAGCGTACACATGGGGGCACTGGGAAGGGGACAGCGTACACATGGGGGCACTGGGAAGGGGACAGCGTACACATGGGGGCACTGGGAAGGGGACAGCGTACACATGGGGTCACTGGGAAGGGGACAGCGTACACATGGGGGCACTGGGAAGGGGACAGCGTACACACGGGGTCAGGGAACAGCGTACACACGTGGGCACTGGGGGGCAGGGAACAGCGAACACACACAGGGGCAATGGGGGGCAGGGAACAGCGTACACACGGGGGCACTGGGGGGCAGGGAACAGCGTACACACGGGGGCACTGGGGGGCAGGGAACAGCGTACACACGGGGGCACTGGAGGGCAGGGAACAGCGTACACACGGGGGCACTGGGGGGCAGGGAACAGCGTACACACGGGGCACTGGGGGGCAGGGAACAGTGTACACACGGGGGCAGGGAACAGCATACACAGGGGGGGCAGAGAACAGTGTACACACGGGGGCACTGGGGGGACAGAGCACACACGGGGGCACTGGGGGAGGAACAGAGCACACACGGGGGCACTGGGAAGGGGACAGCGTACACACGGGGGCACTGGGAAGAGGACAGCGTACACACGGGGGCACTAGGAAGGGGACAGCGTACACACGGGGGCACTGGGATGGGGACAGCGTACACACGGGGGCACTGGGAAGGGGACAGCGTACACACGGGGGCACTGGGAAGGGGACAGCGTACACATGGGGGCACTGGGAAGGGGACAGCGTACACATGGGGGCACTGGGAAGGGGACAGCGTACACATGGGGGCACTGGGAAGGGGACAGCGTACACATGGGGGCACTGGGAAGAGGACAGCGTACACATGGGGGCACTGGGAAGAGGACAGCGTACACATGGGGGCACTGGGTACACACGCGGACAGAGGGGTGGGGGCCGGGTACACACAGGGACAGTGGGGGGACGGATTTACCTGGATGCAGCTGCTCCTCTGATGGTCCGGGTGGCTTCTTTCTGCCTTCTCGGTGGCGGAGGCAAATCAAGGAAGCGCCTGAATCTGGTCCGCAGGCTGTGGTAGCTCCTCAGTCCTGGCGGTGGCATGGGGAGGTCAGCGTCTGGGCAGGAAATATAATAAATAATAATATTAAAGGGCTCAGCGTACACAGGGGGGGGGGAACAGCGTACACACGGGGCACTGGGGGCAGGGAACAGCGTACACACGGGGGCACTGGGGGGCAGGGAACAGCGTACACACGGGGGCACTGGGGGGGGCAGCGTACACATGGGGGCAGGGAACAGCGTACACACGGGGGCACTGGGGGGCAGGGAACAGCGTACACACGGTAGCACTGTGGGGGGGACAGAGCACACACGGGGGCACTGGGGGGGACAGCGCACACACACGGGGGCACTGGGAAGGGGACAGCGCACACACACGGGGGCACTGGGTAGGGGACAGCGTACACATGGGGGCACTGGGTAGGGGACAGCGTACACATGGGGGCACTGGGTAGGGGACAGCGTACACATGGGGGCACTGGGTAGGGGACAGCGTACACATGGGGGCACTGGGAAGGGGACAGCGTACACATGGGGGCACTGGGAAGGGGACAGCGTACACATGGGGGCACTGGGAAGGGGACAGCGTACACATGGGGTCACTGGGAAGGGGACAGCGTACACATGGGGGCACTGGGAAGGGGACAGCGTACACACGGGGTCAGGGAACAGCGTACACACGTGGGCACTGGGGGGCAGGGAACAGCGAACACACACAGGGGCAATGGGGGGCAGGGAACAGCGTACACACGGGGGCACTGGGGGGCAGGGAACAGCGTACACACGGGGGCACTGGGGGGCAGGGAACAGCGTACACACGGGGGCACTGGGGGGCAGGGAACAGCGTACACACGGGGGCACTGGGGGGCAGGGAACAGCGTACACACGGGGGCACTGGGGGGCAGGGAACAGCGTACACACAGGGGCACTGGGGGGCAGGGAACAGCGTACACACGGGGCACTGGGGGGCAGGGAACAGTGTACACACGGGGGCAGGGAACAGCATACACAGGGGGGGCAGAGAACAGTGTACACACGGGGGCACTGGGGGGACAGAGCACACACGGGGGCACTGGGGGAGGAACAGAGCACACACGGGGGCACTGGGAAGGGGACAGCGTACACACGGGGGCACTGGGAAGAGGACAGCGTACACACGGGGGCACTGGGATGGGGACAGCGTACACACGGGGGCACTGGGATGGGGACAGCGTACACACTGGAGCACTGGGAAGGGGACAGCGTACACATGGGGGCACTGGGAAGGGGACAGCGTACACATGGGGGCACTGAGAAGGGGACAGCGTACACATGGGGGCACTGGGAAGGGGACAGCGTACACATGGGGGCACTGGGAAGAGGACAGCGTACACATGGGGGCACTGGGAAGAGGACAGCGTTCACATGGGGGCACTGGGTACACACGCGGACAGTGGGTTGGGGGCCGGGTACACACAGGGACAGTGGGGGGACGGATTTACCTGGATGCAGCTGCTCCTCTGATGGTCCGGGTGGCTTCTTTCTGCCTTCTCGGTGGCGGACGCAACTCAAGGAAGTGCCTGAATCTGGTCCGCAGGCTGTGGAAGCTCCTCAGTCCTGGCGGTGGCATGGGGAGGTCAGCGTCTGGGCAGGAAATATAATAAATAATAATATTAAAGGGCACAGCATACACACGGGGGGGGCACAGCGTACACACGGAGGAGGGGGCACAGCGTACACACGGAGGAGGGGGCACAGCATACACACGGAGGAGGGGGGCACAGCGTACACACGGAGGAGGGGGGCACAGCGTACACACGGAGGAGGGGGGCACAGCGTACACACGGAGGAGGGGGGCACAGCGTACACACGGAGGAGGGGGGCACAGCGTACACACGGAGGAGGGGGGCACAGCGTACACACGGAGGAGGGGGCACAGCGTACACACGGAGGAGGGGGGCACAGCGTACACACGGAGGAGGGGGGCACAGCGTACACACGGAGGAGGGGGGCACAGCGTACACACGGAGGAGGGGGGCACAGCGTACACACGGAGGAGGGGGGCACAGCGTACACACGGAGGAGGGGGGCACAGCGTACACACGGAGGAGGGGGGCACAGCGTACACACGGAGGAGGGGGCACAGCGTACACACGGAGGAGGGGGCACAGCGTACACACGGAGGAGGGGGCACAGCGTACACACGGAGGAGGGGGCACAGCGTACACACTGAGGAGGGGGGCACAGCGGGGGGCACAGCGTACACACGGGGGGCACAGCATACACACAGAGGGGGCACAGCGTACACACAGAGGGGGCACAGCGTACACACAGAGGGGGCACAGCGTACACACAGAGGGGGCACAGCGTACACACAGAGGGGGCACAGCGTACACACGGGGGGCACAGCGTACACACGGGGGGCACAGCATACACACGGGGGGCACAGCGTACACACGGGGGGCACAGCATACACACGGGGGGGCACAGCATACACACGGGGGGGCACAGCATACACACGGGGGGGCACAGCATACACACGGGGGGGCACAGCATACACACGGGGGGGCACAGCATACACACGGGGGGGCACAGCATACGCACGGGGGGGCACAGCATACGCACGGGGGGGCACAGCATACGCACGGGGGGGCACAGCATACACACGGGGGGCACAGCATACACACGGGGGGCACAGCATACACACGGGGGGGCACAGCATACACACGGGGGGGCACAGCATACACACGGGGGGGCACAGCATACACACGGGGGGCACAGCGTATATACAGTATATGCAGTGAGGGGGGGGCGGGGGACACACGGGGGCAGTAAGGGGTGGGGGGCGGGGGACACACGAGGACAGTGAGGGGGGCCATGCACTGACATGCAGCAGCTGCGGCTCTCATGCCGCCGCTGCATCACTGGCACATACAGCGCTGGGTCCCCCCACCACCAACCCCAGGACCAGCCTTGCTGACACAAACCACCCCACCCACCCACAAGAATACTTGCAGCCGCGGCGCTGCAGACACGGCAGGGGAAGCTTCCTTAGTTTGTTTGCCTGTGTAAACACACAGCTCCCGGCCGCCGCGCGCATACACACACTGACATGAGCGCCGCAGCAGCACGGGCTCATGTCAGTGTGTGTGTATGCGCGCGGCGGCCGGGAGCTGCGTGTTTTAAACAGGCAAACCAAGAAAGCTTCCCCTCCCGAGTCTGCCGCGCAATTATTCTTGTGGGTTGGTGGGTGGGTGTTAAGTGTCAGCCGCCCATAGCAATCGCGTGCCGGGTGGCTGACTGTAAAAATAAGTTTGGAACCTGTTAGCTCCTGTCTGTGGTGCGCCGACGGTCCTCTCCCCTTGGAGGGATTGCGGGGCTGCAGCAGCGGGACCCCTGTAGGCAGCAGTTCTAAAGTTCTAGAGTCTCGCATCTCCGTCGGCCATCTTGGTACACCCAAGTGAGGCCTTTCTGTACTCCCCCTGCTGGCCACACACTGCGCATGCGCAACAAGTTGGAGACTCCTATCTTTATAATGGGGGACGTTTCACTAAATAAAAAAAAAACTGTACCTATCTGAAAATCCTCAACCCCAAAAGGCACTCCACTGGGACAATATCTACCTAATAAAACAAACCCCAAGTCTCAATTGTTCCCCTACCCCGAGTTATGCCTTCCCAAAAAACCCCTCATAGACTAACATGGGTGACAAAGTGTCATTTCTGAAGTCTCAGAAAAAAACTGGCAGTTGGAAGTTTAGATCGCTCCCAATTGCTCATTTTTTAATATTTCGCCCTGAAATTTGGCACGCAGCACCGGTTGACGATTCTACACGTACCTGCCAAATTTCAGCTCAGTACGCCCAGTCACTTTTGAGGTGCAGTCCCTCAAACACCATGCCCCCATCCGAAAAGTTCCCTATGGGAAAAATCCGTTCGTTGGATTCAGCCTTAATATAAGGGCACTACCGTGCCCTTATAATATATATACACACATACATACATACATATATATACATATAGGGGCGTCAACAGCAGAGTAGACCCCTGGGCATAGCAATGTATAGGGGCCCCTACTGATCCTCCAGCGGTAGGGGTGGGGGGTGCTATGAGCGGAAGCTTTGATGTCCCGCGGGTGGTAGGGGGTATTATATCAACCGCTCAGCATGTAGGGCCTGGATCAGTAATTTCCACTAATTACCCCTTTACTGCACAGATGGTGGGAGATGGGGTGGGAGAAGGGGGCATTGGGCTGAATGAAGGGGCCCTGATACATAACTTCCAGGGTGGTAGAGGATGTTTACTATGCAGAGGAGGGGTGTATAGTGGAGTGGGTTTATTATTCATAATTTTCTTGTGGGAGGACAGCTTGCTTGACTGCAGATATCTCCAGTTCCCGGAATAGATTTCTTAGATTTTAATGGAATTGAAAACTAGAGAATCCCACCTACCAAATGGTATTGGGGACTAGGGGATCAGAGTTCAGAAGGCAGAGCAATCTGCCAACAAGAATATAAAACTACATACCAGGTGTGTGGTGCTGGAGCAGTAACCAGCTGCTGGAAGGCTGATAGCTCTAGTTCTGGGAACAGTAGAGATAAGCTACTAGTGCCCATCAAAGTGGGAGAGTCCCAGGTTTTGGAATATACCCTCAGAAAAACGTCAGACAGAACCTGAAATATCTGACTGGGAACAGCAATTAACAGGCTTGGATGGGGACCACTGCTTTGAAGTCAGATATCTCCGGGTTCCAAGGGCCGATTTTTAAAATTCTTGTACCCATGGAAAGAGGGGACCCTCAGGTTTCAGCATAGGGTACTTAGACTCCCGGGGGGGGGGTTCTGGGTACTCAGAAACCCCCCCTGCGTGCACCACTGGGCATGTTCTCTGGTCGGCAGCCCCCATTGTCTTCATTTGTGGTACGTGCTTAGCACTCCCTGACACATACTTGCCTATTTTTGAGTACAGATGTAGCGGGATTCATCTTTGCAGGTGATGGTGATGGCGTCGCCATCGCCATCTTCTGCCCCGCCGCCATCTGTATGCCGGAAGGGGACGCGCGCGCACAAGGTGTGCGTGCATCCCCTTCCGACGGTGCTGCCCTCGGTCGCCCGGTGCCCACACCGGGTGACCGCACCCCCCCACAGTGGCCAGAGGTCCCCCCAGCCCCCTCAAGCGGGAGGCGGACAGTATTGCGTCCGCCTCGCCGCCCTGCCACCCGGATACTGAGACGCGCGTGTTGCTGGCACCCCCTTGCAGGCCGAGTTCCCCCGCACACGTGTCAATGGATGCTTAGCATAAACATCCATTCGCAGCTTGATTTCAACAGCGCTTGCAGATGTATATATATAATCCAAGGGTCCAGGGCACTCACCAAACTGATAGTCTGCAACAAACGTCCTTTATTTTCTCATTACTGAGAGTGAGCCGACGTTTTGGACCATACAAGGTCCTTAATCATGGCAGTAATCCAACCCAGTTGTGCTTGTGTGTTGGATCATTGCCATGATTAAGGACCTTGTATGGTCCAAAACGTTGGCTCACTCTCAGTAATGCGAAAATAAAGGACGTTTGTTGCAGACTATCAGTTTGGTGAGTGCCCTGGACCCTTGGATTATACAAATTGGACTTAGCAACTGCTAGGTGCCTGATGGGAGCACTGCCCTTGGAATTCACTAAAAACTGTGAGTGCATTGGATTTATAAAGGATATATATATATATATATCAGAGAACCACAAATCCCAGCATTCAGGGCATTAATGGGCCCGCTGGATCTTGTCGTTCTACTGTGAAAACAATGTAGAAAAAACATAGAACAGTACAAGTGTAATATACAGGTGCTAGGTGCTGCCGAAGCTGGAATCGGGATGATTGCAGAGCCGCGACTGCTCCATGGCCACTCACACTGTGAGCCACACAGCTCCACTTCTGTAAACTTTTCAGTGTCTCAGCCTGTGCTACTACAGCGTAAGACCGAGAGGGGGGGGGGGGGGGGGCTCTATCAAGCTAGAACTGCCAGCTACAAAAGTGGGGGACCTGATAAACATGAAGCATAAGTCTGCTGGAGCTGCTAGAGAGAGTGCAAAGGGGAGGATGGTAAAGGTGCTGTAAGAATACTGTGGGATGGTGCTAAGAGGGAGATCAAGGTCAGTGCGCCTCGGACCAGAGGGCGGAACATTCCTATATATATATATATATGTCTATGTTATTACAGCGCACAGCCGCCCCACGTGATCAGAGAGCAGGCAGCCGGGAGTGCGCATCAGTGACGGGACCTGAGTGTAACCATCGCGACCATCGATGTTACGCACGCAGCATCACAGAGATGGCGCTAGCCCGGAAGCCGCTGGAGGTTCACACGGACAGGACTCGCAGGGGGCGGGTAAGTCACCTATTTAATTCACTCTGTTACCATCATTTCTGTTGTGCTTTCCCTGAACTGACGACGGGGCCCTCGAGCTCCGAAACTTTTTCTTCTATGCACAAGGATTAAACATCCTTCACACTTCACCAACCTCTGAAGTCTCCGAGTGCCTCTTATTTCCTGCTCCATATACTGCTGAGGCCTCATCCCCTCTTGCTAGAGGGCACCGGAGCCAGTACTCTGGGGAACAAGACCTGAGTGCTGGTCTTTTTGGATTTTATATATATATATATACATACAAAAGGTTAACCACTGACGTGCCTAGTTAAACAGCTGCTCCTCCGATATGGTTCTCCTGTTAGTGAGAGCCAGGGGTGTACAAAATGCAAAAACAGGGGTTATCGGAGTGCGCTAATCAGGGTACCACCTAGCCAGTTTCCACATTTAGTCCATTACACTGATGTGTTTATCAGTAATTTTACAAACACACACGGTTCTTCCGTCCACTTTTTCAAACAAGAAGATGACTCCCAGTCAGACAAATGGTCCTTTATTCATAAAACCCAACGCGTTTCATCAGAAGGGACTTCGTCAGGGGTATGGCAAATCAGTAGTTAACCTCACACCATGATTGCGTGTGGGTAAGTGTCTTCACACAATGGTATAAAATCTAAGTAATTCAAGGACTAGGTCCAGGATTATATACAGATGGAGCCAGCCTCCCTCTTGCTGGCAAATCGCCAGATTGTCTCTGCTGGCGATCCGCCAGTGGCGAGGCGCTCCATTTGACTGAGACGCATTTGCGTCTCACACGCACGAGCGTCTCAGTTTCCGGGCGGCGGGGCGACGGGAACCCTGTCCGTCTCCGCTTCAGGGAGATGGACAGGGTTAGGTGGGAGAGCGGGGAGGCGGTGGGACCCGGGGGAAGCGCCGTCGGAAGGGAACGCGCACGCATCTCGTGCGTGCGTCCCCTTTCGCAGATCAGATGGCGGCTGGCGGGGGATGGCGGCTGGTGATTCTTCCGCCATCCCCTGCAAAGCTGGAACCCGCTCCATCTGTAATTGGCAGTCGGTAGGGATGATCTTTGAAGCTCTATAAAGCCATGATGTTAGTGGTAGTATCTTCCTCTCAGTAGAACCGTCTAATAGGTGCCCCGCTCAATCACAGATATCCTCAACTCAAATCAGAGCAATTCATGTGGTTATGGTGGGTTTAGGTCACCAATAAATATTCTGTGTTATCCTGAGAGCGCTGCTAGCAGATAAAAATGCTGGAGTATGTCCCCAGTATAAGCATCCAATCGCTTCTGTTAGAATATCAGAATCCCTGGTACTCCAGTGCCCTTTCAGGGGTAACTGGCCTTGGTGCTCTCCTCCAGAGGTAGCAGCAGCCCCTATGTACAGTATAGCAGCAGAGAAGTAGGTGGCACTCGACTCTTCATCATGGTAAAAAGTGCAGCCTAGCTTATTTCAGGGGTAGCGCAGTACATACAGGAAGGCAGCGCAACCTCTGGCAATGAGTAATTGCATTGCAAAAACATAATTAATGTATTGGGGGGACGAGAAACTTTTTTGAAAGGGGGCGCAAAATTTCTAGTTATGCCACTGGCTAGAGGACATCTACAAAGCCTATTTTCCTTCATGTCCGCTGCTGCTTTGGTGACCAAAAGTCTAGTTTGTAATAATGTCCAATCCATCATCTTAACTGAGGGGTTTGTGTTTCTTGATTGATTAAAAACCCGGCACATTTACCGCTCACTAGTGTGTATGATGTCACTGGGCTTTTAGCTGTTCCTGGCTTGGAATTCAGAGGGGGGAGCTGTCATTTTGAGACAGTGGTTGTCTCGACAACAATCTCCCAATGTTTTCTCGACAATAATCCCATACATCAGGCATGTCCAAAGTCCGGCCCGCAGCCTCCAGCCAGAAGTGGGTGGAGCATCAGATGCAGGATGCACAGCACAGGACACTAAAGGTGGGGTCCTGGCGCGCGCCTTTACCTTGCTGTCTGCAGCAGTGAGAAGGTGCCGGCAGCCACAGTGAGATGTGTTTGGCAGCTTTCGGGTGAGTGTGCGTCCAACCCCTGGACATTCAGAGAAGGGGGGGCAAGCTATGGGATAGAGTGAATGTGTGCGGAGTGGGGAACATACAGTGAATGGGGGCATACAGTGAAGGAGGGGCAGGCTGGGGAACATACAGAGAAGGATGGTCAGGCAGGGGAATATAATGTGAAGGGGGCATAGTGGAGGACATACAGTGAATTGAGGCAGGCAGGGGAATATACAGTGAAGGGGCAGGTTTGTAGCTATCAGACTTTGGGACTGCTAGGGGTCAACAATGCGATAAGACTAGGGCAGGCTTCGGAAGAGAACACAGAATAGAATCATAATGGAAATGTCAACATTAGTAGTCATAGAAAATCCAGCTGGGAAAGTAATATTCAGTAACAGAGTCCAGGGACAGAAGACGTCTACAGGCCATAGGTTTCGTGCAGTAGGATGTGCCAAGCTGTGGTGTCCAGGGATGGCAACGTGAAGGCACTACAAGGCTAGAGTCCAGGGACAGAAGATGTCTACAGGCCATGGGTTTCATGTGGTAGGAGGTGCCAAGCTGTGGTGTCCAGGGATGGCAACGTGAAGGCACTACAAGGCTAGAGTCCAGGGACAGAAGATGTCTACAGGCCATGGGTTTCATGTGGTAGGAGGTGCCAAGCTGTGGTGTCCAGGGATGGCAACACGAAGGCACTACAAGGCTAGAGTCCAGGGACAGAAGACATCTACAGGCCAAGGGTTTCATGCGGTAGGAGGTGCCAAGCTGTGGTGTCCTGGGATGGCAACATGAAGTCCGTGCAACCTTAGGTGGCCTGGAAAACCGGGAAAGAGACACCGGTATGGAGTAACTATAACAATAGGGAAAAGGGAAGGGGATGAAGGCCAGGTGCACAGGACTAATTTGCTAGCAGGTAAGAAGGTAAAACTCCAGTCAACATGTGAATAGATAAATTATATATAATCTTGTTGTGGAGGTGCTCCCGGGGAGTATGGTAAGTACAATTGGAAACGGGTTGATATTCAAGGGAGAATATCGAAAAAGAAACTCCCGGGTGGGGCACAGCCTTCTATATTGATGAACGTATCAGTCTAAAATTTAAACTTTATTAATACTAAAATTGATCCTATTAGTGGATCAAATGACAAACATAAGACAAGGACATACAGATAACATGAATAATTATGCAAAATTGAGAAAAATTCGTGAAAATATGATATCAGGGTCTGAAAATGGGCTAAATTGCCTCTGTTCAATATAACTATAGTATTAATATATTCCTGTGAAGAATTATTTCAGACCAGGCACGTCTTCAATTAACCAGATTTGGTTGTCATGTAGGATTCAGTATTGAATCCCGGCGGTCGGGATCCGGGCGTTCAGAATCCCGACGCCGGAATCCCGACAGCCGAAATGCCGACAAGGGGGGGACGTGGATCGCCCCCCCTTGCGGGCTCGCTGCGCTCGCCACGCAGCGGGCCCGGTGCCTCGCTACGCTCGGCACACTAATTTATTCTCCCTCCAGGGGTGTCGTGGACACCCCAGGAGGGAGAATGTGTCGGCATTTCGGTGGTCGGGATTCCGGCGTCGGGATTCTGAACGCCGGGATCCCGACCGCCAGGATTTTAACTGCATCCCGTCATGTACACATATCTAATAAATTTATTTGTGGAAACTGGCACACTGTCTGGCAGTATAAGTTGTTCTTTTTTAGTAGTCAAACATGTGTATAGTCTCACTTTAGTTGGACTGCAAGATCAAGGAAAAAATGGTGGTGAAGTACCTGAGTTGAAAATACTCGCCGGGTGGCTGCTGCCTGTGTATCTGGTGGTAGTTGGACAATTGCACAGTTGAGCGGACTCTGCGAGCATCACAGGTACAGGAATCAAGACAAAAAAGGGGGGTTTCTGCTGTCTCCAGGGGTTACCAACCTGGCCCTGTTATACAGTGACAGCGCAGAGTCAGGTAATGGGTCCCCTGGAGATGAGAGAACCCTGACTAAAGGAGATGCCAGAAAAAAGAGCAGTTTCACTTGAATCCCAGGTATACGCTACTGCCCAGTGTGTACGCACATGGACGTAGTGAACAATGGTTGAGCGGTATGTCTGGGTGGTGAATTGTAGAAGGAAGTATAGGGTGCACTTTGGTAATATTTCTTATAGATCGTTGCTATACCGTGCAAAGGTGGTAAAAGAGGAAGATTTCAAAAGGTGCACAGTCTGTACTTCACATGTGAACTCAATAAATTGCTCTATTTGCTAGTTACTACTGGTAACACTCCCAGTCAGGCAGATGTATATGATATAACATAAGATATAATTTTGTAATAAAGTCCTGGTCTATACTCCTGTGACGACACACACACTGTATGTCGACCTTTTCCTAATACACTATACTCAGTGCAGTGGCTTTTAATTAGGGAAGAGGTCCCACCTATATGGCAGGGTGATAAAAAATGAAGAAAAGAATCCCCTGTATAGTACAGAGTCACTGTTTGATGCCTAAAGTGAACCAATGTATTTAGATATTATTTCAAATGGTATAAGCAAAGTGGCAGGGTGAGACACAGTATTATGCCTAAAGTGACACAGTATATTTTGATATAATATCAACTAGTATAGGCAGAGAAATATTATACCATAACCCTGTAGTAATGACCATAAAAGGTGTGTTATTAAATTTTAGAAGCAAACAATTGTGCCCTGAGGGCTATTATCAACTCACGGACACCGATTCCAGGGTGCAGCGCTGGGAAGTCTGTATGTCTGGTAACGGGATCCCCCAGTGTGTGCGCTCTGGTATTGCTTGCTGCAAATAGTCGGCAAAAAATGATAAGATGTCCGTGATATCAAATCTGTAGGTTGCTACAGTGAATGTAGATGGACAGTCTAGTGTGGGAATAAGAGAGAAATAGCTGTGCGCTGTTTGTAATATCCGCAGCGTCTGCAGGTACAGCTTTGGACTCCGTTATGTCTCTCCGCAATGAGAGAAACAGGCGGTGTATACCGGGGTCACCTCAGGAATTTATCAACAATAGGGTGCCCCGTCCGAGGTCAATAGGGTGCCCCGTCCGAGGTAGCCCTCACAGAGGTCGGTATCCACTGTGTGCGGCGGCAGTAAATGAACAGAGCCGCCGGAGTATCTGGATCAGCTGTGCCAGCGTTCTGTGAGTGCACACGCTGTCAGGGAGGTCGTGCTGTCAGAACAGTAGTAGCCAGGTAGATATGTGTGAAGCGTGCGGGGTCCCGCTTGTGCACAGCGGGGACCTGAGACACCGAGACGTACGTTTCACTTGGGAAGCTTTCTCAATCGGTGTAGAGGTGTGCTCTGGCGCTCATTATTTAAATGTTATTTGGCCAATCCCTGATGGGGGCAGGTAAGAGGTGGGAGGGAGTTAGGTCTGAGCAACTCGTTGAGAGTGAATAATAGGACTAGAGGCGTCCATGGGTCAAATAAATGAATGATTTTTTATATATATAATGAATTATTAAATAATTGAAACAACGGGGGAGGGAAGAGGAGGATGAAAAGGTATTGACTGGGAGGAATGATCTTAATATAAGTACAGTATGGAAGTCTGGTAATTTTTGTTATTTATTATTTGTGACCATGTCAGACCACGTAAAGAGGGGAAAATGTGGCATAATTAAATATATGGGATGGAAGCAGAGATCCCCAGGGCAGTAAAATAAATATATATAGTAAGAGGTACTAAATATTACCAAAGTGCACCCTATACTTCCTTCTGCAATTCACCACCCAGACATACCGCTCAACCATTGTTCACTACGTCCATGTGCGTACACACTGGGCAGTAGCGTATACCTGGGATTCAAGTGAAACTGCTCTTTTTTCTGGCATCTCTTTTAGTCAGGGTTCTCTCATCTCCAGGGGACCCATTACCTGACTCTGCGCTGTCACTGTATAACAGGGCCAGGTTGGTAACCCCTGGAGACAGCAGAAACCCCCCTTTTTTGTCTTGATTCCTGTACCTGTGACGCTCGCAGAGTCCGCTCAACTGTGCAATTGTCCAACTACCACCAGATACACAGGCAGCAGCCACCCGGCGAGTATTTTCAACTCAGGTACTTCACCACCATTTTTTCCTTGATCTTGCAGTCCAACTAAAGTGAGACTATACACATGTTTGACTACTAAAAAAGAACAACTTATACTGCCAGACAGTGTGCCAGTTTCCACAAATACATTTATTAGATATGTGTACATGACAACCAAATCTGGTTAATTGAAGACGTGCCTGGTCTGAAATAATTCTTCACAGGAATATATTAATACTATAGTTATATTGAACAGAGGCAATTTAGCCCATTTTCAGACCCTGATATCATATTTTCACGAATTTTTCTCAATTTTGCATAATTATTCATGTTATTTGTATGTCCTTGTCTTATGTTTGTCATTTGATCCACTAATAGGATCAATTTTAGTATTAATAAAGTTTAAATTTTAGACTGATACGTTCATCAATATAGAAGGCTGTGCCCCACCCGGGAGTTTCTTTTTCGATATTCTCCCTTGAATATCAACCCGTTTCCAATTGTACTTACCATACTCCCCGGGAGCACCTCCACAACAAGATTATATATAATTTATCTATTCACATGTTGACTGGAGTTTTACCTTCTTACCTGCTAGCAAATTAGTCCTGTGCACCTGGCCTTCATCCCCCTTCCCTTTTCCCTATTGTTATAGTTACTCCATACCGGTGTCTCTTTCCCGGTTTTCCAGGCCACCTAAGGTTGCACGGACTTTTTCAATTTGCTACCTGCAATTTTGCGTCATTATTATCTTCTGGACCCACTGAATATGGCATTTAATTTAAAAGATGAATTATTCTCTCTAAAAAGACCTGCAGATGACTTGAACAACATCTTTCCAACCTCCATTGAGGATTATACCCAACATACTTCATGGGAGGAAGACCTGCGCAAACTCAACTCAATATTACAAAAACAGATAAGGACCAATTGGGACCTAACAACTACAGAAAATTACTTGAAACAAAAATTAGCCCCAAGAGGACTTCGCCCAAAAATATTCCCCACCTTCGAGTTCATCACACCTAATCTCAAATCAGAGTGGGAGACCTGCTTATTGAAATGTTCCTCTGACCTTATGTCCATCCTCTCCAAACATAATCTTCTTATGTTGGAAGAGTGCGACAAAGAAATCTCCAAATTACGTAAAACCCTGGAAACTTGGGAAAAAGATGAAAACTTTCAAAAAACTTTTACAAAAATTAAAGAAGATCTCCAAAATTATGAGAAAATGATCATTGAGCGTAAACGCTCTAAATTTCTCAGAGATAAACGGGATTATGCCACAGGGCAGACCTTCAAATGGAGACGCACGGACAGAATCAGAGAAAAAACTTACAACTCACAATATAGCTCCTCAGAGGCCGAAATGTCCGACATAGAGGACACTCAAAATACATCTATGAGGAATGCGATGTCTTTTTTAGAAATAGGCCCAGGGACATCCAGGGGCAGATACCGCAAACCAACAAACGAACGCGGAGGGGGAAGAAGAAGAGGACGAGACCCACGCCAGTGGAGAACGGAGATGCCATCTCGCCAATCACCACGGTTCCAACGCCCATAGTCTCGGTTGATGACAATTTGAGAATTATCAATCTTTCAGACCACCATCTTAATGACGCCCACAAATCTTTACTTGCCAAGGGGCTATCTTTTTCACCCATAAATTCTTTCAATAGATTTCAATGGGAGAAAGACCTCAAATTGTTTGGAAGAAAACTTCTTCTACACAAATTATACAATACCCCCACTGATACAAGTACCCCAGAATCAACTGAGATGACCTGGTCAACTGAGGAACAGGAAGCCATTGAGGCATTACAAGAACTAGCATCAGGGAGTGCCACCAATTGCCCCCCAGAGACCAGACGATTGGATTTGTGCAAAAGGAAATCTAACTATATGCCCCAGGACAACATAAGTCCAAATGTTAAAGTCTTCATGGACATGGTTGGTAGGGACATGGACAAATTGGAGAAATCAAAGAATCTGCACTTACCAACAATGAACGACAATCTTACCAGTAATGAAAGGGCAGCTCTCAAGGAAACCAGAGGTTGGGAGGATGTCATCCTGAAGCCCTCAGACAAGGGAGGCAACATTGTCATTGGCCTACAGAAATGTACCTTGTCGAGGTCAACAAACAACTACAGGACAAAACCTGTTATAAAAAACTATTTGGTAACCCCACCAATGATTTCCTCGAAATATACAACAAAATGTTACGCCAATACAACCAACTGGGCACTATCACAAATAAAGAAACCACCTTTCTGCAGATCCAGCATCCCAAAGTACCCACCTTCTACCTTTTGCCAAAGGTACATAAACACCTTACCAGGCCGCCAGGGAGACAAATAGTCTCAGGCATTGGTGGCCTTCTTGAACCTGCCAGTAAGTTCATCGATGCATACCTCAGACACCATGTGTACAGCTTACCGTCCTATCTCCAGGATACGGCCGACGTACTTCGAAAAATCGATGGTGTTTTTTTGGCCGCAGAGGACTACATTGTCACCATGGACGTCGAGTCCTTATATACCTGTATCCGACATCAGGATGGAATACATGCCGTACAGACCTATCTGGAAACAGAAGGTCAGGATAATTTCCACACCTTCCTGTTGGACCTTCTTGGCTTTGTTCTGGGTAAGAATTATTTTACCTTTAACGACTCATTCTTCCTCCAGGTCCGGGGAACAGCGATGGGCGCGGCTTGTGCGCCCACGTATGCCAGCCTGTTCCTCGGATCCGGGGAAAGGGAGTGTGTTTTCTGCGACACCAATGATATCTATGCCGACCTCATTGTAGGTTGGTATAGATACATTGATGACATCCTCATGCTCTGGCACGGAAGTCTGGATGAATTGAAAGCATTTATTGACATACTCAACACCAACACACTTAATATCAAACTCACCTACGAGTATAGTCAACAGAAAGCCACCTTCCTGGACCTCACGTTATACAAGGATGATGATGGAGCACTCAAGACTGAACTGTTTAGAAAACAGACTTCCACCAACAGCCTGCTCCACCACCAGAGCTTCCACTTCCCCCCTACGGTTAAAAACCTACCAAAGGGTGAATTTCTGCGTCTTCGCAGAAACTGTACCGATATCCAGTCTTTCGACAACAAAAGCCAAGAACTTTCCAACCGGTTACTGAGTAGGGGGTACAGCAAGAGGTGCATTAAGAGTGCCAGACACCATGCCCGAACACGGGATAGGCAAACACTTATATTTCCTCAGAACAAGGCTAAGTCATCTTCACAGCCAATACGCTTTATAAGCAACTTTTGCAATGAATGGAGGGAACTACAAAATATTCTCTCCAGGCATTGGCCCATTCTTCAAAACGACAATATACTCAATAAAGCACTGGGGGAACGACCAGACTGTAGTTGGCGTAGAGCACCCAATCTCCACGACACTTTAGTACAAAGCCATTTCTTAAAGACCAGAAAGCCCATTCTGGCAAAGGCTAATGGTACCTACTCTTGTGGCCATTGTAAGGCCTGCGTCTTCCTGGATAGGAGACCCTCTGTGATAGACAGGACCAACAAACAAATCAGAATTGCCGGGTATTTCAACTGTGAGACCAAAAATTTAATCTATTGTTTGGAATGCCAATGTAATTTGAGATACGTTGGCATGACCACCCGCCCTCTGAAACAGAGAATACTCGAGCATGTTGGCAGTATTCGAAACGCAGCCTCTGACCTTAAAAAATTAAGGAAGTTAACATCTGTGGCACGTCATTTCCACAAACACCACGGAGGATCCTCCAAAGGCCTGAAAGCTTTTGGACTTGAGCAACTTCATCTGGGTATCCGTGGCGGAGACATCACCAGGGAACTGTTAAAAAAGGAAAGCAGCTGGACTTTCAGACTTAATTCTGTTATCCCGATGGGTCTAAATGAATTTATTAATTACGGTGTCTTTTTGAATCCATGAAATCCCCACCTATATTTCAGTCATCTGTTACCTTCCTCTTTTTTTTCCCCTTTTTTCGGCACCAATCATAACCAGACAATTTCTACATATAAATCATCCATAATTAGAAACTATCCTAATTCAATTTTGTCTTCGCTTCTTCTTCCCCCACTCCCTCCACAGAGTATCACTCTTTCATTCCCCCTCACCTCATACCAGTCATATTTAATATATGTCTTATGTAACTCAGTATAAACAATTTTCTACTTTCCCTATCTTTTTCACCACCCTTCTCACACTTATGGGCGTGATCCCAATAGAGTGTGAATACACACTATGTATGTACATAATTTTTTACACTCACCGTCTTCTGTTCTGTTTTATTTATAATTTGGCAAGGTTTTGTTTTTGTTCTCCGTTGTATTATGTACATGGATGTGCACTTACATGTCTCCTTTACTTGTGCATACGCATGTACATGTATTAGGTCCCCTTTCACATATATATTTCCTTGCACATCAAAATATGCACATTATATTTAACATTTCGTAACTTTCACATATATTTGATAATAGGAAGAAACAAGCACATGGAGACATAAACATCTCCATGGAAACATGTATTAATAATTATACAATTACATATCATTTAACGCTATACTATACCCAGTATTTAGTACCTCTTACTATATATATTTATTTTACTGCCCTGGGGATCTCTGCTTCCATCCCATATATTTAATTATGCCACATTTTCCCCTCTTTACGTGGTCTGACATGGTCACAAATAATAAATAACAAAAATTACCAGACTTCCATACTGTACTTATATTAAGATCATTCCTCCCAGTCAATACCTTTTCATCCTCCTCTTCCCTTCCCTGTTGTTTCAATTATTTAATAATTCATTATATATATAAAAAATCATTCATTTATTTGACCCATGGACGCCTCTAGTCCTATTATTCACTCTCAACGAGTTGCTCAGACCTAACTCCCTCCCACCTCTTACCTGCCCCCATCAGGGATTGGCCAAATAACATTTAAATAATGAGCGCCAGAGCACACCTCTACACCGATTGAGAAAGCTTCCCAAGTGAAACGTACGTCTCGGTGTCTCAGGTCCCCGCTGTGCACAAGCGGGACCCCGCACGCTTCACACATATCTACCTGGCTACTACTGTTCTGACAGCACGACCTCCCTGACAGCGTGTGCACTCACAGAACGCTGGCACAGCTGATCCAGATACTCCGGCGGCTCTGTTCATTTCCTGCCGCCGCACACAGTGGATACCGACCGCTGTGAGGACTACCTCGGACGGGGCACCCTATTGTTGATAAATTCCTGAGGTGACCCCGGTATACACCGCCTGTTTCTCTCATTGCGGAGAGACATAACGGAGTCCAAAGCTGTACCTGCAGACGCTGCGGATATTACAAACAGCGCACAGCTATTTCTCTCTTATTCCCACACTAGACTGTCCATCTACATTCACTGTAGCAACCTACAGATTTGATATCACGGACATCTTATCATTTTTTGCCGACTATTTGCAGCAAGCAATACCAGAGCGCACACACTGGGGGATCCCGTTACCAGACATACAGACTTCCCAGCGCTGCACCCTGGAATCGGTGTCCGTGAGTTGAAAATAGCCCTCAGGGCACAATTGTTTGCTTCTAAAATTTAATAACACACCTTTTATGGTCATTACTACAGGGTTATGGTATAATATTTCTCTGCCTATACTAGTTGATATTATATCAAAATATACTGTGTCACTTTAGGCATAATACTGTGTCTCACCCTGCCACTTTGCTTATACCATTTGAAATAATATCTAAATACATTGGTTCACTTTAGGCATCAAACAGTGACTCTGTACTATACAGGGGATTCTTTTCTTCATTTTTTATCACCCTGCCATATAGGTGGGACCTCTTCCCTAATTAAAAGCCACTGCACTGAGTATAGTGTATTAGGAAAAGGTCGACATACAGTGTGTGTGTCGTCACAGGAGTATAGACCAGGACTTTATTACAAAATTATATCTTATGTTATATCATATACATCTGCCTGACTGGGAGTGTTACCAGTAGTAACTAGCAAATAGAGCAATTTATTGAGTTCACATGTGAAGTACAGACTGTGCACCCTTTGAAATCTTCCTCTTTTACCACCTTTGCACGGTATAGCAACGATCTATAAGAAATATTACCAAAGTGCACCCTATACTTCCTTCTACAATTCACCACCCAGACATACCGCTCAACCATTGTTCACTACGTCCATGTGCGTACACACTGGGCAGTAGCGTATACCTGGGATTCAAGTGAAACTGCTCCTTTTTCTGGCATCTCTTTTAGTCAGGGTTCTCTCATCTCCAGGGGACCCATTACCTGACTCTGCGCTGTCACTGTATAACAGGGCCAGGTTGGTAACCCCTGGAGACAGCAGAAACCCCCCTTTTTTGTCTTGATTCCTGTACCTGTGACGCTCGCAGAGTCCGCTCAACTGTGCAATTGTCCAACTACCACCAGATACACAGGCAGCAGCCACCCGGCGAGTATTTTCAACTCAGGTACTTCACCACCATTTTTTCCTTGATCTTGCAGTCCAACTAAAGTGAGACTATACACATGTTTGACTACTAAAAAAGAACAACTTATACTGCCAGACAGTGTGCCAGTTTCCACAAATAAATTTATTAGATATGTGTACATGACAACCAAATCTGGTTAATTGAAGACGTGCCTGGTCTGAAATAATTCTTCACAGGAATATATTAATACTATAGTTATATTGAACAGAGGCAATTTAGCCCATTTTCAGACCCTGATATCATACTTTCACGAATTTTTCTCAATTTTGCATAATTATTCATGTTATCTGTATGTCCTTGTCTTATGTTTGTCATTTGATCCACTAATAGGATCAATTTTAGTATTAATAAAGTTTAAATTTTAGACTGATACGTTCATCAATATAGAAGGCTGTGCCCCACCCGGGAGTTTCTTTTTCGATATTCTCCCTTGAATATCAACCCGTTTCCAATTGTACTTACCATACTCCCCGGGAGCACCTCCACAACAAGATTATATATAATTTATCTATTCACATGTTGACTGGAGTTTTACCTTCTTACCTGCTAGCAAATTAGTCCTGTGCACCTGGCCTTCATCCCCTTCCCTTTTCCCTATTGTTATAACATGAAGGCACTACAAGGCTAGAGTCCAGGGACAGAAGATGTCTACAGGCCAAGGGTTTCATGTGGTAGGAGGTGCCAAGCTGTGGTGTCCTGGGATGGCAAAATGAAGGCACTACAAGGCTAGAGTCAAGGGACAGAAGACGTCTACAGGCCAAGGGTTTCATGCGGTAGGAGGTGCAAAGCTGTGGTGTCCTGGGATGGCAACATGAAGGCACTACAAGGCTAGAGTCCAGGAACAGAAGACATCTACAGGCCAAGGGTTTCATGTGGTAGGAGGTGCCAAGCTCTGGTGTCCAGGGATGGCAACGCGAAGGCACTACAAGGCTAGAGTCCAGGGACAGAAGACATCTACAGGCCATGGGTTTCATGCGGTAGGAGGTGCCAAGCTGTGGTGTCCAGGGATGGCAACATGAAGGCACTACAAGGCTAGAGTCCAAGGACAGAAGATGTCTACAGGCCAAGGGTTTCATGTGGTAGAAGGTGCCAAACTGTGGTGTCCAGGGATGGCAACATGAAGGCACTACAAGGCTAGAGTCCAGGGACAGAAGACGTCTACAGGCCAAGGGTTTCATGTGGTAGGAGGTGCCAAGCTGTGCACTGCGGTGGGGGCGCAGAGTCTTCTGGGTGGTGGGGGGGTCGGCTTTCAGATGGTGGAACTGTAAAAAAAAGACAAAATAATATAATAAAGTGTTTACTGTGGGGTAACATGGGGGAAGGGGGCTGTGTATAATGCAGTGTGTCCTGGGGGGGGGGGGTAACATGTGGGAGGAGGCCTCTGTATAATGAAGTGTTTACTGTTGGGTAACATGAGGGAGGGGCCTGTGTATAATGAAGTGTGTCCAGGGGGGTGGCATGGGGGAGGGAGCCTGTGTATAATACAGTGTGCAGAATGTACAGGGAAGTGACATGGGGAGCGGCTTTGTGTATAATAGTGAAAAGGGGGGGGGGGTAAAAGACTGCACTATGGACCTACTTGGATGGAAGTTTGCAGCTGGGTATAGGGGTACACTACAATAGCTCATTAGCTCAGTAGTGTACTGATGACACATGTGAGCGTGATAGATATATATATATATATATATATATATATATATATATATATATATATATATAGAGAGAGAGATACAAAATGACAATGCGCAAAGGTAAAGAGCTGTATATATAGGTAAGAAATACCAGTCCAGAGGGATATATTCCCATATGCAACAAAGATCAGGTGTCCCAAATCTTTACACAGGGCCGGTGCAAGGCACCGGAGCGCCCCAGGCGAGTCGGGCTGGGGGCGCCCCGGTGCCGGGGGTGTGGGGGGTGGGGTGGGGGTGGGTGTGTGGGGTGGTACCTGTCCTACCGGCGCTGTCTATTTCAATCTGGCGGCGGAGGCAGCGGGGGTCCCTGCAGTCTATTAAAAATCACGAGCGCTATCCGCCGGGCTATGCGGAAGCGCTTCTAGTGTGAAAACACTGGCAGCACGCTGATTGGCTGAGATCAGCGTGCGCCGTGCTGCCCGAGTTTTCACACTAGAAGCGCTTCCGCATAGCCCGGCGGATAGCGCTCGTGATTTTTAATAGACTGCAGGGACCCCCGCTGCCTCCGCCGCCAGATTAAAATAGACAGCGCCGGTAGGACAGGTACCCGGGCGGCATTTTCCGCCCTCCAGTGGCCGGCGCCCTAGGCAAATGCCTAGGTTTGCCTAGTGGTGGCGCCGGCCCTGTCTTTACACCTGTGATGAGTGTTCTTTGAGATATACACTCCGCTTCTATATTAAGCTGGCTGCTCCACTTTAAGGTCTTCCCGAATCCAGCGGGTCAATCAAATCTAAAAGTAAAAAATGTGGGCGCTCCAATGGTGTATTATCACTTTAGAAAAACAATTATTTAATACAAATCAGAACACACAGATGGGGTCACGATCTGCGGCTGTTACCTGTCGCTAGTTTGTACAGCATAGAACGAGTACTCCGTACCCAGAAACCGTAGGAGAGGTTACACTCTTTACAATTACAGCTCCACAGGCACACGATCACAGAGACGCTAGGCCACGCCCCTACGGGTTTCGTCACACCGGACTTTGTCAGAGCTTTGTACCTTTCAGCTTATTTTTTGACAGAAATTAGTAACATTACATGCAGCATTGGCTCCTGCCATGGGGTTTGGGACACAAGCCACACCCCTAACCTGAGGCCATACCCCTTTTGTGGGTGTAATCAGGGGAAGTAACTCCCCAGAGGGAACTCCCGGATCCCAAGTGTCATCAACTGGAAGTGGCTTATTGTAGAAACGGGCTATATTTGAATAGTCCAATAATGAACATTTTACAGCCCATTTTTGCCATGCAGAAAATTACCACCGTCAAGACCCCCATATAGTGCTTAGTGAAGTAGCACTAGATAATACTGTATCTGAGAGAGGTTGAGCAGTTTGTGTGCAATATTTTGTGTTGTCTATTATATTTTATTCATTTCATTTATTTAATATATGAACACTATACAGGTTGAGTATCCCTTATCCAAATATCCCTTATCCATAGTATTCCGAAAACCATATTCTCCAAAATGTACTTCTTATTTTTTTATTTTTTGCTAAAAACCTTCTGGGTACATCTGTAACTGACACTACTGAGGAAATAACATGTAACTGGCACTAAATATGTGCAAGGACATGGTATATTTGTGTGTATATCAAATGTTTGATGTGCGTATACAATATAAATGCAAGATACCTCAAGATACCTCTTTGAAATATAAAACTATTCCAAATTACAGAATAATCTGTTATCAAAAATTCTTCTGGTCCTGAGCATTTTGGATAAGGGATACACCAACCTGCATTTTGCATTTAAAGCGAGAAAAATAAATCGGACTTGCACTGGAAATATGGCAAAAAAACAACAACTTTTCAGTCTGTTGCTCGTACTGTAAGTACCAGTTCCCTGTAAATCTTCTAAATACATTTTTTAAATTTGACTTTATATCTTTTTTTTTATACTGACAAACAATTTAAAGATATCCTAACATGAAATGTAAAACAGGATTCAAAAAGGCAAAAACACACCAATTTTAAAGGTCCCTGATTGCATTCCCTTCCATGTGGACCATTTAAAAAACATCATAACGCAACTCTTGAGATTACCGTAATTAGGGTTTACCCAAAACATAGACAAACATATTAATTACAAGATGAGGAGTTTATTTTTGTGCTTGTGTGACATGATATATGCTTTATCATTTAATTTTAATGTGTGTATATATATATATATATATATATATATATATATATATACACACACATACATATACACACACAAACAATATCCTGATAAAAAAATCTCAGTAAGTGAATTAGGCCGCCATTTGTCCTACAGTAGAGTTATTAAAAGGCCTTAAAAGAGTGTAGTTGTCACACTTCAGATTTTCAGAAAGTGAATCTTCATATTCAGAATACAGAATTGCATTTGTACAAGTACCCAACACGTTTCATCTCACATAGACTTCATCAGGGGTAACACTGTAATTGGGACTGTGCAACAAATAATAATAAATACATTGATTACAGATTTGAATAAAAGAACAGACCAATCATTAATATACAATAAGCTTATTTCCATTCCAGTGAGCGATATATAAAGAGGAGAAGGAAATGAAGAATGACAACGGAGGAAAACAGAAGAAAAAAGGCACAATATGATGGAATAATTTGTTGACAAAAACACGGGGTGTCAAAATAAAATATATAAACAGGTGGCGTGGCCTAGCAGCAGAAGAGAGCAGCAGCGGTATCCCTGAGCTCCTGCGCCTATATTACCCTAACTTCCCCTTTTGCTGCTCATCCTAGCACCTGTGCCCTGCAATTTACATCCCCTCACCTCCACTTTTCCCCCCATAGCCATTGAGTGTTTATTACACTCCTGCAGGCTGCAACCTACTCACCCTAAAAAGTCGGAGCCTCGATTTTTAGTGCAATGTGTTTTTATTGAGAAATAAAGACCAACAATCAATGCACGATGTGGACAACAAAGAAGTTATGCATGTCTCGACACAGCGACATAGTAATATGCAGACAATCATAATAACAAAATCAAGGATTCAAGTCTTGCACATGTGTAACACTCAACAGTATATATAAGGAGGGCAGATCGTAGACCAAAGTGCAACAAAATTGAAGAAAGAGAAAAATCTGAAAAAGGATAAGAGAAAGGAAGAGGAAAGAGAAGAAAAAAGAGGGAGGGTCGTCTGTTTTAATGAGAGGAGGATGCATGTTTGCTATACAGTATTTAGAGGTTTCTTTAAAAGCTAGCCAGCCAAACCAGATGGATGTGTAATCGGAAGAGGCAAATCTCATGGAAGTGGTTAGATCTCCCATTAGCATATATTGATCAATTCTGTGGAACCATCGAGAGATAGGTGGGCAGGCTGTAGATCTCCAATAACATGGGATAATTGCTCTTGCAGCATTCATTAAATGTCGGAGAAGAGATTTTGTATATACTGAGATGGGGATATCCATCAGGTTAAACAACCAAAATTTAGGTGTATCTGGCAGAGTCAGGCCAGTGATGGAGCATGATACTGTACCTCTTGTGTAGGTCGCCAATAATGAATTAGGACAGGACATGACCACCAAATGTGTGAAGGGGTGCCTAAGTCAATGCCACAGCGCCAGCACGTAGCAGGCACAGCTAAAAATATATGATGAATTTGTAGTGGGCAGCAGTACCAGCGAGCAAGGAGTTTATACTGAGTTGCTAAGACTAAGAGTGATTGGGAACTCACCGAAGTATAGGAAAAGATGCGGGCCCATTGGGCTTCAGTCAGGTTTCGTCCCAGCTCCTCCCACCAAGCCGACACATATGAGGGTAGGGTATTAGTGTGCTTGTCTAAACAATATGAACCCATTGTTTCCCAATTGGCATTTTGGACATCTCGACAATTCTGGCTAGATGGACAGAGGGATAATATGTGAGGAAATGTGGGAGTTGAAGGCAGCCTCTAGCTCAACTGTGTATCAGAGTGATTCGGGATATTCGGGGTCTAGATGGCGCCCAAATAAATTGTCCCACTATACCTTGTAAACGTCTAAAGAAAGAAGTCGGGATAAAAATAGGTAAGGCTTGTAGCAAGTATAGGACCTTAGGGAGAATATTCATTTTGATAACATTCAATCTGCCTATCCAGGATAATGTTAATGGTGACCATGTTCGGAGGTCCTTTTTGATCTGCTCTAGCAAAGGAGGAAAATTTAAACAAAACAGATCGGTGGTAGAGGGGGTCAGAACAACACCTTAAGTTGGGAGGGGTGCCAAATAAATGGGAAGGATGATCTAAGACCAGATATAGCAGGGTGGTCCGTACAAATGTTTAATGCTATAGATTTTGTATAGTTGATTTTGAAATCTTATACCTGACTAAACCGATCAAGTTCATGCATAAAGGCAGGGAGAGAAGTCACCAGTGAAGAACTAGTGGCCAGAAGATCATCAGAGAAAAGCCACCTACCTGAACAACTTTAATATTCTCATTGGACCGGATCGCCCTCGCCAATGCCTCCATGCATAAGACAAAAATAAGGGGGGAAAGAAGACACCCTTGGCGTGTACCATTTCTAAAGGAAAAAGGGTCTGACAGGGCTCCATTGACCAGAACCCGGGCAGAGGGAGAGTAGTAAAAAGAATCCATTGCAGGCAATAGGGTCCTAAGCCTAGATGAGGAAAATAAACTGCCAGTCCACCCTATCGAAAGCCTTCTCCACGTCTGTGGACAAGAGATTAATGGATATTCTCTTACTAGTCACATGATTAAGAAAAATCTATAACCTTAGTCATATTATCCTTGGCTTCTCTACCACGTACAAAGCCTACTTGATCCCAGTGAACTAAGGTTGGAAAAAGTTTGGCTAACCTATTAGCAAGTAATTTTGCATTGTTAAGAAGGGATATACAGATGGGGCTAGTATCGCTACAGCCACAAGAGGAGTTCCATACCTTCTGGGGAGGAAGACATCAGCCAGGAACCTGCTGCAGCGGTCCAGGACTGGTAACTTGAACATCAAGCTGTCTTTTCCTGAAATGCTCTACTGAGAACTGATTACATCTAGTTCTCCACGCTTTTGGGTAATTGCAGACATTTCTCCCACCTCAGGATGTGTGCTGATTCCAAGGCTGTTATATATTTTATGCTTGTGTGAGAACTCTTTTCATCAAGGTTCTCATTTTATTCTGGTAATTGTGCTTTGAGTCTTTTATTATCCCAGGAGGGAGCTTGAAGCATCATACTGGATTTTATTGTATTGTATTAAATTTTATTGTGTTACGCTATGATCCACTCTCTGTTTTACTTTCATATGAATATGGTATCCGTCTGATGAGAACACAATTGTGATTTTGTACCGGAGGTACCTTCTACAGTACAGCTGTGAAGAAGGGTTGTATAATTCCTTTATTTATACATGTAAAGGTGGAGGCGCAGACAACGTTTTGGTGTTAAAACTTTTCTTTCCACGCCCCCCTAACCCTGCCCGTCTCCCTTAAGCGGAGACGGGCAGGGACACGCAGCGTCCCCGTCGAAAGACTGGGACGCGCGTGCATGTGAGACGCACCATCTACTACTGAAGAACTAGATCTAGCCTTGTAACCCACCCCTATTGGGAAGAGTCCAGGCCCGGATGGCTTTCCAGTGAGTTACTGCAAGACCCTCCTTCTGCTGAAACAGTTGTTTCAGCAGAAGGAGGGTCTTGCAGTAACTCACTGGAAAGCCATCCGGGCCTGGACTCTTCCCAATAGGGGTGGATGACAAGGCTGAGTCTAGTTCTTCAGTAGTAATTGGGCGTTCAAGAGAAATCAAATCACCCTCTGTATGTTGCGGGTAGTCCACAGAGGACAAATATCCCTAAACAGCTTCAGAGGACCCAGCTTGAGACTGGTCTTTTCTCAAATGATAAAGAGCTGTGTAGTAATTTTGGCATGCATTTGCAATTTGAGGAAATGTGTGAACTGGGGCACCCCCTGGATCCTGAACAGAATGCGCATATGATTGTACTCGTTGTGATCTCAGTGCCCTAGCTAGCATGGCGACCGGTTTGTCACCCCATTGGTAGAAATGTTGTTGATATTTACATAAGTCCAGTTTGGTTCTATCCTGTAAAAGCTAGTTAAGAGCCAGACTAGCCTCAGTAAGTTCTAGCAACACCGCCCCATATAATGAAGATTTATGGGAAGATTCTAAATGTTGAATGTGTGTTAAGAGTTTTTTACGTTGGGACATTGTTTCTTTTTTAATTGAGAGCCTAGCCCTAGCTCTATGCTCTTTCCCCTGACAACTGTTACGATTAACCCCTGGAACTCCAAGCAAAAATCCACAGAACAAACTGATGGCAGGGAAATGCTGGATGTTTAATAACGAATATGAGGTACACAGGAAACAATACAGGTAAAAACTGGAACAGACTTTAGTACTCACCAAACATCATAAAACAGGTCACAGACTGGAGTGCAAGACATAATCTGAAGTGCAGGACTTTGGCAGAGGTGCAGGACTTAGGCTGGGGTGCAAGACAATGCTGAAAACACTTCCTCCAACATCAAGGACAGACAAAGAATGACCAGCTCTGAGTGTTGGTATCAGAGAGACTAAATAGGCAGCTCACAGGTGTCCAATGAAAGCTGATTGTCTCAATCACCAGGCAACCGATTCCCCAGAGTCTCGAGGCGGAGCAATAAGTCCATCGGTGCCTGATGACCCCTAGTGGTGAGATACCAGCAAAACACAGACAGACCTGACAACAACACATTTGTGGGCTTCCCAGACCACCACAGCGTCAGGTTTGTCATTAAAAGAGATATATTCATTAATAGTGTTCAAGAGGTCGTCTTTGAGACGAGGGTCATGGAGTAAAGTCTAATTGAACCGCCACGTTCAGACTCTTGGGGGTGCTCCAGGGAAGCAAACAGAGGCGCAGATCGTAGCACGGTCAGACCATGTGATCTAACCCATATGACTATCTGGAATAAATTGTAAATATCTATGAACGATGACAAAATAATCAATACGGGAGTATTTAGCATGGGGAACAGAAAGAAGGTAAAATCGCTATCAGTGGGATGTTCTATCCTCCAGAGATCTACAAGTTGATGTTCATAAAAGAGCTGACAGATTTTATGATGGTCTCTCATGGGGTTGTTAGAGGTTTTTGAGGAACAATCGATTATGGGATCAAGAGGCCAATTTAAGTCAACTCCTAAAATCAAGCAGCCTTCTCTCAATGGTTCCACAAGGTGCCGCAAAGCAGCACAAAACTGCCTCTGCTTCTGGTTGGGGAAATAAGCATTCACGAAAGTGTGCTGTGCAGAGAGAATTAGAATTGGGGGAGTTATTTTGTTTCTGTGCAGGTAAAATACTGGCTGCTTTATTTTTACACTGCAATATAGATCTCACTTTGAAGTAAAACCCCACCCAAATCTAACTCTCTCTGCACAAGTTACATCTGCCCCACCTGCAGTGCACATGGTTTTGTCCATCTTAGAAGGAATTTGTCAGAAAGAGTGAACCAAAATAACCCCCTTATTTATCAACACTTAATTCTGGGTCGTTAATCTCTCATTGAGATAATCTTCCTTGCTGATATATTACAGATAACAAAAAGGGCAAGGTAAACAGTATCGGCGAGATGTATCAAATGGAAAATGCGGTAAAACCCCGGTTTTACCGCATTTTCCTATGTATCAAAAATGATACCGCAGTGAAGGGTATCGCCACCTTTGGGTGGCGATACCCTATAGAAGCCTATGGGCTTCTTTTCGCCGCCCGCTGCCGCCGACGCAAACCCGTCGCCTTGCCGCCCCCCCCCCCCCCCTCTGGCTTACCTTCCTGAAGGGTCCTCCTGGACCCTGGAAGGTAAACCTCTCCTCCCCCTAGTGACGCAGCCAACATCCTTCCAGCTGCAGGGGGGTGGAGGAGGCCCCGGGGACAGCTTGCTTAGCTGTCCCTGGCGTGACGCCGTGTGAGGGATGCAGGAGCCGGCTGGGAGGTGACGGATACCCCCGCACACCACATTCCAGGTATCGCGGGGGGCCTCCGTCACCGCACCGCGATGCCAGCCGCATATGTTAGTACATATGCGGCAGCATCGCGGCGGGGGGGGGGGGGGGGGGCGCGAAGGGCGGCAATGTATTTTAATACATCCCGCCCTATGTGAGAAAGTTTCATGTTAGATCAGCATCTTGACACTACATTAAAAACACTTAATTAGTAATTACAGGTCTCTTAGGGCCTTATTCTGATCGGTGCGGCCCGATCAGAATATGCGGCCGCAACCGTGCAGGCGAATCCCCGCCTTCCATACGGATCGCCACCTGCCGTCCGTACGCAGATATGTAGCGATCCGCATGAAATTGGACGGGGATACGCCTCCTCCGTCTTGGGAGCTGCCCCTGCATTCGATGGTCGCCGAACATCGAATGCAGGGCCGCACGCTCCACCAGGTCCCGCAACACAAGACCACACGGACACTTGTCCGTGTGAAATCATGTATGGGGGCGGGCAGCTGACATCCGCCGATGTCAGATGCCCGCCCCGTACCCACGCGTCACGGCCTCATTACCATGCATACGCCCCGCGTTTGCATGGGAACGCCCATGAAACGCGGGGCGTATGCATAGGGTAATGAGGCTAAGTAGCCCCTCACGCCCCTCTACGCCCCCTGTGCGGCGTATAAAGAATCCGTGCAGCGAAATCGCCTGCACATGCGCAGAGTGACCTCTGCACATGCGCAGACGATCAACATCGGCGGTCCGTCCGCATGCGGGAATATCCGCACCGATCAGAATAAGGCCCATGGTGAGATAATCCCTCTTGCTAATTAATTATATATCCCAATTGGCAAAGTATGCAAGAGAAATTTGGATTACAACTGCATAAGTACAATTAATTTATTTTTCAATTATATGTTAGAAACAGAGCAATTCTCCCTCTGGTGTTCAGATATTATCGATTGTGTGCCATTTCTTAATACACTTTAGTTTTAGCACATGAATTAGATTGGATCATGAATATAGTCAATGATCCATAGAAGCTTAAATGCAGTTTTAAAATAGAAAAAGGAGAAAAAAAAGAAAGTCTCCTTTAACCCCTTCCGACATTTGATGTACATTTACGTCATGGCCGGGATGTACTTCCCGACACATGGCATAAATGTACGTCATGCCATTTAACTGTCACCGCGTCTATAGACGCGGTGACAGTTTAAACATGTCTGCTGTCCCTGACAGCAGACATGTCCGATGCCGCCCCCCCATCGGCGATCGCTGTGATTGGCTGTTCAGTGTAACGAATAACGTTCGCCGGTGACACAGGGATCGGTGGTGATTGGTGCTGTAAAGTACAGCACCAATCACCACGGGGTGTAAGGGTGACACTGGTGTCACCCCACCTCACTTCACCCGCCCCCAAAGGCCGTGATTGGTTCGTCGGACCGACGAACCAATCACAGCCATGGAGGGTGATTTAAACTAACGGTGACTGCACTGCAGACGCCATTCCGGTCTGGAATTGCGTGCAGTGCGGTCACTGTGCCTATCTGCCGCGATATACTGACCTGATCCTTGCAAACACTTACCTGATCACTGCTTGTAGCGTTCCTGGATCTTGTTACTTCTTGTGACTTCCTGTGTTGTGCTGTGCTGTGTTGTGCTGCTGCAGTGTGTTCGAGTTATAGATAGAGAGATAGAGAGAGAGAGATAGAGAGAGATAGAGAGGGCTAGTGACAGAGAGTGCTATATTTTGTGCTGCTGCAGTGTGATAGAGTTATAGATAGAGAGATAGAGAGAGATAGAGAGAGATAGAGAGATAGTGACAGATTGTGCTATATATTTTTTATATATATATACAGCTGTACTGCGTGTGCAACTGACTGCTGCCCCCCCTTTTGTGCTGATCAGTATAAATTAACTGATCAGCAACTTTTTGGGGGTGCAGGGGTTATTTGTTATATATATAACTGTCAGTGCTGCTGCTGCAGTGTCATAGAGTGATAGATAGTGAGAGATAGAGAGATAGAGAGAGATAGTGATAGAAAGTGCTATATTTTGTGTCTGCTGCTCCCCTTTTGTGCACCCCCAGCAACCTTTTGGGGGTGCAGGGGTTATTTTTTATATATATAACTGTCAGTGCTGCTGCTGCTGCAGTGTCATAGAGTGATAGATAGAGAGAGATAGAGAGAGATAGAGAGAGATATTGACAGAGAGTGATAGAGAGTGCTATATTTTGTGTCTGCTGCCCCCCTTTTGTGCACCCCCAGCAACTTTTTGGGGGTGCAGGGGTTATTTTTTATATATATAACTGTCAGTGCTGCTGCTGCAGTGTCATAGAGTGATAGATAGTGAGAGATAGAGAGAGATAGAGAGAGATAGAGAGAGATAGTGACAGAGAGTGATAGAGAGTGCTATATTTTGTGTCTGCTGCCCCCCCCTTTTGTGCTGATCACTATATCTGAGGTGATCAGCAACTTTTTGGGGGTGCAGAGGTTTTTTTTATATATATACCTGCCAGTTGCACTGTCAGTTGCACCAAAGGTTGTGCACCTGCTGCCCCTCACTGGTAATCAGTGTCGCATCACTGATCACCTTTTTTTTTTTTTTTTGAGGGTGCTGTGGGGTCTTTTTTAAATTTTTTTTTTTTTTTTGATCAAATGTTTTTGATCAAATTCCTGTTGCCTTTGAGCGCTGTTCAGTGACGGACGTTACTGACCAACATCTGTGCTCAATTTTTGGCGCAGGACCTTTTTTTTTTTTTTTCTGCACTACATACACACTACACACTACATACTACATTGAAATAAAGTTTGTACCCCCCCTACACTATACACGTGTTGAAACATTTCACTACCAGAAACACAAAAATAAAAATGGCATCCCAAATGTCATCCCAAATGTCATCCCAAATGTCATCCCAGTCATCCAGAAGAATGTATTCAGCGGAGGAGGCATATGCCATGCTTGCCTCTGACTCTGACACAGCCAGTGAGGCAAGCAGGGAATTTGAAGGATTCATCTTAAGCTCCTCTTCCTCCTCTAGTGATGAGGGACCCCCTCAAAGACGCCCCCGTAGAGCAGCTGAGACCCCCCCCCCAATAATTGATCTCGTATGGACCCCACCACCAGACAATTTTGAGCCCCAGGTTCCTGAGTTTTTGGCCATCCCAGGAATCCAATTTGATTCCACAGGTCTCAGAGAAATTGACTTTTTCAAATTATTTTTCTCTGATGATTTTATAAATTTAATGGTGGACCAAACTAATTTATATGCCCAGCAGTTTATTGCTCAAAACCCCACGTCATCATTTGCTAGGTGGACCCCTGTAGATGCAGTAGAGATGATGACGTTTTGGGGTCTGGTGTTTCATATGGGCATAGTAAAAAAGCCAGAAATTAGGCAATATTGGAGTACAGATGTTCTGTACAGCACCCCACTTTACCGTATGGCCATGACCCGGACTCGTTTTGAGTTAATCCTTAAATTTTTGCATTACAACGATAATGCACAGTGCCCACCCAGAGATGATCCCACCTTTGACCGGCTATTCAAAGTCAGGCCGGTCATTGATCACTTCAGTGCCAAATTTGAAGAGATGTACATCCCAGATAAATTCATTTGCATAGACGAGTCCCTTATACATTTTAAAGGAAGGGTTAAATTCCGCCAGTACCTTCCCAGTAAGAGGGCAAGGTATGGCATAAAAATGTATAAGCTGTGTGAAAGCACCTCAGGGTACACTCACAGGTTTAGGGTATATGAAGGGAAGGATTCAAGAATTGAACCGCCAGAATGCCCCCCCTCCCTCGTAGGTGTTAGTGGAAAAATTGTCTGGGATTTAGTGCACCCCTTCCTGGATAAAGGTTATCACCTCTATGTGGATAACTTTTACACCAGCATCCCCCTGTTTAAGGCCCTTGGTTCAAGAGGTACAGCAGCTTGCGGTACTGTGCGCAAGAACCAAAGAGGCCTCCCAAAAACGCACATTGCCCAAGTAATGAGAAGGGGTGAAAGCAGGAGAATATGCACCGAAAATATGTTGTTGGTCAAATATAAGGACAAGAGGGATGTCCTTATACTGACAACAATTCACGGAGACAGTACCACCTCCGTCCCTGTACGAGGTACCAGTACCCACACCTCAAAACCTAATTGTATCCTGGATTACAATAGGTACATGGGCGGAGTGGATCTTTCAGATCAGGTACTGAAGCCGTACAGTGCCCTGCGGAAAAAAAAATCTGGTACAAGAAGCTGGCCGTGTATATCATCCAGATGGCACTGTATAACGCTTACGTGCTATTCCGTTCTACCAGCCAGAGGGGGACATTTATGCACTTTCAAGAGGAAGTCATAAAGTGCCTAATATTTGGGAACCAGCAGGCAGAGGGCCCCAGTACTTCTAGTACTGGCCCCCGTATTGTACCAGGGCAGCATTTTCCTGATGAAATCCCCTCCACTGGAAAAAAGGGCAGGACACAAAAAAGGTGCAAAGTTTGCTATAAAAAGGGAATAAGAAAGCAAACTATTTTCCAGTGTGACACTTGCCCCGACAAACCCGGCCTATGTATAAAGGAGTGTTTTAAAATATACCACACATCTATGGATTATTAGGTTCATAATTTCACCGTGCTTCGGGGGTCTTGCTAATGCCACATAGCACCCACCATTCATTCCACCAGAATCTGAGCCGCAAAATCCAAAAATCACTCCTTCCCTTCTGAGTCCTGCCATGCACCCAACTGGTATTTTTTGGTCACATATGAGGCATTGCCGTACTCGGGAGAAATTGGGGCACAGATTTTGGGGTGCTTTTTCTCCTTCATACCTTCTGAAAATGAAAAATTTTGAGCCAGAACTGCATTTTTGTGTAAAAAATGTAATTTTTCATTTGCACAGCCCAGTTGTATCAAAATTGGTGAAACCCCTGGGGGTTTGAAATGTACACTATACCCATAGATGAATTCCCTGAGGGGTGTAGTTTGCAAAATGGGGTCACTTGTGGGGGGGTTCCACTGTATTGGTGCTTGGGGGGTCTTGCTAATGCGACATAGCACCCACCAACATTCCACCAGAATCTGTGCTGCAAAATCCAAATATCACTCCTTCCCTTCTGAGTCCTGCCATTTTTTGGTCACACATGAGGCATTGCCGTACTCGGGAGAAATTGGGGCACAGATTTTGGGGTGCTTTTTCACCTTCATACCTTCTGAAAATGAAAAATGTTGAGCCAGAACTGCATTTTTGTGTAAAAAAATGTAATTTTTCATTTTCACTGCCCAGTTGTACCACAATTGGTGAAACCCCTGGGGGTTTGAAATGTACACTATACCCCTAGTTGAATTCCCTGAGGGGTGTAGTTTGCAAAATGGAGTCACTTGTGGGGGGGTTCCACTGTATTGGTGCTTTGGGGGTCTTGCTAATGCGACATAGCACCCACCAACATTCCACCAGAATCTGTGCTGCAAAATCCAAATATCACTCCTTCCCTTCTGAGTCCTGCCATTTTTTGGTCACACATGAAGCATTGCCGTACTCGGGAGAAATTGGGGCACAGATTTTGGGGTGCTTTGTCTCCTTCATTCCTTGTGAAAATGAAAAATTTTGAGCCAGAACTGCATTTTTGTGTAAAAAATTTAATTTTTCATTTTCACTGCCCAGTTGTACCACAATTGGTGAAACCCCTGGGGGTTTGAAATGTACATTATACCCCTAGATGAATTCCCAGAGGGGTGTAGTTTGCAAATAGGGGTCACTTGTGGGGGGCTTCCACTGTATTGGTGCTTCGGGGGTCTTGCTAATGCGACATAGCACCCACCAAAATTCCACCAGAATCTGAGCTGCAAAATCCAAAAATCACTCCTTCCCTTCTGAGTCCTGCCATGCACCCAAATGGTATTTTTTGGTCACATGTGAGGCATTGCCATACTCGGGAGAAATTGGGGCACAGATTTTGGGGTGCTTTTTTCTCCTTCATACCTTATGAAAATGAAAACTTTTGAGCCAGAACTGCATTTTTGTGTAAAAAATTAAATTTTTAATTTTCACTGCCCAGTTGTACCACAATTGGTGAAACCCCTGGGGGTTTGAAATGTACATTATACACCTAGATGAATTCCCAGAGGGGTGTAGTTTGCAAAATGGGGTCACTTGTGGGGGGCTTCCACTGTATTGGTGCTTCGGGGGTCTTGCTAATGCGACATAGCACCCACCAAAATTCCACCAGAATCTGAGCTGCAAAATCCAAAAATCACTCCTTCCCTTCTGAGTCCTGCCATGCACCCAACTGGTATTTTTTGGTCACATGTGAGGCATTGCCATACTCGGGAGAAATTGGGGCACAGATTTTGGGGTGCTTTGTCTCCTTCATTCCTTGTGAAAATGAAAAATTTTGAGCCAGAACTGCATTTTTGTGTAAAAAATGTAATTTTTCATTTGCACAGCCCAGTTGTATCAAAATTGGTGAAACCCCTGGGGGTTTGAAATGTACACTATACCCATAGATGAATTCCCTGAGGGGTGTAGTTTGCAAAATGGGGTCACTTGTGGGGGGGTTCCACTGTATTGGTGCTTCGGGGGTCTTGCTAATGCAACATAGCACCCACCAACATTCCACCAGAATCTGAGCTGCAAAATCCAAAAATCACTCCTTCCCTTCTGAGTCCTGCCATGCACCCAAATGGTATTTTTTGGTCACATGTGAGGCATTGCCGTACTCGGGAGAAATTGGGGCACAGATTTTGGGGTGCTTTGTCTCCTTCATTCCTTGTGAAAATGAAAAATTTTGAGCCAGAACTGCATTTTTGTGTAAAAAAAATTAATTTTTCATTTTCACTGCCCAGTTGTACCACAATTGGTGAAACCCCTGGTGGTTTGAAATGTACACTATACCCGTAGATGAATTCCCTGAGGGGTGTAGTTTGCAAAATGGGGTCACTTGTGGGGGGGTTCCTAACTTTTAGCATCTTATGGTGCCTAGAAACCTACATGGTGCCTAAAAAATAATCTCATAAAAAGGAGGCTCCAAAATCAAGTAGGTGCTCCTTCTATTATGAAGCCTGTGGTTTGGTCAACGTGCACACTAGGGCCACATATAGGATATTTATGAAAACAAAAGAATTGGGGGAATCAATTTTTAGTCACATTTCTCTAGTAAAATCTACTGTGTTCCTTAGAAAAATGTATTAAAATTGCAAATCTGCAAAAAAAATGAAATTTTGAAATTTCACCTACACTTTGTTTTAATTCCTGTGAAACACCTAAAGGGTTAACAAACTTCCAAAATGCTGTTTTGAATACTGTGAGGGGTGCAGTTTTTGAAATGGCATCATTTATGGGGGTGTCTCACATACAAGTCCCTCAAAGTCACATCAGAACTGAACTGGTCCCTAAAAAAATCAGTGTTTGAAATTTTCTTGAAAATTTGAAAATTTGCTATTCATATTGTAAGCCTCCTAGTGTCCAAAAAAATTAAAAGGAAGTTGAAATAATGATGGAAACATAAAGTAGACATATGGTCTATGTTAGTTATTAACTATTTTGAGTGGTATGATTATTTGTCTCACAAGCAGAAAATTTAACATTTTGCAAATTGCTAAATTTTCCATTTTTTTACGACATTTTGGTATTTTTCACAAAAAAACACAGACTGTATCGACCCAAATTTACCACTAACTTGAAGTACAATGTGTCACGAGAAAACAATCTCAAAATCACTGGGATAAGTAAAAGCAAAAAAAAGTTATCCCCACTTAAGTGATACATGTCAGATTTGAAAAAAAGGGCTCTGTCAGGAAGGCAAAAACATGCTGTGTCAGGAAGGGGTTAAATCTGTTGCTACTGCTGCTGCTTGCTGGAGAGTGCACCTGTACCAATATAGCAAGTCAGATTTCATTCGCCTATTTAAGGAGTAAGGGGGGCTTCTGCTGTTGTAGCCTAAGGTGTGAGACCGCCTGGTTAACCCCGGGTCCTTGCAGGTAAGTCACACACAAAGGCCCCAATGAGAGTGCCCTGAAAGAGTTGTAGAGGGTATTAGAGGTAGCCCCCTTACTTCTTAAATAGGTGAATGATGGCACATGATGGTGGTAAAGCCCATTTCCACCTTAATGGGGCCATAAAAAAAACAAAATGATTGGTCTTGGGCTCTTGAAAATCCATGAACACTCCACGAAAAACCACTGCAAAGCCCTAAGGTTACAGTTTGGTGCGTGGTGGGAAAGTTTCTTTGAACAAAATGGGGTTATGTGACCATGACATCTGAGTGCTACATTGAAATGGTGAACACCTTTTTCATCCTTGAGTTACAAAGAAGGTCAAGATGGCACCATCTTGCTGAAACTGCAAATTTTGACAAGCAATAGACCTTCTTTGTAACTCAAGGATGAAAAAGGTGTCTCACCACCAGAGAATCAATGGCTGTTCTTTGCCGCCTGTTTTCCAACTATCTCATTTCGAAATTTGATGACGTTTTATAGCCCCCTCGATCCTCTGTCTTGTCCACATGTGATTTCTTTTTCTATGGGGGTACCTCCAGTCACGAGGAAAAGCCCCGTACATTAGATGAATTGAAGGGACCGTCAACAAATCATCCAAATCAACAGAAACCTGCTAGAAAGAGTAGAGGCCGATTTTCGTGAACGCCTTCAACGATGCGTCACATGCCAGATTTGAATTGCCTTCATGTTTACTATGAAATGCTATTTTCTTACAAAAATTTGTGATTATTAAAAAAACACCACCCTGTATATTCTCCACTAATGTGGGTTTCCTCCGGATACTCTGGTTGCCTCCCATCATTCAAAAATATACTGGTAGATTAATTGGCTCCCATAAAAAAAAAAAAAAAAATAGAATACTGTATCTGTGTGCACATGTACATGGGCAGACAAGATGGGCTGAGTGGTTCGTACACGCCATCAACAGACGGAAAGAGCTACGCAGAATCACAGCAGTAGCTGTGTGTTCTTTTGGCATGTTTTCTGTTTTCTTCACAACCTGCGATTTGCGGGTGTTTGAAAATGGGGAAAAGGGAAAAGGGAAAAGGGGACAGTGGGTTAAAATATAAAACCATTTTTTTTTAAAGATTGTCTGTAAGGGGGGTTTCTGGGTACCCCCAAAAAACACCCCTGTGTGTGCCACTGCACGGGTGTAGTCAACGCCCCCCCCCCCCCCCCCAACTTAGTGGTGTTACTGTTTAGGAAAACACCATTACTAACTAAATACAAACACTTGGGGGTCAGTATTGCCGGAGCTATGACACCCCTGTACATCACTGGGGCATCATGGATGGTGTAATGGTTACCATTACTGCCTCACAGCACTGAGGTCATGGGTTTGATTCCCAACATGGTCCTAGATGTGTGCAGTTTGTATATTCTCCCCGTGTTTGTGTGGGTTTCCTCTGGGAACTCCGGTTTCCTCCCATAATTGGAAAATAGGCTAGTAGGTTAATTGGTTCCCAAAAAAATGAACCCTAGAATGTCTGTGTGTGCGTGTACATGTGGTAGGGAACATAAATTGCAAGTTCCACTGGGGCAGGCCCTGAATGTTCAAATTTTCTCTGTACAGCGCTGCGGAATATGTGTGCGCTATATAAGAAACTTGGGTACTTATGTATTATCTGGGCGCCCGATTTTTTCATTGCATGCCACTACTTAAGGCATGCGATGCGATGCGATTTTTCATTTTATAGTCAACCATGGGTGATTTCATACCCCCACTATCCAACTACGCATAGAGTTGATTTTATATAGCCACCGAGCCTGAATCGTGGCGAGCGGACGTGGATTACTTTACATGTATTCTGCGTCCCCTCGTGGGCAGTGTTCCCTCTAAGCTGTGCGCGTGTGCGCGCGCACACAACTTGACAAGTGTGCGCACAGACATTACAACAGAGCGCACAAAGCAGCAGTGGTCCCTTTTTGCAGTTGTGGACTCAATTAATGTGTGTTTCACCCATTAACTACATTGTGTGCTGTGTTTTGAATATTTAAATGTTTAATATAATTTTGAAGTAAAGTTACCACAAATGCTGAATGTCATTTTCCAGTTATATATATAAGAGATGCACAAAAATTTTAATTTCCTTCCAAAGTTGCACAGCCGAAATCTTTTGCCACACACAGCCTTCGTAAAATTTGTGGGAACATTGCTCGTGGGGCTCGGTGGCTTGCTGCGCTCGCCACACTATATAAAATCAACTCCATGCTTAGTTGGATAGTGGGTGTATGAAATCACCCATACTGTAGGTGACTATACAATTAAAAATCGGGTCTATACAATGAAAAATCAATTGTATGCCACTATATTGCATGCGATGCGATGAAAAAAATCGGGCGCCAAGATATTTCATAAGTACCGAAACTTGTAATAAATAAATAAATAATAAATAAATCACTGGGAAATGAAACCACCAAAGCGCTGTGTTTACTGTTCAGTCATTTTAATTGGGAACATTTTTAGAACACACTATTACTGTACATTGATCAGTGCCTTATAAAGGGAAATACTATTTTATTAATATAATTACTGTTTCATTTTATTAAGAGAGCATTACAATTTATGAATTATTTGAAATAATTACGATTAATCAATAAATGTTTATATACGTGCGTACCTTATTCAGACCCCCCCCCCCTGCGGTGTGGAATACCCATGCTGTCATATTTCCGCTCATTGCCGCTCATTGCATTCCTATGAGCCGCTGAAGTTGCACATGATGATTGGTGCAACAAGGATCAGCGTGTCTACATCTGTATGCTATGCTCGGGTCTACCCATCTTTTTAGGCTGCACCCAACTAGGTATTTATTAATTTTTTTCTATATAATTAGGGCACACATCAAGAAATAACATTAAGACAACTATTAAACACCAATTAATAATGAATTAATATCGGTTGCTGTTAATAAATAATACTGGTCTGTTAATATAACTAATACTATTATTTTTAATTCAATGAATAAACAATACATATATAATTAAAATATGACTTCCCTCATTAGAGAATTATTAATGTTACAGTATCTGCCTCCTACTTTTTCGATACACAATGGTTAGCCTCATTATAAGGACATGGTCACAGAAACAGTAATTTTACTTAATTATTAAAACATTAAATATGGAACCTTTTTACGAGCAATTTTTTGAATGTTCTTTTGATCTCCCTATTGTTCAAACTGTATATAAGAGGGTTTAACATTGGGGCTATAATCACATAAAAAATAGAGACGTATTTATCCTTGTTTAAAGAGTCAGTCGGTGATGGCACTAAATAGGAGACCATACCCGCGCCAAAGTACATCGCCACCACCGTAATATGCGAGGTACACGTGGAGAAAGCTTTAGATCGTCCCACACTTTGCATTGTTAATATAGAGAATATAATACAAACGTAAGACATCAAGATAAGCACAAAGGGGAGAAGAATCGTAATAAAACTCATAGAAAATATCACAATCTCCTTTAAATAGTTCCTGTCACATGACAGATGTAACACAGCTGGCGCCTCGCACATAAAATGGTTGATCTGATTAGGATAACATAGTGTCACGGGCATCGCGAACGATGGGACCATTATGATCGTAAAGGTGAAGATCCATACGAAGGCTGTCAGTCTATAACAAGTGCTCCATTGCATGAGGATAGGGTAATGGAGCGGGAAACAGATGGCGATACATCGATCGTACGCCATGAGTACAAGCAGTAGACATTCCGTGGCACCTACCACCAGTAGTACATTGACTTGTACGAGACAAGAGCTGAGCGATATTGTCCGTTGCATAGAAAACAGGTCCGCCAACATCTTGGGTATGGCCGAAGAAGAATTACATAGGTCTATGAATGATAAGTTGGTGAGAAAGAAGTACATTGGGATGTGGAGTTCATGGTTGATTATTATCAACATAATTATAATACTGTTCCCAATGACGGTTATGAAATAGATCATGAAAAATAACAGAAATAAACCGATATTTGTTTTCAGATCATCGGAGAAGCCCAACAAAATGAATTCTGTCGCAATTGTCTTGTTCTTGTCCATCTTTCCATTGGATTTCTGGTAGAGTATGTGAGGTAAGAATTAGGCTACTAAGCTGTAGAACTCATACAGCAGGTGCAAGCAGAAAACAGGTGTCAAATCGTCTTTGGAGGTTCCGAGTGTCGCTAGAACCACAAGACTGCACAAGTGCATCGGATGAAAGAGCAAGAGGTTATATACAAGTTAGTAGTCGCAGCAAGAAAGAGGGAGGCGGTTATACTATACCAAGATCTAGAATTGGTTCTGATACCATGATCTAATAAAAGAGGCGGTGAAGATTCTGGCGGATGGATGCCAACAGTCAGAATACAGACGCCAATATCCCAACTTGCAGCCACGAGACTGATGCCGGAATCCTTTCATTGATAAGGATCCCGACTGCTGGCATCATGATAGTAAGTATAGCCCTGTTTGGCTTAGGAGGGAAGGTTAGGGTTAAGCACTTAGAAGGGGTGTCAGGGTTTGGCTATGGTGCAGGAGGGTTAGGTTAACGGATTGAAGGTTATTTTTAGGCACTAACAGGGAGGCATAAGGTTCAGCTGTGGGGAGGGAAGTTTAGGGTTATCTGCGGCTCCATAGGGGTGGCTGCAGCAAATGTCAAAATCAAAATTGGGAAGCTGCACCAACTGCCATTCCAAACTGACTCACTGGCGGTTACTATTTGAATTTTGAACTGTGCTGCATATACACACCCACCCCCTCGGGAGCTGCCACTTGTCAGGGTTAACCCAATGTGTGTACCTGGAGACATTGATGGCTGGAGGTTCCTGGTGCAGTAGGAGCAGATCGAGGGAGTGGTGGCCATGTTGCAGCACATTGTGAATGATCCCCTCCTTTGTCTGTTCAGTACAGACGAGTGATAACTTCGTTAACAATGATGAGTGTACACACTAGACGAAAAAGTAAAAGATATCGCTCAGAATGGTCATTACCCAGTTTAATAGTAAGATACTGGTAATAGTCTGCAAATCAGCAGATTGTTACCATACACTAGCAGGCTCCAGTCCTGATTGGTTGGTAAATATGTTGTACAACCTGAGTTACTGGTGCACATCGGGTGCCGGACGGGGTCCCGACAGTCATTTACCCGACGTTGGGATCCCGACTGTTAAAACACCGACAGATGGGTTCCCGACGGCCAACGGCTATTCTCCCTCGTGGGGGTCCACGACCCCATAAAGAGAGAATAGAATAGTTGGCGAGCGTAGCGAGCCACCGTGCCCGCAGCGTAGCGGGGCTTTGTTGTGCTCGCCATGCTGAGTCCAGACAGATGGGTTCACAATGGCCACCCGCTATTCTCTCTTGACCCCCATAGAGAGAGAATAGAATAGGTGGCTAGCATATCGAGCCACCGTGCCCGCAGCATGGTGAGCGCAGCAAGCCCGCAAGGGGCTTTGTTGTGCTCGCCATGCTGTCTGAGTCCAGACAGATGGGTTCCTGATGGCCACCGGCTATTCTCTAAAGCAGGGAGAGCCAGAGGGTGACAGGGAGAGGCAGAGTGTGACAGAGACAGGCAGGGAGAGGCAGATGAGGCAGAATGTGACAGGGAGAGGCAGAGGGAGGCAGAGTGTGACAGGGAGAGGCACAGGGTGACAAGGAGAGCCAGAGGGTGACAGGGAGAGGAAGAGGAGGCAGAGTGTGACAGGGAGAGGCAAGGGGAGCCAGAGTGTGACAGGGAGAAGCAGGGGGAGGCAGAGTGTAAGACAGGAAGAGGCAAAGAGTGACAGGGAGAGGCAGAGGGGGCAGTGTAACGCAGGGGGAGGTAGAGTGTGACAGGGAGAAAGAGAGGGTGACAGGGGTAGCAGTGGGTGGTGGGTACAAGCACAATGTCCTGCACGGGGTGGAGAATAGGGCGCAATGGTGGAGGCAGAAACCTAATGGCCTCTGCTCTGTCTCTGACAGGGCGGCTTTCCTCAGTTTGGCATTTGTACAGGCAGATTCTGTCAGTGCCAATTACAGTGGGTAAGAGCTGCCTTTAATTCACAGAGAGAAGGGAATCAGAAACATTGCGCAGCTACCTGTCGGGATGGTCAGGGGATAACTCACGGCTGGTTTGGGGCCCTTGTGCATTGCCCCTACTGCACCAATGCTAATTCTGCCTCTGCCTTGGGATCTGTCCTATGTTACCCACAGCCGGTCTGTATCCGAGTCCTGTTCCATGCAGTATAATCTGATACATGCAAGTAAGAGACACGTCCGGAGTGCAGGAATGTCCCCTTACTGTGCTACCCATAGCAGAGACCCCGGAAACCCATAATGAATATTACTCCTAATCCTTCTCCTTCACCCAATCCTCTTCCTCCTCTTCGTCCCCCACCCTGCACTTTGTAATTATCATATTAGGAGTATACTGAAGGGTTGTTTTACTTAGATATTGTGGATCATTTAAAAAAATAAAACTATGTCAGCTGACATAAGCACTGGATGGGGGGCGGTTACCATGCCCGTGATTGGAATGCCGATAGGCAAAATGCCGGAACCAGAATCCCGGGAAGTTGGTTGGCTTAGGCACTAGGGGAGACTTAGTGATAGGGTTACGGGGAAAGGAAATACACAAATAAAAGAGGGGTTATGGTTAGGCTGCAGGCAGGAAGGGTTAGGGGTAGAGGGTAAAGCAGAATGCCATTGCCGGCCTTCTGACCATTGGCATCCTGTCTGCTGGTAATGTATATTATTTATTACCAGTTGGTACACACATATTCCGCATATGTGGCCTATTCACATCAGTTCCTGCCCAAGGTGGAGCTTACAATCTACACTATGGTTGATTTTGTGGGAGGCAATTGGGGAGAATATAAAAACTCCACACAGTTGGGGCCATTGTGGGAATCACACCCATGACCTCAATGCTAACCACTACACCATCCGTGCTGCCCACATGATATCCATCCTAACACCAATGCAGCTGTACATGTGTACAGTAAATGTCAGTGTCACCCAACACTATCCTATCTCCTATCTGCATCAAGTACAGGAGAATATAAATAGTATGATTGGATGATATGCATGCAATATCAGTAACTAAATCTATATACTCCATATAATTACCGATATATTGCCCAGTGTGTACCCAGCTTTAGACTAATCCCATATCTACAAGGTGTAGGGAATCTGAACCTAAATACAATTTACACACCTAGAAAATAAACCAGAAATAGAGATTTTAAAATGAAAATATTTAAAGTCAATAAAATAAAACAAATCTTAAATGGGCAGCAACATGTAAAAATGTAATATATGTTTATTTTTACTTTTTATTCTGCACAATATCTTGTATTCTATGTATACACAAAATTTTGATGCACCTACATTGAATTTCTGTTTGTCATAGAATTGTCTTATCAGTAAGAATATTACCCATTAATGTAGCAAATTGAAAATATAAAAAAAACGTAAAAAAAAAATATAACTCTAAATCTGATAACGCTGTCCAATTGCTTTTATCCTTAATACGAATATAAATCAGTGTAATTATTAACTCACTTTCTCCATCAGCAAATAAACTACAAGTAGTAAAAAAAAATATTTATATATATATATATATATATATATATATATATAGTGGCACTATACAAACCTGAGACGCCCCACACTGCCTGCTGCTGCTCGCCCTGTGTATGAGGGCATTTATACCATTTGTAACACAGTAGCCCAACTCCACAGGGGCCTAGACATATTTACATGATACACGTGAAGGATTTGAAATTAAATGTTATTATAAATAATGATTTGTTTGTAATAATGACTGGCGGAGTGTAGAAGTGGAACCAAACACTGAACACAAATCAAAAAAATGAAATCATAATTCGAACAAATAAAAATAACTGATACGACAGTTCAGATGCTGGCATGCAGAGCAGTACCAGCTACACAGGATGCGCAAGTTCAGTGAATCACGTTATTTTAGCCCCTCTCCCAATCCGCAGACCTGTGAATTTCCGCGTTTGAATGGCATGGGGGCGGGGTTTGTTGACATCGGCCAAGTCCCGCCCCTCCTGTCAGCAGTGTCTGGTCTCCTCTCTGGGCTGGGTTTGTAAAATGACAGGCAGGAGCTGATTGGCTGGTGGTTTATCGCTCTCCACTTTATCACTTTTTGAAGCTTGATACATCTGGCCCAGTGCCCAATAAGCATGGATTTACAATTTAGTAGCATTACTTCCTGTTCTCCGGGTTATGGATAAATTATTTCCCAAAAAGTTGCAACAATGGGGGAAATTTACCAAAATGGATTCGTAAAAAATAGGTGTATTCGTAGGCAGAAATACACCTATTTTTTAATAAACTATTGTTTTAAACTGTGGAACTATGAGTCCCAGCAAGCCTCCCCTGCAAGCTGGGACTTGGTGAACCACAAGTCCCAGCCTGCGGGGCATTAAAGGGTCCGCTGGGTCTTGTAGTTCCACAGTAAAAAAAAATAGTTAAATAAATACACACTGACACCTGAAAAATAAAAGTTTAATACATACATTACACACACACTGATACTTACCTATCTTGAGCCCGTAGGTAGGTCCCAGAGTCTTGATCCGGTGCCTTGTCCTGGTTCCAGATCATGTCGTCTTTCTTCAACATGTCGATCTTCATGTCGGCGTCAGGTCCGGATCCGAAGAAATCCATGGTGGACCTGTGGAAGGAAATCCAACTCACCCAGGTCCTCCATGGAAGTTCTTCTGGCTTGGTCCGACGTAGTCCAGGCATTCTTCCATCTTCTTCCATCTTCTGGCTTCTTTTTCAAGCTGCCGGGCGACTCCGGCAGCTCCCCGACTGTCAGAGCTGCAGAGATGTTTCCTCCTCGGCGTCTGGACTAAGAATGAATTCTGGCCAATCAGGAGCCGACTTTCCGGGCTCCTAATTGGCCGCTAGGCGGCTTCTGATTGGCCAGAATTCATTCTTAGTCCAGACGCCAAGGAGGAAACATCTCTGTGGCTCTGACAGTCGGGGAGCTGCTGGAGTCGCCCGGCAGCTTGAAAAAGAAGCCAGAAGATGGAAGAAGAAGGAAGAATGCCTGGACTACGTCGGACCAAGCCAGAAGAACTTCCATGGAGTGAGTTGGGTGAGTTGGGTGAGTTGGATTTCCTTCCACAGGTCAGGGGCAAACGCAGGATTTTCAGAAGGGGGTTTCCAGAGGGGCGGAGCAAAGTCGGGTCAGTTAAAGTATTATAGATAAAGAGGTAGATGTGCTAATATAACCAGGCGCTGACACTGCCTTGGAAGAAGAGCACCAGAGGCTCGAAACGCATTGGCAACAGTGACTGACCATCCTTTTGAGTGAACCTGCCAAGTGCTAAGGTATTTGGGGCCACTGCAGGGTGCACTTCCGGACTGCATCCCTGCTCTAACACCATCCCTTGCTGGCTCCAAATACCCTTAGTGGTAAGGATTCATCTCCTTTTATTCATTTTAAAGGAATTTTATTGTGTTACAATTTTTTATTGTTGTGTCATTAATAAATTGGATTATACCTTCAAATTCTGGGCGCCTGGTTATATTAGCACATCTACCTCTTTTTCCAATACGTTCAAGGTCTGATGGAGACCTTAAAGTGCTAATAAAAAAGGCTGCCTAAGATGGAGCGCAGGGCATTTGCTACTCAAATCTATCTTAAAGTATTATAGATAGACCAAATGTTTATAAATAATAATAATAATAATAATAAATATATATATATAGTGGAGTTGGCTTATTATTCATAATTTTCTGGTGGGAGGACAGCTTGCTTGACTGCAGATATCTCCAGTTCCTGAAAATAGATTTCTTAGATTTTAATGAAATTGAAAACTAGAGAATCCCACCTACCAAATGTACCTGGGTACTAGGGGATCAGATTTCAGGAGGCAGAGCAATCTGCCAACGAGTATATAAAACTACATACCAGGTGTGTGGAGCTGGAGCAGTAACCAGCTACTGGAAGGCTGATATCTCTGGTTCTGGGAACAGTAGAGACAAGCTGCTAGTGTCCATCAAAGGAGGAGAGTCCCAGCTTTTGGAATATACCCTCAGAAAAACTCTAAGTCAGACAGAACCTGAAATATCTGACTGGGGAGAGCAATTAACAGGCTTGGATGGGACCACTGCTTTGAAGTCAGATATCTCCGGTTCCCAAGGGCCGATTTTTAAATTTCTTATACCCATGGAAAGAGGGGATCCTCAGCTTTCAGCCTAAGTACCCAGAAACCCCCCCTGCATGTGCTACTGGACACATATGAGAACAAGTTGTTGTCACCCTTGTCACTGAATGTGGGAGCCTGTCTCCCCCTTTCTAGCATTTCTAGCATTGCTTACTCTCCCCAGGTGGCTTTGGTTTGACTCCAGGCAGGTGGCAGGGGATCTGTCCCCTAGCTGCTGAAGGTCCCAGTTGTTGTGGAGCCACCAGCTTCTCTTCTCTCATTGGCACATCTTTCCAAGGTGTTCCCACAGGAATATGTGCTCCACCCATTTAAAATATGAATGTATAGAAGTGTTGGTTTTATTAGTTTGATGAGTGCTATGTAGTCTCCCATCACTTTCTGATGGATTGAGTTCTTCCTCAAGATACTTCTTGTATATTCCTCTTTCATATATTTAGAACAGTCATTAATTATGACTTATAGGAATCGTCTTGGACAAAATATATTAAAGGTGGTATTCAATGTTTACTATTATTTCTGATTTTAGGAAATAAAGGGTTTTGAGTATTCAATCCTGGCTGTTTGGCAAGGGAAATGGCCGGGATTCACGTATGCAGATCGGGCTCTCTAAAAAGCCAAATTAGCGGCCATTTCCACCAAAAAGACATGGATTAGTGGATGCACGACTCTTACAATTTTAGATTTTTTTTTCAGAAAAATCAGAAATAATTTATCAGGAACCCCGGTTCTCATGCCACTCGCGTGCGCCCCTTACCGGCACGCTCGTGTAATTTGCTCCACAGATCAGCTGCGTACAGTCTGCAACTCCTGGCATGATGTCTCCTGCTTCCATCATCCCCTATGTCACCTAGAACTCCAGGTGTATTCCCTGTGCAGATTGCAGGTCACATGATCCAGGTAACCTCCAGCTTACTTCCTGGTTTGTGTGCTGCTGCTGCGGCTAATTCTCACACCTGCGGCTGATTCCCTAATCACCTGGAGGGATAAAAGCCTGTCTCACAGTCTCCTCCCCGTCTTGAACAACTCGTCAGTTCCCCTGAGAGTTCTCCAGCGTCAAGCTCCTGTCAAGACTCCCCACTTGCTCCAGAAGTCCGGTTACCTGAGTCCGCTGTTACCTGTTCCATTCTCAGCATCCCTGCTTATTCCACTCCTGCCAGAAGCCTCCACGAGTTCCATCTGCCGTGTGATCCTGCCTTCTCTGTGCAGCCCAGGTTATTCCCTCAGCGTCCGGATACCAGTGGGTTCCCACGCCCGTCTCCTCTGGGCTTCCAGGGCGCCCCAAGGATCCCCAGTGATCTCCAGCGATCCCCAGTGATCACCATCGAATACCATCGACCGGCTCCCAGGCCGCATATCACGGTACTCAGTCCACAATACTGTATGCATCCTACTTCCCATATTCCTCTGTGCCCTCCGTGTTGCTACCAAGCATTCAGTGCCATCGATCACCATCAATGGTTTAAGTACTCCATAAACATCATTGCTCTAGAGACTCCAGAGTATCAAACCCTGCCAAAGCCACAGAGGAACCTGGGCAGAGGTAGGGATGGACATCGATGGTCGATGTTTCGGAAACATCGATGTTTTTCTTTCGATGTTAGTGTTTTTACCATTTAATGGTGACCTTCCGATGTTTGTCACCATCGAATGCTAATCATTCGATGGTGTACCGATGGTGGCTTATTTTTTGTAATTCCCAAAAGCTATGCCTCCCCTGGCTGCTGTGTCTGTGTCAGGGAAACTTCCTAGGTTCGTTGGAGGCTGTCTGACTTTCTCTCTGCTTCCCTCCCTCTCCCTCTCTATGGTTGCTGTAGCTGCTAGGCAACAGGGCCCACTGCTAGTTCTGATTGGCTCTCCCTGACTCAGAGAGCCAATCAGAGCACAAACCTCACCCTGCAGCACCAGTCAGTCACTCAAACAGCAGAAAATTTCACAGACACACTGAGCTCTGGAGGATTCAGAGGAGGAGACGTCACTGAATGTTATACCAGCTCAGGCAAGCTACAATAATAATAATAAGTGCACAATACAACTAGCTACAGATATTTGTGAATGTCAGTCACATACAACACTCATTAATATACTGCATTAGTATTACCAGGCAGCAACCACTATATGATCATTAGTGAAGTGTTGGTCAGAGATTGTCTGTTTCTGTCAATATAGTGAGATAGTGAGGAACAATATACACAGGCCTGGGGTACCAGTGGAATGGACCAAGCTAAAGGTGCCCATACACTGTTGTGACGCCTCGCAGCAGTGTACGGACACCCGACAGCCTGCAAGGCACGGACGCATGCGATCCGTTGTGATAGATTGCATGCATCCCTGCTTCCCACCCGCCTCACTGCCAGGAGGAACGGGTGGCTGCCTGCCGGTCTGAGCACCTGGTCGGGTCCGATGCGCACGGGACCCAACAGCATGTCAGGGAGAGGCGATTTGGTCCGATTTAAGGGGTCGATTGGTCGCAATTGGCCACAATCGGACCAAATCGCCTCAGTGTAGGGGCACCTTAACTGTTTTTATATATAGTGAACTATTTTTTATATTACGTGACCTTGTCGCTAGCGATTGGTCGCTCAGTGACCGAATTGCTGGTTATCAGTATTTTACTGGGGACCAGTGATTCTAGCAAGTTCCTGCGACCAGCGACCGTCGCTGGGCTGCGGTGGGAGCGCACACACGGCGAAGGTCGCTAGGTATCACCGGCAATATGGTCACTGAGCGACCATATAGCTGACGATGGAAGCTAGAATCGCCTAGTGTGTAGCATTATAGTGGTGCCCCCACAGATCCTGGCACCCTAGGCAGCTGCCTAATGGTAGAGCTGGCCCTGCTCTTTGCAATATTTATCTCACCATATAAATGATGTGATGACCACTATACCGTCATCTCCCTTATTTGTGTGTGTGGGTAGTTACACTTGCCTTAATAAATAGACATTTTCCTATCTGGAAAAATAGTGAAACCTAAAGTCAGTTAGTTTACAATTTATCTAATTTTATTACATTTTGATTACTTGCTCTTAAAGTGTTAATAATGTGTACAAAATTATTATACTACTTCATCATTGGGCATTGTGTGAATATTATATATGTATATTATACACACAATGTCCAATGATAAAGTAATATGTTGCTCAGAGCCTGGGCCCTGCCACCAAACTCAATTACTACCTTACAAATGGCAATACAGGCTTTTGCGCATGCACTAGTCATATAACTAGTTTTCACCATCGAATACTTTTGATTCGATGGTTAGTTACCATCGCATCGAAAGTTTCAATGGTGGAAGCACTGCCATCATTTGATGGTTGGCTTCCGATGTCCATCCCTAGGCAGAGGGCCGCGACCTGGTCGGCAGTTGCAGCTACAGTAAGTCCATATCCCCTTGCGGGGGTCACTGGTGAATACCGCTGTCGGCTTAGACCCCGCGCCTCTGCTTTAGGTCTCAGCCAATCCTCTGTGTCCCCTGCAGGTCATCCTCTTCTATCCTCCATGCATGAGCTCCAGCTACCTCAAGCCTTTCCGCTTCTGGTTCCTTGAGCCCTCCACTGGCGCACCCAGGTCAGTGCCAGGAACACAGATAGTCCAGGCCGTGACATAATTATTTACTTATTATAACATATTCCTCAGCGTTTTTACAGAGAATATTTGAACATTCACATCGGTCCCTGCCCCAGGGAGCTTACAATCTATATTCCCTACCACATGTACACGCACAAACAGACATCCTAGGGTTAATTTTGTTGGAAGCCAATTAACCTACCAGTATATTTTTGGAGTGTGGGAGGAAACCGGAGTACCCGGATGAAAACCCACGCAAACACAGCGAGAATATACAAACTCCACACAGTTAGGGCCGTTATGGGAATCGAATACATGACCTCAATTCTGTGAGACAGTAATGCTAACCATTATACCATCCGTGTTGCCCCTAAATAATTGAAAAACATTCAACAGATGGAACGCGGATTTCTTTGATTCTTTGCTAAAGCAGCCATTTTGCCAAGTATCAGCAACTTTGAATACCCAAAGAGTGGCAATGTTTGTGAAATTCATTATCAGCGGGTGTGAAATCAGTGTCTTTTGGAATTTAAAACTACTGAGAATTAAATAAGGTTCTAGGTATTTATTTAGAATGATCATTTACCACCTCCTTTGCTTCTGCCATACAGTATATTTCAAATTGTAAAAGAAAGAACAAAGGGGCGGATTCATTAAGCCTAGAGAAGTGATAAACTTACAGTCTGGGTTTGAAATATGACAGTTAGGAGCTGATTGACTGGTGTGTTAGTACCAGACACTTAATCAGGTCACAAGGCTTAATAAATCTGCCCCAGAATCTTTTATTCATAACTGTCAAATGTATAATAACAAATTAGTCCAATACAATGTTTTCAAGAATGTGTAATATATAGTTATGCTTGTGTTTGAAAGACTTACAGAGAACTGGTGGTATAAGCTTAACTCTATGTGCACTTGTGTGGTGAAGTATAAAGAATCTTCTAATAAAGAAATATTTTTCAGTCCCAGAATTCGGGATTAAAAAAAATGCTCAAACCCTGGTTTCCCGGGACTGGGTTCCCTAATACAAAAAAATGGCCTGGTCATCCCACATATTTACCAGCATGGCCGAATCCAGGCTGTGAGACGGGTGTGTTTGCATGGGAGCCAGGCATGTGTGGCCTGTAGCTTGGCAGGTGGGTGGAGCTTAGCCATGTGGGCGGCTGGGAGCTGGGCCGGGTCAGTGACATGGGCGGGTGGTGCAGCTGGGAGTGAGCAGAGTGGGTGAGCATATTTGTGACCTGTGCAGCGTCACCTCTGGCCACGTCATTCTGCGTAGAACTGCATAGCCGGGCACTGGAGAAGCCGGGCAGTGTCTGAGTGAGTGCTCAGATGCTGCCGGGCATTCGACTGTGTGTGTGCGGTCTAATCCTGAAATCCTGGCCATTTTGGTTCCATATCCCAGGATACTGCCAATCCCAGGATTGCTCACCCTAGGTAATATTGGCATTGTGACATAAACAGTGGTCAAAGGAGACAAACAGTACAAAATGGAAGGTGGTGTTGGGGGAAGTGAAGGGGCATTGGGATTTGGAGGTGTAGGAAAGTTGGGTCTAGAGACAGAGGAAATGCATTTGAATTTGTAAAAGTCAATACAGGACAATAAAACACTGTAATATTTTTAAGTGTAATAACTAGAGACAGGATTATATGCATTTGTATATTTTGCCCATTCTCACTGGTTATTGCATATTTTACCTAAAATCTAGTGATGGTGCATATTTTAGGCCCTGCCCCCTTTCCACCCGCGAGTCACCGCACTGCTTTGCCCTGCTGCTGCTGGCCAGGTAGTGGTAGAGTGTGCAGGCTGGGGCAATATGTGCGCAGTGTGGGGAACCTTGGATGTACGCTATGTCTGACACTGCTCTAGGCTGCCAATCCATGTTGATAAAAGTCAGTCAGGGCAGATGCCATTACGAAGCTCCTGAACCTTTGCCTGGCCAGGGACTTTACACCAAGAGACAGACTTCTGCAGCAGAGGAGGCGGGCTGAAGGGTTGTGACATCACGCGTCATGGAGGAAACGCCGGGTCGCAGTGTGTATGCAGTGCAGGGAGGAAGCCTTCCACTGCGCCGCCCTCACACGCTATGCTGACATTTGATCCATCGGCGCTGGAGATGAGGGTCCATGTGGTTGATGCAAGAAGAGCCTAGGATGCTGCCGTCTGCTGTAGCAGCCAGGAAGAAGAAAATCCTGTGTACAGCACTAGACATCTGCAGATGCTGTGGGACTATTTTTGAGGTTTATTTGCAACTAATTGTATGCCGATTTTTAAATAAATAAGTAAAAAATTACCTTTTTTATTATTTAATGTAGCATATTTGAACACTTTTCATGCATATTGTAAGTATTTTTCATGCATATTTGCATGCATATTTCAAGCTTTTTATGTTGCATATAATCCTGTCTCTAGTAATAACATACAAAGTGAGAAACAACTAGTTTGGAGAATAGTTTTCTAAATGCCGCCTTAACTTCCCGGTTATTCAAACTGTAGATGAGAGGATTTAACATCGGACAAACGATGACATAAATGATTGAAACGTACTTCTCCCGGTTTGATGAGTATTGAGACGAGGGTCCAAGGTACATAATCATTCCAGTCCCAAAGAATAAAGCTACCACCACAATGTGGGATGTGCATGTGGAGAAAGCCCTTGACCTGTCGGCAGAGCTGATTTTTAATACACTGGTTATAATACAAGCGTACGATACTAATATGAGAGCAAATGGGAGAAGAAGAGAAAAGAAGCTGGCAGAAAATATCACAAGTTCACTTAAATAGATATTATCGCAGGCCAACTTTAGCACAGCTAGAACCTCGCACATAAAATGATTGACCTGGTTGGGATAGCATAGTGCTATAGGCATCAATAATGAAGGAAGGACAAAGATCATGAAGCTCAGTAGAGTGACAGTGGCCATCAGCCGATAACATACGCTCCATCTCATGAGCACCAAATAGTGCAGCGGATGGCAGATGGCGACGTACCGGTCATAAGCCATTACGGCGAGTAGGAAACACTCCGTACCGCCCAACAGAAGTATCAAAAATACTTGAATAGTACAAGCAGAGAGTGAGATTATTTTGATGCCGTGTAGCAGGTCTGCCAGCAACTTTGGCACAACAACGGAAGAGTAGGACAAGTCCACACAGGATAAAATACAGAGGAAAAAATACATCGGCACATGTAAGTGAGGGTTTAAGAAGATAATACATATCATAAGACTGTTCCCGGCAACTGTTATAAGATAGAGGGCAAAAAATACAAAAAGCAGCATTAGGTTTATTGTTGCATCCTTGGAAAATCCCAGGAGAATTAATTCAGATACAACTGTTCGATTATGCGTTTCCATCGTCTGGAATCCTGCCAGTTTGCAATGTGTTAACATATGAGAAGTAAGATTTTATGGCCAATATTATACACAATATATTACTTGTTCACTGGTCTCGGAGGAACGGCAGCCCAGCGATCATGTATGATTGACTTGCAATATTTAGGGGCACCTACTGTAGCTCTCTGCCCTCGACACCTACCTGATAAATAAAGCTTGATTATCTTAATTGTCCCCTTTATCAATTTCTGAAGCAGATCTTTATTTAATTAGTTATACCTTGATGGACCTTGAGGACAATGGGTGAGTTTCAGAAGAGGATATAGTTTACACAGCAGTTACACGGAAACTTTCGATCCATAACATCAACGATAATCTGGTACAGGCTAAAGGAGCCGAGCTGAAAAAAGAACACCATTAGTAAGAACATTGAACAACAAAAGAAGCATACTATTGGTATTACTGAAGAATAAAACAGTAAATCAAGTTGTGAAGCTCATGAAACTCAATATATCAAACACGTAATGTGCCCACACACCTGCAGTATCTGCAAGCAAGTACTGACACCGTATGGACAAGTTGGAGGAAGGCAAGTGTTCTGTTAGCAAGACTTGAAGGAATCTGAAGGAGGCTCAGCAGGAGGTGGAGTAGAGTGATGTCAATGTCTGATCTGCAAGAGGTAGAAAATTTGAGAAGTCGTTTCATAGAAACATAAAAACATAGAATTTGATGGCAGATAAGAACCATTTGACCCATCTAGTCTGCCCCTTTTTTATCCTTCAGGAAATATCAACCTTTTTTATCCTTATTTCTTTGTAAGGATATTCATATGCCTATCCCAAGCATGTTTAAATTGTTCTACTGTCTTAGCCGCTACCACCTCTGATGGAAAGCTTTTCCACTTATCCACTAACCTTTCTGTGAAGTAATTTTTTCTAAAATTTCCCCTGAACCTATCTCCCTCCAGTTTCAGTGCATGTCCTCATGTTCTATTACTTATTTTCCTTTGAAGAAAATTGTCCTCCTGTACTATGTTAAAACAATTGATATATTTGAAGATTTCTATCATGTCCCCCCTTTCCCTTCTCTGCTCCAAACTATACATTTTAAGATCTTTTATTCTTTCCAGGTAAGTTTTGTGATGTAGGCCATGCACCATTTTAGTTACCCTTCTTTGTACAGACTCTAATGTATTTATATCCTTCTGAAGATATGGTCTCCAGAACTGAACACAGTATTCCAGATGAGGCCGTACCAATGACCTATAAAGTGGCATTATTACTTCTTTTTTTCTGCTACTGATTCCTATCCCTATGCAATCAAGCATCTGACTAGCCTTCTTCATTGCTTTACTACATTGCTTTCCTGCCTTTAAGTCACTTGAAATAGTGACTCCTAGATCTCTTTCCTCCTCAGTAGTTTTCATTATAGTACCCTTGATACTATATTGAGCCTTTGGGTTTTTGAGTCCCAAGTGCATAATTTTTACATTTTTAGCATGAAACTGTAGTTGCCATGCTCTTGAGCAATTCTCAAGTTTCTACAGTTATATAGGGTATCAATAACAAAAAGGGGGGGTAATTGGGGGATGTATTAATACACGCACAGCAACTTCCACATCTGTATGCATCCACCCAACTTGGAGAGACGTCAAATAAGAACCAAGGGGTTCCACAGATGTGGAAGTTGCTGTGCGTGTATTAATATTAAAGGGGATAGAAAGGTGGAAAAAATAAGCATCAATGCCAAAGAACACCAGATTAGGGAATTTATCACATGTAATTCCAAAAATGTGGTATATGCCATTGGATGTACGTGTAATTTATTTTACATTGGCAGAACATCCCGGCCACTCAAGATTCGACTAAGTGAGCACATCAGGAATATCAAGAAGGGAATAGAAACGCATTCCCTCCCTTTACATTTTCAAACTCACCATAAAAGTTCCCCTAATGAAATTAAGATATTCCTGGGAATTAAATATGTGGAAGGACATTGTCGTCGTAGGGACACAGATGTCCAATTGGCCAGGATAGAAATGCAAACTATTTATAATCTTAATACTTTAAAACCCAATGGCATTAACTCAGATTTTGAGCTAAAATGTTTTTTATAAATGGTTTTTAAAATACAATTCATCTTATTATATATTTATTCCATTCCTCATTTCTTTATTCAAGGCAAATTATGCATGCCCACAGTCTGTATGGGCGGAAGTCATCATATACCAATGGCATCATCTCCCGATCATGTGAGAGTGGCAGTAATCACATGACCGGGTATAGGAGAAGCCTAGAACAGCGCAGATGAATGAAACCAATTGGAGCGTCATCACAGAGTGACGCGGGCGCAACTGCAGACGTCACCACGTTTACGCGTACCCGGAAGCATCGGGATTCCGCGTATCAATACGTGATGACGGGGACGCCGTCACACGCGTCATCGCGGTGCCGCGAACCCGGAAGTGCCGGGTTTTTTCGCGTGACACCGCGAGACTTGAACCATATAAATAAACTGGACATATGCACACAAGGACAAGCCTTGAAAAAGGACTCAGATCGAGTCTGAAACGCGTCGGCGGGCAGAGGCATTGGACTGGACTGGGGGACTGTTATCCTGCAGCAGCGTGTGATCCTGATTGTGCCCGGGCGATCGTGGAATCATTCTTGCATGCTCACTCTGAACTATATTGATTTATGGTTCACTGGCCATCTGGTAACTACCTCAAATTCCTTTAACCAATGCACCAGCCACTTTGGAATTTTTATTGTGTGCAAATTGTATATTGATGTTTTTATGTTTTTATATATGTGATATCCCATTGTTATAGATTAAACAGTATACACTATGTCATGTATATGCTCTTTTTTCATGTACAAATGAATATAAGTTGAGCAGAGGATACGTATGACAGACACAAGTGTATACAAAGAAAGGATTATACCCATAGAAGGGAAGTATTATTTTATTTATCCCACGCTGGTGGTGGTTGAACCTATTTTCTTCTTCCATTGCATGTCTCTGGGTGTTTGAGAAACGCCCCCAGGTGATACCCACCCTAGCATAAGGTGCGCACATACAATTGCACTTGCCCCCTTGTGTATGTACATTGTGGAGAGTTAAATCCGCACTGGCCAGTGGTGATCATCCACTGTTGAGGTTTTTTAGTGAAGGTATTCTGAGAAGCCTGTGAAAAACTGGCGAAAAATCTTGCTGTGGATAAATTGGTCCTAGACACCAAAATAAATATGTGGTGTCTTTTTTATTGGACCGCCAGTGGTGCACCCCTGAGTATATGAAGTATTAGGTAACACTTATTCCAAGAGAGGAGGAGAAAAAAAGAAGTACTCTAGGTGGGGCACCCTTATATCACAGACAATATGCTTGCTATTATTGCTTATGTCTAAAACATCGAATTTTTATTAGAGGAATTATTAAAATCTTGAGTGCAATATTATTTCCTTGTCTCACAGTAGCGCTCTGCAAAATTATGGTGGTGGATAATATGGGCTTTTTTTATTGCCTGGCAGCTTGTCACACAGATCTCTAAAACTCTATGTGTGACTTTTGTGATCCTCATATATCCCCAATAGATTGTACCAATGTGCAGGTAAGTTATTCTTGGGGGATTTAAATCATAGGTCACATCTAGAGAGGCAGATCGTGGTTTTTGGGGGGGATAGTATAACCAGTTATAAGTATTTTATGCAGGGTCTGTGTGTCCCTGCCGTGCTGCTGTCTGGCCAGCAGCAGGATTTGATAGAAAGCTGCTGGTATAAGTAGTTGAGCTAAAAAAATAGCTAAGTTGGTGAGCAGAAACAATTAGTGTGGGCTGTTGGCACAAAATAGAAATGAAAAAATGTGGGGGGGTCCGTTACCTTGTCCTGTTAGTGTAGCATGTGCCGGAAGCTTAAGACAACCGCCATGCTGCTAACTTCCTGGTCTATCTCCGTCTCTCAGCTGCGCGCCGGTCATGCGAATCCCGACGTACATTTCGCTGGGGTGCTTGGTCACAGGACACCTCCCGTTACCAAGCGCCCCAGCGAAACGTACGTCGGGATTCGCCAATCACGTGGTGTACATACGTGACCGGCGCGCAGCTGAGAGACGGGGATAGACCAGGAAGTGAGCAGCACGGTGGTTGTCTGGAGCTCCCGGCACACGCTACACTAATGGGACAAGGTAACCGCTGGACTTGTCCAATCTATTGGGGATATATGAGGATCACAACTGTCACACATAGAGTTTCAGAGATCTGTGTGACAAGCTGCCAGGCAATAAAAAAGCCCATATTATCCACCACCATAATTTTGCAGAGCGCTACTGTGAGACAAGGAAATAATATTGCACTAAAGATTTTAATAATTCCTCTAATAAAAATTCTATGTTTTAGACATAAGCAATAATAGCAAGCATATTGTCTGTGATATAAGGGTGCCCCCACCGAGAGTACTTCTTTTTTTCTCCTCCTCTCTTGGAATAAGTGTTACCCAATTCTCAAGTTTACCTAGTTCATCAGTCATTTGATTTACCCCTCCTGGTGTGTCTACTCTGTTGCATATCTTTGTGTCAGCTGCAAAAAGGCATACTTTCCCTTCAATACCATTTGCAATGTCACTAACAAAGATATTAAAGAGCACTGGTCCAAGTATAGATCCCTGGGGTACTCCACTGGTAACGTCCCTCCACAGATTGCACTCCATTTACTGTAGGGAATTTATAATTTAGAAATTTGCCACTTGTAGTTGATCTTGCAAAAGACTCCTCCCAATTCACATCAGGTACATTAAAGTCTCCCAGGATTATGACCTCTCCCTTTAAAGCCATTTTAGTGACATCAAGCAGTAGGCTCCTGTCCAAATCCTGTCACTGGCCTGGTGGCCTATAGATTACCCCAGTGTGAATAGTGTCCTTATCCCCCATTTCTATGGTCACCCAAAGGGCCACAGTTTTTTCTTCAATGTTTTGTATTAAAGTAGAATTTATGCTTTTCTTCACATACATTGCTACCCCTCTTCAGATTCTTCCCATTCAGTTCTTCCTAAATAAATTGTATCCTTGTATAGCTATGTCTCAGTCAGTGGCGTAGCTACAAATTTTGCTCCCCCCTGCCAAAATAGTTTCTGGCGCCCCCCCCCCCCCCCCCCCAATCCCCTTATACATTATGCCACACACCATAATGCATATTACACCACACAATGTTACGCCACTTACACTATATGCCACTTACACATTACATCACACACTGTAATGCCCCTTACGCATTACGCCACACATCGGACAGCTGACCCCTCCACACCCAACACTACATCACTAACCATATTGTAGGTAAAACACACATATTGGTACAGATTGAAAAATAATAACGCACATACGCCACCAGAAAAAGCACATAGGCCCCAACAGGAAAATAATAAAACACATCAGCACTGATAGAAAATAATACGTAATAGGCCACCAATGGAAAATAATCAAAACATTGGCACTGATAGTAAAATCTAAATCCCTGAGCAACGGCGATGTGTGGCCCCATGCATCGCTATTGCCTGACTAGATAGATACATTGTGCAGTATAATCTAGTTACATTGCCAGGGTTCTCAACAGAGAACACTGGTCAGCCCAGATCGCTCCTGAAAGGGGAAGTCCCAGCCAGCGAGCTAGCGATATACAGTAATGGGCACAGCCGCCGTACTGGTGAAAAGGGGAACTGAGAAAAAAACAGTGCTTTTAGTGCCCAAGTGGGTAACAGGGACAGGGAGCCGGTGTCCGGGGCCCTGCTTTATAGGGGAGCGTGTTCACTCCAATTACTGGTGCGTTCCACAGTGTGTAACGCATGACGTCACAGCCGCGGTGTATTGCGGCTCAAAGTGCCGATGTTTGGCACTATTCCGGTGGTCAGCGCAGTCATAGATGCTGCTGCTGGCGTATAGCCAATATATGCAGGCTTTTAATAGAATGTGGAGATCAACGGGTGCCAGTGATCTGTCCAGTCCCGTGTAGCAGACCAATCAGGGCTGCTGATGGTGACTGCCGGTCACGTGGCTTTTGTTATGATAGTACACGCTGTCAGTGTCATTGCAGCAGTGATAAATTGTGACTGGCTGCCAGCAGGGATGGAAGGATGGGGGGTGGGGGAGGGGGGGGTGGGTACAAGTAACAATGGAGGCAATGGGGTATATACACATACAATAAATGGTGCATATGCATGAGGATATAATAATCATGGGTCTTTGACGACCAGAATGGTAGGGCAGTATAGGATGATGCTCCTGCATGGGGTGGGGGTGCCCGTGGAGTAAATAATCACTTATAGTCAAGGTGTTTCTCCATGTATCCCACTCAGTAAAGGGCAGATCTCAAGCCGTACCATGGCTCACATGGGATATGTGACGCTAGGGGTTGGCCATGTATATATACATAATTTGAAAAAGGCACGCATGGGCAAAGTTAGAGGTGGGTGGAAACCACCAAATATCAGATCACAAAAGCAAAAAAAAATAATATATATATATATATATATATATATATATATATATATATATATATATATATATATATATATATATATACACAGACACTGTGTATATATATATATATATATATATATATATAAAACACACATACATATGTTAAAATAAAAAAGTACAGTTTTTGTAAATTAATAAATAATAATAAAATAAAGTAAGAAGACTGCCTACCTGTGTCCACTCAGGCTGAGGGCAAGCAGCAGCAGGTGTATATGCCCTGAGTGTATGCATATACAGGTTGCAGTCCCTGGAAGCCCGCTATCATAATTAGGGGGAGAGGAGGAGCTGGCCAGCCGGGATCCTGAGTGCAGGAAGTGGGGGGAAGAGAGACTGATGCTCACTGGTCCTGGATGGTGGGCGACTGGGCATACAGCACATATAGGAAGAGAGCACTGGTGGCGCCATTGTTAACGGGGAGCCGCTCTTCAATCTGTCTCCTGCGCTGTCAGTGTGACAGGCGCAGCGCAGCAAGTATTAGCAGCTGACAGTAGCAGGGTCGGCAGAGCAGGGAGCACTCAGCCGGCAGCTTTCAATCTCTGCAGCAGGGACCCGGCAGTTCAGCGCCGCTCTGCCTCCCTGGTGCAGCCGCGCGCAGAGCCAGAAGTGAGGCAGGGATTTGGTTGTCTGACATGACTGCCCGCCTGCCTCCCGTGCTCAGCCAACGCAGGGGTAGCGGCACTGCGGCAGCATGTCAATCACAGTCAGACTGTCAATACACCGGGCGGGTGCCGGTGTCCGGCGCCCACACAGTCCCCGCTGCCGCTTGCTCCCCCAAGCGGCAGCGGGGGCTGCCTTACACAAGTTACGCCACTGGTCTCAGTCATGATTCCCATTACACCATGTCTCTGTAATAGCCACAATGTCTAGGTCATCCCTTGTCAGTATAGCAATTAGCTCAGGATTTTTGTCTCCTAGGCTTCTAGCGTTTGCACACACAGGGTGAGATTTAATAGGATGAGAGATTCAGAAAGTGAGCGAATTGGGAAGAAATCTCCAGGTTTTTTTTAAAGCGGCAATCATTTACACTTCAAATTCAAACTTGTTTAAAAAACAACTGGAGATTTCTTCCCAAATATCTTGCTTTCTGAATCTCTCATCCCATTAAATTTCGCCCAAAGTGCCTGTGCATTTGTTATTCCTAGCCATGTTCAGACGGTACAAAAAAATCAAGTCTAAAGTTGAAATTACCTGTTTGATGATGTTGTTCAATGTCTGTTTTTTTTTTTTCTTTTTTACTGTTCACTTTATCAGTTACAACACAGCTGCACTTCACTAAATCTAAAAATATAATGAGTCTATTCAGGTCAGGCTACACCTGAACACTAATAGCCAAACGGTCAAAGGAGAGAATTTGCACTGTGTTTGAGTAGACACCAGGCAGCATGCAACACTAAACTATTCTTCACTGAACAACTTCCCCAAACAGCCTCCTGCTGACATACACGCCGAAGCCGCGGACCTGCAACTGCCACCCGACTGCCGTTTGGATTACCCATGGAATATACTCCAGGGGTGAAATGTAATAGGATGAGAGATTCAGAAAGTGAGAGATTTGGTAAGAAATCTCCAGTTTTTTTTAAAGTGGCAACCATTTACACTGCAAAACCAGTTTAATTTGGAAGGAATAAAGAGGGAGGAATAAAAGGAATACTCCAAGACAACATGCTTCAGGGCTAGATGAGAAGTTGGTGTGCTGACATTAAATAACTAGATGGAGGTTGGAGGTGAGGCCATATGGAACGATGAGAAGACGATCAGCTCAGTCTCTATATATTGTTTAAGAAAGTGCTTAGATGTCACAATACAAAGGTAGCCCCTAAAAAAAGGTCATACAGTATATTAATGATCGGTTATATACTCCCTCTGCATGTACCCATCATGTGGGTTTTTTTTTTTACCCATGCTCACTTACAGTAGGTTAGATCTTGAGTCTTTTTTTACATCTTGGTGGTGAGCTCAAACTTTAAACCGGCACTCTTATTAATTGCAAAGTTTGCCGTGTTTTGCCGTGGTTTTAAATTTAAAAAAGAAACCCACCAAGAAGTGCTGCATTATAAATGCCAGTGTTTGTCCTTTGTCTTCACAAACCAAATACCAATACCAATACAATACCAATACCAATACGATATTTGGGGATCAAAATAAGTCGAGATTCAAAGACCAATGTTATACTGTAGTTAAGTATACTGTAGACCAGGGGTCCTCAAACTATTTTACTCTGGGGCCCCATCAGACAATAAAAATAATTACAGGAAAGTTACTGCAGAAGGCCATGACATCACATGTGTAGTCAGCAGATAGCACATACATGGCAGAATTGCGGAGTCACAGAGTGATGGGAGGAGTCTGATATACCGTAACCCATCACATCACATGTGTAGTCAGCAGACAGCACGTACATGGCAGCATTGTGGAGGCACAGAGTGATGGGAGGAGTCTGATAAACCATAACCCATCACATCACATGTGTAGTCAGCAGACAGCACATACATGGCAGCATTGTGGAGGCACAGAGTGATGGGAGGAGTCTGATATACCGTAACCCATCACATCACATGTGTAGTCAGCAGACAGCACATACATGGCAGCATTGTGGAGGCACAGAGTGATGGGAGGAGTCTGATATACCATAACCCATCACATCACAGGTGTAGTCAGCAGACAGCACATACATGGCAGCATTGTGGAGGCACAGAGTGATGGGAGGAGTCTGAAATACCATAACCCATCACATCACATGTGCAGTCAGCAGACAGCACATACATGGCAGCATTGTGGAGGCACAGAGTGATGGGAGGAGTCTAATATACCATAACCCATCACATCACATGTGTAGTCAGCAGGCATCACATACATGGCAGCATTGTGGAGGCACAGAGTGATGGGAGGAGTCTAATATACCATAACACATCACATCACACGTGTAGTCAGCAGACAGCACATACATGGCAGCATTGTGGAGGCACAGAGTGATGGGAGGAGTCTAATATACCATAACCCCTCACATCACACGTGTAGTCAGCAGACAGCACATACATGGCAGCATTGTGGGGGCACAGAGTGATGGGAGGAGGCTAATATACCATAACCCATCACATCACATGTGTAGTCAGCAGACAGCACACACATGGTAGCACTGTGGAGGCACAGAGTGATGGGAGGGGTCTGATATACCATAACCCATCACATCACACGTGTAGTCAGCAGACAGCACATACATGGCAGCATTGTGGAGGCACAGAGTGATGGGAGGAGTCTAATATACCATAACCCCTCACATCACACGTGTAGTCAGCAGACAGCACATACATGGCAGCATTGTGGGGGCACAGAGTGATGGGAGGAGGCTAATATACCATAACCCCTCACATCACATGTGTAGTCAGCAGACAGCACACACATGGTAGCACTGTGGAGGCACAGAGTGATGGGAGGGGTCTGATATACCATAACCCATCACATCACACGTGTAGTCAGCAGACAGCACATACATGGCGGCAGTGTGGGGGCAGAGTGATGGGAGGAGTCTGATATACCATAACCCATCACATCACACGTGTAGTCAGCAGACAGCACACACATGGTAGCACTGTGGAGGCACAGAGTGATGGGAGGGGTCTGATATACCATAACCCATCACATCACACGTGTAGTCAGCAGACAGCACATACATGGCAGCATTGTGGAGGCACAGAGTGATGGGAGGAGTCTGATATACCATGACCCATCACATCACACGTGTAGTCAGCAGACGGCACATACATGGCAGCATTGTGGAGGCACAGAGTGATGGGAGGAGTCTGATATACCATAACCCATCACATCACACGTGTAGTCAGCAGACAGCACTTACATGGCAGCATTGTGGAGGCACAGAGTGATGGGAGGAGTCTGATATACCATGACCCATCACATCACACGTGTAGTCAGCAGACGGCACATACATGGCAGCATTGTGGAGGCACAGAGTGATGGGAGGAGTCTAATATACCATAACCCATCACATCACACGTGTAGTCAGCAGACGGCACATACATGGCAGCACTGTGGAGGCACAGAGTGATGGGAGGAGTCTGATATACCATAATAACCCATCACATCACAGGTGTAGTAAGCAGACGGCACATACATGGCAGCATTGTGGAGGCACAGAGTGATGGGAGGAGTCTAAAATAACAGATAATTCAACAGATTTCCATACTCTGAATCACTGACTGAGATAAGAAAAGTCATCAGCCTGATGGTCAGCAACATGGAGTTGTGACCCCATGCTGAGAAGGGCGGAACCACTTTGGGGTCAGGAACCACAGTTTGAGAACCGCTTCTGTAGACTATACGTCACAAATTTTGTAGTATTGAAATATACTAAATAACAATATGGCCTTACCTGATTAATGGATATATGATTTCTGATCAAAGTATATACATTTTTCCTTTGTTTCTTTTGCATTTCCCAGTTTTCCGGGGACAGCCTTGACCCTTGCTAGAGTTTAGTACTCACACAGATATGCTTATTGACCAAAATAATTCAGATCATAATAGAATAGTAACATATAATATAAGTACAATAGTATGTGCAGTATACTGTATAGTTTATCAAAAGAGACTGAATCGTATGTCACAATGTAGTGATTTATTCATCCTTCAGGTGTCAACATCTCTGTGACAGTTGTGCTAAATATCCTCTAAAAATGACAGCGTCTCTCACATTTGTTATATAAATTCAAATAAGTGTTGTTGTGTAAAAAAAAAAGATATAATTCCTATATAAAGTGACATAGTGATACATAAATATGTTTGCTTGGCAATTTTCACACCTATTTTGACAAATTCACTTCGCACCCAAAGGGTATTCACTTGGCACCCAAAGGATTCAACGTGTACACAAAATAACACTGTGCTGCTGAATTCATACTTCCCCCATGCTCCTACATCTCCATCTACACAGGAAGGTTTAGTACCGTAAGTCACAGACTTGGAAAATATTAAATTATTTGAACACTCAGGGCCGGAACAAGGATTTTTGGCAGCCTAGGCAAAACCTCAGTCCCCCACACACCATTACCGACTTTCCAGTACCCAGTGGCGTAACTATAAATTTTGCTCCCCCCAGCCAAAATATTTTCAGGCGCCCCCCCACTTACTGTCCCTTATACATTAGGCAATCCATCTTAATGTCACTTATACTATATGATGCACACTGTAATTACACTCACACTATACACCCCACACCATAATCAGGGGTGCAAGTATGGCGGTACGGGGTGGTACGGCGTACCGGCAAAACATATTGTGCCGGTACCCCGTACCGCCATAACAAATACCCCCGAGTTGCTAACTGCGCATGCGCGCATATGTAATTGTCGGGGGGCGGGGCCTGCCGGGGATACATTGCACCGCGGGGTTGTGGGTACTGTGGGTGGCCGTGCTGCTGTCAGAGAGGCAGCGTCCGTTGTAGCATGAGAGTGACCTGGTTGCCAGGAGTTCAGCTTCTGTGAGGCTGACTCCGCCCACTGGTCTTCGTGCTCTGCACTTCCTGCTCCTCTGCTTGCTGAGGGCAGCCATCCCCCACCACACTGGGTGTCAGCGTGTTCTCCATTCTTCAGCCCTGCCTGGCCAGCCCTCTGCCTGCTGAGGCAGCCACACTGTCAGTGACAGTGTGGTCTCCGTGTATCAGCCCTGCCCAGCTCTGCAGTTCCACTTCCTGCTCCTCTGCCTGCTGAGGGACAGCCTCCCCCCACCCCACTGCCCGGGGCCTGCTCCATCATGCTCTTCCCAGGAAAGATTCAAAAATATGGGTGAGTGTTGTGTACTGGGGAGAGAAGTTTTGTAATGTAATGTAATGGGGTGGGAGGGGTGTTTGCTGTGTATATTGTTTTATAGTGCTGTGTGTACTACTAGGTGTTATATGGGGGAGGGGGGCTGTGTAGTTTGGTGCTGTGTATACTAGGTGTAATATGCAGGGGCTGTGTATAATGTAGTATTGTGCTGTGTATACTAGGTGTAATATGCAGGGGCTGTGTATAATGTAGTATTGTGCTGTGTATACTAGCTGTAATATGCAGGGGCTGTGTATAATGTAGTATTGTGCTGTGTATACTAGCTGTAATATGCAGGGGCTGTGTATAATGTAGTATTGTGCTGTGTATACTAGCTGTAATATGCAGGGGCTGTGTATAATGTAGTATTGTGCTGTGTATACTAGCTGTAATATGCAGGGGCTGTGTATAATGTAGTATTGTGCTGTGTATACTAGGTGTAATATGCAGGGGCTGTGTATAATGTAGTATTGTGCTGTGTATACTAGCTGTAATATGCAGGGGCTGTGTATAATGTAGTATTGTGCTGTGTATACTAGCTGTAATATGCAGGGGCTGTGTATAATGTAGTATTGTGCTGTGTATACTAGCTGTAATATGCAGGGCTGTGTATAATGTAGTATTGTGCTGTGTATACTAGCTGTAATATGCAGGGCTGTGTATAATGTTGTTTGGTGCTATGTATATAATATAGTATTGTGCTGTGTATACTATGTGTAATTTGGGGGGCTGTGTATAATGTAGTATTGTGCTGTGTATTATTAGTGTAATATGCAGGGGCTGTGTATAATGTAGTATTGTGCTGTGTATTATAGGTGTAATATGCAGGGGCTGTGTATAATGTTGTTTGGTGCTATGTATATAATATAGTATTGTGCTGTGTATACTATGTGTAATTTGGGGGGCTGTGTATAATGTAGTATTGTGCTGTGTATTATAGGTGTAATATGCAGGGGCTGTGTATAATGTAGTATTGTGCTGTGTATTATAGGTGTAATATGCAGGGGCTGTGTATAATGTTGTTTGGTGCTATGTATACTAGGTGTAATATGCAGGGGCTGTGTATAATGTAGTATTGTGCTGTGTATTATAGGTGTAATATGCAGGGGCTGTGTATAATGTTGTTTGGTGCTATGTATACTAGGTGTAATATGCAGGGGCTGTGTATAATGTAGTATTGTGCTGTGTATTATAGGTGTAATATGCAGGGGCTGTGTTTAATGTAGTATTGTGCTGTGTATACTAGCTGTGATATGCAGGGGCTGTGTATAATGTAGTATTGTGCTGTCTATACTAGCTGTAATATGCAGGGCTGTGTATAATGTAGTATTGTGCTGTGTATTATAGGTGTAATATGCAGGGGCTGTGTATAATGTTGTTTGGTGCTATGTATATAATATAGTATTGTGCTGTGTATACTATGTGTAATTTGGGGGGCTGTGTATAATGTAGTATTGTGCTGTGTATTATAGGTGTAATATGCAGGGGCTGTGTATAATGTAGTATTGTGCTGTGTATTATAGGTGTAATATGCAGGGGCTGTGTATAATGTTGTTTGGTGCTATGTATACTAGGTGTAATATGCAGGGGCTGTGTATAATGTAGTATTGTGCTGTGTATTATAGGTGTAATATGCAGGGGCTGTGTATAATGTTGTTTGGTGCTATGTATACTAGGTGTAATATGCAGGGGCTGTGTATAATGTAGTATTGTGCTGTGTATTATAGGTGTAATATGCAGGGGCTGTGTTTAATGTAGTATTGTGCTGTGTATACTAGCTGTAATATGCAGGGGCTGTGTATAATGTAGTATTGTGCTGTGTATACTAGCTGTAATATGCAGGGCTGTGTATAATGTAGTATTGTGCTGTGTATTATAGGTGTAATATGCAGGGGCTGTGTATAATGTTGTTTGGTGCTATGTATACTAGGTGTAATGGCAAAAAAAATACACTCCTATTTATTCAATGTTTCGGCGATGTGCTCCCTTCATAAGGGGACATACCTGCGCGCTGTTACATACTTGAATGACAGCGTGCTCTGCCTGTAAGCAGTCAGCGGCAGCGCGCCCAGCATGAGGGGAGAAGCTCACGCCTTGAGTGAAGGTGACAGTGGTCCACGGCGCCTGTATGCGTGTAGTACAATACTCAGTCCCACTGTGGGATTGTGTATTGTACTCCGCACATACAGGCACCCGGAATACAGGAGATGTTAGGATCTCCTGTGCCCCGCTGTCTGGCGAGACACCACGTGACACTGGCTGGAAGGAGATAGTGACAGGACCAGGGCAGCCTCGCCAACCTGACTCCGTTGTACCCAGATGGAGTTGACGTGTGTGTGCGGGGCGCTAGGCTTCACCAATAATAGCCGCGTTCGTGGGAGCCCGTTAGTCAGGCTCCCACCTCGATGCCACCTGGTCTTATGTTAGGACAACACACACGCCAAGGCCAGTGATGAACAAGGGGAAACCTATCTACAAACAAAGAGGCGAGAACCACCCTGCCCTGTGGAGAGGGGTGCCAGTGGATAGCACTCTAAACAGGAACCCGCTGTGCTAATGCTTAACAGGTGTAACCATACACAGTATGCTGACACACTAAGAACTGCTGACGGGTGTAACAATACACGATATGCTGACACACTAAGAACCGCTGACAGGTGTAACAATACACTATATGCTGACACAATAAGCAAATGATTAGTACGGAGACAAAGAGGGGGAATCTTCCCAACTTATCTGGAACCGAGGGATATCAAAATCTGGAGAAGGAATCCCACAAAGACCAACAGGAGCTGCAGGGACCGGGAGACGGATAAAGGACGACACACGGACACCGGGAGGACAGGAGACTGGATGGAGGACACAGCTGGGAATCAATGACAGGATGCAGGATGACTGGACACAGGAACCAGGAGCAGTGGGTAAGCAGGAACCAGGAACACTTGAGACCCTGAGGTACAAGCTATAACCGGCATGGGACTGAACAACCAGAGGGTTTATATAGAGAGCACAATGAGGTGCTGATTACACATAGCCTAAAGGTGTGCACTGCAGGCTAGGAGCCTAATCAAGACACCTGAGTCCAGAACACACAGTACTGAAAGTAACCTGCAGTGGCCCAGGCTGACCACTGGATGCCACTAGCGAGTACACACACACACAGGCTGAGATAAACCCAGGGAGAACATGAACTACACACAGAAAATGTGAATAGTACATAACACCGATCCGCTGGAGGCGGATCGTAACAGTATCCCCCCCTAAAAAAGGTGGACTCCGGACACCCCAGCTTGATCAAGGGGAAGCCAAGAAAAAACAGACTCAATGTCTCCGACAAGACTTCTTCTTCTTCTTCTTCTTCTTCCCCCCAGGTTGCCTGGGAGTAAACACAGTAATACCAAAAATATTGTCTGAACTAAAGGTACCCTCAACTAAAGGCATTTCATCGATTTCAGAGTTATAATCAGAATTGGAGTCCGCATCTAAGGGAAGGATTATGGTTTCAATCTTGGTAACATTTGGCACTAGAGAAGAAGTGGTATCGCATGACTGAACATAGGCAGGACTCTTGACAGATTGAGTAGACACTGGACAAGACACTGGACAACCATCGATCTCTGAATCGGAATTCAAGACAGAATCAAGCCTGGATTCCACTGCTGTAAAAGCTAAGATTCCAGGGGCATTCCTGTTAAAATGAGCACACCCAGCGACCATAGCTATGGGCTGGGACTTTTGTACTGACTCTCCTAAACATGGAGTCTCTGCAGACAAAATGGTCGGCCCAGAGGCATCTGAACCACTTTTATTGGGACCAAATTTTTTCACTACAGCATCACTAAATGCCCGGAAATCCTTAAGAAGGGGATCTTCAGAATTAATCAATCCGAACGCCCATTTGGAAGGCTTCCCTCTAAAGGAGTAGATCATATAGGACACAATATTATCAGAAGTGATACCTAAAAATGGTCTGGACTCCATAATGGAGACATAGTGGTTCGCGAGTGCAACAAATTGGGCTAAGTCCCCATCAAAGACTAGAGATGTAGAGATATCGTTCAAAGAATCAACAGTAACTTCATTATCAGCTAACTGACTGGTCTGTATAGCTGGAATTATGGCCCTTGAGGCTGAGACTTTAGGGACCCCCTTAGAGGTTATGACCTCTTCCAAGTCTGATGGTCTTTCTGGTTGGGCAGCACTATGATGAGTCTCTGGCTGATCACCAACAAAAAGACCAACAGATGGTCCCTCCATGTTACCGACATGGCTGGAACTCTGTTCAGAGACAGGACAATCAGAATCCCTCTTAGGGACTAGAGGGACAGCGTCCCCATCTGGGGCGACACCGGCTTGAACCCCCTCTGGGGCGACACAGGCTTGAACCCCCTCTGGGGCGACACAGGCTTGAACCCCCTCTGGGGCGACACAGGCTTGAACCCCCTCTGGGGCGACACAGGCTTGAACCCCCTCTGGGGCGACACAGGCTTGAACCCCCTCTGGGGCGACACAGGCTTGAACCCCCTCTGGGGCGACACCGGCTTGAACCCCCTCTGGGGCGACACCGGCTTGAACCCCCTCTGGGGCGACACCGGCTTGAACCCCCTCTGGGGCGACACCGGCTTGAACCCCCTCTGGGGCGACACCGGCTTGAACCCCCTCTGGGGCGACACCGGCTTGAACCCCCTCTGGGGCGACACCGGCTTGAACCCCCTCTGGGGCGACACCGGCTTGAACCCCCTCTGGGGCGACACAGGCTTGAACCCCCTCTGGGGCGACACAGGCTTGAACCCCCTCTGGGGCGACACAGGCTTGAACCCCCTCTGGGGCGACACAGGCTTGAACCCCCTCTGGGGCGACACCAACTTGAACCCCTTCTGGGGCGACACCAACTTGAACCCCTTCTGGGGCTGCGGCCTCCGGACCCCCACTCGGGGCTGCGGCCTCCGGGCCCCCACTCGGGGCTGCGGCCTCCGGGCCCCCACTCGGGGCTGCGGCCTCCGGGCCCCCACTCGGGGCTGCGGCCTCCGGGCCCCCACTCGGGGCTGCGGCCTCCGGGCCCCCACTCGGGGCTGCGGCCTCCGGGCCCCCACTCGGGGCTGCACACTTCGGGACCCCCGCATCTGACCGGCTCGGCGGGCCCCCGGCATCAGACCGGCTCGGCGGGCCCCCGGCATCAGACCGGCTCGGCGGCCCCCCGGCATCAGACCGGCTCGGCGGGCCCCCGGCATCAGACCGGCTCGGCGGGCCCCCGGCATCAGACCGGCTCGGCGGGCCCCCGGCATCAGACCGGCTCGGCGGGCCCCCGGCATCAGACCGGCTCGGCGGGCCCCCGGCATCAGACCGGCTCGGCGGGCCCCCGGCATCAGACCGGCTCGGCGGGCCCCCGGCATCAGACCGGCTCGGCGGGCCCCCGGCATCAGACCGGCTCGGCGGGCCCCCGGCATCTGACCGACTCGGCGGGCCCCCGGCATCTGACCGACTCGGCGGGCCCCCGGCATCTGAGTCAATCACCTGGGTTTTCCCTTTAAGGGTTTGCAACTCTGACTCCCTGGTCATCAAAACATCAGCACTGGAACCAGTAGAAAAAGGCAGAGTGCTTTTACTGGGAGACTCGGCAGAGAGCTCCTCTGCCACAGTGGAGACAGGCTTAGATCTGACAACCTGCTCAGACCTGGCCAGAGGAGATACCCTGTCGGCACCACCGGAATTACGCAAGCCACACGTCTGCAAGAAGTGGCCAGAATCTCCACAATATAAGCATAGATTAAGGTTTCTACGCCGCTGACGCTCCTCTAACGGAAGCTTCGGCCGTAGATAACTTCTATGCTTTACCTGACCCTCTGGGTCTGAGGACTTGCTGCCTAATACTTCCCTAGGCAGGGCCTCATTAGGGGCTGAACGAACCCCAGTGACCTCTGGGAGGATCAGAAAAATATCAGTGATGAGTCTTTGCAGCTGCAGAAGAGACTGCTGCAAAATCTCCCACTGCCCAGGTTTTACGGCATTGAATGCCAAATTTAGAGCCGCTAATGACTCTTGCATGGCCTGCATGATATGGCCATGCAAGTTTATACACCAGCAAGAAAAAAGCTGACACGGGCAAAAAGCTGACACGGGCAAAAAGCTGACACGGGCAAAAAGCTGACACGGGCAAAAAGCTGACACGGGCAAAAAGCTGACACGGGCAAAAAACTGACACGGCTTGAAATCTCTGGACTGAGAGGGCAGAACTCAGTTCCAGAGTGCTGTATGGCCGGTTATAATGTTAGGATCTCCTGTGCCCCGCTGTCTGGCGAGACACCACGTGACACTGGCTGGAAGGAGATAGTGACAGGACCAGGGCAGCCTCGCCAACCTGACTCCGTTGTACCCAGATGGAGTTGACGTGTGTGTGCGGGGCGCTAGGCTTCACCAATAATAGCCGCGTTCGTGGGAGCCCGTTAGTCAGGCTCCCACCTCGATGCCACCTGGTCTTATGTTAGGACAACACACACGCCAAGGCCAGTGATGAACAAGGGGAAACCTATCTACAAACAAAGAGGCGAGAACCACCCTGCCCTGTGGAGAGGGGTGCCAGTGGATAGCACTCTAAACAGGAACCCGCTGTGCTAATGCTTAACAGGTGTAACCATACACAGTATGCTGACACACTAAGAACTGCTGACGGGTGTAACAATACACGATATGCTGACACACTAAGAACCGCTGACAGGTGTAACAATACACTATATGCTGACACAATAAGCAAATGATTAGTACGGAGACAAAGAGGGGGAATCTTCCCAACTTATCTGGAACCGAGGGATATCAAAATCTGGAGAAGGAATCCCACAAAGACCAACAGGAGCTGCAGGGACCGGGAGACGGATAAAGGACGACACACGGACACCGGGAGGACAGGAGACTGGATGGAGGACACAGCTGGGAATCAATGACAGGATGCAGGATGACTGGACACAGGAACCAGGAGCAGTGGGTAAGCAGGAACCAGGAACACTTGAGACCCTGAGGTACAAGCTATAACCGGCATGGGACTGAACAACCAGAGGGTTTATATAGAGAGCACAATGAGGTGCTGATTACACATAGCCTAAAGGTGTGCACTGCAGGCTAGGAGCCTAATCAAGACACCTGAGTCCAGAACACACAGTACTGAAAGTAACCTGCAGTGGCCCAGGCTGACCACTGGATGCCACTAGCGAGTACACACACACACAGGCTGAGATAAACCCAGGGAGAACATGAACTACACACAGAAAATGTGAATAGTACATAACACCGATCCGCTGGAGGCGGATCGTAACAGGAGATGTTACTGTGCTATCGCTCACCCTCTCCCTGTTACTCAGTGCAAGGAGGAGACTGGCAGTCCCAGAGATCACCTGCCGACTCTGCAGCATCAACCAGGTAACGGCGATCCCTGTGGCTCTCTGTCCTTGCCAGCACTTTTAATCAGGGTTGCCGACTTTAACATTCTCCTCTCCGGGAGAAGCCCGGAGAGGAGAGTTTCAGCAGCCGCTCAGGGGGCGGGGCTAACGAGTTACATCACTAAGCCCCGCCCCCATACTGTTAAAAGCATCGAATTCAGGGATCTCCATGGAGGGGGCGGGGCTAAAATGACGCGATTGTGCCATTTTAGCTCCGCCCCCTCCTCTGAGACCCGAGGATTGCGGCATTTTAATGCCGCGATCCGGGGGTCAGCGGGGGTCCCCCCTGAATCCGGGAGGGTTGCCCACCCTTCCGGGGGCCGGGAGGGGGTACCCGATTTTCGGGAGACTCCCGGAAATTCCGGGAGGGTCGGCAACCCTGCTTTTAATTAGTCAGTGCTGGCAGCGCTGCCCCCCTTAATCTCCACTATGATGCCTCTCATCCTCCCCACTGCCATCAGACCGTTATGTGTGACCCCCCCCCCCCCCCACCAGAGTGCTCGCTGCTGGTTACTGGTGGCAGGGGCTGTACTGTGTGTACAGTGGGCTGTGGCCTGTGTGCTCTGTTCATCTGGCCCCTGGCAGGGTGAGCGGGGTCAGCAGCAGCACAGTGCCGTGCACACGTGGAAGGTGAGCTCAGCAGCACAGGGAAGGGGGCTAGTGTGAGGATGACACATACTGGCAGTGTGCGGGTTACTGGGGGCACCATGTAGCTGCTGTCTGGTAGCCATTAGTTCAGTGTAATAAAGCTCCAGTAGTTTCTTGCATCTTAGTAGTGACCCCACACTGGGCTGTGTACTGGCCACATGGTCCCCCTACTTGGTGACCCGCTACGAATGAGCAGCAGTAAGATGAGAGGATGCGTGTACATGCTGTGGCCACTGGCAGGGGAGCAGACAGTGCTTGCTGCTGTTAGGTGATGTCTCCCTGCAGAGCGCCTCCTGTGTTGTGCAGGAGGGGTGGGGGATGGGGCCTCGTGAATTGTTTTGCCCAGGGGCCCGCGCTTCTGTTAAGATGGCCCTGATATGTGTTGAACTGTGGTGGCCTATCTGGCACTGGGGGTATATATGTGTGGCACTGTGGGGGCATACTTAGCACTGTGGGGGCAAATATGTGTGGCACTGTGGAGGCATATGATATCTGGCACTGTGGGGGCATATTAGTAATGGGCATCAGTTGTGCGGTGCAATGAGCATTATGGTGTGGGGCATAATGTGTAACGGGCATTATGGCATGGGTCATATGTATTGGGTGTGTGATGCGTAATAGGCATTACTGTGTAAATTTTGGCCATGTGCCTTCGGCATGCAATATTCCAGCCACTCCCCCTAGTGTCATATGACCACGCCCCTGACCACACCCCTGACCACACCCATTTTTCGACGCGCGGCACAGTACCACTAAGTCATTTTTTCTACTTGCACCACTGACCATAATGTACAGTACCTTACACTATACACTCTATGGTTAGGGTTATAGGATGTGGTGTGCATGTATGGTTAAGGTTATAGGCTGCGGTGTGTTTGTATGGTTAGGGTTATAAGCTGCGGTGTGTGAGTGTATGGTTAGGGTTATAGGCTGCGGTGTGTGAGTGTATGGTTAGGGTTATAGGCTGCGGTGTGTGAGTGTGTGGTTAGGGTTATAGGCTGCGGTGTGTTGTTATGGTTATAGGCTGCGGTGTGTGTGTATGGTTAGGGTTATAGGCTGCCGTGTGGGTGTATGGTTAGGGTTATAGGCTGCGGTGTGTGTGTGTATGGTTAGGGTTATAGACTGCGGTGTGTATGGTTAGGGTTATAGGCCGCGGTGTGTGTGTGTATGGTTAGGGTTATAGGCTGCGGTGTGTGTGTGTGTATGGTTAGGGTTATAGGCTGCAGGGTGTGTGTATAGTTAGGGTTATAGGCTGCAGTGTGTATAGTTAGGGTTATAGGCTGCGGTGTGTTTGTATGGTTAGGGTTATAAGCTGCGGTGTGTGAGTGTATGGTTAGGGTTATAGGCTGCGGTGTGTTTGTATGGTTATGGTTATAGGCTGCGGTGTGTGTGTGTGTATGGTTAGGGTTATAGGCTGCCGTGTGGGTGTATGGTTAGGGTTATAGGCTGCGGTGTGTGTATGTATGGTTAGGGTTATAGACTGCGGTGTGTATGGTTAGGGTTATAGGCCGCGGTGTGTGTGTGTATGGTTAGGGTTATAGGCTGCGGTGTGTGTGTGTGTATGGTTAGGGTTATAGGCTGCGGTGTGTGTGTGTATGGTTAGGGTTATAGGCTGCGGTGTGTGTGTATGGTTAGGGTTATAGACTGCGGTGTGTATGGTTAGGGTTATAGGCCGCGGTGTGTGTGTGTATATGGTTAGGGTTATAGGCTGCGGTGTGTGTGTGTGTGTGTGTATGGTTAGGGTTATAGGCTGCGGTGTGTGTGTGTGTGTGGTTAGTGTTATAGGCTGCGGTGTGTGTGTGTGTAAGGGTTGTGGGATGCGTGGTGTGCATGTATGGTTAGTGTTATAGGCTGTGGTGTGTGTGTATGGTTGGTGTTATAGGCTGCGGTGTGAGTGTATGGTTAGGGTTATAGGCTGCGTTGTGTGGGTGTATGGTTAGGGTTATAGGCTGCAGTGTGTGAGTGTATGGTTAGGGTTATAGGCTGCGTTGTGTGGGTGTATGGTTAGGGTTATAGGCTGCGGTGTGTGTGTGTATGGTTAGGGTTATAGGCTGTGGTGTGTGAGTGTATGGTTAGGTTTATAGGCTGCGGTGTGTGTGTGTGTATGGTTAGGGTTATAGGCTGCGGTGTGTGTGTGTGTGTATGGTTAGGGTTATAGGCTGTGGTGTGTGAGTGTATGGTTAGGGTTATAGGCTGCGGTGTGTGTGTGTGTATGGTTAGGGTTATAGGCTGCGGTGTGTGTGTGTGTGTGTGTAAGTGTAAGTGTATGGTTAGGGTTATAGGCTGCAGGGGGGGGGGGGTAGGTGTACACACACTCACACGTTATTGTACTTATCTTCTCCTGCAGAGGTCTCTCTGCTGGCTTGAAGTCTGCACAGCCGTGCAGCCTGGAGCAGGAGGGTTCTATAAGGCACTGGCAGGCAATGAAACAGCGCTGCAGGCGCTATGTGGAGACACCTTTGGGCGGTGAGTGACAGCTCCCCCAGCATAATTTCACAGCAGGCTCCGTGTCCTCAGCTCCCCCGGCATATGACACAGCGCCAACTCCGTCTCCATATATATATAGCGCCGGGGCTCTCCTCACTCACTACAGGAGGGACGCTGGTACAGAGCGCGGGCACAGCACACTACAGCGCTGGGCACCCCCCACAAGCAGCGCTACAATTGGCTGGTAACGGAGCGCTGAGGGGCTAACTGCGCTGTCACTCAGAGATGTGACCGCGCAGGACGACGCTGGTACAGAGCGCGGGCACAGCACACTACAGCGCTGGGCACCCCCCACAAGCAGCCCTACAATTGGCTGGTAACGGAGCGCTGAGGGGCTAACTGCGCTGTCACTCAGAGATGTGACAGCGCAGGACCGCCTATACCTGGGGATGGTGGCTGCAGGGGTCAAACAGCCTGTGGGCTGCTGCTGGGGTTGCTATGGAGAAGGTTGCCGAGCGCACCTCTCCAACACCTGCGCCCCTGTGGCCCCGGCTCCCCCCCGCCACCGCTGGGGCTGCCTACCGCTAGTTACGCCACTGCCAGTACCACAGATGAACGTACTGACAGGGTGTCTAAGACAGTTTCAACACTTACCATTGGTATTAAGTTCAACAAGGATGGTTCACTTTGAGACATCCTTAATTTTGTGATAGTTAGACTCAATACTTAGTCGCAATGTAAACAACAATGAAAATGTTGAAGGTAGTAGTAACATTGTATTATACATATAGTATGTGTATATCTTTTGATGTTATTGTATGATACAACAACAAATACTGTATTACACCAACCTTTATGTATAATTTAGTGTTAGCGTTTCTGCATAGAACAAGGGAATGGAGAATTTAAGCTACGGGGAGAGATTAAGCAATTTAGGACTATTTACATTAGAAAAGAGACGTTTAAGGGGGGACATGCTCAACATGTACAAGTATATCAAGGGCCAATATAAGGAACTGTCACACACCCTCTTTTCTACTAGAAAGGAATCTAGGACACGAGGGCATGAGTATAGATTAGAAGAAAAAAGATTTCATTCAGCTAGTAGAAAGAATTTCTTTACGGTCAGAACAGTCAAACTCTGGAACTCTCTTCCCAGAGAGGTGGTAACGGCTGGCTCATTAAATGCGTTCAAGGCAAAGTTGGACAAACATTTACTGGAGAAAAACATCCATGGGTACAAATAAGAAATATAATCTGTCTGTAAAATATCAGAACCTACCAAATCAGCAATGGATATCTATACCAGGTTGAACTAGATGGACGCAAGTCTTTTTTCAGCCTTACCTACTATGTAACTATGTAAGGTGGAATATACAGTAGTTTCTTGTCTCAGTTGAAGCAATTAAGCTGGTCACATTACCTGATACTGTAAATGTAACTGCGTTCCCCCACTCATGGACTCACATCCTCCTGCGCCACGCGGAACAGCACAGAGCTGCAGAGCTGACTCCGAATGTATGTCTTCTATTTGTTTCCCTCTGGATTAATTATTCTTCTTGCAGAGTCTATTGACAATAATTATTTACTTATTCTGGGATTAGGCAATTTAAATGTTTCATATACTATATCCTCAGTGTTATTATATCTTGGGAATATAATTGCAAACAGAAAATACTGTAAAAAAGCAAAAAAAAAAAAAAAAAACACACTATAACGTTATATCAACACTTGGAAATCTAAGATTGAACAGAATCAAAATAATTTTCTGACATTTTTCGATTGACAATTACTTTGTTAGCAGTGTAATGTTAAATACAGTACTTCAGGTGTGCCAAAGTTGGTGGCTACTGTATGTGCTGGATAAAAAAAAAGAAAAAAAGAAAAATGATGGTGTTGGGGCAATCTTATATGAAATTATTTAAAATACAACCTTTATAGGTATATACTAAAATACAATGACAAATATCTCAAATTAGCCAACAGTTACATTTATATAATAAAAAGGTTAATTTGTAAAAGCCGGGATGTTTGAGGGTACTTGTGTAGTTTGTCGACGCCCATCGCATCGCATACCATAAGGCATGCGATGGTATGCGATGCGACGCGATATCGCACGATATTGTACAATGCCATACAATGCCATACAATGCGATGCGATTAAACATTGTATAAGCACCCTAATGGGTGCTTACAATGTTAAATGCACCCCCACGCCACCCCCCATTATAAACGTGAACCCGAAGCATTGCGAGCGCAGCGAGCCCGCGAGGGGTGGCGGTACGCGTCCTCCGACTTTTTCTTACCCCCACTATCCACGTCGGTGTGGAGCTGAGAATAGAAAGTGTGGCGAGCGCAGCGAGCCACCGAGCCCGAAGCGTGGCGAGTGATTGCAATTGTTTAGATAGGTAATTATCCGATGAATCACTATGATAAATGGCTGCATTATTGAAACACGGATTTAAACTAATATACTGGTATTAAAAAACAGGAAGTAGAAATAAATGCCATAAAAATGTCAGGTGCACTAGTAAGACACACTGGTGAGTTGTATTGGAGATGAGATGTGTCATTAATATTTGTTCAATACACAATAACTGGAGTAACCCAAATGGTCAAGTCAAAAATAGGAATCAGAGTAAATCTGTGTGTAATCCTTGATAGGTTTTGCATTCATCTGAAAAGCAGAATGATGGCTAGACTCAGAAACTGAGGTAACTCTGCTTGAATCTGCTGTCCCCCATGTGCCAAGGCAGTGAACAGGTAGATGAGGGTACCAAGTCAGGAAAGGTTTTGCTGGGTGAAAGAACATAAGTCTTTGGCTAGTTGCCCATAATATTGGAATCACTTTATTTTGGAATATTTCTTTGTTTGACTTGTAAAATCTAAATTTCAGTTATGATTCCATAGGGAAACTACTTTATCTATATTTTGTAGTAAAGGTTGTACAAGAGGAAGTTTATAATAGCTTGGATGGAGAACTATCAGAGGCACTATATCTGGCCAAGCAGATTAGCCCTAAGAGAATTGTTTGACAAAGTTTTATTTCATGGATTGGAGAAGGTAGGTTTGTGAAGGATGAAGCCAAAGTCAGTAGGTTGAAGAAAGTGGACTAGCAAATGACAAAAATCGTCCAATACCTGCTATCCTGAGAGATATTATACACTGTACATCTTTTTTTAGGGCAGAAAAACTATGGTAGTTGGTCAAACTCCATAAAACAGTTTAGAGCTAAGCCTTGGATGGAAATAAAGTACCAGCCAGTCAGCTCATAACTATCATGTTACAGACTGTGTTTGAAAAATGGCAGTTAGAAGCTGGTTGGTTGTAACTTTACCCAAGGCTTACAATATGGACCCCAAAATGTCTACAATACTGTATATAATATTATTACACTGATAGTGTTTTCATTTTGCCAGATGGATATCCTATGTAAATAATGACCTTATGTTCTGGAAGTTATTATGAGATATATATGGGAGTTCAGTTTGATGACCTACAGTAGGTTCTATCTGGACCAAAGGTTGTTTCAGTAATGTAATGGTTCTGTAATGGTTAATGCAACCGGCTCATGACAACCTTGCAAGACGCTCAGGGAAGACGGAGCCAGGCTCACATGGGGGGGGGGGGGGGGGAATCTACAATATAAAAACCATTATGGTGCTAATCCTGGTGTGCAAACATGAACTTTGATCAAACGGGGATGGTCTATATACAGTGCGAGAATGACAAGGCTGGGTTCTCTACATCATGGACCTGCCTGACTCTGCTATATGTCTGAGTGACTCCCATATAGGCACATATAACCAGGGAGAAAGGTGCAGTAGCCATAGATAGGCCGAATACCTTCCATGCTAGTAACAGATAAACATAGTTTAGTGGTAGAAGCATTACTGATATTCATGTTGGAGACACAGAGGCCCCATTTCATCACCAGACCTGGACACACCAACATAGTGGCCCATTGTGATGACATTGGTGATACCAAGCCAATAAACCTGAATTGTTGGCCGTGATTAAGCAGGAGGTCACTGATTGGTGAAAATGGGCATTATTGGGCCATACAAGAACCCATGGTCGGCCAGTACACTGTTGGTGTCTAACATGTTAGAGATCATGTGAAGTATTAGCAAGGCGACGACCATACGACCTAACAAATGTCAGATGAGATTGGTAGACACTGTATTTATAACATTGAGCTGTATAGGGAAATATCAGGCCAGAATCAACTAAAATCAATTATTACATGGCCCTGACCCTCCAATCGCCAACAAGTACAGGCTTCCTCACTACTGCCATGAATATATTCCTCGCTACAATGCCAATGCTAAACCTCCAACAAACCTGACATCCTTCTAACAGCATGATGGGGTAGCATGTATGGTGTAATGGTTGGCATTACTGCCTTCCAGCATTGAGGCCAAGGGTTAAATTCCCACTGTGTTTACTTCTAGCACTCTGGTTTCTTGTCTCCAGACAAAACTGAACACAAGTGTGTAAGTATGTATTGTACATGTGTTTAGGGAAGACTAGATGGGCAAAGTGGTTCTTATAGATATGTCCTTATACATCTCTGCTGCAGTCACGCCAAACAGCCCTCTTGGCACACCTGGACCAATGAAAATCTTCTAGATGCCCAACATTAGCAGAATTGCACTGGACTTGGACTCATGGCAAGCATGGCATAGTGAGGCAAGTAGCGTGAGGACACAAATGTATATGCCAGCAAAATTCTGTTTTTATGTTTATATTAATAAAATCATTTGAGAGCGATTTTATCAAGTCAGTCAGTGTTAGCAGACCCAACTATCCAGTGATGACTCATAGTCCTATCCACAAAACATTCATGCTTGGTTCACCTCTTACCTCACCAACCACTTCTTCTTTGTGTCCCCCTAGATACACCTCATCCCCTCCCATCCTTTCTAATGGCATCCCACAGTGTTCTGTCCCCAGCTCTTCTCCCTGTACACCTGTCACAAACTGTAGTACTCGTCTAACAACTAGGGAATTGGCGTGACCTGATGCAGGGGCACGGTGTCTAACCATGCCTGGGTTTTTCTGCCAATGACCCCACCAATCAGGATCTGCGGCACCCGAAATGTCGGTCGCGGCCCCCTAGTCAGGTTTCGCTTATGAGTTGATAGAATATGAAAGTGTGGTCATCTAGGCAGGTCAGCAACAAGCAGGCAAGTCAGGTACCAAAGGGTTTAGCAAAAAGGAGAGTCCAATGTCAGGCCAGGTCAAACACAGAGAAGCATAGTTGTGGTACAGAAGGATAAGGCTTAAGATTGGTCAGGAACAGGCTGAGATTGATAACAATATCCGGAACAATAAACTAGCAAGGGAAGGTGGAGCAGGGTGAACCTACAGTATACTCTTGCAGGGAATTCCTGCCGGAGACTTCCTTTTGTACACTGCAGATGCCTGATGATCTCTTTTAATAAGCCTGCTTCCCCTTTAAATCCCCCTTAGTGTGGCGTGCGCGCCCCTAGGAAGGTGCATGCCCGCGCAACCCGGAAACTGCCTGCCTCCTCCATCTGCTGGGACTCCAGCACTGCAGAGAGCCACCTGCAGCTGCCGGAGACTCCCTCTCCATATGCCGCCTGGACCTCCGCACTGCTGCCCAGACTCCCTGCCACTGCCGCCCGCACTACCAGCGCCCCCGGACCCAATAAGAACCCCTCATGGTCCGGGGGGGCTGTGACAACACCTTTTCCCTGGGAAAACTAATCAGCTCCTTTGGGCTCCAATACCACCTCTATGTTGACTACACACAACTATAACTATCTTCTCTGGACCTCTCCATTTCTGTCCTCTTTCGGGTATCCATCTACCCCTCCGCCATCTACTCCTGGATGTCTGGGCATTGTCTGAAGCTCAATATGGACAAAATAAACTCAATATTTTCTACTCTAACAGAGTCTCCACCCACCTATCACTCTAAACTCTGCTTTTTCCGTGTCCCCCTCAACTTCACCCTCTCTTTCATCCCCACTTTAAAGCTCTGGCTCAATCCTGTCAGTTTCAGTTATGCAACATTGTTCGTAAAATTTCTCAGCTCAACTTCTGCGTCCATCTCCTCACTGGGAATTGCCATTCCCATCAACCAAATTTTAAATCCGGATTTCGGGCCACTGGAACTTCTGAACCAAGAATTGGTTTTGGTTTGCAAACACAAATCTGAGGTGGTTTTGGATTTTTGAAGATCAAATCACACATATCGTATTATTATGTAATTATAGTTGGCTTCTCTGGTCTACTCGTGTCCTCCCTTGGGGAAGGGGATCAGTTTCACCTAAGGTCTCACTGTGTTGTGGGTCTGGGTGCAATCACTGATAGAGAATGGGGTTTCTGCTGGTTCTCCTTGGGTGCGACACGGTATGCCAGATAAAGTTATATATTTTGCACAGTGACTGCTTGATCCCTACCCGCCTCTGTGCATTTGAAGGGTCTTTTTCTAACTTATGTCCTAAATGTTCTGCTGCCTCTGCTCCTTTATATTTATATGTGAATAACCTTTTTATGCTGCCATTGCCTGTAGTCGGATGGCATCTGACCCCCCATATGACCCCCCCCCCCCCCTCTTCGTGGATATGGATAGTTAGTTAGCATTATTATTTCCCATGAGCGGTTTAAGTGCCCTTTAAAATTTGATAAAGTCTGGTCTATACGGCAAGACTCCTGCTCTTACTTTTTGTACTGTGCGATGAGATGCCGCGGGAGGGGAGCGCGCATCGAATCGCACTTTAAAAATTGGTGCGTGTATGGGCACCTTTACTGCTCCTTCTAGTTACTTCCGTTGGGACCTATGTTTTTGTTTTACTTCTGTCCACCTGTCAACTTGCACTACATTGTATTCCCTTTTCATGATTCTGGACCGGATGTACACCACTAAGCTATAAACGTTGATAAATTGGAGATTGATAAAGTACCAGTCAATAAGCTCCTAACTGCCAGGCTACAGGCTCATTTTGAAAAATGATAGTTAAAAGCTGGTTGGTAGGTTATCATTCTACACTTGATCACTTTAAGGCATAGTACACCTGGCCCTCTGTCTTATGTGACATTATTTTTGCTCGATATTACTGTAGTAAACATTTTTGTATGCATTGCTGCTTTTTTTACTTTATGATGTTGATGCGTGTACATCCTCTTATAGGTGATGCTATTTTACACTGTTTTTTGTTAATATTTTTTTGGTTTGTGTTTATCATGTTAATTTTTTTATTTTATTTAAAAATCAATAAAAAGACATGACGTTTATTGCAACTGTCTATCTTACCAGGCCTAATTCAGCAATGGATCACTATCAGAGATTTGTAAATCGAGCGATCGTCCAATGACTGTCCATGCGCAACGTTCTCAATGTGCATGCACAGGATCAATTAGCAAAAAATATCCGTGCACATAGATGTCGCGGAGTAGCCACGGTTTGATTGTCAGGAAGCTGGCGTTTAGGGGTGCAAGCATGGCATTTTCTGGTTGTGTATGTGAAAACGCAGGCCTGCTCAGGTGTTTTTCAGGTGGGTCTCTGACATCAGCGATGACTACTTCCTGCCTGCTTCTTAACAGATGGTGGAAGCTCTAGACTGGCACTGATGGAAAAAAACAGTTCGATGGTACAGTTTTTGCAAATGGATCGGCAAATACATCGCTATTTGCGATGCATTCACAATTTTGCAAGGGGCGTATTTTCTTTCTGTCTGAACAGTGGCTTTCTGCTTGCAGTCCATTGATTTTCTCTAATTAGGATCCATGCTGAATAAGGCCCCATGATCAGAAATACTGATAGCTTCAATACCAGAGATGACCACATAGGAAAAGGTCATAAATAGGTAATAAGGTAATCCAACCTACAAAATATCTAATGTGCCGTGGATAAACAAGTGGCTACTTGTGTATTATCACGGCGCCCGTCGCGTCGCATCGCATACCACTAATTAAGGTATGCGATAGCATGCAATGGACCCGATTTGAGGCTTTTCCCGGGATGAGTGTACAATTTTAATATCGCTTTGCATCGCATGCCATTATAATGGCATGCGATGCGACGCAATTTCAATGTTAAATGCCCACCCAGACCCGATTTTTAATTGTATCCCCACCCTGATAGGTAATGACAATGTTAAATGCCCCCCCACTGTTAACGCCACCCCACGATCAACGCCAACCCAAAGCGTGGCTAGTGCAGCGAGCCCGCAAGGGGCGGCGGTATGCGTCCTCCGACATTTTCATACCCCCACTATCCACGTCGGTGTGGAGTTGATTTTATATAGTGTGGCGAGCGCAGTGAGCCACCGAGCCCGAAGCGTGGCGAGCGCAGTGAGCCCCGCGAGGGGACGCGCATTACTTCACAAGTATTACGTGTCCGCTCACCACGCTTCGGGCTCGGTGGCTCGCTGCGCTCGCCACACTATATAATGTCAACTCCGCGCCGACGTGGATAGTGGGGGTATGATAAGGTCGGAGGACGCGTACCGCCGCCCCTCGCGGGCTTGCTGTGCTCGCCACACTTTGGGTTGGCGTTGATAGTGGGGTGGCATTAACAATGGGGGGGGGCATTTGAACATAGTCATTACCCATGGGCGCCGTGATAATACACAAGTACCAACAAGTGTATTCAAAGTCAGTCAGTTCTGACCAAAGCTCTCTCTTAAACTACCATCCCATCTCTCAGCTCCCATGCCTCTCCAAACTACTCGAGAGACTTATACAAAAAGAGGGGGGGGGTTTGTTGCTCTCTTTGGGTGATAGGGGTTCAGCTGCGGGGATCCAATAAGAGGGGCGCCACCCTCTTGAAAATAGTAAAATAAAGGAAAGTTGGAGACCTGCGCTATGTATGTGCAATTTGCTAACAGGCTGACAATAATGATGTACTTGTAGATCAATGTTCGTGTAAGCAAAGAGAGTTTATTGATTAACTACAAATGCTTATGCTGTGAAACAAAAAGCTGTGGAAAAGACTGTAAAAAAAAAAACAGATTATATAGATGGTGCAATTAAGGATCACAGTAACCTTAAAGCAGCAGGGAACAAACACCGCTGCATCTAAAGAGGCGCCTGCGGTCTGTTTGTCCTTTTGTATAGGTCAGGTTTTCTGTCCAACACTTCACTGACACAGCACTGAATAAAGTTGTGAATGATCGGGTCACTGCTAAGTGTAAAGGCCATTACTTACTACTTATTCTTCTAGATCTCTCTGCTGCTATTGACACTGTTGACCACACACTTCTCATACAAACACTACAATCCATAGGTATTAAAGACACAGCCCTCTCTTGGTTCTCATCCTACCTCTCTAACCGCTCCTTTAGTGTTCGTTTCTCTGATTCTACCTCCTCTTCGCTGCCTCTTTCAGTTTGGGTACCTCAGGGTTCAGTTTTAGGTCCTCTGCTTTTCTCAATCTATACCTCATCTCTTAGCAAACTAATCAGCTCCTTTGGATTTCAGTATCATCTGTATGCGGATGATACTCAGCTCTACCTATCCTTCCCGGACATGTCCCCATCTGTATTGAGCCGTGTCTCTGAATGCCTTTCTGCTGTTTCATCCTGGATGTCATCTCGCCACCTCAAACTTAATATCTCAAAAACAGAATTAATTATATTTCCGCCAATAAATAGTAGTTACCAACCTGATATATCTATCACTCCTACCTCTCAATCTCGTTGCCTAGGTGTTATCCTTGACTCAGAACTTACCTTTGTACCCCACATTCAATCTGTCTCGAAATCAATCCACATGCACCTAAAAAAACATATTTAAAATTCGCCCTTACCTTACACAAGACACTGCAAAAACTCTAATCCATACTCTCATCATCTCACGCATTGATTATTGCAATAGTCTCCTTATTGGCCTTCCCCAATACAGACTCTCACCATAACAGTCCATCATGAATGCAGCTGCGAGGCTAATCTTCCTAGCCAGACGTTCATCGTCTGGAAAGCTACTCTGTCAGTCACTTCATTGGTTACCTGTATTCTACCGTATTCAACACAAAATTATTTTATCGCCCAAGCACAATAAGGCTCTCCTCCAGTCTCCAAACCTACAAGCACTCCCTGAAAACTCACCTCTTCAGGTAAGCCTATAAATTCCAGACCCAGCCACTTCATATACTGTTCCTATCTAATCACATCCCCACTGTACAGTCCACACACATATTCTCTCTTTCTTTTTCACATTTTCCATCTTCCTGTCCCATGGCCAAACTGCTGGGTCACCGTATAATACAGCACACCAGAAACCTGTGCATTCTGGTGGACTTTATGCAAAGGTTGCGAGCAGGACCCTCATACCTTTGACTGTCTGTAAATACCCAGTTTGTTGTATCACTGTCTCCTATTGTAAAGCTCAATGGAATATGCTGCGCTATATAAACAACTGTTAATAAATAGATAAAATAAATGGCGGTGGTGCTGCATGTCTATTTTTCAGAATGTCAGGTACAGCAGGGGAAGAGGGGAGATCACTTTACCATTGCCAGCAGCAGTGCATAGCAGGGTCTCAGAGCCGCTGCACACACACCAAATCTCTGCAGGAGGAGACGCGTGTGACCGTGCATGCGCAGCAGCCCTCCTGTAGCCATTTTGTCTAAAGTCAAAATGGCCATTGAGTTGAGCAAAACACTGACATCTCAGTGGCACTGTCCACGCTCAGCCAAGGGGGAGAGCGGCCGGTTGTGGTGTCTTATGGGCTAGCCGTCCGGAAAGCGGCTGGGTGTCCCGCCAGGATCTGCAATGGCAGTATCCTTCTTTTAAAGATATGACTGTTTTGTGCACCTTCTCGTGTTGGTCATGTACAGTATACCGGATGCTCCCCAGTTCAGTCACTGGCCACGGTATGCAGTGGAAGAGGCAGAACATAGTTTCTGCACATGCCCAATGGCTATAGATTCTCCCACCAAACCTGCTATGTGTGTGTGTGTGACTCTGAGCTCTCAGGCCAGAGAGACTAGACAACCGCTTGAAGACAGAAGTGGGACAGCAGCACAGTTCAAAGTTCAAATAGGGGAGCGACACCCACTTATACCAACTGCCATTCCAAACTGACTCACTGGCAGTGGGTGTGGCTCCCCTCTTTGAATTTTGAACTGTGCTGCAGCCCCCCCCCCCCCCCCTCTGGAGTCAGCACTGATTGTAAGCAGCTTACCATAAATGTTGGCCCTGTACTTGTCCAAAGTGCGCTTTCTATGAGGTAAACTATGCACTAATCAGGTGGAAGCATCATGCGTTTTACCCAGCATATCCGTGGCAAATGCTGAATTTGCAAGGGGGTTTTCCAGAGACCGGTTATCTCGACGACCAATATACAGACATCTGAATCCTGCCTGCTGGTACTCTGACAGATGGGGCAAATCCCAAAAAATCCCCTTTTGGGGTCTGTGGCTCACTGTGCTTCCATCAGGTTCTATACTACCTCTATAGGGTTCTTGGATCCCACGAGGGAGAATAGCCATGTTGGTTGGGATCTTGACTGTTGGGCAATCAAGTTTTTCAACGTCAGGTTTTCTACATTGGTATACTGACCATTGGTGTCCCAAATAATGGCAACGAATACAATTTTTAAATGTGATTAATCGCATGATTTTTCTGTTATTAATCGCATTGTTGGTGCTGATTACCTACATGCTCGTTGCCAGGAGTACCAGCTCATTGTCAGGGGGATTACGTGTTTGTTGCCATAGGGAGTTCCATGCTTGTTGCCCAGGGGATTACATGCTTGTTGCCAAGGTGATTACATGCTCATTGCTATAGGGATTTAAATGTTCGTTGCCCAGGAAGAGGTAAATACTCATTGCCCAGGGGAGGTAAATTCTCACTGCAAGGTGGAGGTAAATGCTCGTTGCCCAGGGGAGTTAAATGTTTTTTTTATTGTTTGGTCTAGCGGTGCCGCAGAGTTGCACAGTCACTGACAGCATTAGAAACCCTGCACCCCTCCAAAAATGTCTGCTGCCGCAAAGGATATGGCTACCATAGGTCCTCCTGCACGTCCTCTAGCATCTGTCAGTGTGACAGACACTAGAGATGCAGGAGTACCTCTAGCATGTCTTCTCTGTGGTGGCAGCCATTTTCAGAGCGGCGTAGGTTCTCTGCAATGCTGTCCAAGACACTGTGTATCCGTGGCACCTCTCCTCCCAGCTTATTAATTCATTCAAAATAAATGTATCCATATTATAGTGTTGCAGCGCTGACGTGATAATAACGCGTTATTCTACCCAGCACTAATATATTGTACATACATATACATTAAATATATACACATACATATACACTATATATACATGCATACAATGAAATAAAGCAGAACAAATTGGATGAGTGGAATACCTTCTAGCGCAGCAGCCAAATTTATCTCAACACCTGATGGGGAGGCACCACTCCCCTAACAACATACAAAACCAACAATTTCTGACAGAGACACACTGGCCCTTCGAATGTATAGTGCTCAAATTGATCCTCAATGAACAGATTTGGTAGATCCTCATGGATAGGATTCTCATGCAGATGTATACATGAAAAAAAGTACATAAACAGAAATGGTGAAGTTTGTCCAAACCAGTCCTTCTTTCTCTTCACCCGTGTTTATTGGATGTAGAGGCTGTGCTGATTCCCCCTTCCCCCAATTAAATCAGAAGATAGGAGGGGGCGTGGCTTGGCGTGCTAACTGAATGGACGTGCTCACCTGCAGCTCCTGTCCCACACAGCTCAAACTACCCCTCTTTCATACCTAATACCACAAATCCAGCCCTCATCCTCACTCCATCCCATTCACCCTGTGCCCGATCACCTCGGACCTTGGTTGTGGAGCCGGGGAGTGTTTCTAAGCACTTCTGCGGTTTGCGGCCTGGTCGAGAGGCCGGAGCCTCGATTTTCGCCGAGAGGGACGCCGTGGGCCGCCAAGCAGCCGTACGGGATCCAGCGGCAGCGTCGGTGGACCGGAGACCTTCCCCACCCGTCATCTACCCCAGCCTGCTAGAAATGAGCTGTGTCTCCTACACCCTCCCTTCCCAGCCCCAGATGCCACCGGAGCCAGAGACAGGGGAACAGAGGCAAGCTGTGCGCTGTGCGCCCACTCCCGTCCCTGCAACATTGCATGCCCCTGCACCTCACCACCCGCCGGCCAGCCATCCATCAAAGCTTCCCGCCGAGTAGAGCCCGCTACCCCAGCCTGCTGGAGACATGCTGGGTCTCCTTAAACCACCGCACATCACAGCCGCAGACGCCGCTGGAGCCAGAGACAGGGGAACGGAGGTGAGCTGTCCGCTGTGCGCCCACCCCGTCCCTGTAACATCACAAGCCTCAACACCTCACCACCCGCCGGCCAGACATCGACCAAAGCACCCCATTGAGCGGAGCTCGGCGCCGTGGACGGGGGCCAGTGCAGACTGCGCGCACCCGCCGCCCACAAGCCTGAGAGGCGGCCACAGCAGGGGAGACTGAGTGAGTACTCATAGGGGGACACCCGGGCTGACTCCCCACAGTGAACTAGGGGGGAATTCAAATCAGCACTGCTCTCTCCCCGCCGCCATCTTGGGGAGGGCACTCCTTGGAAACACTCTATGTGATTGCCATCCCCCAGGAACAAGCCCTGTAACCATCAGAGCAGCTGGGTTACTAAACCCTTCTCAGCTGCATACTTCCTGACCCCGGCTGAAAAACCTCTCTCCATAGTTCGCTCTATACTGCAGCCCACACCTGGGGTTATTACATTATAGTACAAACACTTATTGCCCACACCCTGCACAGCTGTATCTAGTGTGACATTCGAATAACATAAGGGTGGATCTTTCAGGGGCTTAAGAATGTGAGCACCTCGCTCCATCAGCTGTCCCTCACCATAGTCGTAAATCTGGTAACAACTATGATATAGTAAACCTATACGCCACCCCCCGGTACCAATTTCTGTGAAATATTAGAACAAGTGCTCATATACCTAACGATGCCTTCAGAAAGCTAAAGATGTGGTCCCATCCAGGGTCTCCCTTCCCTCCAGGAAATCTTCACAGCTCCCTACAACCCATACTATCCCCCCGAAACAAGCGCCCCCCCCCCCCCCCCCTGGGGAACCTGGGGGAATCATCATCTCCCACTGGGCTGGCTGGGGTAGACACTGAGTCGGATGTGCCGGTGACGGTGAATCCCTGTGCCAAGTCTTCTCTGCATTCCAAGCAGAGATGTCCAGAGATTTAAAATCGTCCATCCGCGAAGTCAAGACTGAGCTGGTCGCCATAGGAGTCAGAACCGATCATTTGGAACGTAAAATGGAGGAGTTAGTCGCATCTCATAATGAACTGATATCCTCCTACGACCGCCAACAACGCGACATAGATCAGTTCAAATCTAAATTAGCGGACCTAGAGGACAGTTCCAGATGCAACAACATCAAAATTAGGGGTATCCCCGACTCTGTGGCCAATTCAGAGCTGGAAGACTACGTTACCACCCTGTTCCGTAAACTTCTCCCTACAACAGACCCCAAAGACTTCCTGATAGACTGCATACACCGCCTCCCGAGACCAAGAACAGTCTCCGCCGACCTACCAAAAGATACCCTCCTACGGTTCATTTCTTTACGGTTAAAGAACGCATCCTCAGAGCTGGTCGAGAATCAAAAAATTCCGACACATTAGGAGGCCTTCAAATCTTTCAGGACTTTTCTCCTACAACCATCGCCAATCGAAGAGCATTTACCCCAATCACCGCTGCACTTAGATCCCACGACATCAGGTACCGCTGGGGGTTCCCGGTCAAGCTGATCATCTACTACGATGACACTACATATTCCATATCCTCCCTGGACGCGGGTGTTAAACTCATGATGGACTGGGACATATCGGTTACAAAACCTCCAGAGCCAAAACGTCCACATACTCTACATCAAGAATGGGCTGCTACCTGAAGACCTACATTGAGCCCGAAGTTTAAACAAACCTGTGCGTGAACTTTGATGCCTGTGTCCTTGCTTTCCCCTCTACCGAGATGGGATCCAAATGCTAAGTATCTTATCTGTTTGTATGTCACATTATGCAAGACTCCTGTCATCCAGTTCACTATGTTAAAACCCAGTGCTTTACCGAATACCTTTGGTTCTAGTTCCTTGAACCAAGTTTTAGGTTACGCCTAGACTGTTATATTCTTTAGTTGCTAGATTTATCTTATTACATGTTATTGTTTGCGTGTTAGCTAATGAGTGGCAGCTCCCCTTCTGTGAGCCAAGCCACCCCCCAAACCTACACATACTACTACATGAACCCCTTTTCCCCTGTAGTAGTCATGCGGGTTCAATATACCGGAACCTTTTGTTTCACCTTTCCTTATGCTTTCTCCTCTCTCCTCGCCACTCTCTCCCACCCACGCCCTCCAACCCCCTCTTGCCCTCCCCCCAGGGTACCGGCGAACAATGTAGTAGCATCAACTCGTCACATGGTATGTTTCAAGATAAGGCCTAGATTCCTCCTATCAACCCTCCTCATCCTACAATGCCTAACTTCCTTTCTCTGAATGTTAAGGGGTTAAACTCCCCTAATAAACGAAGGTTGGCTCTCTCCTACTTCCACAAGCAGAAGGCAGACGTGGTTGCCGTCCAGGAGACCCATTTCAACTCCACTAATCCCCCATTGTTCAAAGATTTGAACTATCCAATAGGTCATTATGCAAACAGTCCATTTAAGCGTAACGGAGTCGCTATCCCATTCAATAAACATATCTCCTTTACCCTACACTCTCAAACCCCCGACAAAAATGGCAGATACCTGATACTGACTGGTCTATTAGAAGACAAACCGATTATTATTGTATGTCTCGATGTACCTAACACAAATCAAACCTCATTCTTACGCAAACTATTTCTCCTCATACGGAAAACCTATAGAGGTTCCTTGATAGTTCTTGGAGATTTTAATTTAACCTTAGATCCCAAACTAGACAAGTCCCATCAATCAGCATCTCGCCCCTCCCAGGTATCTAACCCATCCTTGGCCTTTCGCAACCTCCTTCTGGAATTCGACCTATATGATATCTGGAGGACTAAATACCCGTCTGGACGGGACTACATCTTTTATTCCCCAGTACACAATTCCTATTCCAGAATAGATTATATCCTCTGCGATAAGTGGACCTTAACGCATACCAAAGATGTTGATATTCTGCCTATCACATGGTTTGACCATGCCCCTGTTACATGGAAATGGAACCCAAACCCATCAAACTGCCCCCCGAGACCTTGTTGACTCTTCCCTCACCTGTTAAAAGATCCTACAGCGAAAGCTACCATATTAGAATCCATTAATTCCTACCTCTCAAATAACTCCCCACGAGATACGTCTATCACTAACCACTGGTGTGCCTTTAAGGCGGTTACGAGAGGAGCCGCAATACTGGCTAATTCCTACCTTAAACGTAGTGCTAATAAGGCCCAACAAGACCTAGAGACCAAGCTATCAGAGCTGGAAACTCAAAATAAAACAGCCCCATCTAGAACCTTGAAATTAGAGATATCAAGCATACGCAGCCAACTTCAAAAACTCCTCTTAGCTCGTACTCAATTAGCCCTAAACAGGATGCCACATAAATTTTACCTTTCCAGCAATAGGTCAGGCAGAATGCTCGCCCGACAGCTGCGTGCTCAACAAGCCAGAAATAGAATCAGACACATCATTACTCCTAATAAAGAGAAACTTATAAACCCCAGGGATATCGCAAACCAATTTGCTAAATACTACTCCCAGCTATATAATTTATCCTCCGATTCCTCCACACCTCAACTCGCCAATGACACAATATCCTCTTTCCTGGACAAGATTCAGTTCCCCTCATTAGCACCGGAACAACTAGACACCCTTAATGCTCCTTGGTCCGATGCAGAGATTCAATCAGCCATTAGTTCCCTCCCCCGCAATAAGGCCCTAGGCCCAGACGGTTTCACAACCGATTTCTACAGTATATTACATTCAGAGACCTAGTAACTCCACTTCTAACAAACCTCTTCAATGAGCTATCCGCCCTGGGCTCTTCCCCACCAGAATTATTAGAAGCCTGTATAGTGACCATCCCCAAGCCAGGGAAGGATCCGGCTTTCTGCCAAAATTATCGCCCTATCGCACTCTTAAATAGTGATATTAAATCGTTTGCCAAACTAATGGCCCTCCGTGTAAACCAATTCCTCCCGTTGCTGGTACATACAGGTTTTGTACCGGGAAGACAGGCCTCCGATAATACGAGGAGAGTATTCAACCTTATTGATTCCCTCTCTAGCGAGCAGGACCTCCTTCTCGCAGAAAAAGCGTTTGATTCGGCTGAATTGGCGATATATGCAGGAAGTGCTCACACGCTTTGGCTTCAGAGATCGGATCCTTAAATCGATCCTGACGCTCTATAGTTCCCCCACGGCTCGGTGTTCAGCAACGGCTTCCTATCTGATTCCTTCGGTATAACCAATGGAACTAGACAAGGTTGCCCCCTATCTCCCTTAATCTTTGTTCTTTCAATAGAACCCCTAGCCATTACCATACGCAATGATGCGAATTTCCCTGGTCTGCAGATAGGTCCTCAGCGTCATAAATTAAGTCTCTTTGCTGACGATGTACTACTTTTTGTGACCAATCCCGTTAATACACTTCCCTCCCTCCATACTACATTAGCTTCCTATAGTGCAGCCTCTTATTACAAACTAAACACTACTAAAACAGATCCCCTCCCGATTAACCTCACTGGATCCTTATCCCATTTAAAATCAATTTACAAATATAATTGGCAAACAGAATAGATAAAATATCTAGGTATTTATATTCCATCGATTACATCTAAGGTCTTTAATGTTAACCTCACCCCCCTCCTCTCTACACTATCCACTCTGACTAAATCTTGGTTGTCCTACGATATCTCCTGGATGGGCCGTATGGCAGCTTTTAAAATGTCCTTACTCCCTAAATTAATGTACTTGTTTCGCACCATCCCGTATACATTTCCTAAGAAATCCTTGCAACTTGGCATGTCTATTTTGACAAAGTATGTATGGGCGTCCAAGCCCCCAGCTATGGCCCTTAATAGAATGTCGCTACCTAGAGCTTTTGGAGGTCTGGACCACCCAGACCTGGTTGGTTATCATACCGCATGCCTTCTAGCCCCCCTTAAAAATTATACTAACACCAACTCCTCCACAGGATGGGTATCCATTGAACAAGCCTCGACCCCTCACATTCCCCTTGCAGATTTAATTAGAATTCCAAAAACGCTAGAACTGCTCAACTGTCTTTGCTCCCATAGACCAAAGCATCTTTGCAAGCCTGGGACTACTTGTTGGCCACTCTACCTGCCCCGGCAAGCGCTATACCCAACATCTCCATTACAACTGTTGCGAAATTAATCCCTAATCTCAATTTAAATTCATGGAAGACCCTGGGTATTACCGCCCTAGGAGATATATTAAATGCTCACTCCCTGCTCCCCTTCTCTGCCTTACAATGTCAATTCTCTATCCCACCCTCTGAACGCTACCATTACCTACAAATAGCGCATTGGTGGAAAGCTAACTTTTCTTCCTATACCCCCCAGACGCTACATCCCAGATACTCCTGTCCAGACCTTTCATGATAGGCACCAGAGGTGACATTTCCTTTTGGTATAGGACTCTGGTAACCCCTACTGTCTTCTCCAAAATGCCCTCCCATATGAAATGGGAAACGGATCTAGGGAAAACATTTACCTCTGAGCAATGGCGAAAGATCTTCCTTACCTCTTATGCAATGTCCCGCTGTTTAAATCACACAGAGATGCACATCAAATTAATTAATAGACTATACCTGACCCCGACCGCCTACATACTTTCTGGCCATCTTGCTCTAATCAATGCTGGAGGCTATGTGGTTGTATAGGCAACATTCACCATATTTTCTGGTCCTGCCCCATAATTCAACAATATTGGTCTGAAGTTTTCAATTTGATCTTCACAGTTTTTAAGATAGATATAACACCTGAACCAACCCTTGCTTTGTTCCAAGTGTACCCTCAGTAAATTCCCCCTGAGAAAAGATTTGTTTTGGGACATATACTTATTGCCGCCCGAGCCAACCTGGCCCAGCATTGGAAACAACCCTCCCCTCCACCTTTGCTACAAGTCATTTTGAAGACGAACCATCATTTCCGAATGGAGACAAACTTCTCCCCATTTGTTCCCTCGCACACCTCCCCCCATATGCGATGGCATTTATGGCACACATACGTAACGGAGGGCGAGGGTGCTAAATTTTACCCCTCCACCTCCCTTAAATATCCACGGCAGTTCGGCCTAAATGAGCCTCCAGAGGTTCAATAATAATCAGGGTTACACATACCTGCTCACCTTACTCAAAAGACCCTACCCCCTTAGGAAGTGTACTATGACATGTTATAACTATACCTTATATGTTATTATCTGTTATTGATATTATCTGTTGTTGATATTTGCTTTTTTCTTGTGGTTCTTTTTTTTCCCCTCTTATTTATGTCACCTATTCGTGTTCGCTCTGCGTGTCGAAGTACACTGTATTTTGAATATGCCTGTTACCCCCCTACCCCCCTACCCCCACCTCCCCTAATTGCCCCCTTTTTCTTTTCTGTACCCCATATTAAAAATCTGTCACAATAAAAATTTATTGATGGAAAAAAAAATCAGGAGATAGGAGCGCGTACCCGACTCACATTAAATGTGGGTATAGGAAAGCCTATCAAGGTATGTTTTAGTGCGATCGTACTCCAACTCACAGTGTGCAGGTGTGGGACTTTCATGTACAGGTTTCTTTTACGACCAACGAATATAAGGTGCGTGCCCCAACTCACTCTTAAGCATGGATAGGCGTTCCCATAAAGGTATCTTTTGAGGCCACACAATGAAGTTTCAAAAGCAGTCTTTTTAATACACTTAATTTCTCCAACAAACAGGATAAAAAATAAAATAAAAGGATCGTGAGGATGTCACAATGGCCTCCAGACTATAGATAGGACAGATGTTAAAACAAAGTCTACAACCTGGAGTGGTGTCCGGAATCGGAACCCAGGTGCATCTGACAAAGGAGCCACCTTGATAAAGACCCTGGAAGGGTCGAAGTTCTTGGATTACTCTAGATGTCATCAATAAGGGCCTAATGCAGGTCCAACCAAAATGGCAGCGGAACAATTTCTAGTTTTGCCACTGAGTTGGGGGTAAGTGTGTGCATTGGGGGGGGGGGGGGTTTGGGGCTGGGCATTGTTCTACTGTGGCTCATACAGAAAGTCTCAAAAGTTTTAAGAAGAGCTTCTTGTGTATATTTTTAACTTCCCTGTTATTTAGACTGTAGATCAGAGGATTCAGCATTGGACATATAATATTAGGGAACAAAGAGATATATTTTCCTTGGTTTGTTGAGTACTGTGTTGAAGGCCCAAAGTACATTGTAATCGCTGTGCCGAAGAATAAAACCACCACCGTCACATGGGAGGTACAGGTGGAAAACCCTTTAGACCTTCCTGCCGAGTGGATCTTCATCACTGAGGATATAATGCAAACGTATGACACCAGAATCAAAACAAAGGGGATAAGAAGAGCTATAAAACATGTAATAACCATTATAACTTCAATCTGCCGGATGTTATCACAGGCCAACTGGACGACTGCTAGGATCTCACACATGAAGTGATTGATCTGATTCGGATTGCAAAGAGCCAAAGGCATCAAAAGCGGTGGAAAAATGAAAATGATAAAGCTCGTTATCCACACTATGGCTGTCAGAGAATAACACACGCTCCATCTCATCAGCATCGGATAGTGCAGCGGGCTGCAGATGGCGATGTACCGGTCGTAAGCCATGAGGGTAAGCAGGAAGCATTCCGTACCGCCCATGAGGAGCACGGTGAAGAACTGCACAGTGCAAGCAGCCAGTGAGATTGATCTATGGTGGGAGAGGAGGTCTGCCAGCAATTTGGGAACAACGGAGGAGGTGACACACAGGTCCACAAAGGATAAAATGCAGAGAAAAAAGTACATGGGAATATGTAAATTTGGGTGATTTATAGTAATACATATTATACTAGCATTTCCAATAACAGCTACTATGTACCTCAGCAAGAAGAGAACAAATAATGCAGTATTAATCTTATAGTCATTGGAAAACCCCAGCAGTATGAATTCTCTGACCAACGTCCGGTTCCTTCTGTCCATCGGAGAAGAACCAGTAAGACCTGATTACAATGAAAAGGAATTGAGAAATTAGATATTGTCCTCCACATACATATCCAATTAAACAGTATTCCAATTAATACAAAAAATAGGGGTGACTAAACCTGTGCGCCAGGCAGCCAGAGGAGCATTTTAAACGGGTCTACCAACCTCCACAGTCCACCAATCTGGGGGGCCACCAGTGCCAAATGAAGGCCAAATTAAGGTCTAAATAGGCCAGGAGCTGAAAATTATCAAAGGCCTATTATGCCCAATAATAGGGGTTATGGCCAGCACCTAATAATGTGGGGGGCGAGACTAGTGTTCTGGTTGAGTGGTCTGCTCATGGGTGTGTCTCTATTTGTGTAAATACTTTCAACAAATTATATATATATATATATATATATATATATATATATATATATATATATATATATATAAAAGAATGTATAGAGTGCACTCTGTGATGTCCACCACCTTTTACATGCAATTATACAGTAGACAAAACAATTCATTAAAAACTATTTTTATTTCCCAGACATCGTGGGCGAAATGTAATAGGGTTCGCATATGTAATGAGATGCGAATTTGCGGCAAAAAATGCGATTTGCTGCGATTTCGGGCGATTTTTAGTCATGAAAATGTGCGCATTTTCAGTCATGAAAATGTGCGCATTTTCATAAATGCGATTTTGTGCAAAAAAAAAAAGTTTAAAAAAAAAAAGTTACAAAAAACCGGCGTGGGGTTCCCCCTCCTAAGCATAACCAGTCCCGGGCTCATTGAGCCGGACCTGGTTCCAAAAATACGGGGGACAAAAAGCATAGGGGTCCCCCGTATTTCTGAAACCAGCCCCGGACTCTTGGACCGGTCCTGGTTCCAAAAATACGGGGGACAAAAAATCTGGGGGTCCCCCGTATTTTGAAACCAGCACCGGGCTCCAACAGCCCGCGGTGTCATGCCACAGCCGGGGGACACTTTGGCAAAAACATGAGCCAAAACATGAGCACCATGGCTGGTCAGCCTTGGACAGTGTTCCTGGAGGAGTGGGGACCACCCAATAAAGGGGTCCCCCCCCCAGGCTTCACTCGTCCAGGGCTGAAGCCCGGGGCTGTCACCGGCGTCCGTGGCCAGTGGACGCCGGCCTATTAGGGTTAAATCGATCATACGTTACATTGCTTTATACCGGAGAACTACAAGTGCCAGCAGACCTCACCCGCATGCTGGGACTTGGAGAACCACAAGTCCCAGCATGCGGGGCATTAATGGGCCCGCTGGGACTTGTAGTCCACCTGTAAAAAGAATGTTTATAAAAAACACACACACAGAGAAGTAAAAGTTTATTACACACACACCTCACTTTTACACCAGCGTTACTTACCATTCCTGGATCCAGCGCTGGTCTGGCTGCTTCACAGCCGGCTCCCCCCGCACTGACAGGCAGCGGGGAGAACCGTCTTTCTCCGTGCGATTTTTACCGCGATTTTCAACCTATTAAATGTGCGATTTTCGGAAAATGTGCGATTTCGGCCTTTTTTTGACCAAAAATCGCACATGTCTAAAAAATCGCACCCTATTACATTTCGCCCCGTGTTTCAGTTCTTCCAAAAACGCAACGCGTTCCGTCATAAATGACTTCATCAGGGGACAGTTTTTCTAAACCATTAAATACAGGTTTATGGGATGGATCCTGATTAAGGATAGCTTTTGTGTCAAACAAGACACCTTATTCCAGCAGGAAAACAGATTTCAAATTAAATAGGATTTTCCAACAGGTAGCAAGCACTGATCAAATAGACATGATCATGTGTCACCAGTGTCTGACTACATGCTGTATTGCAGGGATTTACCCGGGAATATGGTCCCAGGATCATGCCCCAGCCTACACCAGCCTAGCCCCTGCATTTTCTGGTGTGAAGGGGAGAGAAAATCACCCCCTCCACCCCCTTTAACCGGCTATATCTTCAGAACCAACAGACCCATTTACATGAGACCAGTAACAAATTGAAGAACTTTTAAGTGGGCTTCGAAAGATTTTGGTCCCATGAACCTGGGCCATTTGTTTCCAGAGAAATCTGCCCTCAAAGAACATGAATAGCCATGAAATGACATTTCAGAAACAAAAAATTGATTTACCCGCAATATCTTTTGAACCAATGTATCCATATGAACTAGCCTGGTATCAGATTGAAGGCCCAGCGATTTGGGTTCGAATGAGATCTTCTTTGATGCCAGGGGGAGAACTGGCAGCCATCCGAACTGAATGGGGGTTGGAATTAGCGGATCCCATGTTATCCTATGGGGAAAATGTTCCAGTTTTGCCTGCCGTATCTCCGTTTCCAGGGGGCTAGCGATGCGGGGCTGGGCTCATTGGAAAGCCCCAGTCCTCATCTACAAAATGGGCCTATTTGAAGAGTGGGCCTGGAGCTCCATCAGGCCCATTGTTAATCCGGCCCTGGAGGCCGCAAGCGCTGAACATGCGGCCTCCCAGATGTTGCAATCACACCTACAGTAGGTTTTTAGTGGAAAGGGGGTATCACTGTAGCAACATTCTGTGTACCTGTGTACGGGTGTACAGATTTTTCCAAAGGGGGGCACTTCATGTATTAAGCCCCGCCCCATTTCCACCTGTGAATCACAGCACTGCTTTGCCCTGCTGCTGCTGGTCAGGTAGTGGTAGAGTGTGCAGGCTGGGGCAATATGTGCGCTTTGTGGGGGACCTTGAATGTACGCTACGTCTGACACGGATCTAGGCTGCCAATCAATTTTAATAAAAGTCAGTCGGGGCGGATGCCCTCACGAAGCTCCTAAACTTTTGCTTGCCCCTGGCCTGGGACTTTTCACGAGAGAGAGAGATCTGCAGCAGAGCAGGAACAGGGAGGAAGCCTTCCACATGCGGCACCCACACGTGCTATGCTGACATTTGATCCATTCAGGGCCGGTGCTAGGGCATTTGGTGCCTCCCTGCAAACTATAGATTTGCACCCTACCTCCTACATTTAACATGAAAGTACCCCAAATTCAAATTATGTCATACAGATACAGTATTGTGCTTAAGCTATTCGCTCGGCCAAAAGCCGGGGTTGCCACATCTGTATGCCCCTTAACTGTACACAATGTCAAATAGAAAAAAACCTTTGCTCACACTTGCCTACTTTTAAATTCTCCTCTCCGGGAGAAGCCCGGAGAGGAGTCTGTCAGCATCACGTGTGGGGGCGGGGGCCTGATGTAGATGTCATCAAGCCCCGCCCCCAGCATTGGAAATCCCTCCCAAGTTGTGGGGCCTCACTGAGAGGCGGGGCTAAATGGTGCTATTTGCATATGTAGCCCCACCCCCTCCTGGCGAATAGGCGCGAATCACAGTAGTTGGTAAATAGATAAATAGTAGGAAGATAGATGATAGTAGATAAATGTAGATAGATGATAGATAGGGGGTCACCGTCCCCCATTGCCGTCCCCCACCTCCCCACTCCCCCCTAGCCCTGACCGTCTCCCTGAAGTGGAGACAGGCAGGGTTCCCCATCCCTCGTCAACAGGAAAGTGGGAAACGCGTCCTAGTCAGATGTAGTGTGGTCTGGTGAGCGCCAGCACTGAATGAGTGACGCTATATCTGTAGATAAATAGATAACTTAGTCAGTAGTTCCAGAGCTGTCTCTCTCTACTGATCCTCTGGAGATTAGTGCACTGCAGAGCTGCACAGTGGGTTCTGATGGGGACATCTAGTGGCTCCTGGAAGTACTGCAGTCTCAGTAGTAACTCCATCTGTAGCAGGTTTGACTACCTTCCCGGAATGGCCGGGAGTCTCCTGAAAATCGAGTCCCCCTCCCGGCCTCCCGGGATGGTGGGAAAGTCTCCCGCAATTTTCTCGGAGCCCAGGCGCCCCCCTTCAACTACAAATGCAGGATTTTGCACAGTATGGGGAGGGGTGGGGCTAAAATGGCGTAAATCATGGCATTTCGCATAATTTAAGCCCTGCGAATCACAGCGTTTAATGGGGGCAAGGCTTCATGAAATCAGCCTCCTCCCCCCTGCATCCCCCACCATGTGCTTCTCCCAAAGAGGGAATCTAAAATGTGGGCAACTATGATCTGTAGCCATCTGCTGATCGCTCCTCTCTCCGGCTAGCCCTGACCCCTGCACCTACCCCCGCTTGTGCTCACACAGGAGACATTGTCATCATCAGCTGTGTGTTAACACTTCATGTTGCCGGCAGCAGCAGCAGCAGGACATCAAGCAGGGTGCAGAGCAGGGAATGCGCCTATCCTGCCTGGTTCCTCCCTGCTTTGCATCCTCTGCTGAGCGGGTTACGCCGGCCCTGGATCCATCGGCGCTAAAGATGAGGGTCCTAATAGTTAATGCCAGGAGGGGGCGGAGCCTAGGAGGCTGCAGTCGGCTGTAGCAGGCAGGAAGAGAAAAATCCTGTGTACAGCACTAGACATCTGCAGATGCTGTGGGCCTATTTTTGAGGTTGGGCCTGGAGCTGCAGCTCCATCAGGCCGATTGTTAATCTGGCCCTGAATGATGAGAGCAGAGGAAACCGTGAGTCTGGCCACTGTCCTCAAATTTGGGCTAGTGTGAACTAGAGATGTGCAGACTCGGATTCCAGAGATCCGAGCCCCCACGGATGGCATCATTCCGAGCCCGGTTCCGAGCAGCGCTCGGAGATTCCCGCCTGACTCTGGTCCGTCCGCATGGTCAGAACGTCATCTCCCGGCGCCAGATTTCGCGAGGCTTTAAATAGCGGCTGCCGCGCCCGCCATCTTCACTCCAGTCTAGTAGTGGGTTGGGAGAGGGTGTGTTGGTGCTGCTGCTGGGGCTTAAACTTGAGCTTGACCTTGAACGCAATATTTTTTATTCGCTGGGGCTGTCTCTCAGTGCTGCTGTGTAGTCTAACTGTGTACTTGTAGTACTACTGTCTCCTCTGTGCGGTCTACCTCTGGTGTGCTGTAATTATTTTATTCACTGGGGCTGTCTCCCTCAGTGCTGCTGTGTACTCTGTTTTCCTCTCTGCTTAGGGTGGGCTCTCCCTAGCAAGGAGGACAGTCTAACTGTGTACCTGTAGTACTACTGTCTCCTCTGTGCTGGGGTCTACCTCTGGTGCTGTGCTGTAATATTATATATTATATTAATAATTAATTATATTATATACATAGTCCACTGGTGCTGCCTGCACTGAATCTGCCAGTATTATTTAGTTACTCAGTCCACTGTTGCCACTGGCAGTGCTACTGCCTACCTAGTGTACCTACCTAGTACATACTAGGCTGCTATATCTAATTTAATTAAAAAATAATACTTGTGCTCTGTGGGACTGTAAAAAATTATTCCATGCTGCTGGTGCACTGACGTGTGCCACTGAGTGCCACTGCCAAGCAGTACCTAATAATACAATTAATTATTATAAATTCTGCTGGTGCATATTCATAATAGTCTGCTACTAGTGGTGTGTAACTACATTTTGTGGTGACCACTGGCAGTGCTACTGCCTACCTACCTAGTAGTTTATTTTCTCTACCTACTAGGCTGCTATATTATTAATAATTAATTGAATTATATATAGTCCACTGGTGCTGCCTGCCTGCACTGAATACTGTGAATAGAGGTTGCCAGCATTATTTACTCAGTCCACTGTTGCCACTGGCAGTGTTACTGCCTAAGTGTACCTACCTAGTAGTACAACTACATACTAGGCTGCTATATATAATTTAATACAAAAATAATACCTGTGCTGCGTGGGACTTTAAAAAATAATTCCATGCTGCTGGTGCACTGACATGTGCCACTAAGTGCCACTGCCAAGCAGTACCTAATAATAAAATTAATTATTATAAATTCTGCTGGTTCACATACTAGTATTGCTGACGTATCTACCTGTCTTGTGCCTAGTACTGTCTCATCTACCTGTCTGGTGCCTAGTACTGCCGTATCTACTTGTCTGGTGCCAAGTACTGCCGTATCTACCTGTCTGGTCTGGGGCCTACTTCCTAATACTGTCGTATCTACTGTCTGGTGCCTAGTACTGCCGTATCTACTGCTGCAGTGCCACTCTTACATGAGCCACGTGTTTGTGCCGCACACTTATGTGGCTTAGCATAGTTATCCAGCTACTTCGGTGCAACGTTTTGCCCTAAAAACAATATTGTGAGGTGAGAGGTGTTCAGAATAGACTGGAAATGAGTAAAAATGAATGTTATTGAGGTTAATATAGCATAGGAGCAAAAAAAAAAAAAAAAAAACAAGATTCTGCGATTTTAGCAGTTTTTATGCTTTTTTAACAAAAAAATCAGAACCCAAAAAATCCAAACACAAAACACTTAGGAGGTGTTTTGCCAAAACCCATTAGGACCCAAAACCTCAAGGTAATCAGAACCCAAAACCCAAAACCCGAAAAGTGTCCGGTGCACATCCCTTGTGTGAACCTAAGGGAGCAAAACAGTTCCCCTAGTAGTACAGCCCCCTTACTTTAGAAGAGGCCCAACCAGAGACATTAATCATTATGCAGGAGGGGAGTCAGCTCATCCTCTCAGGTCCCCCTCGCCTGAAGTTTTTTTTTAAATAAATTAGTTAAAAAATGCTTTTTTTAAATTATAAATATCGCATATTTTAATACTTTTCATGCATATTTTAAGTATTTTTCATGCATATTTCAAGCTTATTATGTTACATATAATCCTGTCTCTAGGCATTAGACCTCAATGGATAAAGAATGTCTTAAATCATTAACTTTTCTGTTACGTAATGCTAAATTATGGAAGGGCATGCTGGGAAGTGTAGTTCAACAACAGCTGGAGGGCCGCATGGTGAGCACCCCTTATCTAGTCTTACCTAATTAATGGATGAGTTTAGCTTTCTGGCAGCGGAGATTCCGGGGGCAAAATACTGACCCCGGAATCCCAACCAGAAGACCGGGGGCTGGAGTACCGACATCAAGAAGGAGATGGAGATGCCTGCACCGGAATCCCAACTGCCACCATTCCGATCATAAATATGCAGTGGTGGGTTACGGGTAAGCCTTGCAGTGGGAGGGTTAGGTTTAGGCACAAGGGAGTGGGTTAGGGTGTTAGGGGGGTAAGGGAGGTTAGGGTTAGGCTGTGGGGAAGTAGGGTTAGCAATATGAAAAATTGCACCTAGAGTACCACAGGTCAGGTCCAACCAGGGCCGGTGCAAGGGTGTTTGATGCCTCCTGCAAAGTATAAAAGCCCCCAGGACCTGATCTCCCAGGCAGCTCCACGGGAGGGGGACACACGATTAGACACTTGATATGCCAAGTTTTGCAAATGATAAATCGATTGTAATTTATCATTTGCAACTCCCAGGGAGCTGCAAGGTGGAGGGAGCAGGGTGGCGGCGGACATCGAGGCAGGGGATGCTGCAAGGCCACCAGCAGAGGACCGCTGCGAATAGGGCAGAGGCAGCAGGCAGGGGATGCTGCGGGGCGGGGGACACAGAGGCGGTGGATGCCGGCGAGAGTAAAGGAGAGCTGGGCATGGGAAGCCGAAGCAGGGATCTGTCAGTGCTGCAAGGGAAAAAAAGCCCATACAAATGAATGGGCAGCACGTGATTGGCTGAGCACTCTCTCAGCCAGTCAGCAATTGCCACCCCTGCCCACCTCGCAGTGTCCCCTGTCCGACCTCCCGACTCCGATGCGATGCAGACGAGGTGTCTAGACTAGAGATGAGCGCCGGGGCTGAAGAATTGGATTTGGATTTGTCGCCGGGATTTGGATTTGTCGAGTGGTGGTGAAAAGCTTTGGATGTGGATTTTTTTTTTTTATTAATGTTCAAAAAATGCCCAAATCACGTAATTTTTGCGTGTTTTGTCCCTAGAGTAATATTAACCTCAATAACATTAATTTCCATCCCTTTCCAGACAATTTTGATGACTTTACACCTCTCAAAATTGTTTTTAGGGCAAAGTAGCTGGATGACTATGCTAAGCCACACAAGTGTGCGAAACAAACACGTGGCTCATCTAGGAGTGGCACTGCAGCAGCAGACAGGAAGGCAGTTTGAAAAACTAGGCCCCAAAAAGCATCAGTTCAACACCCAATAAGCCCCCTATCTGGCTTGATCATATAATCTGTGTAGCCAAGGAGCAGTGGGTGATTCGTGCAGCACTGAGATCTACTACGAGGTTCCAACAGAATATGAGTGACTCTTCTTATCAGTTTAACACCCAATAAGCCCCCTAAAGAAAACTAAGCCCCAAAAAGCACATAATTGCAAAAAAGAGGTGCAAGATGGAATTAGCACTGGGCCCACCAACAATAAAAGAAGCAATGATAAAAATAGCACATCATGTATATAATAATAATTAATAACAAAAATATGATATATTTGCTCAGCTCCGCGATTATTACTCGTCTCTCAATACATTGCCTAATGAGTGTAAGGGAGGGGGGGGGGGGGGGGTAATTAGGTGGCAGATGGAAAAGAATTCCCCCACCTCTCTAGGACCACTTTTACCCATGGGTTGGAGATGTATACCTGTTCATTATGGAAACCAGGGGGCTTCCTTCTTAATCGTACATGTCAGATTAATACCCAATAAGACCCCTATCTGGCTTGATCATGTTTACGATGTGCAGCCGAGGAGCAGTGGGTGATTCGTGCAGCACTGAGTTATTCTGCGAGTGTGTATCTGTTTTGGTCAGTTAAATACCCAATAAGACCACTATCTGGTTTGATCGTGTTTACGATGTGCAGCCGAGGAGCAGTGGGCGATTCCTGCAGCAATGCAATAGCTGCACTGCAGAGCTGCAAAGGAACGGAACCTACTGACTAGACATAACCACCCCCTTACTTATATCCCCTTTAGTATATGGGGTGTGTCAGTGAATCTGCATATAAGGGATCTATTTGTAAGTTGGACAGTGGTAGCTGGATGACTATGCTAAGCCACAGGTGTGCGGCACAAATACGTTTCTCATCTAGGAGTGGCACTGCAGCAGCAGACAGGATGGCAGGTTGAAAAAGAAGACCTCAAAAGCACATAATGGCAAAAAAGAGGTGCAAGATGGAATTGTCCCTGGGCCCACCCACCCTTAGGTTGTAAATAGGACACTGGGGACTTGACAAACCAGTCATTTCAACCAGAGGTACTGAGAAACCTGTGACTGAAATGACTGGTTCATTTAGGCCCCCACGATTATGTACAGACTGACTAATCTTCACTCTTGTCAGTGTGTACATCCTTGGAGTCATCATCATCATCACACAATATCAGTTCATCACTGCTGGAATCCTCCATGAGCTTTGTCTGTGTTTTGCAATGGAAATGGTGGGAAAGGTCTTCAGTGTAGTTCATTTTTATGAACATAATTTTTCCAACATTTTGAGGAATTAGCCTCCGACGACGATCACTCACAAGTTCCCAGCAGTGCTGAACACTGTCTCCGAGTACACACTGGAGGGTGGGCAGATTAAGTAATACAAAGCCAGCCTGTACAAGGGCCTCCATATTGCCTTTTTTTCTTTCCAGTATGTGAAAGGACTCTCAGACATGCCATGGCAGTCATGGCTTCAGTGATCCGCTGTGCCACTGGGTGAGAAATGGCATATTTGGTCTTCCTTGCCAAGCACTGCTGAAGTGTTTTTTCAAAGTAGTATAATGGATTTTTCTTGGGACACTTCTGGGTTGAAGAACTAGCCCCAGCAACAGCAGTAACAGAGGCCTTTTGATCAAGGATTCTTCTGCAGAATCATGGAAAGGGGAGGATTCTTCTAGCACAATAGTAATATCAGAAGAACCATCCTTGATCATTACTGAGGATACTGAGGTTGAGGGTGAGGGTGTTGGTAGTGGAGATCCCAAGTGGTGGGGTCCACTAAAGAGAAGGGACACATTTGATGATGGACTTCTTGTTGATGTAAATTTTTCAGCACCAATTTTGGACACATCCCTATACTTCCCATGAGCTCGCTGCAGATGATGTAATAGGGTAGATGTTCTGAGATGCTTAATGTCCTTACCTCGACTTATTTTGTTTCCACAAAGACTGTAGATGGCTTGGCAAATGTTTTCTGAATTGGTGTGAAAATAATTCCACACATAAGATGTGGATTTGTTGGTCCTATGACCAGGCATGGCAATGGCAGTCTTATCATGGCCAACAGATGGTTCCACTTGTGCCTCACTTACACAAACAACATCCTCATCTTCAATATCCAATTCCTCAGTAGTGACATCGTTTGCTACACAAGTCAACACCTCATCCTCTTGCTCGACGGGAGTGGAAGGCGGATTCTCTGAGAAATTAGGCTGACACGTAGCACTCAAGGACACACTTGGACTCCCATCAGTGCTTTGTGACATTTCTGTTCCTAGACGCACAGTTTGTTTTGATGACTTAGTGGTTTGGCCTGTTTTCTCACTGGCAGAGCAGATTCCCAAGTCTGAGTCAGAAAAAGAGGGAAAGCCCAGAGTCTTTCCTTGCCACTGCACGATGTGAATTTCATCCTGTCAATTTTCATTCTTTAAGCTACAGGAGGAACAAACTTACTTTTTCTTTTTATTCCTGTTTTAGGTTTTTTTTTTGTTTAGAAAATTTTTGGGTACCTCTCCTTGCCCTGTTTGAGGATGAGCATCAGCGATGGCATTAGTATTAGTAGTAGTACCATATTCGTCACCATGAATGATGGCAGCAGCTGGTGCGGGAATATTTGGTCTAAACTGTTGGTTCTCCATTTTTAAATTAAATTTAAATAAGAGCAAAATATTTTTTTCTTGTTTTTGTGGACAGAGCTTGTATAGCGCTGCTTGGAGGCAGAGCAACCACACAACCCCCTTCTGACAGTATACTATCATGGGTGCAGTACACACAAGAATGAAGAAACACAGGAAAAATTAATTAGGATTTTTTCAATTCAATTTGTTTTTAATGCGCATCTTGTATAACGCTGCTTGGAGGCCGAAAAATCACACACCCACCTTCTGACAGTGTATAGTCTGGGTGCTGTACACACAAGGAATGAAGAAAGACAGGAAAAATTGATTAGGATTTTTAAAATTTAATTTGTTTTTAATGCGCAGCTTGTATACCGCTGCTTGCCGAACAATCACACACCCACCTTATGACAGTATATACTATGGGTGCAGTACACACAAAGAATGAAGAAAGACAAGAAAAATGTATGAGGATTTTTTGATTATAATTTGTTTTTAATGCGCAGCTTGTATAACGCTGCTTGGAGGCCGAACAATTACACACCCACCATCTGACATATATACTATGAGTGCAGTAAGAAAGACGATAGAAACTGATTAGGATTTTTGGAATTTAATTTGTTTTTAATGCGCAGCTTGTATAATGCTGCCTGAAGGCTGAACAATCACACACCCACCTTCTGACAGTATATACTATGGGTGCAGTGCACACAAACAATGAATAAAGAAGAGAAATATAGATATGGATTTTTTACTTTAATTATTTTTAATGAGCAGCTTGTATAATGCTGCGTGGATGCCGAACAATCACACATGGAACTTGCGGTGTATACTATTGGGGTGCAGTATACAGCAAAAAAATAAAGAACGGCAAAATTTATTTTAATTATGTTTTTTTTTTTTTTATGGACGGGCCTTGGATAAAACTGTGTGGACCATGGAAGCAGAACAATCACACACGGAACTTGTTCTGCTTCTGAAATTAGTATATGGTGTATTGGATTGCAGTGTAGCACACCACAGTGACCACACCTCAATGAAAAAAAATTAACAAAAGCTGACAGCCTGCCTGTGTACTACTGTACCCAGCAACACTGACTGACAGCCTGCCTAACACACGACCAGTACAATTACAATATTATTAAGTATATTTAATTATATATATAATATTAATATATATAACCCAGCACACAAACCCCTCTGCAGTCTGCACAGCACAAACCCCTCTGCACTACACAAACCCCTCTGCTGAGTCTACACTGCACTGCCACAAACCCCTCTGCACAGCACAAACTCCTCTGCACACTGCACAACACCCCTCTGAGTCTGCACAGCTCAAAACTCTCTGCACTGCACAACACCCCTCTGTCTGCACTCGGCACTGCACAACACCTCTCTGTCTGCACTGCACAGCACCCCTCTACACACTAATGATTGATGACAACAAGTGATTGATGACAAGTACAATTTCAAGTTCAACACCCCTGTACAATGCCCAGACCCGCCACAAGAAGAATTCTAATTGGCCCAGTCAAATATAATGGATGACCATTGATAGCTAAAACTATTGATGGTTATCCATCAGATAGTTGCAACTATCGATGGCTGGTTGCTGAATCGCCATCAATGGCAACCATCGATGGTGACTGCAGCGATGGCCATCCCTAGCATATTCCAGGGGTCAGAGGAGCACATGACCCAGCCCACAAATCAGGGGCTCCTTTGATCATCAGCATGTGCCGAGCTCCTCCAGTCACAGCTTGGCACAGGCTATTCTGATCCTGATGCTGTGATCAGGGGGAGGGGCTCGGCACCGCAGTGAGCCGCAGAGCCTGGGAGATGCTGGGATGACTTCCCCTGCTGCTGCTGGTCTCGCTGATGGACGTCCCCCCGCCCCTACCTCTGCTGCAGGCACCGCTGCCTACTTGCACACACTAGGAGGCAGGGCTGGACTGGCCACCTGGCACTTCTGGCAAATGCCAGAGGGGCCAATGGCAAAATGGGCCAATTTCTTCTTGTAAGTGGAAGCTCTGCCTCCCGATCAGATCACAGAGAGAGATACTGGATTTGCAGTAGGTCTGGCAGCTCTCTCTATGTGCCTCTGAGTTCCAGGAGAGTGGGGGGCATCACACGCCGATATTCCCCTCTCTCCTGCAAGCCGGGAGAGGTAGAACATACATGCACAGTGCACATGTGTGAACCCACTCCCTTATGCCATTGTGATTTCCAATGGAGCAAATGGGCATCCCAGCTTTAAAGAAAACACCGGTGACAGTAGTATAAGACACACAATCACACCCAATTCTGTTCCCAAGTGTCTAACAGTTTTTCTCCATCATCATTCTTCGTCATATTATAGATTTCTTTGGCAATACCTGCCTCGTTGTACATGTGTAAAATGAATGCCTGTGTGGTTAATGTTGCAGCCTGGCATCTCTTGTACACTATGGGGATTATTCAGGTTAGATCGCATAAGCGTTCCAACTAGGGTGGCCAATCCCGGGATCAGCGGGATCCCGGGATTTGGCCCCAAAATGTCCTCTGACTGTCACGCTGCGCAGGCCACAGCAGCCTATCACAGGTGACTGCTTCCGGCCGCACTGACCTCCCCTCCTGCAAGCTTCACCGTCCGCAGCGCTATGTGCCCCACTCCAGCCCGCCTATGTAAGGTAATCTGAGGGGCTGCAGCAGGCACCCCCAGTAGCGTTGCTCTGTCCGCCCGCCCGCCCATGTCGATAACCGCCCACCCCCCCATGTCGATGCCCGCCCGCCCACCCCCCATGTCGATGACCGCCCGCCCACCCCTTGTTGATGCCCGCCCACCCGACCATGTCCACCCCCCCCCTGCCATGTCGATTAAACGGGTGGACAGGGCATGTTTTTCTTTTAGGGATGCCAATCCCGGGATCCCGAGAATCCCGGGAATGAGCATTTTTCAATCCCAAAATCCGGGATTGAAAAAATGCCCTGGGATTGGCATCCCTAGTTCCAACCCACATTTTTTTGATTGTCGGGAAATGGAGAACAATCTAAACAGGTATCGAAAACTCCAATTCATCTGCCTGATTGACAGGCAAAAACATTCACGGAGAGGGACAGGGGCAGAATTCAAGCATGGTAAGGCCAAGTACTGTGTGCCTGTAATGCTGTTTTACTTGGCCTGGCAATGCCCCCTGCTACTGCAATCCTGCATAAGGTCAGACTTAATAAGGCTTACAGCCGTAGGTGAACATGGAGACCAATGCTCGTGGGGTTCATCCCAGACTGTGATCACATTGCAATGGTAAGAAAGGGTGTTACACTGCATCTTCTGGATTATGTCAGTTACTCCAGGCGTCCTGTGCCGACCCAGCAAAAGAGTAAGTGACCCAGCACAACAGTGACCTAGCTACAACAGTGACCCAGCACAAGAGTGACTGACCCAGCACAAGAGTGACCTAGCACAAGAGTGACTGACCCAGCACAAGAGTGACCCAGCACAAGAGTGACCTAGCACAAGAGTGAGTGATAGACTAGTATTGCTAAATGTCAGGCACCTACTTGATGGATTTTAGCAAACCAGAAATCTTTCCTATATTCCCCCTTTTTTATGTACAGAATTTTTTCAATAATTTCCATGTTTTTTTCTTTCCCCACCTAATGCATTTATATATATGTACAAGCTTTAATATCACCGTTGTGGAAGTACCTGATGCAGTTTGGTGCTCACCAGTATTTGCTGAAAAGGTTTTCTGCACAAGGTATTTTTGTGCAAACAAAGTATTGTATGTAAGTGTAAATAAAACATATATGCCAATTCTGAAACATTTATACTGTATGTTAAAATGTACAAAGAGGCAGAACGCAGCACTACCCCAAATCATAATATACCATAACCACACTTATTGCACACATATTGATTTTTCATGTCAACATTTTATTTGTGTTGTTAGTTTTGTCAATGTCTGACTAATGAATGTCTAACTTTTGTCAATGTCTGACTCAGTCCGGATATTTCAAATTATTTTGATAGAGGTCCACAAAATCAAATCTGTAATGTAATTAATAACAAGTTTTTATTTTGGTGCTGAAACTTATACTACATTCCTTTAAAATCGGTTTCAGCACCAAAATAAAAACTTGAGGCTTAAATTTTTTTTCGCCTTTACGAGCATGCACCGCTGGGTAGCTTGATTTCCCCTTGAGGCAGGACCGAGCTGTCAGTCCGTCTTCTGTGCCTTTATGTTTGTTTGCTGGGTCCTTGGGGCTTCTCCACATTGCAGTGCATGAAGGACTGGGATCCACTCAGCGCCTCAGAATCCACAACAGTCACTTCCCGGAACACGGCGTCAGCCCGCTCACGTGACTTACACTGGCATCATGGTGGGGGGGACTGGCCTCTCTGCATCGCGACTGCTATGCTACTGTAGAGCTGCAATACTAATCTATATTCTAGAGACAGTCCGGTTCCCTGTCCTTTGAGGTCTGGAGTCCGCCAGTTGCCTACAGTTGGTCTAACTAATGCATGTCACATTTTGTCATTGTCTGACTAATGCATGTCTAACTTTTGTCAATGTCTGACTAATGCATGTCTAACTTTTGTCAATGTCTGACTAATGAATGTCTAACTTTTGTCAATGTCTGACTCAGTCCGGATATTTCAAATTATTTTGATAGAGGTCCACAAAACCAAATCTGTAATGTAATTAATAACAAGTTTTTATTTTGGTGCTGAAACTTATACTACATTCCTTTTCAATCGGTTTCAGCACCAAAATAAAAACTTGAGGTTTAAAAATGTATTTGCCTTTACGAGCATGCACCGCTGGGTAGCTTGATTTCCCCTTGAGGCAGGACAGAGCTGTCAGTCCGTCTTCTGTGCCTTTATGTTTGTTTGCTGGGTTCTTGGGGCTTCTCCACATTGCAGTGCATTAAGGACTGGGATCCACTCAGCGCCTCAGACTCCACAACAGTCACTTCCCGGAACACGGCGTCAGCCCGCTCACGTGACTTACACTGGCATCATGGTGGGGGGGACTGGCCTCTCTGCATCGCGACTGCTATGCTACTGTAGAGCTGCAACACTAATCTATATTCTAGAGACAGTCCGGTTCCCTGTCCTTTGAGGTCTGGAGTCCGCCAGTTGCCTACAGTTGGTCTAACTAATGCATGTCACATTTTCTCATTGTCTGACTAATGCATGTCTAACTTTTGTCAATGTCTGACTAATGCATGTCTAACTTTTGTCAATGTCTCATTAATGCATTTCTAACTTTTGTCACTGTCTAACTAATGCATGTCTAACTTTTGTCAATGTCTGACTAATGTCTGTCTAACTTTTGTCACTGTCTAACTAATACATGTCTAACGTTTGGTGTCTACCTATTGACTGTCTGACTAGACATTGTCTGTGAGCCATACCACACCCATGGAAGGAGGGGCAGATGTAACATGTGCAGAGTGAGTTAGATTTGGGTGCGGTGTGTTCAAAATGAAATATAAATTGTTGTATAAAATGAAATCCATCTAACATCTTTGGGCTTCATGCACAATAAGCTGGTATTTCCCTGCACAGAAACAATATCAATGTATTTGCTTCCCTTGTATCCTTGCAAGTACTTGCTTAATTACTTTACTGAATCTGGCCATAGATTCCCCATATATTGAATTTGAGAATTAGAACTAAAAGCACTGTAATACTGTAAACTTAAAAAGCTTTAACATCAATAATAAAATATCAACTAAAAACATCAGCGTCGCTCACATTTGTTACACAGGGCCAGATGTATCAAGCTTCAAAAAGTGAAAAAGTGGAGAGTGATAAATATAAAATGGAGAGTGATAAATAACCAGCCAATCAGCTCCTACCTGTAATTTTTTAAACCCAGCCTATAACATGACAGGTAGGAGCTGATTGGCTGGCTGTTTATCACTCTCCATTTTATCACTTTTTGAAGCTTGATCCATCTGGTTTCATAAACTCAAATAAAAAATGTTGCTTGAAAAAAGATTCTATTTCCTATGTAAGGAAACATTACAGGTCATTAATGTGACGAAAAATGTTTGCTTGCCAATTTTCCCACTTATTTTGACAAATTCACTTGGCACTGAAAGGGTTAAAAAGATTCCACCTAATATATCCAAGAAATATATGCTTAAATGTAAATGGGATCACTTAATAAGAATGGCTTAGTTGATCTCCCATGAATTGTCGTAGGTGCAAAACCTAAAATAATACCACGTAAAGATACAGTAATACATGACAACAATAAATTGCAATATACAGATGTGCCTACATACATCTCGGTTTTAGCGTGCCAGGTACAGTATGGCACAATTTGGCACACCTTGGACTCTAAACATTTGCTTCTCTAATCTATGACTTTATACAGATTCTACTGCGGTAAAAAAAAAAAATTAAAACCATCTACTTGCTGCAGTTGGTAAAGCAGCCAAGCCGAGTGTTACATGTTGTGTCAACATGAGAAATATACCAGTAAAAGTGTCTTGTTCTGAGTACAGATCGGACACCTGCTGGTTGTATACTATAAGTATAGCTGCGGTCACTAACCTCTTACAGGGACCTGCTCACAGAACGCAGCTCTGCAAGTAAATCATCTGCAAAACACAGTTCATGTCACCATACTGATAATGTGTAAGCTCTTGAGATCAATTAGAGGTCTACCATTATAGATCATTTATTTATTCAAACTTTTTGAACAAACGGAAAACCAATATATTTTGCAATTATACATACTGAGAATTTTCCTCTAAATTACAGTAAATTACAGTTGTTTTTGCATAGAAATGCAATAACAATTTTAAATAATAACAATAATAATAATAATCACATTTTTAAGGGTACAAATACTGTTTTACCACAAGCCTATCTGGGATCAGTTACTCTAGCCGATTGTATATCTCTGATGTACGCCCCATTTCATTGCTTTGGCCATCAGTTTTGCAGAGTATAAGGGTGTCAATCTACTAAGCCCCCTTGTTTCTGCTGAGTTGCTATGAACGTACAGTGGGTTTGTTAATTTACAAATTCTGGTCATGTACCAGCTCCCATGTTGGTGAATTAGTGTTTTCTGATGGTGAAATTATTCCTGATTGGCTGTAGCCAAACATTGCTGAACATGAAACACTCACAAGTCAGTCAGATCCATCCATATTCCTGTGTATAAAAGTAAAAGGACAGAGTTCAAAATTAGAAAAAAATAAAATGGTGTTCTGTCCACCCTCCTGAGCATAACCACCCCCAGGCTCTTTCAGACGATGCTGGCTCTCAAAGTACCGGGAAAAATGACATGAGGTCCCCTGTATTTATAGAATCAGCACTTGGCTCCTCGACCGGTACAAGTTTAAAAAATATGGGGGGAAAAAGACACAGGGCCACCAGCCAGTAAGGTATTGCCACAGCCAGGGTATGTTCATTTTTGTACTTGCAGCCATGGTACTTGTTAGCCCTGGTCGGGGTCCCTGGGGGAGTGGGGACCGCCTGAATAAAGGGGTCTGACCCTCTAAAATGACTACAGACCTTGTATGCATGATCAGCCTGTAGATTGAGATGCAGCTGAGGTTTAATATTCAGTATACTGAAACTTCCATCACTTAGAAATAAGTGTTTTTAATGGAGCTGTTTTAGTTCTGGTTTCTCACAGGCAAATGTTGAGGTAGATGGGGACACCATGAGCAGACACAAGAGGATGGGTGTACTGTATGTCAGCAAGAGGATGGGTGTAGGACAGTTATGGACCTTTGTCAGAACTGAGAACTTCCAAGGGGGGGGAATACCTAATGGGCTATGACATAGATAAACCGCTCATGTCCTTCTCCTTTGTAGCAGAGGGAGCCATTAGTGGAAGGGCATCACACACCTCCGGTTCCCACTGAACATGATGGAGATGTGACATTATTCAAGATTATATTATAGACTATGCACAAAATGTGCCTAAATTCTAAATCAATACTAAAACCAATCTATATCTTGTATATAAAATTCCAAGGCTTATTTTTTATTTTTTTTGTCTGTCATGCAGTCATGCCTATACCAACTGGGATGAAACCATGAGGTTGTCCATGTTTTAGGGGAGTTAGGGTCCTCCTATTGATGTAGGCTGGGCAGAATTTTGACCAAGTGAGCCTGTTCTCGTCCTTCCACTGAATGGATTTGACCAAAAACTGGATTGGAAATATTTGGGGTTGGAGTCCTGGTTGGACTGAGTTAGGGTCCCTGTTGTTGGATGTTTCATCAATTTTGACTCAAGGAAACTTTCAGTTTGCAAAACTTGCAGAAAATTAAAGAAAAATTCCAAACAGATATATTTTCTGAGTTAACCCTGAAACCTTTATGTGTTCCCGAAATGTCCAGATTTACTGTATTGCAGCTTGGAGTCTGCAAATCCACATGCAATGTGGGGAAGTTTGCAAAGTTCTCAACCGCATTTGATTTATCCGAAACCCCAAATAGAACTGAAGAATGATTTTATTTGATGCGTCAGGAGGCTGCAGTTGCCATTTTGTTTATGGGCAAAATTGCCCTATACTGGTTGTATTGGTTAAGGCTCCACATCACAATTACTACCATCCCATCATTACAAATTGTGGTCATATTCTTATATTTAGAGTAGTAATAAAGCAGATTTGCACATACTCTTGTATATGTACTGTTAATATATACACTAAATATCTATATATACTGAGTCTGCAGACTTATGTAGGAGTCCTTCAGGTAAGTTACATAAACATGTTAACAAGGTATGGACATGTATAAATACACTTTATCCACATATATCTGTATGAGATCAAAAGATAGAATTAGATGTAAATATCCAATATTTAATGTATAGTGTCTTATATTTCCAAGGTTTCCTGGAAAGGAAGAGCTGAAAGTGTAGTCTAAATATTTATAACCCACGTATCAATTATTCCTTAAACTCAGGATAAGAAAGGGAGAAAATTTAAAGAAATGTTATATACAACATACAGTAAGGAGGCCTCAATAGCCCAAAATATAGTCAACCATCAAGGCATACCCACTGTAATAGACTGGGTTTGTTCAAGGAGTCACATCATGGGAACACCGTATTCTATTTCTATATTTTGTATAATATCACCCACTTTATATGAAGTTGGAATAAGTCTCCCCCCCCCCCCCCCCAAAAAAAAAATGACCCAATCTATTCAATTTCTATTTCGTAGTTTCCTATAGTTAAATATACTTTGGAAAGAGTTAGGGAACAGTAATACATCAATGGCGACGGATCCCAGATGGAACTCTGGTGGCCCATACTTCAGGATGAGTGTGTTCTCGTCTTCATATAGATGGAGGCATCTCTACCTCATATGTAGTGGGTAAGGACACATAGATCGCTGACCATCCTAGAGCCCACATGGAACTCTGGTGGCCCATACTTCGTGATGAGTGTGTTCTCGTCTTCATATAGATGGAGGCATCTCTACCTCATATGTAGTGGGTAAGGACACATAGATCGCTGACCATCCTAGAGCCCAGATGGAACTCTGGTCGCCCATACTTCGTGATGAGTGTGTTCTCGTCTTCATATAGATGGAGGTATCTCTACCTCATATGTAGTGGGTAAGGACACATAGATCGCTGACCATCCTAGAACCCAGATGGACCTCTGGTGCAATAGAATTGGTGGTATATGAATGAGTTTCACCCCACAATATCAGATATTGTTAAGTTCGATTGAGCCGTTCAGAACTCAAGAGCCCAAATGAATTATCCAATAGGCCTCTCATCTGTTAAGTTGCCCAAACCGGTCACCGCTTCTACTCATAGGTTTAACATGTTCTATTCCGATAGCTGACATGCCTTCTAGTCTACCTTGATGGCAAAAATTACAATGTTTAGAAAGAGGATGATTACGGATTCCACTTAGTATCTTGCGCCTATGCTCCATAATTCTAACATGTAAGGTACTTGTGGTGCGACTAATTGTTTTCTGCATTTACATGTAATGAGGTAGACAACAAAAGTTGTTTTGCAGTTTCTGAATCCTCTGGTGTAAAATAATTTGTCTATTGTTTTAGAGGTAAAATTATTTTTTTTTTTTTCTGAGGCAGAGTTGACACACCAAACAGTTTACAAACAAGAGAAAAGAGAAATTACTCTCTTTTTTGGGGGGGCACGCTTTGAATTTAAAACTTAACGTTTAATCATGTATTCATTAAAAAAGTTTTTTTCTCAATGACATAACAGGACCAACATACATAAAACATACAAGGAGTTTTTTTCTCTTAAGAACTCTATTTTATTGAGAGTTCTAAAGTTGTTGTGAATTGGTCTAAAATAGTACGGGGCTTACCAATCTAAGAAAAGTTCTGATTGAGAGCTACCAATCACACAAAAAAAGTGGGGGGTAGAGGTACCACAGTGTATGGAGTGGAACGCGAATATTTTGATTATATTTATCTTACACCAATAATATTTATTTATTTATTTGATGCTTATCAGGCCTGATCTCTCCTCTTTATTTTTTGAAAAGATAAGAGGGGTGATCCTTTTTTATAAAAGTGAGGTTCAGGAAGTAAAAAAGTAAATGCGCTTTTCTTGAGAGAGTAATTTTTTATATAGCCAAAAAATTGGTATATAGAACACCAAAAATAAGAGATAAAGAGTAGGACAAACTCGTGTCAGTACACCCCTGCAGGTTGCTTGTTACCACGGTGACTGCTGCTGATTGCTCTTACCGGGCTGGCTCTACCAGTCCTTACAATTGAGCGGGTCTGTCCGTGTGACAGTTGCAGATTTGGGTGTGAAAAGAGTAAGGATATTAGTCCCTCAATGTTAGAGTGGGTGACTCCCTGGTTGGCAATGCCCTTGCAGGGAAGTCTACCCTCAATCAATGAGGTTTGTACCCTAAAAGTGTACAGATTAAGGGCAGATATATCGCATTCCTGGGTGTCTGTGCACGCTGCTTTCTCCCACTTGCTTTTCAGTATTGGTGGGCGATGAGCTGTGCACTCTACCCTTAAGTGCAACTTGAAAAATACCCACAGGTAAGGAAAAGAAAGAACAACAGGCAAGAAAAAGCCGGGAAGAGTATATGCTTTGATGGAAGAATATATCACGACAGAGATTAATATCTTGTCTGATTGTATCCACTAACTCATATGCGCATATGCATCAACCTTCCTGCTATATATGTTCCTTGGTTTATGCAGGAAAATAAGTAAATAAATAATTAAATAAACAAATAAACAGTCTTCACTATTGGTAATCTCTCTCTCAGAAAGCGTAGATGTGTTTATACAAATAATTTTTCTGAAAAGTTGCTCCCAGAAATTTCTCTCCCGGCAGGGGAGGCACAGGTAATAAATATCAATAAGTTGCTTGGTCTATGGTGTATATTCCAAGCTACGCTCTAATACATAGCATATCATATAAATTGGCAGACAAAAAAGGGTGGTAGTCACAAACATTTGTTTTTTGAAAATAGCCCCTGAATAGGGGACTTACCACCACTCAGATTGTTGCCGAGTTGTAGCCAGAAAGAGTGTCTGTCTGCCGAAGAGAAATCTCTGGATCTCCTTTGCTCAAGGCCTGAGAGCAGTGGTGAGGAGTCTGGTTCCCCCTCAATGGCTTAGGGTGTAAGCTGGATGTGGGATAGACAGCTGTTTCGCGGAGGTCCCGCTTCCTCAGTATCCATGGATATCCTGTGGGGATTTTTCAAGTTGCACTTAAGGGTAGAGTGCACCGCTCATCGCCCACCAATACTGAAAAGCAAGTGGGAGAAAGCAGCGTGCACAGACACCCAAGAATGCGACATATCTGCCCTTAATCTGTACACTTTCAGGGTACAAACCTCATTGATGGAGGGTAGACTTCCCTGCAAGGGCATTGCCAACCAGGGAGTCACCCACTCTAACATTGAGGGACTAATATACTTTCTCTTTTCACACCCAAATCTGTAACTGTCACACGGACAGACCCGCTCAATTGTAAGGACTGGTAGAGCCAGCCCGGTAAGAGCAATCAGCAGCAGTCACCGTGGTAACAAACAACCTGCAGGGGTGTACTGACACGAGTTTGTCCTACTCTTTATCTCTTATTTTTGGTGTTCTATATACCAATTTTTTGGCTATATAAAAAATTACTCTCTCAAGAAAAGCGCATTTACTTTTTTACTTCCTGAACCTCACTTTTATAAAAAAAGGATCACCCCTCTTATCTTTTCAAAAAATAAAGAGGAGAGATCAGGCCTGATAAGCATCAAATAAATAAATAAATATTATTGTTGTAAGATAAATATAATCAAAATATTCGCGTTCCACTCCATACACTGTGGTACCTCTACCCCCCACTTTTTTTGTGTGATTGGTAGCTCCCAATCAGAACTTTTCTTAGATTGGTAAGCCCCGTACTATTTTAGACCAATTCACAACAACTTTAGAACTCTCAATAAAATAGAGTTCTTAAGAGAAAAAAACTCCTTGTATGTTTTATGTATGTTCGTCCTGTTATGTCATTGAGAAAAAAACTTTTTTAATGAATACATGATTAAACGTTAAGTTTTAAATTCAAAGCGTGCCCCCCCCCCCCAAAAAAAAAGAGAGTAATTTCTCTTTTCTCTTGTTTGTATCATATATTACTCTCAGGGGAGCACCTCCACAACATCTACTTGTGCAGTGGCACGTGATAAATTCAAACTGTGGATCATCATATACATTACACATATTGTACTCTAAACTATAGGTGGTACTAGTGCACAGGTTATCAGTCCCCATACCCCTTTCCCTATTTTGAAATAGACACCAAACAGTTTGTATTGCCACATTTGTGGTAGCCTGGTGGTCTTACGGGTAGCCAACTCATTTTCTCACTATCTGTGCTTATAGATCTTTTGGAGAAATTACTTTGTGTCGGTTTATACTTCAAGTTGTCTGATTTATGAAAGATCACTTTTCCCTCTACTCGTGTCCCATAATTAAGATGAGTGTCATGTAACAGTATATTCGAGATCCTGCTTATGATTGTTTTAATCACTTTGGCGTAGCTATTATATTCAGTGTTGAAGGTACAGGTTTTATTGTTGTCCCATGTTTTTACTTTGGAGCTGATGCCTGTTTAATTATTTTGTATTAAATCCTGTCTAGGGATGTTAAACATTTTGTTAAAGGCTTTCATTAGAATATGTTGGGGTTATCCCTGCTCCTCAAAGGATTCCAACAGGGTTATTTCCCTGTCTCTTGAATGCGTCCTCTGAAGAGCAGTTACATTTAAGACAAGTAGACCCTTGGGTACAGTATGTTGGATACCCAGGGTCTTGCATGTGTGCTCTGGAAGTTTGAGTATATATTTAGATCAACCAGTTTGGTATATGTTTCAGTTGTTAAGGTGCCATCTTTATTTGGAAGGCGACATCAAGGAATCTAATAGAATGTGCACTGTGCGTGGAGGTGAGGGTGAAACCAAAATAATTAGTGTTTGTACTCTCAGATAAATTAATTAGTGAAATGTCATCCCCATTCCAAATAATAAAAAGGTCATCAATGAATCTCTGGCAGAGTAGCAGGTTTGCCTTGCATTCCCCACAATATTCTTTACAGAGACACCAACAATCCTACTCTTCTCAATATTCTCTATAGAGGCACCAGCAACCCTACTCTTCACAATATTCTCTACAGAGACACCAATAACCCTACTCTTCACAATATTCTCTACAGAGGCACCAGCAAGCCTACTCTACAAAACAATTGCTACAGAGACACCAGCAACACTACTCTCCTCAACATTCTCTACAGAAGCACCACCAACCTTACTCTCCTCAACATTCTCTACAGAGACACCAACAACTCTAATCTCTACAACATTCTCTACAGAGGCGCCAGTGGTGAAACTATAAATTATGTACCCCCCTGATGCAAGTCCCCCCAGTAGGGTTAACAACAACCCCCCCTAGTTTTAACAAACCCCCTCCCCGGTAGAGTTTACAGATACCCCCCCCAGGGCCGACTCTACCACTAGGCAGCTTTAGGCAGCTGTCTAGGGTGCCAGATTCTAGGGGGTGCCACCAAGTCTGCCTATCAAAAAATCAATGATGTCTGTGACGATCCTTGTTGTAATTGTGATGGCAGTGGAACTTCTAAGATCTCACCTCCATGCTTTCTCTTGAGGCATACTTCCTTATGTTGCTGCCCTCCCTTTCTGTACTATGTTAAGAGTGGCAAAGGGGAGGGTGCTGGGGGCCTCCAGAGAAAGCAGGGGTCCTGCCCACCTTCCTGGGGGGCTGGGTGGACCACTCAGTTTTTGGGAGGTTCCCTGCCATTCTAGAATGTTAGGCAAGTATGAGTTAAAGGGCTGTAAATTGGTTATTGGTGGCAGTATGGGGATGAGGCGGGGGCGGCAGTGGGTTGAAGTTTTGCCTAGGGTGCTGAGAAGCCTTACACCGGCCCTGCCCCCCCCCCCTTTGTGTGGCCATTACTTCCTCCCGCCTGCCTACGGGTCCCGGGTCTCCCGATTACTGCTGCTAATGAAAAGTGACACTCGGAAAATGCTAGATGAGGCATTCCAAAAACTGTCTGCAATATGGGGGCAGCCATTTTCCGAGTGTCACTTTTTTAATAGCAGCAGTAGCCGGGAGAGCTGAGACCTACAGACAGAAGCGCCAGCGGCAGAGGCAGATGGCAGTGTGTAACAGCCCCGCAGACCCCCGGTGCCCACACCTTCTCAGCACCTCCCCGCCTTGCGGGGGATGAGGGGCTATAGTTACGCCACTGAGAGGCATCACAGCCAACAATTTATCTTGTCCCACCGCACTGGTAAGCCACTACAGATCCATACGGAGCTTGCCCATTCAGGTTTTTCCTCAAAGTCACAAATGTATAGGTTTGCAAAGCTAGTGGAAAACCTGGTCCCCATTGCGGTGCCCTGTGTTTCTAGAAAATACTGGTAATCAAACAAAAAATAATTTTCCCCCAGGATGTAGCTGATGATATAAAAAATGAAGGAACGGAGTGAAGGTGAAACTTTCATCTTCTAATATATATTTTTCAATAGTTTAAGGCCAAGTTGGTGTGGTATATTCAAAAAGAGGGCTTAGACATCACAACTTAACAACTTGTATCCATCCCTCCGTTCGACATTATGAATCAGATTGAAAAAAATGTTTAGTAACTTTAATATGTGACTTTTGTCTTAGCACATACTGTACTTTTGTAAATAGAAATCAACAAAAGAAGAAAGGTTACTTGTGAGGGAACCCACTCCCAAAACAATTGGACACCCAGGTGGAGTGTCAAATGACATGTGTATTTTGAGTAAATAAATAAATAAATAAAAAAAAACTTGGGGGTGATGGTGTGTGAGCTAAACAAAACAGAAGTGGTACCCCTTGATATTGCATTCCTCTCTACTGCCATGTCCAGCAGATTCGTAAGGTTTTTTTTTTTAAAAAGGGTGGTGGGATTGTCATCAAGTTTTCTGTAAAATTCTCAATGTTACCCAGTTGTCTCATTGATTCTGCTGAGTAGTCAACAGTGTTTAAGATGACAATCCCACCACCCTTATTGGCTGGTTTTATGATAATGTCATTGTCTCCATGAAGATTTTTAAGGGACAGACTTCTCCTTTTGTGAGGTTATCCATTAATTGTTTTTTGTCTGCTCTTTCGCACGGCTGTTTGAATTGTTTCGTAGTATTTGTATAGAAATATTCAATGTGGGGACCCTTATATTGGAGAGGATAGGAGTTAGATTTGTTCTTAAAGGATCTTGCTTTATTGATGTAAAATACTTTGACCACCTTTGTTATTTTGGGTTCTGATTGTAACCATTCCAAATTTAACAGGGCTTCATCATCTCCGTGGTCAAGGATGGTGACACTCCCTGTACTTTTCAGTTCTTTTGACAGAAAGAACCTTTGTCTACTCAGGGACCTAACATACCTATTAAGATCAATAAAAAGCTTGAAGGTATTTGGCTTATTTGCCCAGGCAGAATGTAGCCCTTTTTCTAGGAGTTGGAATTCCTCATTTGTCAAAGTTTTCGTTGATAAATGACCAAACTATACAGCTGCCTTGCTTCCTTTGGCCACCAGCGGTCTCCGCAGTAAAGGCCCCCATTCACTACAGCGATTTGGCCAGTTTTAATCGAATCCCAATTGATCGTGATGATAAATCGGCCCAAATCGAATGCCTTTCATATCCCATACCTGCAGTATGACAATTTCTTTTCGACAACGAAATTTCACCTGAAATGGGACCCTTATGTTGTGTCCATAGACCCTGATATAAGGGACCAAAATGGTATACCTCCCCCTAAAGCCTCATAATTCCAAAAACTTAACTCCCCCTTTGGATTGTCTATTCGGGAAGATAAGGAATCAATCCAGATGCGCCTATAGAGAAGTGGGAACTTAGGCCTCCAACTCGAATAACCATTAAATCGAGTAACTCCATTTGATGTCCTGGGAATCACAAGTGTATTTTTCTAATACCAATCCGTTTTACCAGGACAAGAATATTACAATATAGTTACGCCATATAACATCTGGTAATATACTTCTCCTCCCCCCCCCCTTTTTTTTTTCTTTTCTACCTTTGTCTTCTCATGTGCTGTCAGGTTGATTTGATGTGGATAAGATGATTACTATGTATACCATACAGTACAACTACCTTGGTTTGTTCAATTCTGGTACAGCTCAATCCCCCAAGGGGAACTGTTTATTAGTGAACCATTTGATATCCTTTTCTCTGTAAAATTATACAGTATATAGTTCAGGGAGTTAGGCTACTATGGGACTCGTGGGGCGGACTCTTATTAATCTTTATGTTCACCTCATCTACATTGTACCTTGTCATATGTATTCATGTATGTAACTCGTTATTATACTTCACATAAAACCAATAAAAATTGTTAATACAAAAAAAATTGCTCATTGTGCGTGTATAAACGTGTATATATATATTGCACGCAACATACAAAAACATTTTTTTTTTATCACAAATAACAGCTACTGTATATCTCAAAAGGTTCCCTAATAGTCTCCCATATCTACAAAGAATTGTATCTGAGGAGCAGTACAGAGGTAACTATAGAGAGAATTTAAATATTGGATCCGCCAAGGCAAAGGGAGATAAAACAGAGGAAAATGACAAAGATGGGATAAACAGTGTTTAAGGGAATTTTACTGATTCAATTGAGTTGGAATGAGGCCTGTAAGTACAAAACACTTCAAAACATTGATGAGATATGTAATATATTATTATACATAATATAATTAATGATGGATGCTTTGCTATAGGTGATTAGCTGAATTAATCATAAATTGTGCAATGACTTAAATAAAAAACTAAAATAAATCAGAAAATTCCCTTTATATAATGTAGTTTAATGGATGCAATAAATACCTAAAAAAGAGAAAATGCAGATGCGTACCGCAAGTACTAAACACTGCTAATTAGAATAATAATTACATTAAACAAAGAGTAAACCAAAGTTCTTAGCACAATTTAGGCTAAAAAATGGGCCAACCTACTGCAACCAGATTACCTCATCAAATGGGCCCGTTATATTCCTAAAGTTCAATTCCGGAGCACAGGACCCCCGGGGCCAGCACAAACCAACTGCTCCAAAGCATTACACTGATTTGTGCGGATCTGAGGGTTCCCAAGCTCTGGTGTTGAACCTTAGGAATGTTAGAACTGGCCATACAGTTATATGATTTGGGCCCTTTTCACCCGATTCCAATGGATTGGACCAAGAAATCGGGTGAAAGGTGCCCTAATATTATGTGCCTAACCTCCAATTCCAATCCAATGCGCAGTCCAGAGCACGTTGGCTCGGATCCGGAGATCGAAAGTGAACCTCATAAGATTAAACGGGGGATTGCATATGATACATCATATGCTAAAGGACCTGATACGATGTACAGTAGCAAGCCTCCCTACATAACAGATGGACAACTAATCATGACGTCTCTGTTCCATGAATATTTTTTTGACCTCTGTGTTCTTAAGACTATAAATAATAGGATTTACCATTGGAATTAGAATTGCATAAAAGATAAAAATGTATTTGCCTTGGTCCGATGAGTAGTTTGATGAAGGTCCAAAGTACATAAACATGGCGGTCCCATAGAATAAAGCCACCACAGTCAAATGGGAGGTGCAAGTCGAAAAAGCCTTGGATCTTCCTGTGGATTGAATCTTTAATACAGATGATATAATAAAAGCATATGAGGTCATAATTAGCAGAATGGGGAGAAGTAGAGTGATAATACTAAGAGAAACAATCGCCAGCTCACTTTGGTGGGTGCTGTCACATGACAGCTTTATGACCGAGAGAACCTCACAAACAAAGTGGTTGATCTGGTTGGGATTGCAAACTCGCGTAGGAATTGCGACTGAAGGAACCACCGAGACCATAAAACTTGTCAGCCAAGCAAAGGCTATAAGTCGAAAGCAGATGCTCCACCTCATTATAACAGAATAGTAAAGGGGTTTACAAATAGCAACATATCGATCATAAGCCATCAGGACAAGTGTCAAGCTTTCTGTATTTCCTACAAAAAGACTAGTAGAGACTTGAATGCCACAAGCAATTATTGATCTTCTTCTCTCAGCAGAAAAGAGGTCCACCAGTAATCTGGGCACGGTTGATGAAGAAAAACTAATGTCAAGAAAAGATAAATTACAGAGAAAGAAGTACATGGGGATGTGCAAGTGGGGGCTGATGATTATTACACACACCATAAAACCGTTTCCGACGATAGTTACTAAATAGATCGCAGAAAACAGGACAAACAGAGCAATATTTACCCTTAAGTCTCTGGAGAACCCAAGGAGAATGACGTCATTGGCAAGAGTCTTGTTGCCAAGGTCCATCGTTCAAGATCTGTAAAGTCTGGCTTATTTTAACACTTAAAGATCGGATCTTTGTGGCTGATTAATTTGTATATCAGCTTTAGAATGTAAGCTCTCACGAGCAGGGCCCTCTTCCCTAATGTGTTTTTCTTTCTTTTCTCTTACTTTACTCTCTTATTCTTACTTACTTTCTCCAAATCCTACAGTTTTCTGCCATGCTGTTACTTATTCCAGTGTCCTCTGCTGATCCATGTATGTAAGTTTATGAATCCTGGACTCTTCTGTGATGGGAAGATTTCTCAAGTTGATGAATGCCAACACGCAGCCATTTTAAGGGACTTCTAAGATAAACAAAAACTGTTACAATTATTATATCTTTGAGGGTCACCCCGCTGTGATCATTTCATATTGGGCAGAGAGTTTTCAGCCACCAATGGGTAACATGATATTGGGAAACTACAGGAAATATTGTGCTAAAAGAGGGGTTGGGGAAGTAATTGTTTTAGTTGTGTGTCTCTAGTTTCTTAAACTTTTCTTAAAATGGAAACCAATATATTACACCCAATGCACCCAGCATCCCAGCGCACCAGAGGGAACTGCAATTTTAAGTGCAGAACTAATGGTCATTGAATGACTCTTGTAGACAGACCATTCGGAGAGTCACAAGCTCTTTCCAGTCTATATAAAAAGCAAAGGAGAAAAAGGGGACAAATAGAAATGCTGCTTTTTGTTTTGAAATGACTGCCAGATGTGGTAAGTAGACACTTCATGCTCTAGTGGTGATATGTCGCGCATACTAGGATGTAGCATTGGATAACTCTGGTGACTTGAGTCACCCATGGGGACATGCATGCTGCCTGTTAATGGGTGAGGGAACCCCCACCCAACAATGGAGGTCCCTGGCCTCTGCCCTCCACTAAACATTGGCAAGAAGCCTCTATTTTCAGGACCATTTCATGTACGCACGGACAAGGTATACTTAGACCTATGTATATTGCACGTTCTTACTTATAGGTCGTCATTATTTGGTCCCCCAAATGTTGTGTGCATGCACATAATGATTTATACGCGTGGGCAGGAACCATGGGCAAACAGATGCGCAGACCGATGCGGGGCGGGGGGCATGGGGCAGCGGAGTCAGGTGTCCCCCATGGGAACACCCAGCGATCATGGGCATCCCCAATAAAATGCTGGGTGTTCCAATGGGATTGCGAGTGGGCGAGGTGTGCCGGGGGCGGGGGGCTGACGTCACATGATGCCAGTCGCCTGCCCTGTCTTCATTCTGCTGCCCGCAGATATAAGTCAGTCTCCACTGACTTATATTTCGAGCCCTGGAGAAATCATTCGATGTTTGGCGACCGGGCTGTGGGCACCTGCGAGGGGATGTGTCTTTGTGAGGGTGGGGCGTGCATTCACCGGGGCGGCTTCGCAGCTTACCGAGTCAATTAGAATCAGGGCCATAGGATGTTAGAACTAAAATATAATAAAATATAATGTATTTGGGAAATCAGACAGAATATTATCCTAAGATTTATTAATAAGTTATGCAGTATAAGTTATGTTATTCAAATGTATGCAGTTTATACAGGAGGGGTTTTCTGGTTACCCAGAACCCCCCACATGGACCTTTTCATGAAGTTCTATTGGTGTATTTGTTTGGGGGTGGGGCATGAGTTATGTGCACCTTCACTTATATCACCCTGTATTTAAAACACACATTATTTAACAATTACTTGAACTCCTAACTTGAGACTATATAGAACTCGTCAGGTGAAATTATTACAGCTAGGCAGATCTATGTAGTGATTGAATGTAGGGGACTAGGTGTATAACCACAGACTACATAGATCTACTAAGCTGCAATGGTTTTGTTTAAGTATCCAGTAGCTTAGACCCAGCTTTTGTCTGCTGGTCCACTCTGCCTACACATAACAATTGCCACCCTGGAACAATTCAGTAGTGTGCTATAACACTAATACCACTTTCACATCGCCGACACGTTTTAAAAACCGGTATTTTAAAACGGTAATTAAAATGGGTCAGAGCCTTAACATTGCCGCAGATTACCGTTTTAAGTACCGGTTAAGTCTCATTCCACATAGCAGTCAAACCGTTTCAACCCGAACACGTTTCAAGCCAGAGTGTCAACATTGCCTGGGGACAGCCTATCACTGCTCTGTAGCTTGTGTTGTTTGCCTGAAATACCGTTTCAGACACATTGTACACATTCACATTGCACAAAAAACGGCAAGGAACCGTGTAGGACTCTGCTTTTTACACGGTTCGAAATGCCAGTTAACTTTAAACGGTAAATCGGCTGTGGTGCATTCACAGTGCAGGCTTAAACGTTTTAAAAAGGGAAAAAAACGGCAATTTACCGTTTTAAAAGTGCGATGTGAAAGGGGTATTAGGGGGGTATTCAATATCGGCAGCTATATCCGACAGGGTAAAGAGCGGCCGCCTATTAAATGGTGCCGTTTCTAACAGCATTGAAGGTAGAGTTTGACAAAACAGATCCGACATTAACAATCTGTTTTGCCAGAAATGGCTGTAGACTGGGAGCAGCATGGACGGTGTAATGGTTAGCATTACTGCCTCACAGCGCTGAGGTCATGGGTTCAATTCCCACCATGGCTCTAACTGTGTGGAGTTTGTATGTTTTCCCCGTACTTGCATGGGATTACTCCGGGTACTCTGGTTTCCTCCCACAATCCAAAAATATATTGTTAGGCAAATTGGCTCCCAACAAAATTAACCCTAGAATGTCTGTGTGTGTGTGTGTACATGTGGTAGGGAATAAAGATTGTAAGCTCGATTGGGGCAGGGACTTAAGTGAATGTCCAAATATTCTCTGTACAGCACTGCGGAATATGTGTGCGCTATGTAATAACTGGTAATAATAATCTCTGTACAGCGCTGCGGAATATGTGTGCGCTATATAAATAACTGGTAATAAAATTCTCTGTACAGCGCTGCGGAATATGTGTGCGCTATATAAATAACTGGTAATAATATTCTCTGTACAGCGCTGCGGAATATGTGTGCGCTATATAAATAACTGGTAATAATATTCTCTGTACAGCGCTGCAGAATATGTGTGCACTATATAAATAACTGGTAATAATAGTCTCTGTACAGCGCTGCGGAATATGTGTGTGCTATATAAATAACTGGTAATAATATTCTCTGTACAGCGCTGTGGAATATGTGTGCACTATATAAATAACTGGTAATAATAATCTCTGTACAGCGCTGCGGAATATGTGTGTGCTATATAAATAACTGCTAATAATATTCTCTGTACAACGCTGCGGAATATGTGTGTGCTATATAAATAACTGGTAATAATATTCTCTGTACAGCGCTGCAGAATATGTGTGCACTATATAAATAACTGGTAATAATAATCTCTGTACAGCGCTGCAGAATATGTGTGTGCTATATAAATAACTGGTAATAATAATCTCTGTACAGCGCTGCAGAATATGTGTGCACTATATAAATAACTGGTAATAATAGTCTCTGTACAGCGCTGCGGAATATGTGTGCGCTATATAATAACTGGTAATAATAGTCTCTGTACAGCGCTGCAGAATATGTGTGCACTATATAAATAACTGGTAATAATAATCTCTGTACAGCGCTGCAGAATATGTGTGTGCTATATAAATAACTGGTAATAATAGTCTCTGTACAGCGCTGCAGAATATGTGTGCACTATATAAATAACTGGTAACAATATTCTCTGTACAGCGCTGTGGAATATGTGTGCGCTATATAATAACTGGTAATAATAATCTCTGTACAGCGCTGCGGAATATGTGTGCGCTATATAAATAACTGGTAATAATATTCTCTGTACAGCGCTGCGGAATATGTGTGCGCTATATAAATAACTGGTAATAATATTCTCTGTACAGCGCTGCAGAATATGTGTGCACTATATAAATAACTGGTAATAATAGTCTCTGTACAGCGCTGCAGAATATGTGTGTGCTATATAAATAACTGGTAATAATATTCTCTGTACAGCGCTGTGGAATATGTGTGCACTATATAAATAACTGGTAATAATAATCTCTGTACAGCGCTGCGGAATATGTGTGTGCTATATAAATAACTGCTAATAATATTCTCTGTACAACGCTGCGGAATATGTGTGTGCTATATAAATAACTGGTAATAATATTCTCTGTACAGCGCTGCAGAATATGTGTGCACTATATAAATAACTGGTAATAATAATCTCTGTACAGCGCTGCAGAATATGTGTGCGCTATATAATAACTGGTAATAATAGTCTCTGTACAGCGCGGCGGAATATGTGTGTGCCATATAATAACTGGTAATAATAGTCTCTGTACAGCGCGGCGGAATATGTGTGTGCTATATAATAACCGGTAATAATATTCTCTGTACAGCGCTGCGGAATATGTGTGTGCTATATAATAACTGGTAATAATAGTCTCTGTACAGCGCTGCGGAATATGTGTGCGCTATATAAATAACTGGTAATAATAGTCTCTGTACAGCGCTGCAGAATATGTGTGCGCTATATAATAACTGGTAATAATATTCTCTGTACAGCGCTGCGTAATATGTGTGCGCTATATAATAACTGGTAATAATAGTCTCTGTACAGCGCTGCAGAATATGTGTGCGCTATATAAATAACTGGTAATAATAGTCTCTGTACAGCGCTGCGGAATATGTGTGCACTATATAAATAACTGGTAATAATAGTCTCTGTACAGCGCTGCGGAATATGTGTGCGCTATATAATAACTGGTAATAATATTCTCTGTACAGACCTGTGGAATATGTGTGTGCTATATAAATAACTGCTAATAATATTCTCTGTACAGCGCTGCGGAATATGTGTGTGCTATATAAATAACTGGTAATAATAGTCTCTGTACAGCGCTGCGGAATATGTGTGCACTATATAATAACTGGTAATAATAGTCTCTGTACAGCACTGCGGAATATGTGTGCGCTATGTAATAACTGGTAATAATAATCTCTGTACAGCGCTGCGGAATATGTGTGCGCTATATAAATAACTGGTAATAATAGTCTCTGTACAGCGCTGCTGAATATGTGTGCGCTATATAAATAACTGGTAATAATATTCTCTGTACAGCGCTGCGGAATATGTGTGCGCTATATAAATAACTGGTAATAATAGTCTCTGTACAGCGCTGTGGAATATGTGTGCGCTATATAATAACTGGTAATAATAGTCTCTGTACAGCGCTGTGGAATATGTGTGCGCTATATAATAACTGGTAATAATATTCTCTGTACAGCACTGCGGAATATGTGTGCGCTATATAAATAACTGGTAATAATAGTCTCTGTACAGCGCTGCGGAATATGTGTGCACTATATAAATAACTGGTAATAATAGTCTCTGTACAGCGCTGCGGAATATGTGTGCGCTATATAATAACTGGTAATAATATTCTCTGTACAGACCTGTGGAATATGTGTGTGCTATATAAATAACTGCTAATAATATTCTCTGTACAGCGCTGCGGAATATGTGTGTGCTATATAAATAACTGGTAATAATAGTCTCTGTACAGCGCTGCGGAATATGTGTGCACTATATAATAACTGGTAATAATAGTCTCTGTACAGCACTGCGGAATATGTGTGCGCTATGTAATAACTGGTAATAATAATCTCTGTACAGCGCTGCGGAATATGTGTGCGCTATATAAATAACTGGTAATAATAGTCTCTGTACAGCGCTGCTGAATATGTGTGCGCTATATAAATAACTGGTAATAATATTCTCTGTACAGCGCTGCGGAATATGTGTGCGCTATATAATAACTGGTAATAATAGTCTCTGTACAGCGCTGTGGAATATGTGTGCGCTATATAATAACTGGTAATAATATTCTCTGTACAGCACTGCGGAATATGTGTGCGCTATATAAATAACTGCTAATAATATTCTCTGTACAGCGCTGCGGAATATGTGTGCGCTATATAATAACTGGTAATAAATAAATAATTGTTGAATTCACAGATGTTTCTCGACAATGCGCATAAATTTTCGCCGACACTCACACTTTTCGACACTCAACAGGCAGAATTCCGTCTGTCAAGTTGCAGACGAGCTGTCCGAAAATGACCTGGGATTCCAACTGTCAGGACGTTTCGACCACAGAATCCCACATTGAATACCCCCCTTAGTAGGATAACATTCTGGGTGCTATCATAAGTGCAAAGCATTTTTATAGAAAGCAGAAGGTGGAACTCATGGATAGAAATGGAAAGAATACAAGAAGTGAGTGATAATAGAAATGATTATTTGTTCTTCTCATATACAGTACTTCACTTCCAACATTGCAGATTATTATATTTCAATGGAATGGAAAGACAAATTCCCAAATGATGTAATACTGTATGTTTCAAACATGTATTCCTTGTAATAAACACCATGAAAATGTATATGGTGTAATGTGACACTTGGCAGGGAGTAACAGATATGGGGAGTTATTCTGGTTCACCCGCAAAGGCAAATTCCTTCTCAAATGGACAAAAACCATGTGCACTGCAGGTGGGGCAGATGTTACTTGTGCAGAGAGAATTAGATTTGGGTGGGGTTTTACTTCAAAGTGAGATCTATATTGTAGTGTAAAAATAAAGCAGCCAGTGATTTCCTTGCATAGAAACTAAATAACTCACCCAAATCTGACTCTCACTGCACATGTAACATCTGCAGAATAAGGGTCATGGTGTAATGTGTCACTTAGCAGACAATACTGTATATGGTGTAATGTGACACTTGCCAGGCAGTACTGTATATGGTGTAATGTGACACTTGGTAGGCAGCACTGTATATGGTGTAATGTGACACCTGGTAGGCAGCACGGTATAAGGTGTAATGTGACACTTGGCAGACAGCACTGTATATGGTGTAATGTGACACTTGGTAGGCAGCACTGTATATGGTGTAATGTGACACTTGGTAGGCAGCACTGTATATGGTGTAATGTGACATTTGGCAGGCATTTCTGTATATAATTTAATTTCTAGAGATGTGCAGACTCGGATTCCGGAGATCCGAGCCCCCACGGACTTCATCATTCTGAGGCCGGTTCCGAGCAGCGCTCGGAGATTACCGCCTGACTCGGGTCCGTCCGCGTGGTCTGAACGTCACCTCCCGGCGCCGGATTTCGCGAGGCTTTAAAAGCGGCTGCTGCGTCCGCCATCTTCACTCCAGTCTAGTAGTGGGTTGGGAGAGGGTGTGTTGGTGCTGCTGCTGGGGCTTAAAATTGAGCTTGAGCTTGACCTTGAACGCAATATTTTGAATCGCTGGGGCTGTCTCTCAGTGCTGCTTAGGAGAACAGTCTAACTGTGTACCTGTAGTACTACTGTCTCCTCTGTGCTGGGGCCTACCTCTGGTGCTGTGCTGTGTTAATTATATTATATATATAGTCCACTGGTGCTGCCTGCACTGAATCTGCCAGTGTTATTTACTCAGTCCACTGTTGCCACTGGCAGTGCTACTGCCTACCTAGTGTACCTACCTAGTACATACTAGGCTGCTATATCTAATTTAATTAAAAAAAAATACTTGTGCTGTGTGGGACTGTAAAAAATAATTCCATGTTGCTGGTGCACTGACGTGTGCCACTGAGTGCCACTGCCAAGCAGTACCTAATATAAAATTAATTATTATTAATTCTGCTGGTGCACTGCATAATGCTACGGGTGGTGTGTAATAAAATAACTACCTTTTGTGGTGACCACTGGCAGTGCTACTGCCTGCCTGCCTGCCTGCCTACCTACCTACTAGATTATTTTCTCTACCTACTAGGCTGCTATATTATTAATAATTAATTGAATTATATATAGTCCACTGGTGCTGCCTGCCTGCACTGAATACTGTGAATAAAGGTTGCCAGTATTATTTACTCAGTCCACTGTTGCCACTGGCAGTGTTACTGTCTAAGTGTACCTACCTAGTAGTACAAGTACATACTAGGCTGCTATATCTAATTTAATAAAAGAATAATACTTGTGCTGTGTGGGACTGTAAAAAATAATTCCATGCTGCTTGTACACTGACGTGTGCCACTGAGTGCATAAAATTAATTATTATAAATTCTGCTGGTGCACAATACTAGTATTGCTGACGTATCTACCTGTCTTGTGCCTAGTACTGGCGTATCTACCTGTATGGTCTGGGGCTAACTGCCTAATACTGCCGTATCTACCGTCTGGTCTGGGGCTCACTGCCTAATACTGCAGTATCTACCGTCTGGTCTGGGGCTCACTGCCTAATACTGCCGTATCTACCTGTCTGGTCTGGTGCCCACTGCTGAGAGTCATTCGTATGAGGGACTTGTCTTTTCAATGCATACAACTGATTGCATTCCACTAATGAGAGTTATTGATTGCTGCACCAATCGCCCACTGCTCCTCGGCTGCACTGTGTAAACAGTGCACAATCAAGCCAGATAGGGGTCTTGTTGGATGTTAAACTGATCGAAACAGTTACACACTTGCAGACAAACTCTGTGCTGCACGAAATGCCCACTGCTCCTTGGCTGCACATGGTAAACAGTGCACGATCAAGCCAGATAGGGGTCTTTTTGGGGCCTTTTTGGGGCCTAGTTTTTTAAACTGCCATCCTGTCTGCCGCTGCAGTGCCACTCTTACATGGGCCACGTGTTTGTGCCGCACACTTGTGTGGCTTAGCATAGTTTTCCAGCTACTGTACCTTGGTGAAACCTTTTGCCCTAAAAACAATATTGTGAGGTGTGAGGTGTTCAGAATTGACTGGAAATGAGTTGAAATGAATGTTATTGAGGTTAATATAGCGTAGGAGCAAAAAAAAAAGGTACTTGTTTCCTAGCACGGCCACAATCGCGGGCATCGTGTACCTTAAAGTTAACGTACACGATGCCCGCGATGGACCCGATTTCCTTAGAAATCAGGTCCATTTTGCCGGGAAAGGCAAAATCGGGGGCATCGCGTCGGTCGCGTGCATTAACATGGCCCCCGACGGGACCGAAGCGATGCCCGCGATTTTGCCATAGGCTTCAATGTTTAAATATTTTTAACATTGAAATCAGGAGCATCGCGTCAGTCTTGTGCCATTATAATGGCACAACATGAGATGGACTTGATTAAGTCCATTTTACATAGGAAACAATGTGAAATGGGCCAATATGACCCATTTCACATTGTATATGGCCCCGTCATGGGTTACGCAACCCCATTGTGAGCGTCACCCCACGATTGATGCCAACCCGAAGCGTGGCGAGCGCAGCGAGCCCGCGAGGGTCGGCGGTGCGCGTCCTCCGACCTTTTCATACCCCTACTATCCACGTTGGCGTGGAGTTGAGAATATAAAGTGTGGCGAGCGCAGCGAGCCACCGAGCCCGAAGTGTGGCGAGCGCAGCAAGCCCCGCGAGTGTCCGCTCGCCATGCTTCGGGCTCGGTAGCTCGCTGCGCTCGCCACACTTTATATTCTCAACTCCACGCCGACTTGGATAGTAGGGGTATGAAAAGGTCGGAGGACACGCACCGCCGCCCCTTGCTGCGCTCGCCGCGCTTCGGGTTGACGTAAATCGTGGGGTGGCGTTGAGGGGGTAAAATTGGGGGTCTGGGGACTACTTTACATTGAATCCAATGTAAAATAGGGTCCCATGCGATTTGGTCGCATGCGATGCAACCGACGCAATTTTTCCGACACGATCACCCCGAAGCAAATCGGTGTGGCCGTGCTAGGAAACAAGTACCAAAAAAAAAAATCAGAACCCAAAACCAAAAACCCGAAAATTCGCCGGTGCACATCCCTAGTAATTTCACACTTGGCAGACAATACTGTACATGGTGTAATGTGAAACTTGGCAGGTAGTACTGTATATAATGTACAGTAATTTCACACTTGGAAGACAATACTGTATATGGTGTAATGTGACACTTTGCAGACAGAACTGTATGTGGTGTAATGGGACACTTGGCAAGCAGTACTGTATATGGTGTATTGTGACACTTGGAAAGCAGTACTGTATATGGTGTATTGTGACACTTGGCAGGCAGTACTGTATATGGTGTATTGTGACACTTGGAAGGCAGTACTGTATGAAAATAATTCTATATCACAGTTGCAACTGACCTTACTTACCTTTTACATACATACTAGGAAATCATTGAGACACAGACACACAATACATACAGTAATACAGTTAGTGGCATAGTCTTCATTGTGAACAAGCTGCCAAACGTTATAATTTATAGTCAAGAATTGCTGCCATGGGGGCCACAAATAATGTTTGAACTCTTGAGATCAATTACTGTTCCGTAAACAATATATTTAATTCCAACTGTCCAGAGATTACTTGATTATTTTTTTTTTTGTTCTAATTGCATGTATTTCATGTCTGATGTAAAAGTAAAATGAAATCACTTGAAAGTAGGGATGTGCACCGGCCACTTTTCGGGTTTTCGGTTCTGATTACCTTGAGGTTTTGGGTTCTAATGGGTTTTGGCAAAACACCATCTCAGTGTTTTGTGTTTGTTATTTTTGGGGTTTTGGGTTCTGATTTTTTTGTTAAAAACGCATAAAAATGGCTAAAATTGCAGAATTTGTTTTTTTTTTTTTTTTTGCTCCTACGCTATATTAACCTCAATAACATTATTTCCACTCAATTCTGAACACCTCACACCTCACAATATTGTTTTTAGGGCAAAAGTTTGCACCGAGGTAGCTGGATAACTATGCTAAGCCATAAAAGTGTGCGGCACAAACACGTGGCTCATGTAAGAGTAGCACTGCAGCGGCAGACAGGATGGCAGTTTAAAAAAACTACAGTAGGCCCCAAAAAAACCCCTATCTGGCTTGATCGTGCACTGTTTACCATGTGCAGCCAAGGAGCAGTGGGCATTTCGTGCAGCACAGAGTTTGCCTGCAAGTGTGTAACTGTTTCGATCAGTTTAACATCCAACAAGACCCCTATCTGGCTTGATTGTGCACTGTTTACACAGTGCAGCCGAGGAGCAGTGGGCGATTGGTGCAGCAATCAATTACTCTCATTAGTGGAATGCAATCAGTTGTATGCATTGAAAAGACAAGTCCCTCATACAAATGACTCTCAGCAGTGGGCATCAGACCAGACAGGTAGATGAGGCAGTACTAGGCACCACACGGTAGATACTGCAGTACTAGGCACAAGACCGGTAGATAAGGCAGTACTAGGCACCAGACATACATACGGCAGTACTAGGCAGTGGGCACCAGACCAGACAGATAGATGAGGCAGTACTAGTTGTTCTGCGAGTGTATATCTGTTTTGGTCAGTTTAATATTTAACAAGACCCCTATCTGGCTTGATTGTTTGATTAGGATTATTTATTATTAATTAATTTCATCTGATTTTTAATTTTGTGATTATTAATTATTCATTTATTATTTATTACCATTCGTCTCGTCAATCATTGCTTAATGGGTGGAGGGGAGAGGGCTAATCAATGACTAGGTGGCAGCTGGAAGAGTTCTATCTGGCTGTGACTTCTGTAACTCTATTAATCGCTAGGGTGGATTCAGGTGATCTGGCTCGCTAGGCGGGTGTTCCCTTTGCTCACTGCTTCACATGCGTCCCTCGTGAAGCGGCGCGCTCAGTCGAGGAGGATGTCCTTTGCCGGTACTGATCTTCGCTCAAGGTTTTACTAGTAGCTGCACTCCCCTGCTACAACCTCAAAAGAAATATCAAGACCCCTATCTGGCTTGATTGTGCACTGTTTACACAGTGCAGCCGAGGAGCAGTGGGCGATTGGTGCAGCAATCAATTACCCTCATTAGTGGAATGCAATCAGTTGTATGCATTGAAAAGACAAGTCCCTCATACAAATGACTCTCAGCAGTGGGCACCAGACCAGACAGGTAGATGAGGCAGTACAAGGCACCACACGGTAGATACTGCAGTACTAGGCACAAGACCGGTAGATAAGGCAGTACAAGGCAGCACTAGGCAGTACTAGGCACCAGACGGGAGATACGGCAGTATTAGGTAGTGAGCCCCAGACCAGACGATAGATACGGCAGTACTAGGCACCAGACAGGTAGATAAGACAGTACTAGGCACAAGACAGGTAGATACGTCAGCAATACTAGTATTGTGCACCAGCAAAATTTATAATAATTAATTTGCTTGGCAGTGGCACTCAGTGGCACACGTCAGTGCACAAGCAGCATGGAATTATTTTTTACAGTCCCACACAGCACAAGTATTTTTTTTTTTAAATTAAATTAGATATAGCAGCCTAGTATGTAGTTGTACTACTAGGTAGGTACACTTAGGCAGTAACACTACCAGTGGCAACAGTGGACTGAGTAAATAATACTGGCAACCTATATTCACAGTATTTAGTGCAGGCAGCACCAGTGGACTATATATAATTCAATTAATTATTAATAATATAGCAGCCTAGTAGGTAGAGAAAATAAACTACTAGGTAGGTAGGCAGGCAGGCAGGCAGTAGCACTGCCAGTGGTCACCACAAAAGGTAGTTATTATATTACACACCACCAGTAGCTTTATGCAGTGCATCAGCAGAATTTATAATAATTAATTGTATATTAGGTACTGCTTGGCAGTGGCACTCAGTGGCACACGTCAGTGCACCAGCAGCATGGAATTATTTTTTACAGTCCCACACAGCACAAGTATTATTTTTTAATTAAATTAGATATAGCAGCCTAGTATGTACTAGGTAGGTACACTAGGTAAGCAGGAGCACTGCCAGTGGCTACAGTGGACTGAGTAACTAAATAATACTGGCAGAATCAGTGCAGGCAGCACCAGTGGACTATATAATATAATTAATTATTAATATATAATATAATATTACAGGCACAGCACAGCACCAGAGGTAGGCCCCAGCACAGAGGAGACAGTAGTACTACAAGTACACAGTTAGACTGTTCTCCTAAGCAGAGAGGAGAACAGAGTACACAGCAGCACTGAGGGAGACAGCCCCAGCGAATAAAATAATTAATTACAGCACAGCACACCAGAGGTAGACCGCACAGAGGAGACAGTAGTACTACAAGTACACAGTTAGACTACACAGCAGCACTGAGAGACAACCCCAGGGAATAAAAAATATTGCGTTCAAGGTCAAGCTCAAGTTTAAGCCCCAGCAGCAGCACCAACACACCCTCTCCCAACCCACTACTAGACTGGAGTGAAGATGGCGGGCGCGGCAGCCCCTTTTAAAGCCTCGCAAAATCCGGCGCCGGGAGATGTCCACGCGGACGGACCCGAGTCAGGCGGGAATCTGAGCGCTGCTCGGAACCGGGCTCGGAATGATGACGTCCGTGGGGGCTCGGATCTCCGGAATCCGAGTCTGCACATATCTACTTGAAAGGGGCCGATTTTGGCCCCTTTCCCATGTTGGGGGTCTGTGCATGTGCAAGCGTGTATTTGCGCATGTGCAGACCCCAGGAACAAATGGCTTTGGTGAGTTACACACTCGCCAGGCCATTAATAGCAGGGAGGGAGGGCCGGGGCGGACGGGGGTGGAAACGGGGCCAACCCATGGAAACGCCCAGCGTTTTATGGGCATCCCCATGGAAATGATGGTTGTTCCCATGCAGGTGGACTGATGCCTGCTGAGGGCGGGTGGCTGGTGTCGCAGGATGTCAGTGCCCGGCCCATCTATGCGGGACACCGAAGGAAATAAGTCAGATGAGACTGACAAGGCTGGAGAAGACAGTCCATGGTCGGCGACCGTCTAATGGTTTCTCCTGCTAGCGGAGGGAAGCGGGGGGGATGTGATAGCGAACACATCCTCTCTTATGGAGGGGATTTGATGGCAGGGGCGCAGGGTTTTGATGTGGCGGCATTTAAGCACTCGGTAAGCAGCAATTTTTGCTGTTTACCGAGCCAACTAGAATTACCTCCTGTGTGTGTTTTGGACTCATAGGTTGCAGCAACAAGTCCGTAGAGCTGGCTCCATACAATTGAATTAAACAGAGTAATGGTGGGATCCAATTATGAAGGTGGTGTAGTGGTTGCTATCAGCAGGCAGGTGTGAAATAAATATATACTACTGAGGTGTCCAAATTACTCAATGCCACCTTTTAACATTTTTATACTTTCTTACTGGCCACAAACTAAACATAATGCAATGTGGGCCTGTTGTTGCTCAATTACATGAATTCCCATTTATTTCCAGTCAATGATCACCATCTTACATCTCACAATATTGCTTTAAGCAATATTAGCCAAAGCCTACAGTGAGCTTGATGGTTACTAAGCAACAGAGCAGTGGCACAAACTCACAGCAGCTTATAGCACATCTACTGTATGAATCATTGCCATACAGCATTGGCAGAAGAGAAAAGTGATGCAAGATGGAATTGTCCTTTGCCTCTCCCACCATTATGTTCAGTGGTGGCTCCATAGGTGGGGCTGTAGGACAGTTCCAAATTTAAATAGGGGAGCCACACCAACTGCCAATTCAAACTGACTCACTTGCAGTGAGTGTGGCTACTCTATTTGATTTTTGAACTGTGCTGCAGACCACCCACCACTGCTTATGTTGCATAGGACATGCATAGTTTAACAAACCAAGCACTTCCGCGACAGCGACTGGTACTTTGAGACTGAAGTGCTTGGTTTGTTTGGGGGCCTCAAAAAACAACTTACAAATGGGCTTAAGGCAGTTAGCAGTGTTGTTTTTGTTAATAATATATTCTCTATAATGGGAAGATGACATCACTATAATCTTCATCCTCATCCTCATAAGTGTTAATATCATCATTAAACAACAAGATGACCAGATAAAAGTGATACAGCATTTTCTTTTTTTTCAGTTTTCGTTATGATGACGTGGACTCATATTTAGTCAAAATTTTCTTTATTAAAAAATTCCTGTTTTCATTTTCATTACATTTTAGTCACAGAAAAACCTTCATCAATGAACTTAACACCGTGCTGAAATGAGTATTTAGGTGACAGAAAACCAAAATATTAGGTGCAGTCCAAGGGAGTATTGAGTAGATGATGGTTTAAGTTAGAGAAGGCAGGACACGTAAGGCAGAGGGCCCTGCTCAACAGAGCTCACATTCTTAAGGTGAAAGGCAGACAGGCAGGGGTGACACAGATGGGATAGACAGGGAGCATTGAACAGATGGTTGAGAGTTAGCTGGGCTTGGTGAAAAAGTGGGTTTAAAGTCCGCAGAGAGGTGGAGAGGCTGATTGTAGAGAGGTAGAAAATTCCAGAGATAGGGAACAGCACACGCACAATATTGGAGGTAAAAGTTTAAGTAGGCTTACAGTAGGGAAGGAGAGGTGACATACATTAGTGAAGCGAAGAGGATGGGCAGAAGTGTAAAGGGAGATAATATCAGAGATGTAATTTAAGTGGAGTAGGTGATGGCTTTGTAAGTGAGTAAGAGGAGCTTGAATTGGATTCTGAAGGTGAAGCGGAGTCAGTGTAGGGCTTGAAAGAGAGGGGAGGTGTTTGGTGAAGAAGATGAGCCGGGCAGCAGCATTGAGGATAGATTGGAGTACAGAGAAGTGTTTGTCGGGGATGCCAGATAGGGGGAGATTACAGTATTCAATGACCAGTTTGTGGATGAGGGACTTAGTAGAAAGAATCCTGGGTGAGAAAAGGTCTGATCCTTGAAATATGTTTTAAATGAAAATGGCAGGTTTGTGAGACACGATGAATGTGTGGTTTAAAGGAGAGGGAATAGTCAGGGATTACTCCAATACATCACCCTTGGGATCTAGAGGAGATAGAAATGTTAGTAATAGATACTGTAGTGAGATTGTGGCAGGTGATATCACATGGGAGGGTGGGAAACTGATCAACTCAGTATTAGACATGGTGAGTGCATGAAAGACATCCAAGAAGAGATAGCAGAGAGACAGTTGGAGACGTTAGTTAGGTGAGCGGGGACAGGTCATGAAAGGAAAGATAGATTTGATTATCATCAGCAGAGAGATGATATTGTAAGTGGAAATAAGCTCGCCAAACAAGGCAGGATAGAGAGAGAAAAGGAGATGTCCAAGAACAGAACCTTGGGAGACATCTACTGTTAGTGGAAATTGGGAGAGGGCAATATCACTTAGACCAAGAGAGTGAAGTATTTGCTGAATTACAGGTAAAGGAGAGTAGAGCAGTACCGAGAGCAGTGGCCCTTAGATTTAGTAGCAAGAAGGTTATTGCAGACTTTTGTGAGGGCAGTTTCAGTGGAGTGGACAGAAGCCAAACTGGAAGTGGGTGGGAGGACAGGCAGTAAGGTGGTTGTAGACAGTACGTTTAAGTTGTTAAAAAATGAAGAAAAAGATGGGCCAGAAGTTGGGGAAGGATCAAGGGTAGATTGTTCTAAAAATAGCCAAGAGAAAGGCATGCTTAAAATAGAAGTGAAACTGCAACTCCTGGTCATCCCTGTGCATGGACTATGGCCCTTATTCTGGTTCACTTGTGAAGGCAAATTCCTTCTCAAATGGACAAAACCATGTGCACTGAAGGGGGGGGCAGATGTATTATGTGCAGTGCCCTGCAGATTGATAACGCAAAGATTTGTTTGATAAGATTAGATATGATTGATAACCCAAACTTGTATATATTTACTTTATTACCTTTAAATATAACGGCAACGCTGAAATGATTGCACACTAACACAACCTTGTTATAAAATGTATGATAATGCTTTACTTAAAGAATAGCTTCATTACAGGTATTTGCAAATGCAGACTAACACAAGAAACATAAAATTGATTAGCTAATACTTAAACAGTAATTCTAAATCAAATCAAAATGGACACCTTTCAAGGACAGTGATCAGCCATGATTAAACCTCCTTCATAGTTACCTCCAGCCCCCCGTGCTTGCTTGTTCTTCCTCAACTGCCTCCTCCTTCTCTAACTCTGATATTTAAACCTTAATCACATTAATTAATTAATTACTCATAAGCATTGAGTCTTATTGGAAAGCTCTGCTTTCAATCATGATGTCATAATTAACCCAACACCCAACTTCCTTGTAACTAGGCCAAGATTCAGTGGACTTGGGGTCTACGCTTGTGTGGCCCTGTTCCCATATTATTAAGTTTGTGGAGACTAGCTTTCTGTCCTTGCTCCATTATAATGTCAACATCACATTCTTAAGCTTCTAAAACCAAAAACAATTCTCTATAAGAAATCACGGTACTTATGTATTATCTGGGCTCCCATGTTAAATGCACCCCATTTTTTCATACCCCTACTATCCAACTACGCATGGAGTTGATTTTATATAGTGTGGCGAGCGCAGTGAGCCACCGTGCCCGAAGCGTGGCGAGCCCCGCGAGGGGACACGGTCTCATAAGAAAAACGGGAGTCCAGATATTACATAAGTACCGAAATCACTTTAACAGCACTGTTCTGAATGATCAGCCATTTTATAATGTTATTATGCAAGTCATGCCTAACAAAATGGCCGCCGTTTCTGACATATTATAACTGTTCAGCGCAAAGGGAAGGCCTCATATACAGTGAATAGTACATTGTGCAACAAGCTAAAGTCATCTGCAGCAATAATAGCAGCAGTCAGGAAAACAGAATATGATAAAAGCATAGATTTATTGATTTGTTGATTTTCTGTATTAACAAGCTGTTACCCCTGCAGCCTAACCCTAACATGCCCTCACTGCATCCTAACCCTTACTGCCCCCGACAGCAAAATCCTATAACCCTTACTGCCCCATCCCACTGCCTTACCCTATCTCTCCCCTCCCCCTTGAAAACCTAACCCTAATCACCCATTCCCTGAATCCTATGTGTAGCCACCATCATTTATTTTACAAGATAGATTATAGATACTAGTGTAAAGGCCCCCATACATTAGGCCGACTTGTCCTAGGGACAAGTCGGACCCAATTTACCTGCGAGCCGCCCGGCAGATCCCCGGGAGGCTCACATACAATTTGGCATTTGATGTGCCATTTTTACATGGGATAAATCGCATGCGATTTATCCCATGTAAAAAAAAACCTGGGGAGCTGCAGGGCGGTGAGCAGTAGTGGGGACGGGCAGCGGTGGTGGGGGCGGCCAGCGGCGGTAGTGGGGGCGGCCAGCGGCAGCGGTGGTGGGGGCGGGCAGCGGCGGTGGGGACGGGCGGCGTGTGCGGTGAGCGCAGTGTACTTACACATAGCAGCGGCGGGGACGGGACGCGCAGTGGCGGCTATTATATTTTTAAAATACTTGTCAAATGACCGGCCGCTCTCTGATTGGCTGAGAGCTCTCCGGCCAATCAGAGAGCGGCCGGTCATTTGACAAGTATTTTAAAAATATAATAGCCGCCACTGCGCGTCCCGTCCCCGCCGCTGCTGCTATGTGTAAGTACACTGCGCTCACCGCACACGCCGCCCGTCCCCACCGCCGCTGCCCGCCCCCACCACCGCTGCCGCTGGCCGCCCCCACCACCGCTGCCGCTGGCCGCCCCCCACTACTCCCCCGGTGTCTGTATGCATATGCCTGTCAGGTGGCAGGCATATGCATACAGGGAGGTCGGACGTGATCGTATGTACAGACCGTCCGACCTCCCTGATCCGGTCCGATGCGCACGGGACCGCGCATCGGATCGGATCAAATGTCACATACCTACGATTTTGGGCCGATTTCATCCGATTATCGGCACAAAGTGCCGAAATCGGATGAAATCGTCCCAAAATCGCATAGTGTATGGGGGCCTTAAGCTTAGCTGGTGGTTCTCCAATTACCAGCAATATGGAGACTTGCTGGAACTGTAGTCCTCCTGTTAAAGACAATAATACTTTCTTATGACATGTCCCCACTATCCACCTTGCATCCTCCTTCAAGACCCCCAGGCTTCAGACTAGGCCTGAGTTACAGTGAAGGCTGCTTTATTGGGGAGTCTCTATTTCCCCAGCCTGAGCTGACTAGTTGGTGGGGAATAATGCTTTGGCTGGGAGACCATGACAAGCATGTCCCCTGGCCGGAGCCAGTTTTTTCAGAAGGCAGCCTATGCGCTTGCTTAGGGCCCAGCATTTCTCTAAGGGGCCCCATAAAGATATTCTGGCCATTTAAAATATTCTCAGAGAAGCATTGAGCAACTACCGTGTGGCGCTATGGAGCCCAGTGCACTAGAAAGGAACTACCATAGATGCAGCTGCTATGGGGCCCAGATCTGAAGGGGGCCCAACTTTATTGTATAAATTACATTTGCTATATTCATTTATCAGCATTAGTTTGTATATAGGTGTCCTTCCAAACTTTGCCTATGGGGCCTAAGAATATCTCGTTACGCCACTCATAGTTCTGGTTTTAAAAATACAAGGTGATCAAAATTTACTTTGGAAACACAGCAAATTAATATTATTGAGGTTAAAAATGCCATAGGCACAAAACAGGCGCAAATGACATTATTCACATTTAAACAAAATACAGGCGAAAACCAGAACCAGAACAAAACCAAAATATGAAAAATGAAGAATACTTTGTGTAAAGTGTCATCAGAGAACACCGTTCAGTTTTCTTGATTTAACTACATTTTCCTCACTCTTGAGTTTTGGATGAACACTTTTTTGACCTCTGTGTTTTTAAGACTATAAATAAGAGGATTAAGCATTGGGATTATGATGCCATAAAATATAGAGATGTATTTGCCAAGATCTGATGAGTAGTGCGATGAGGGTCCAAAGTACATTACCATTGCGGTCCCATAGATTAATGCCACCACGATCACATGGGAGGTGCATGTAGAAAAAGCTTTGGATCTTCCTGCAGAGCGAATCTTCAATACAGATGTTATAATCAAAGAATATGATATTATAATAAGCAGAAATGGGCAAAGAAGGGAAATGAAACTTATAAGAAATATGCCCAGCTCATTTTGTTGGGTGCTGTCACATGACAGTTTTATGACCGCGAGAACCTCACAAACAAAGTGGTTGATCTGGTTGGAATTGCAAACTCGCATGGGCATCGCGGCTGAAGGAACCACCATGACCATAAAACTTGTCAGCCACACGAAGGCTGTAAATCGAAAGCAGATGCTCCACCTCATTAGAATAGGATAGTAAAGGGGTTTACAAATAGCAACATATCGATCATAAGCCATCAGGACAAGTATGACGCTCTCTGTACTTCCTAGAAAGAGCCCAACATATATTTGAATGCCTCAAGCAATTATTGATGTTCCTCTGTCTGCAGAAAAGAGGCCAACCAGTAATTTGGGTACCGATGCGGAGGAATAGCATAAGTCAATAAGAGACAAATTGCAAAGAAAAAAGTACATTGGGATGTGCAAGTGGTAACTTATAATTATTACACATATCATAAAGCCGTTTCCCACTATGGTTACTAAATAGATCACAGAAAACAAGAGGAACAGAGCAATATTCACCCTGATGTCTCTGGAGAACCCAAGGAGAATGACTTCGGTAGCAAGAGTCTAGTCCATCGTACAGTACTAAATATATCACATTTTTATAAATGCAGTTTGCATTGACATATAAAAGTATTTAGAATATGTTTTCTCTGTATACACTTATGTTTCGTATAAGTGCAGCTCGTCTGTGGTTTGTAGCTTGTTTCTTTGTCTTTTGTTTAATTTCGGACAAAAAAGGTTTATATGGAGTTAGGCGCACTATACCTGAAAGATGTTATTGGACACAAATCCAATTGTTTTCAACAGGATTTATTTGGATACAATGTATACATAAAAGCAAAAATACATATAAGGAAATAAGCAACGAAAATACAACACTGTTTGCAATGCTCCTATGGGGACGTGGATACACTCTGGTCTCAGATGTAGTTTGACAGTCTGAAAATAAGTGGGTATCTCACCATGTGGATGCACTGCGGTGGGCTATACTGAAGATGGAACCAGTCTGCGGCACCACCGCAGTGAGCTTACGTCCAAATGCCTCCAGAGTCCAAATAAAGTGCTTGTGCGTCTCCAGGAAAGTGCAAATGCAATAAAGTGTCAGGTGCCAAGGTGCTTCAGTCAAAAAGTGCAGTGGCTTGTGGTTATCAGCAACGCGTTTCGAGGACTTCAGTAATGTCCTCTTTCTCAAGCTGGGTATATTTGGTGTGAGCCCAGAAGCCGTTTTTATACCTGCTTACTGGGCTCAAAATAGCTCAGAAGCCAATCACTGTTCCGCGATTTTCGCGGGCAGGAAGTGCTGTGCGTTCCACACGGCACTTCCAGTTTGCGTTCCAAGTCGCGTCATGTCACTTCCGCTTCCGGTTTTGCGCTAATACACAGCGAACTTGTGAGCTCTTTCTTTTCTTTTTAAACGCTCCTTGGGAACATGAAATACCTCTAGAATAACTTCAAAACCTCCATGGATATCCATATTATGGCCGGGATTCGCTTATCTTTCCCTCTGAAATTCCAATATAGATTTTCGGCCATCTTTGATAAGGCCAAACTTTCTGGCAAATCTTCTCTCAGCCCAATTCTTTGTTTATTTCAGGGGGAACTGGCATTCCTCTTACCGTCTATACCGTACTTTGTATTCCGGTAATGTCCATCCCTAAGTACCGGGAATGCCAGCCCCCTAATTTTGTACAGAAGTATGGACAATCCATGTATATATATAAAAAAGAGGGAAATAAAAAACAATTTTTTTTAAAACAATGGGTTAAAACCAATAATTAATGCAAGATAAAATTTAGTAACTCATAGACAATGATAAAAACATTTAATCTTCTAAAAAACATTTTAGCTCAAAATCTGCATTATGGCCATTCGGAGCAAGGGTATTTAAAATAAAGATCCACTTAATTTCGTTCTGGGCTAATTTTATTTCTAGGTCTCTATTTTTCCAGTTATTTACAACCTGTTGTATACCTAGAAATCTTTTTATTGCCCCTTCACATTTCTGATGTTTTTTTGTAAAAGTGTTCTGAAAGTGGATGAGTCATTAGACCTTTTCGTACATTGTATACGTGCTCCGCTGACCTGAGTTTGAGGTTTCTAGTTGTTTTTCCAATGTAGATGAGATTACATTCACACTCTAAAAGGTATATGACGTTACGTGAGTGGCAAGTGATAAATTGATTGATTTTGTGTTTAATTCCATTAACTTCAAAGCATGTAGTTTTTCTTTCGTACGGGTTTTTGCTAGTGATTTTACACATAAGGCATGATCCACACCTATGGAATCCTTTATTCCTCTCACTGCCCCCTTGTTTGTCTGCTAGGGCACTTTTGACAAGAAGATTTTTTAGGGATGGTGCCCTTCTGTATATAAACCTTGGTTTCTGGGGCATTGCTGTCCCCAAAACTGGATCATCAAGAAGAATTCGACAGTTTCTTCTGATGATAGTCTCAACTTGTCTATGGTGAGAACCGTATTGGGAAAAAAATGCCCATTCGGTCATTTTGGAATTAGATTTGCCTTCAATTTTTTCTTTTGGTTTGAGTAGATCTGTTCTGTTCATATTCTCTACCTTAGTTTTGGATACTTCCAACAATTCTTTAGTGTACCCTTTTTGTAAAAATCTTCGGTCTATTTCAGAATATTGTTCCACCAAAACTTCTTGTTGGGTACAATTTCTCTTTAAACGCATATATTGGCCCAAAGGGATATTGTCAAGCCACCTCTGGTGATGTTCACTATTCATTTGTATATATGAATTTGAATCGGTGGCTTTTCTGTGGGTTTTCGTCTGTATCTTTCCCATTTGGACATATATGTTCAAGTCCAAAAACACCAATTCATTTTTACTAATATTGAAGGTTAAATTAATATTAAAATCATTTGTATTTAATATCTCACAAAAATCATTTAAAATCTCGCCATCACCTCGCCAAATAAAAAAAAATATCATCTATGAACCGCCACCATGATACCAGGCTCGCCCCCGGTGCCAGTCTACCGTCAACTGCACCAGCCTCCAAGAATGCCATAAAAAGATTGGCATAACTTGGGGCGAACCTGGTACCCATGGCGGTTCATTTAATCTGCAGATAATAACTACCATTAAAATAAAAGTAATTATTTTTTAAAATGAATAAAATAGATTCAATTAAAAAATGCTGAAGGTCTTTGGTATATTCACTTAAGTTTAAAAAGTACTGTACCGCCTCTTGACCTTTATTACAATCTATAATAGTGTACAATGTACTCACATCTGCACTAATTAAAAAACAATCTTCATCCCAAGTAATTGTTTCCAATTTTCGTAAAACATCTCCAGTATCTTTCAAGTAGGACCGAGTTTTTGCAACTAATGGTTGGAGATAAAAATCAACCAGGGCGGACAGGTTTGATGTAATACTGCCTGTTCCTTGTCAAATACTTGTCAAATGACCGGCCGCTCTCTGATTGGCTGAGAGCTCTCCGGCCAATCAGAGAGCGGCCGGTCATTTGACAAGTATTTTAAAAATATAATAGCCGCCACTGCGCGTCCCGTCCCCGCCGCTGCTGCTATGTGTAAGTACACTGCGCTCACCGCACACGCCGCCCGTCCCCACCGCCGCTGCCCGCCCCCACCACCGCTGCCGCTGGCCGCCCCCACCACCGCTGCCGCTGGCCGCCCCCCACTACTCCCCCGGTGTCTGTATGCATATGCCTGTCAGGTGGCAGGCATATGCATACAGGGAGGTCGGACGTGATCGTATGTACAGACCGTCCGACCTCCCTGATCCGGTCCGATGCGCACGGGACCGCGCATCGGATCGGATCAAATGTCACATACCTACGATTTTGGGCCGATTTCATCCGATTATTGGCACAAAGTGCCGAAATCGGATGAAATCGTCCAAAAATCGCATAGTGTATGGGGGCCTTAAGCTTAGCTGGTGGTTCTCCAATTACCAGCAATATGGAGACTTGCTGGAACTGTAGTCCTCCTGTTAAAGACAATAATACTTTCTTATGACATGTCCCCACTATCCACCTTGCATCCTCCTTCAAGACCCCCAGGCTTCAGACTAGGCCTGAGTTACAGTGAAGGCTGCTTTATTGGGGAGTCTCTATTTCCCCAGCCTGAGCTGACTAGTTGGTGGGGAATAATGCTTTGGCTGGGAGACCATGACAAGCATGTCCCCTGGCCGGAGCCAGTTTTTTCAGAAGGCAGCCTATGCGCTTGCTTAGGGCCCAGCATTTCTCTAAGGGGCCCGTGTGGCGCTATGGAGCCCAGTGCACTAGAAAGGAACTACCATAGATGCAGCTGCTATGGGGCCCAGATCTGAAGGGGGCCCAACTTTATTGTATAAATTACATTTGCTATATTCATTTATCAGCATTAGTTTGTATATAGGTGTCCTTCCAAACTTTGCCTATGGGGCCTAAGAATATCTCGTTACGCCACTCATAGTTCTGGTTTTAAAAATACAAGGTGATCAAAATTTACTTTGGAAACACAGCAAATTAATATTATTGAGGTTAAAAATGCCATAGGCACAAAACAGGCGCAAATGACATTATTCACATTTAAACAAAATACAGGCGAAAACCAGAACCAGAACAAAACCAAAATATTAAAAATGAAGAATACTTTGTGTAAAGTGTCATCAGAGAACACCGTTCAGTTTTCTTGATTTAACTACATTTTCCTCACTCTTGAGTTTTGGATGAACACTTTTTTGACCTCTGTGTTTTTAAGACTATAAATAAGAGGATTAAGCATTGGGATTATGATGCCATAAAATATAGAGATGTATTTGCCAAGATCTGATGAGTAGTGCGATGAGGGTCCAAAGTACATTACCATTGCGGTCCCATAGATTAATGCCACCACGATCACATGGGAGGTGCATGTAGAAAAAGCTTTGGATCTTCCTGCAGAGCGAATCTTCAATACAGATGTTATAATCAAAGAATATGATATTATAATAAGCAGAAATGGGCAAAGAAGGGAAATGAAACTTATAAGAAATATGCCCAGCTCATTTTGTTGGGTGCTGTCACATGACAGTTTTATGACCGCGAGAACCTCACAAACAAAGTGGTTGATCTGGTTGGAATTGCAAACTCGCATGGGCATCGCGGCTGAAGGAACCACCATGACCATAAAACTTGTCAGCCACACGAAGGCTGTAAATCGAAAGCAGATGCTCCACCTCATTAGAATAGGATAGTAAAGGGGTTTACAAATAGCAACATATCGATCATAAGCCATCAGGACAAGTATGACGCTCTCTGTACTTCCTAGAAAGAGCCCAACATATATTTGAATGCCTCAAGCAATTATTGATGTTCCTCTGTCTGCAGAAAAGAGGCCAACCAGTAATTTGGGTACCGATGCGGAGGAATAGCATAAGTCAATAAGAGACAAATTGCAAAGAAAAAAGTACATTGGGATGTGCAAGTGGTAACTTATAATTATTACACATATCATAAAGCCGTTTCCCACTATGGTTACTAAATAGATCACAGAAAACAAGAGGAACAGAGCAATATTCACCCTGATGTCTCTGGAGAACCCAAGGAGAATGACTTCGGTAGCAAGAGTCTAGTCCATCGTACAGTACTAAATATATCACATTTTTATAAATGCAGTTTGCATTGACATATAAAAGTATTTAGAATATGTTTTCTCTGTATACACTTATGTTTCGTATAAGTGCAGCTCATCTGTGGTTTGTAGCTTGTTTCTTTGTCTTTTGTTTAATTTCGGACAAAAAAGGTTTATATGGAGTTAGGCGCACTATACCTGAAAGATGTTATTGGACACAAATCCAATTGTTTTCAACAGGATTTATTTGGATACAATGTATACATAAAAGCAAAAATACATATAAGGAAATAAGCAACGAAAATACAACACTGTTTGCAATGCTCCTATGGGGACGTGGATACACTCTGGTCTCAGATGTAGTTTGACAGTCTGGAAATAAGTGGGTATCTCACCATGTGGATGCACTGCGGTGGGCTATACTGAAGATGGAACCAGTCTGCGGCACCACCGCAGTGAGCTTACGTCCAAATGCCTCCAGAGTCCAAATAAAGTGCTTGTGCGTCTCCAGGAAAGTGCAAATGCAATAAAGTGTCAGGTGCCAAGGTGCTTCAGTCAAAAAGTGCAGTGGCTTGTGGTTATCAGCAACGCGTTTCGAGGACTTCAGTAATGTCCTCTTTCTCAAGCTGGGTATATTTGGTGTGAGCCCAGAAGCCGTTTTTATACCTGCTTACTGGGCTCAAAATAGCTCAGAAGCCAATCACTGTTCCGCGATTTTCGCGGGCAGGAAGTGCCGTGCGTTCCACACGGCACTTCCAGTTTGCGTTCCAAGTCGCGTCATGTCACTTCCGCTTCCGGTTTTGCGCTAATACACAGCGAACTTGTGAGCTCTTTCTTTTCTTTTTAAACGCTCCTTGGGAACATGAAATACCTCTAGAATAACTTCAAAACCTCCATGGATATCCATATTATGGCCGGGATTCGCTTATCTTTCCCTCTGAAATTCCGATATAGATTTTCGGCCATTTTTGATAAGGCCAAACTTTCTGGCAAATCTTCTCTCAGCCCAATTCTTTGTTTATTTCAGGGGGAACTGGCATTCCTCTTACCGTCTATACCGTACTTTGTATTCCGGTAATGTCCATCCCTAAGTACCGGGAATGCCAGCCCCCTAATTTTGTACAGAAGTATGGACAATCCATGTATATATATAAAAAAGAGGGAAATAAAAAACAATTTTTTTTTAAAACAATGGGTTAAAACCAATAATTAATGCAAGATAAAATTTAGTAACTCATAGACAATGATAAAAACATTTAATCTTCTAAAAAACATTTTAGCTCAAAATCTGCATTATGGCCATTCGGAGCAAGGGTATTTAAAATAAAGATCCACTTCATTTCGTTCTGGGCTAATTTTATTTCTAGGTCTCTATTTTTCCAGTTATTTACATCCTGTTGTATACCTAGAAATCTTTTTATTGCCCCTTCACATTTCTGATGTTTTTTTGTAAAAGTGTTCTGAAAGTGGATGAGTCATTAGACCTTTTCGTACATTGTATACGTGCTCCGCTGACCTGAGTTTGAGGTTTCGAGTTGTTTTTCCAATGTAGATGAGATTACATTCACACTCTAAAAGGTATATGACGTTACGTGAGTGGCAAGTGATAAATTGATTGATTTTGTGTTTAATTCCATTAACTTCAAAGGATGTAGTTTTTCTTTCGTACGGGTTTTTGCTAGTGATTTTACACATAAGGCATGATCCACACCTATGGAATCCTTTATTCCTCTCACTGCCCCCTTGTTTGTCTGCTAGGGCACTTTTGACAAGAAGATTTTTTAGGGATGGTGCCCTTCTGTATATAAACCTTGGTTTCTGGGGCATTGCTGTCCCCAAAACTGGATCATCAAGAAGAATTCGACAGTTTCTTCTGATGATAGTCTCAACTTGTCTATGGTGAGAACCGTATTGGGAAAAAAATGCCCATTCGGTCATTTTGGAATTAGATTCGCCTTCAATTTTTTCTTTTGGTTTGAGTAGATCTGTTCTGTTCATATTCTCTACCTTAGTTTTGGATACTTCCAACAATTCTTTTGTGTACCCTTTTTGTAAAAATCTTCGGTCTATTTCAGAATATTGTTCCACCAAAACTTCTTGTTGGGTACAATTTCTCTTTAAACGCATATATTGGCCCAAAGGGATATTGTCAAGCCACCTCTGGTGATGTTCACTATTCATTTGTATACTGTATATGAATTTGAATCGGTGGCTTTTCTGTGGGTTTTAGTCTGTATCTTTCCCATTTGGACATATATGTTCAAGTCCAAAAACACCAATTCATTTTTACTAATATTGAAGGTTAAATTAATATTAAAATCATTTGTATTTAATATCTCACAAAAATCATTTAAAATCTCGCCATCACCTCGCCAAATAAAAAAAAATATCATCTATGAACCGCCACCATGATACCAGGCTCGCCCCCGGTGCCAGTCTACCGTCAACTGCACCAGCCTCCAAGAATGCCATAAAAAGATTGGCATAACTTGGGGCGAACCTGGTACCCATGGCGGTTCATTTAATCTGCAGATAATAACTACCATTAAAATAAAAGTAATTATTTTTTAAAATGAATAAAATAGATTCAATTAAAAAATGCTGAAGGTCTTTGGTATATTCACTTAAGTTTAAAAAGTACTGTACCGCCTCTTGACCTTTATTACAATCTATAATAGTGTACAATGTACTCACATCTGCACTAATTAAAAAACAATCTTCATCCCAAGTAACTGTTTCCAATTTTCGTAAAACATCTCCAGTATCTTTCAAGTAGGACCGAGTTTTTGCAACTAATGGTTGGAGATAAAAATCAACCAGGGCGGACAGGTTTGATGTAATACTGCCTGTTCCTGTAATTATAGGTCGCCCTGGGGGTTTAGTGAGATGTTTGTGTATTTTTGGGAGTACATATATTGTAGGGGTGGAGGGGTTAGTTAAATTGATAAAATCAAATTCCTCCTTTGATAGGAGACCTTTTTCCAAGGCTTTTGTGCTTAGATCTTTTAGACCTTTTACCACTGTAGACGTTGGGTCATTTCTCAACTCTTTATATGTCATAGTGTCGCTTTATTGCCTATTTATTTCTGCAAAATAATCACTTTTGTTTAGGATCACCACTCCACCCCCTTTATCAGCAAGTTTTATAACAATTTGATCATTCTTTTTTAAGGTTTCTATTGCTTGCCATTCTTTTTTGCTGATATTTTTCTTCTTTAGGTTTCTACCTTTCTTAGTTCTTTTGAGACTATCGAATTAAAACAGTCAATACTTCCTCCTTTTACATGTTTGGGGTAAAATTTGGACTTTCGTCTTAAAGTAGTTGTATTTTCAGTTCTTTCTTCTTCCAAAATTTCATTATCATTTGTGCTCTCTTTTGATAGGAAGAATTTTTTCAAACTTACTTTTCTAACGAATTTTTGGAGGTCTACAAATAATTCAAACTGGTTCGCTTTTGCTGTAGGTGCAAATTTGAGACCCTTTTTAAGGATTTTTGTTTCTTTGTGAGAACCGTATCACTGAGGTTGAATATTTTTCCTGTCTCGTTAACTGTATCGACTGGAATAATGGTAGATTCTATTGTGTGTTTTTTTCTCTGTTTAGGACGGGGTTTCCCCCCTCTTTTACCTCTTTTAGTTTTTTTAGTATTTCAAACTATTCTCTCCTTGGGGGTTGGCGGTCCCTCCACAAAAAAGACCTATTGGCAGGTCTGGAATTTTGCATTTGAGTTTCATTTCTTAAAACATCAAATCTATTTCTTACTGGTACAAAATCTCTCCTGTTTTCAGATGGATTAGCAGGCCGATTCCACCTCTGGGGTGTGTCGGGTGGACCATTTATGAACGGTCTGTGGCTTGTGGCCCAAATTGGATCCCTTTCTGCCCTATCCATTTTTCTATTTCCATTATTTCTATACCTCCAATTTTCTTGTTGGATATTTCTCTCATTATAAGGATTTTTCTGAGGGTTTTGTTTAATTTCCCCAAAAATTGTATGAGTTTATTTTTGTATGCATTTTTGCATTTTTGTGTAAAAAAATGTAATTTTTCATTTTCACTGCCCAGTTGTATCAAAATTGGTGAAACCCCTGGGGGTTTGAAATGTACACTATACCCCTAGATGAATTCCCTGAGGGGTGTACTTTGCAAAATGGGATGATTTGTGGGGGGGTTCCACTGTATTGGTGCTTTGGGAGTCTTGCTAATGCAACATGGCACCCACCATTCATTCCACCAAAATCTGTGCTGCCAAATCCAAAAATCACTCCTTCCCTTCTGAGTCCTGCCATGCGCCCAACTGGTATTTTTTGGTCACATGTGAGGCATTGCCGTACTCGGGAGAAATTGGGGCACAGATTTTGGGGTGCTTTGTCTCCTTCATTCCTTGTGAAAATGAAAATTTTTGAGCCAGAACTGCATGTTTGTGTAAAAAAATTTAATTTTCCATTTTCACATCCCAGTTGTACCAAAATTGGTGAAACCCCTGGGGGTTTGAAATGTACACTATACCCCTAGATGAATTCCCTGAGGGGTGTAGATTGCAAAATGGGGTGACTTGTGGGGAAGGTTCCTAACTTTTAGCACTTATGGTGCCTAGAAACCTACATGGTGCCTAAAAAAAAAATCTCATAAAAAGGAGGCTCCAAAATCAAGTAGGTGCTCCTTCTGTTATGAAGCCTGTGGTTTGGTCAACGTGCACACTAGGGCCACATATAGGATATTTTTGAAAACAAAAGAATTGGGGGAATCAATTTTTAGTCACATTTCTCTAGTAAAATCTACTGTATTCGTTAGAAAAATGTATTTAAATTGAAACTCTGCAAAAAAAAAGAAATTTTGAAATTTCACCTACACTTTGTTTTAATTCCTGTGAAACACCTAAAGGGTTAACAAACTTCCAAAATGCTGTTTTGAATACTGTGAGGGGTGCAGTTTTTGAAATGGCATCATTTATGGGGGTGTCTCACATACAAGTCCCTCAAAGTCACATCAGAACTGAACTGGTCCCTAAAAAAATCAGTGTTTGAAATTTTCTTGAAAATTTGAGAATTTGCTAGTCATATTTGAAGCCTCCTAGTGTCCAAAAAAATGAAAAGGAGGTTGAAATAATGATTGCAACATAAAGTAGACATATGGTCTTTGTTAGTTATTAACTATTTTGAGTGGTATGATTATTTGTCTCACAAGCAGAAAATGTGACATTTTGCATATTGCTAAATTTTCCATTTTTTCACGATATTTTGGTATTTTTACCACTAACTTGAAGTACAATGTGTCACGAGAAAACAATCTCAAAATCACTGGGATAAGTAAAAGCAAAAAAAAGTTATCCCCACTTAAGTGAGACATGTCAGATTTGAAAAAAAGGGCTCTGTCATGAAGGCACAAACTGGCTCTGTCATGAAGGGGTTAACCAGCAATCCAATATGAAATCATTTTGTTGCTGTAATCCACACAAGAAGACACAATTTACATGATGGGTAACCACCGCAGTAAAGTTTCCTTGTATTTGTATAATTCCTTGTCCTTGTATTTGTATAAATTGACAATTCCAACAGAAAAAGCAAACTGTTAATGCTGACAAAATATGGAAAATGATGTATAGCAATCTCTATCTATCTATTGTATGTATTTATGTGCAAGGTAAGCTCAACAACTACTAAACCGATTTTGATCTGGTTTCCTTGAATTCCACTGAGTAACCTAAACTCCACGTGAGTGAAGACAGGGGCAAACGCTACTAATATGCATAAATCAAAAACGCACTAATACAGAATGTGTTCATACAGTATAAAATGAATGAGTAAATCATGCAGCCCCCAAAATGCATAAAAAAGAATCCCACAACTCAATTGTTCTATGAACCCCAAAATATAAAAAGATGCAAATGAACCTCTACAGTATATATAAATTTGATATTAACAGGACATAAAGAAACATATAAACATAAAAAAAATTGAAATCAGACTAATTTGTAATGCACTTTGCTGTATAAATTCTAAAATCATAAATTCCTTTGTCAGGGCTGTCATAGGGGGCAGGGCCGGTGCTAGGGTGTCTGGCGCCCCCATGCAAACAGAAATTTTGCACCCTCCTTTCCATAGCCCATACAGGGACAACTCATGCTTCAAATAAAGGTGCCACAAATCTACCAAAATAGTACAGGGCGCTGAAGTGACACACTAAACATTTAAAATCAATAAAATTTATTGGGTACACATCTCATATTAAATATTATGTAAATTTACACAACTATAATCACATTAAAATACACACAGAAAAACAAAAAATTTAAAAATTAAAGAAATAAACAAGCAAAAATAAATAATAAGGTGAAAAAACAATAAATCAAATTATGGGGGATTAAATAATAATTGAAGATCTTTAGGTAGGTATATAAATAAGTATGGAATTTTAGCTGGTTGATTTTGAGCTAAACACGTTTCTTATGAGTGAGGGGTCTGCCTTAAATGAGGCATGAGGCACTGTCCAACTTATAGTGCATTTACCCGCGTCCGTTTTTTTTTGTACAGATGTCTAAAGTGCTGGAGCTTATTGTCAGGTGTAATTTTCCAAATGCCAGTTGTTATGGATGAATTGCTTTGGGCCAGTCACTACTTTACACACAAGCGCATCCAGCGCTATAGTACAATAGTTTTGACCAGAAGTGTATGATAAATAGAGATATATTACCCGTCCCAGGCAAGCGGCTATTCAGCCTGAATGGCGCCGCTGCGGGGAAGCTGGAAAAGCACGGTTTTTCTTTTGAAGGGCTGCGCCGCTCAGTGCTGGTATCGCGGCTTCAGTTGAAGGTGCACTTGGCGCCGGTGCTTCTCTCCAGCCTTGGTGTATGGATCGTGCCTCCTTTAAGACTGACCCCTCACTCATAAGAAATGTGTTTAGCTCAAAATCAACCAGCTAAAATTCCATACTTATTTATATACCTACCTAAAGATCTTCAATTATTATTTAATCCCCCATAATTTGATTTATTGTTTTTTCACCTTATTATTTATTTTTGCTTGTTTATTTCTTTAATTTTTTGTTTTTCTGTGTGTATTTTAATGTGATTATAGTTGTGTAAATTTACATAATATTTAATATGAGATGTGTACCCAATACATTTTATTGATTTTAAATGTTTAGTGTGTCACTTCAGCGCCCTGTACTATTTTGGTAGATTTGTGGTATTTTGGAGAGGTTGGCATTCCTCCAGTACGGTGGCTGCAGAAGATACACTGCCCAGTACACACTACGCTAGCCCCGAGCGCCGCAGACAATTGTTGTTCAAATAAAGGTGCGCCCTATCATTTTCGATTCACACTGGACATCAGACCGGGAAAGTGACACAGGGAAGAACACATTCAACATCACAAGATAGTGACCGGTCAGTACTTTTACTTTCCTGATCTAACGTCTGGCATGAATTAAAACTGCGCGATAGGACGCAACGCCAGATGGAAATCCTAAAATATACACCTTTAAATTCTATTTTCACCCAAGTAAGGGTGAGTTTCACCTTACTAAAGATACTGTATATGTGAATATATTTTTTGCATCTGAGAAGCACAGGTCTTATGTACACTATAACATGCTCCTAATTTCCCATTTAAAAAATAATAATAAGTGAGTGCTTTGGGGGAGTTCATCAGATAGATAATTAAGTAAATAGACAGACAGACAGAGATTGATACCAACAGACAGACACATATAGATATTAGACACAGATATAGATAGATAGATAGATAGATAGATAGAGACACACAGACAGTTATAGATAGATATATAGACAGACAGACAGACATAGATATAGACAGGTAGAGACACACACATAAAAACACTCACTCAGTCAGCTCCTCTGTAGGGTCCCGGGCCATCTCTCTCCATTGATCATGGCACGATACAGCTCCACAGCACTGGGATCAGCTGGGGGCATCTAGTGGCACCTGGCAGTACTGCAGTCAGCAGTAACTACAGATCCGTCACTGCAGATCAGTGTCACTGCCTCCCCTGACCCTCATGCTTCCTGCGACGCTGGTAAGTGCTTTGTTTTGCCGGCGCCGCTGTCTGCCATGCAGTGTGACAGACAGCGGCAGCCAGCAGTAGCAGGGTGCAGAGTGGGGAGAGCGCCTCTACTGGCCAGCGCCTCCCTGCTTTGCATCCCTCGCTGAGCGGGTTCCACCGGCCCTGATAGGGGGGTCGGGACAAACATATCATGGCCCCAGTAGTGCCAGTTACATATCATGTCCCCAGTAGTGTCAGTTACATATTATGTCCACAGTAGTGCCAGTTACAAATCATGTCCCCAGTAGTGCCAGTTACATATTATGTCCACAGTAGTGCCAGTTACAAATCATGTCCCCAGTAGTACTGTTACATATCATGTCCTCAGTAGTGCCAGTTACAAATCATGTCCCCAGTAGTACTGTTACATATCATGCCCACAGTAGTGGCAGTTACAGATGTCCCTAGTAGTGCTTTGAGCAATTCATTCATTCTGGATACTATGTTTTTTTGGATATATACATCTAAAACAAAAACACTTCCCAGAACAAGAGCATCCTGCAGTGTGTGCGATCCACACAGCCTTTGAGACCAGGGGTTGCCACACTATGCATGCTGCACCCATCTCTTAACCCCTTCCTGACAGAGCCAGTTTTTGCGTTCCTGACAGAGCCCTTTTTTTCAAATCTGACATGTCTCACTTAAGTGGGGATAACTTTTTTTTGCTTTTACTTATCCCAGTGATTTTGAGACTGTTTTTTCGTGACACATTGTACTTCAAATTAGTGGTAAATTTGGGTCGATACAGTCTGTGTTTTTTTGTGAAAAATACCAAAATGTCGTGAAAAAATGGAAAATTTAGCAATTTGCAAAATGTTAAATTTTCTGCTTGTGAGACAAATAATCATACCACTCAAAATAGTTAATAACTAACATAGACCATATGTCTACTTTATGTTGACATCATTATTTCAACTTCCTTTTCATTTTTTTGGACACTAGGAGGCTTACAATATGAATAGCAAATTCTCAAATTTTCAAGAAAATTTTAAACACTGATTTTTTTAGGGACCAGTTCAGTTCTGATGTGACTTTGAGGGACTTGTATGTGAGACACCCCCATAAATGATACCATTTCAAAAACTGCACCCCTCACAGTATTCAAAACAGCATTTTGGAAGTTTGTTAACCCTTTAGGTGTTTCACAGGAATTAAAACAAAGTGTAGGTGAAATTTCAAAATTTCATTTTTTTTGCAGATTTGCAATTTTAATACATTTTTCTAAGGAACACAGTACATTTTACTAGAGAAATGTGACTAAAAATTGATTCCCCCAATTCTTTTGTTTTCATAAATATCCTATATGTGGCCCTAGTGTGCACGTTGACCAAACCACAGGCTTCATAATAGAAGGAGCACCTACTTGATTTTGGAGCCTCCTTTTTATGAGATTATTTTTTAGGCACCATGTAGGTTTCTAGGCACCATAAGATGCTAAAAGTTAGGAACCCCCCACAAGTGACCCCATTTTGCAAACTACACCCCTCAGGGAATTCATCTAGGGGTATAGTGTACATTTCAAACCCCCAGGGGTTTCACCAATTGTGGTACAACTGGGCAGTGAAAATGAAAAATTAAATTTTTTACACAAAAATGCAGTTCTGGCTCAAAATTTTTCATTTTCAGAAGGTATTAAGGAGAAAAAGCACCCCAAAATCTGTGCCCCAATTTCTCCCGAGTACGGCAATGCCTCACATGTGACCAAAAAATACCATTTGGGTGCATGGCAGGACTCAGAAAGGAAGGAGTGATTTTTGGATTTTGCAGCTCAGATTCTGGTGGAATGTTGGTGGGTGCTATGTCGCATTAGCAAGACCCCCCAAGCACCAATACAGTGGAACCCCCCCACAAGTGACCCCATTTTGCAAACTACACCCCTCAGGGAATTCATCTAGGGGTATAGTGTACATTTCAAACCCCCAGGGGTTTCACCAATTTTGATACAACTGGGCAGTGAAAATGAAAAATTACATTTTTTTACACAAAAATGCAGTTCTGGCTCAAAATTTTTCATTTTCACAAGGAATGAAGGAGACAAAGCACCCCAAAATCTGTGCCCCAATTTCTCCCGAGTATGGCAATGCCTCATATGTGACCAAAAAATACCAGTTGGGTGCATGGCAGGACTCAGAAGGGAAGGAGTGATTTTTGGTGGTGGAATGTTGGTGGGTGCTATGTGGCATTAGCAAGACCCCCCAAGCACCAATACAGTGGAACCCCCCCACAAGTGACCCCATTTTGCAAACTACACCCCTCAGGGAATTCATCTAGGGGTATAGTGTACATTTCAAACCCCCAGGGGTTTCACCAATTGTGGTACAACTGGGCAGTGAAAATGAAAAATTAAATTTTTTACACAAAAATGCAGTTCTGGCTCAAAATTTTTCATTTTCAGAAGGTATGAAGGAGAAAAAGCACCCCAAAATCTGTGCCCCAATTTCTCCCGAGTACGGCAATGCCTCACATGTGACCAAAAAATACCATTTGGGTGCATGGCAGGACTCAGAAAGGAAGGAGTGATTTTTGGATTTTGCAGCTCAGATTCTGGTGGAATGTTGGTGGGTGCTATGTCGCATTAGCAAGACCCCCCAAGCACCAATACAGTGGAACCCCCCCACAAGTGACCCCATTTTGCAAACTACACCCCTCAGGGAATTCATCTAGGGGTATAGTGTACATTTCAAACCCCCAGGGGTTTCACCAATTTTGATACAACTGGGCAGTGAAAATGAAAAATTACATTTTTTTACACAAAAATGCAGTTCTGGCTCAAAATTTTTCATTTTCACAAGGAATGAAGGAGACAAAGCACCCCAAAATCTGTGCCCCAATTTCTCCCGAGTATGGCAATGCCTCATATGTGACCAAAAAATACCAGTTGGGTGCATGGCAGGACTCAGAAGGGAAGGAGTGATTTTTGGTGGTGGAATGTTGGTGGGTGCTATGTGGCATTAGCAAGACCCCCCAAGCACCAATACAGTGGAACCCCCCCACAAGTGACCCCATTTTGCAAACTACACCCCTCAGGGAATTCATCTAGGGGTATAGTGTACATTTCAAACCCCCAGGGGTTTCACCAATTTTGATACAACTGGGCAGTGAAAATGAAAAATTACATTTTTTTACACAAAAATGCAGTTCTAGCTCAAAATTTTTCATTTTCAGAAGGTATGAAGGAGAAAAAGCACCCCAAAATCTGTGCCCCAATTTCTCCCGAGTACGGCAATGCCTCACATGTGACCAAAAAATACCATTTGGGTGCATGGCAGGACTCAGAAAGGAAGGAGTGATTTTTGGATTTTGCAGCTCAGATTCTGGTGGAATGTTGGTGGGTGCTATGTTGCATTAGCAAGACCCCCCAAGCACCAATACAGTGGAACCCCCCCACAAGTGACCCCATTTTGCAAACTACACCCCTCAGGGAATTCATCTAGGGGTATAGTGTACATTTTAAACCCCCAGGGGTTTTACCAATTTTGATACAACAGGGCAGTGAAAATGAAAAATTACATTTTTTTACACAAAAATGCAGTTCTGGCTCAAAATTTTTCATTTTCACAAGGAATGAAGGAGACAAAGCACCCCAAAATCTGTGCCCCAATTTCTCCCGAGTATGGCAATGCCTCATATGTGACCAAAAAATACCAGTTGGGTGCATGGCAGGACTCAGAAGGGAAGGAGTGATTTTTGGTGGTGGAATGTTGGTGGGTGCTATGTCGCATTAGCAAGACCCCCAAAGCACCAATACAGTGGAACCCCCCCACAAGTGACCCCATTTTGCAAACTACACCCCTCAGGGAATTCATCTAGGGGTATAGTGTACATTTCAAACCCCCAGGGGTTTCACCAATTTTGATACAACTGGTGAGTGAAAATGAAAAATTACATTTTTTTACACAAAAATGCAGTTCTGGCTCAAAATTTTTCATTTTCAGAAGGTATGAAGGAGAAAAAGCACCCCAAAATCTGTGCCACAATTTTTCCCGAGTACGGCAATGCCTCACATGTGACCAAAAAATACCAGTTGGGTGCATGGCAGGACTCAGAAGGGAAGGAGTGATTTTTGGATTTTGCAGCTCAGATTCTGGTGGAATTTTGGTGGGTGCTATGTCGCATTAGCAAGACCCCCCAAGCACCAATACAGTGGAACCCCCCCACAAGTGACCCCATTTTGCAAACTACACCCCTCAGGGAATTTATCTAGGGGTATAGTGTACATTTCAAACCCCCAGGGGTTTCACCAATTTTGATACAACTGGTGAGTGAAAATGAAAAATTACATTTTTTACACAAAAATGCAGTTCTGGCTCAAAATTTTTCATTTTCACAAGGAATGAAGGAGACAAAGCACCCCAAAATCTGTGCCCCAATTTCTCCCGAGTACGGCAATGCCTCACATGTGACCAAAAAATACCATTTGGGTGCATGGCAGGACTCAGAAAGGAAGGAGTAATTTTTGAATTTTGCAGCTCAGATTCTGGTGGAATGTTGGTGGGTGCTATGTTGCATTAGCAAGACCCCCCAAGCACCAATACAGTGGAACCCCCCCACAAGTGACCCCATTTTGCAAACTACACCCCTCAGGGAATTCATCTAGGGGTATAGTGTACATTTCAAACCCCCAGGGGTTTCACCAATTTTGATACAACTGGGCAGTGAAAATGAAAAATTACATTTTTTTACACAAAAATGCAGTTCTGGCTCAAAATTTTTCATTTTCACAAGGAATGAAGGAGACAAAGCACCCCAAAATCTGTGCCCCAATTTCTCCCGAGTATGGCAATGCCTCATATGTGACCAAAAATACCAGTTGGGTGCATGGCAGGACTCAGAAGGGAAGGAGTGATTTTTGGTGGTGGAATGTTGGTGGGTGCTATGTCGCATTAGCAAGACCCCCAAAGCACCAATACAGTGGAACCCCCCCACAAGTGACCCCATTTTGCAAACTACACCCCTCAGGGAATTCATCTAGGGGTATAGTGTACATTTCAAACCCCCAGGGGTTTCACCAATTTTGATACAACTGGTGAGTGAAAATGAAAAATTACATTTTTTTACACAAAAATGCAGTTCTGGCTCAAAATTTTTCATTTTCAGAAGGTATGAAGGAGAAAAAGCACCCCTAAATCTGTGCCCCAATTTCTCCCGAGTACGGCAATGCCTCATGTGTGACCAAAAAGTGTCAGGACTCAGAAGGGAAGGAGTGATATTTGGATTTTGCAGCACAAATTCTGGTGGAATGTTGGTGGGTGCTATGTCGCATTAGCAAGACCCCCCAAGCACCAATACAGTGGAAACCCCCCACAAGTGACCCCATTTTGCAAACTACACCCCTCAGGGAATTCATCTAGGGGTATAGTGTACATTTCAAACCCCCAGGGGTTTCACCAATTTTGATACAACTGGGCAGTGAAAATGAAAAATTACATTTTTTTACACAAAAATGCAGTTCTGGCTCAAAATTTTTCATTTTCAGAAGGTATGAAGGAGAAAAAGCACCCCAAAATCTGTGCCCCAATTTCTCCCGAGTACGGCAATGCCTCATGTGTGACCAAAAAGTGTCAGGACTCAGAACGGAAGGAGTGATATTTGGATTTTGCAGCACAAATTCTGGTGGAATGTTGGTGGGTGCTATGTCCCATTAGCAAGACCCCCCAAGCACCAATACAGTGGAACCCCCCCACAAGTGACCCCATTTTGCAAACTACACCCCTCAGGGAATTCATCTAGGGGTATAGTGTACATTTCAAACCCCCAGGGGTTTCACCAATTTTGATACAACTGGGCAGTGAAAATGAAAAATTACATTTTTTTACACAAAAATGCAGTTCTGGCTCAAAATTTTTCATTTTCAGAAGGTATGAAGGAGAAAAAGCACCCCAAAATCTGTGCCCCAATTTCTCCCGAGTACGGCAATGCCTCACATGTGACCAAAAAATACCAGTTGGGTGCATGGCAGGACTCAGAAGGGAAGGAGTGATTTTTGGATTTTGCGGCTCAGATTCTGGTGGAATGAATGGTGGGTGCTATGTGGCATTAGCAAGACCCCCGAAGCACGGTGAAATGATGAACCTAAAAATCCATAGATGTGTGGTATATTTTAAAACACTCCTTTATACATAGGCCGGGTTTGTCGGGGCAAGTGTCACACTGGAAAATAGTTTGCTTTCTTATTCCCTTTTTATAGCAAACTTTGCACCTTTTTTGTGTCCTGCCCTTTTTTCCAGTGGAGGGGATTTCATCAGGAAAATGCTGCCCTGGTACAATACGGGGGCCAGTACTAGAAGTACTGGGGCCCTCTGCCTGCTGGTTCCCAAATACTAGGCCCTTTATGACTTCCTCTTGAAAGTGCATAAATGTCCCCCTCTGGCTGGTAGAACGGAATAGCACATAAGCGTTATACAGTGCCATCTGGATGATATACACGGCCAGCTTCTTGTACCAGATTTTTGTTTTCCGCAGGGCACTGTACGGCTTCAGTACCTGATCTGAAAGATCCACTCCGCCCATGTACCTATTGTAATCCAGGATACAATTAGGTTTGGAGGTGTGGGTACTGGTACCTCGTACAGGGACGGAGGTGGTACTGTCTCCGTGAATTGTTGTCAGTATAAGGACATCCCTCTTGTCCTTATATTTGACCAACAACATATTTTCGGTGCATATTCCCCTGCTTTCACCCCTTCTCATTACTTGGGCAATGTGCGTTTTTGGGAGGCCTCTTTGGTTCTTGCGCACAGTACCGCAAGCTGCTGTACCTCTTGAACCAAGGGCCTTAAACAGGGGGATGCTGGTGTAAAAGTTATCCACATAGAGGTGATAACCTTTATCCAGGAAGGGGTGCACTAAATCCCAGACAATTTTTCCACTAACACCTACGAGGGAGGGGGGGCATTCTGGCGGTTCAATTCTTGAATCCTTCCCTTCATATACCCTAAACCTGTGGGTGTACCCTGAGGTGCTTTCACACAGCTTATACATTTTTATGCCATACCTTGCCCTCTTACTGGGAAGGTACTGGCGGAATTTAACCCTTCCTTTAAAATGTATAAGGGACTCGTCTATGCAAATGAATTTATCTGGGATGTACATCTCTTCAAATTTGGCACTGAAATGATCAATGACCGGCCTGACTTTGAATAGCCGGTCAAAGGTGGGATCATCTCTGGGTGGGCACTGTGCATTATCGTTGTAATGCAAAAATTTAAGGATCGTCTCAAATCGAGCCCGGGGCATGGCCATACGGTAAAATGGGGTGCTGTACAGAACATCTGTACTCCAATATTGCCTAATTTCTGGCTTTTTTACTATGCCCATATGAAACACCAGACCCCAAAACGTCATCATCTCTACTGCATCTACAGGGGTCCACCTAGCAAATGATGACGTGGGGTTTTGAGCAATAAACTGCTGGGCATATAAATTAGTTTGGTCCACAATTAAATTTATAAAATCATCAGAGAAAAATAATTTGAAAAAGTCAATTTCTCTGAGACCTGTGGAATCAAATTGGATTCCTGGCATGGCCAAAAACTCAGGAACCTGGGGCTCAAAATTGTCTGGTGGTGGGGTCCATACGAGATCAATTATTGGGGGGGGGGTCTCAGCTGCTCTACGGGGGCGTCTTTGAGGGGGTCCCTCATCACTAGAGGAGGAAGATGAGGTTAAGATGAATCCTTCAAATTCCCCGCTTGCCTCACTGGCTGTGTCAGAATCAGAGGCAAGCATGGCATATGCCTCCTCCGCTGAATACATTCTTCTGGATGACTGGGATGACATTTGGGATGACATTTGGGATGCCATTTTTATTTTTGTGTTACTGGTAGTGAAATGTTTCAACACGTGTATAGTGTAGGGGGGGGTACAAACTTTATTTCAACCCGGGGGGTATGTAGTGTGTAGTGTGTAGTGTGTATGTAGTGTAGAAAAAAAAAAATACTTTATACAGGAATTTGAACCCAATAAAAAAAAAAAAAAATTGAAGGGGTTAAAAAAAAAAAAAAAAGGCCCTGCGCCAAAAATTGAGCACAGATGTTGGTCAGTAACGTCCGTCACTGAACAGCGCTCAAAGGCAACAGGAATTTGATCAAAAAAAAAAAAAAATAGATCAACCCTGTGCCGAAAAAGATGATCAGTGATGTACGTCACTGATCAGCGCACAGTGGCCACAGGACACCCACAAAATCACAGTGTGTGTAAAAAAAAAAAGACCCACAGCAGCCTCAAAAAAAAAAAAAGGTGATCAGTGATGCAACACTGATTACCAGTGAGGGGCAGCAGGTGCACAACCTTTGGTGCAACTGACAGTGCAACTGGCAGCAACTGACAGGTATATATAAAAAAAAAAAACCTCTGCGCCCCCAAAAAGTTGCTGATCACCTCAGATATAGTGATCAGCACAAAAGGCGGGGGTAGCAGACACAAAATATACACTCTCTATCACTCTCTGTCACTATCTCTCTCTATCTCTCTCTATCTCTCACTATCTATCACTATCTATCACTATCTATCACTATCTATCACACTGCAGCAGCAGCACTGACAGTTATATGTATAAAAAAAACCCTGCACCCCCAAAAAAGGGGGGTAGCAGACACAAAATATACACCAGTGGCGTAGATTGTGTAAGGCAGCCCCCGCTGCTGCTTGGGGGAGCAGGGGCTGCGTGGGCGCCGGGTGCCACCTGTGTGCTGGGAGACAGAGCACAGAACAGGAGCTCCAGCCTCCGCTTTTCAGGCTGCTCCGCAGGTTTCACTTCCGGCGCTTTGTTATGCCATATGACGGCCGGGGGAGCTGACTGAGTAAGTGCTGAATGCTGTCAGAGGGCCGGAGTTCTGCTGCCGGGAGCACTGATACACTGTAGCAGCCAGGTAAACACAGCAGGAGATAAGACTGACAGCGCTGTGAGACTGCAGCCCCGCTGGGATGGATGACCTCAGGTCACTGGTTCCTTGCTTCGTAAGTAATGTGATCTACTCATCTGCATACAGTAGCTCACATTGTTAGCAAGGGTCTGTCTGCAAACTACTTGCACCTTTACAAGTGTATTCAAACACTGTTGAATACACTTCTGTAGTAGTGAGTAGTTTGCAAACTGTCCCTTTCTCCCTGCATGAGTAAGATCTACACATACTGTAGTACAGACATTTTCAATCGGTGTGCCGCGGCCAGCTGACAGGTGTGCCGCCATGCCTCGGGTCACGGCGACACACCAGCGGAGTTTCACTTTGACAGGGGGGACGGGCAGGCGGCTCGGCATCATGCTGTACGTTGTGGGTTGTGTGTGGTCGCGCGGCGCTGAGTGGCTGTCCGGGAATGCTTCCCCGCCCGCCCCCCTGTCAGTGTGCGTCCATGTGCGCACCGCCCGCCCGCTCACGGCTCCCCCGATGTGCACTGTCCGGGACTCGAGAGACGTGCTGTGCTGCTATGCAATAATCATATATCCCGCTGGACCACTAGCCAATGGGCGCTTGCGGTCCAGCAGCCAATCAACTGGTGGCTGCTGGACCGCGAGCGCCCATTGGCTAGTGGTCCAGAAGCGGGAGATATGAATATTACATATCAGCACAGCACGTCTCTCTCCCGTACATAGCGGGGGAGCCGTGAGCGGCACACTGGACGCACACTGACAGAGGGGAGGGGTCGTCGGCGTGTAAGCACAGGCAGGAGGGGGGTTTGCACACGGACGCACACTGGGAGGAGGAGGTGGGGGGGAGTGAGGTGAGCGGGCCGGCTAACCATCGGCTGGCTAACAGTATGGTGTACTCCCACCCACTCTCCCACCCTCCTGCACTCACCCAGCCAACCTCCCACTCCACTGCAGATACCCTCCCTTCCACCCCACTGCAGATACCCTCCCAGCCACCCTCCCACCCCACTGCAGATACCCTCCCAGCCACCCTTCCACCCCACTGCAGATACCCTCCCAGCCACCCTCCCACCCCACTGCAGATACCCTCCCAGCCACCCTCCCACCCCACTGCAGATACCCTCCCAGCCACCCTCCCACCCCACTGCAGATACCCTCCCAGCCACCCTCCCACCCCACTGCAGATACCCTCCCACCCCACTGCAGATACCCTCCCAGCCACTCTCCCACCCCACTGCAGATACCCTCCCAGCCACCCTCCCACCCCACTGCAGATACCCTCCCAGCCACCCTCCCACCCCACTGCAGATACCCTCCCAGCCACCCTCCCACCCCACTGCAGATACCCTCCCAGCCACCCTCCCACCCTACTGCAGATACCCTCCCACCCTACTGCTCCCACCCTCCCTCCCTGCTGCACACTACTGGCGGTGCATTGAATTGCAAATAGCGGACGGGAGCCAGGAGTGGGCCACTGCACAGTTCTGTCCCCCTTGGCAACAAGCAAATTCAGTCCACCTTGGCATCTAGCATGAAGCCCCTGGCATTGAGCATGTAGGTAAGTGGCACTTATGTGTCAAATGTGTATGGTGTGTTATATAGTATGTCATGGGCATTGCGGTGTGTTATATAGTATGTCATGGGCATTGCGGTGTGTTATATAGTATGTCATGGGCATTGCGGTGTGTTATATAGTATGTCATGGGCATTGCGGAGTGTTATATAGTATGTCATGGGCATTGGGGAGTGTTATATAGTATGTAATGGGCATTACGGTGTGTTATATAGTATGTCATGGGCATTGCGGAGTGTTATATAGTATGTCATGGGCATTGCGGAGTGTTATATAGTATGTCATGGGCATTACGCTGTGTTATATAGTATGTAATGGGCATTACGGTATGTTATATAGTATGTCATGGGCATTGCGGAGTGTTATATAGTATGTCATGGGCATTGCGGAGTGTTATATAGTATGTAATGGGCATAACGGTGTGTTATATAGTATGTAATGGGCATTACGGTGTGTTATATAGTATGTCATGGGCATTGCGGAGTGTTATATAGTATGTCATGGGCATTGCGGAGTGTTATATAGTATGTCATGGGCATTGCGGAGTGTTATATAGTATATCATGGGTATTGCGGAGTGTTATATAGTATGTCATGGGCATTACAGTGTGTTATATAGTATGTCATGGGCATTGCGGAGTGTTATATAGTATGTCATGGGCATTGCGGAGTGTTATATAGTATGTCATGGGCATTGCGAAGTGTTATATAGTATGTCATGGGCATTGCGGATTGTTATATAGTATGTCATGGGCATTGGGGAGTGTTATATAGTATGTCATGGGCATTGCGGAGTGTTACATAGTATGTCATGGGCATCATGTGTGGGCTTATGTGTAATCGGAATTACAAAGTTCACTAAAATGTGCAATGGGCATTACGGTGTGTGGCATAACATGTAATGGCCATTATGGCATGTGGTATACTATATAATGGGTGTGCGGTGTGTTGGCATTATGTTGAAAAATTCGGCGCGCATTGTCCATATTATCCCTCGTTTGCAAGAAATTTGTGGAGTCCTGGCATAATGTGTAATGGCCATTGCGGTATATGGCATAGCTTGTAATTGGCATCACGATGTGTGGCATAACTTGTAATGGCCATTAATGTGTGTGATATAACATGTAACTGGCATTATGGTATGCAAAATATCTGGAATATCTGATTAAAAAATGTTGGTGTGCCTTGGCAATTTTGAAGTCTTGTCTGGTGTGCCGCGGCCTGAAAAAGGTTGAAAATCACTGCTGTAGTAGAATATAGAGCTCTTCTTCAGCTAGGATAAACTGCCCCCCCCCCCCCTCCCTCCATGTAGGGACCAACTCTGCTTGCCACCCCACCATGTGTTTTATATACCCTCATGGTTTTCCACTGTGCCCCTTGAGAATCTGGACTGTGCATGCATAAGTCCATAATTGCCAGGAGCAGGGCCTGTATGGGACAAATGCTGGCCACAATGGAGTTGTGTGTAGTGATGGCCAGCATCGGCATCATGATTTGTTTTGAAGTCCTGGCACCAGTGTTCTGACAGCAGCCAGGTTGCTGGTGTCGGTATACTGAATACCCACATCTTGACTACTACAGGCATTACGATTTGTGGCATAATGTATAAGGGGCATTACGGTGTGCGGCACATTGTGTAATGGGCATTACGGTGCATGTGGCATATTGTGTATTGAGCATTACGGTGTCTTGCATACTGTGTAATGGGTATTATGGTATAGCATAATGTGCTATGGGCATTACGGTGTGTGGCATAATGTGTGGCATTACACCTTAAACCGAGGCCACACACCCATTTTTGTAATGTGCAAATTTTTTTTTACATCTATAGGAGGGGCACATTTTTAATGGGGGGGGGGGGGCGCCAGAATTTTCTTGGCTTGGGGGAGCAAAATTTATAGTTACGCCACTGATATACACTCTCTATCACTCTCTGTCACTATCTCTCTATCTCTCACTATCTATCACTATCTATCACTATGACACTGCAGCAGCAGCACTGACAGTTATATATATAAAAAAAAAACCTGCACCCCCAAAAAGGGGGGGTAGCAGACACAAATCTCTCTATCTCTCACTATCTATCACTATCTATCACTATCTCTCACTATCTATCACTATGACACTGCAGCAGCAGCAGTGACAGTTATTTATATATAAAAAACCCCTGCACCCCCAAAAAGGGGGGGTAGCAGACACACAATATAGCTCTCTCTGTCACTATCTCTCTATCTCTCTCTATCTCTCTCTCTCTATCTCTCTATCTCTCTATCACACTGCAGCAGCAGCAGGAAGTCTCAGGAAGTCAGATCCAGGAAGCGTCCAGCACGCTACAAGCAGTGATCAAGTGATCAGGTAAGGTATTTGCAAGGATCAGGTAAGTATTAGCAAGGATCAGGTCAGTATCACGGCAGATAGGCACGGTGACCGCTCTGCACGCTATTCCAGACCGGAATGGCGTCTGCAGCGCAGTCACCGGTAGTTTAAATGTCGCGCCTTGGCTGTGATTGGTCCGTGGGTCCCACGGACCAATCACAGCCTTGGGGGCAGGTGGGGTGAGGGTGGGGTGAGGTGTCATCGTCACCGATGACCCCCTCATGCCCCCTGACGCCCGGCGGTGATTGACACCTGTGTTACCGAGCGTCCGATTCGCTGGTAACACAGGAAAACGCTGTGAATGGCTGTTCACACTGAACAGCCAATCACAGCGATCGCCGACGGGGGGGCGACATCGCAGCCCCCCCTGGGCATGCAGGGACATGTCTGCTGTCAGGGACAGCAGACATCGTCCCTCTGTCACTGCGTCTCGAGACGCAGTGACAGTTTAAAGTCATGACGTACATTTATGCCATGTGTCGGGAAGTACATCCCGGCCATGACGTAAATGTACGTCAAATGTCGGGAAGGGGTTAAAGACTTACCTCTCCGGTGGCAGCATCGCTGTAGAAATCAGGTAGAAAATGAAGCAGTTGCCATATTCCCCTTGTTTCGCACAAGGACAGACAGAACAGTACTCTCTGGTTTTGGGGGCACAACTTATTAAGAATTTCTTTAAAATTTAACTTTTAATTATATCTTAGATAAAGAATAAAATTAACTTACAGCACATATACAGTAACATACAAATACATGAAACAAAAATTATAATCGCCACTCTTTATAAATATTGGGCAGTTTTGGAGCAACTGACAGATAAATTAACTTTTTGAGTTTTGCGAATTACTCCAATATTGCAAAAATCCTCTTGTGACTTTCAATTTCCTTGACTGTGTGTAAAATCAATAATCAGGTTAGTCACAGACAGAATATTGGTGCATGCCCTGTGAGTAAGAGCACAGTGGGAGATAGCGGAATATCTCTCCCTGTGTTCAGTGACACTTTTCTATAAACTTTTGTCTCTGACTGCATATACTGTATATTAAAGAGTCAGGTTTGCAAATGCAAAGGATGAATAGATATTAGTGCATGCACTGTATGTTAGAGCACAGTGGGAGATAGCGGAATATCTTCCCCTGTGCTATCTCCCACTGTGCTCTAACATACAGTGCATGCACTAATATCTATTCATCCTTTGCATTTGCAAACCTGACCCTTTAGTATATATGCAGTCAGAGACAAAAGTTTATAGAAAAGTAGCTGAATAAGTTGTGCCCCAAAACCAGAGAGTACTGTTCTGTCTGTCCTTGTACTGTTCTAATTTACTCTCAGGGGAGCACCTCCACCTCAATACTGTGCAGCAGCAATTTAGCTTACTATTATTTATATTGTGGAAAAACATACTATAAGTGATTACAGTTAATTACTATTGTGCCACATGACTAGTGCATCGGTATCCTCCCATTTTCCCCATTCCCTTGTTCATGTAGTGGTAAAAGTGTCAGTAAAGTGACTGCTGCAAATTCCAGTAACCGGCATAAACACCTTCTAGATTTAGGGGGATATTCAATCGCCGTCGAGCATCTCCCGTGGGGGAGATGCTCGACGGGCCCTATTCAATGCTGTCTTGCCCGACAGCATTGAACAGGGTTTCCTGGCAGAACGAGCCCGACATCTCTAGCTGTCGGGCTCGTTCTGCCGAGAACAGCCGGGAAGTGACGAGCTGCCGGCTGCATCTCGTCACTTCCCGGCTGCAACTCGCGGCCACGCCCCCTTCTCGTCCCGCTGCAGGCGGGACATTGAATCCCGCCTGCATGTTCTCTGTCGAGCTGACCGAGAACGGGACTGGGTAACGGCAGGCGAGCAAGCTCGTCTGCCGTGACCCGAAGATTGAATACCCCCATAATCTTCAATACCAGTGCTTGGCTATGGAATTTCAAGTATTTCCATGTGTGTAACTTTAATTTTGAAGAACTTCATGGTAGACTGCATGTTTAGTCTTTCCTTCAGGCTGAATGGCCGGGCTGTCAGAGGAGCTGACTCTGGATCAGGCAACATACTGGCCACGGGAGAAGAAGTCACTCCTGAGATCCACACCAGTCACTTTCAAACTCTGCCACTGACCTATGTTAATGGTTGTGGCGTAGCAGACTTTCACCAGGAACCGCAGCCATTTTGAACTGGAAGTGGCAGTCTGATGGGACCAAAGGAATTCTCAGAAGAAGTTTCTCCCTGGCTGACGCCAGTGAATATTGTCACTTCAATGACAGTACATGTTTGGGCAGAGTCCTAACCTGCAGCCTGGTACCATTGAACAGTTTGGGTAGATTAAAGTTACAAGAAATTATTATGGGGGCACCGACCTTGAGATAGAGTGCAGGTGGGTTCAGAGTATACACAGTGTACAGGGTAATGAATTGCGTCCTCCACATCCACCGCGGGATCAGCCGAAAACACATTTCACCCATTTGTGGATTTTTGAAAATCCCTCTTAGCTAGTGCTTACATCACAAAAGAAAGCTACTAGTAAATAGGGTGTGATCTCCTGTAATTAGCTTTTAGTAGATACTGTAAACGGAAGTAGAAACAAAATGAAAATACTAGGAGGTTAATTAAAGTTGACCTGCAAATATAATTGAGAAACATAAATAATTGTTCTGTGTACGGAACTTACTCTGTGCAGACTCCCTGTATCTTATGTCTGTTTCTGATGTAAAATGCCAGTAGTCTGCTCACAGCTGCAGCTTAATACAGTACACTTACATCTACATGTCGGCTAGTACAGATCTAATACAGACACAGACACACACACATTACATAATACACAATACATAATACAGTTAGTGAAATAGCTTTCATGCTTCTGAATGGGTCCACTCAGAGGCTGCAATATATAGATCCAACATTAAATCCACGGGACCACATTAATCATCTATAAACTCTGGAGATGAATTATGGCTGTACAAGCACAGATTCGAGTCACAACAAACAAGTTGGATTATGTTATCTTTTATTTAGCATCTATCACACAAAAACTTAAAAAGTACAAACATTGCCAATAAAGTACTAAAAGAAGATGACCATAGAGGAGAAGGGGGTTCGGGGTAAGATGGGTGCATTACATAGCGATTCCAAGTGTTCTAAGGATGTATCATACAGTTTTGTCTTATTTAGAGATATGTCGATTCTGTTTTACCCAGATTAATTTAGGTCTCAAAGCGAGATCTTATTGTTTATCCAAAACAGGACAGCCAATAGGCAATAGGAAAAATCCTAACTTGCGATAATTTGGTGATAAAAGCCGAGTAAATACAAACCTGCACCCCTCTAGCTTAATAATGGAACAAGGACAATCTATGACTCATTAAAGGGCCAGCAAGAGTGTTTTTGATCAGCAGTTTCCACTATGATAGGTTTGGTGGTGGGACGATGTGTGACATTGAGGTGATGGTCATGGTTTTGGATGAGAATTCCCCATTTTGGCATTTTATGTATGGGAAAACTGTGACCTTAGCGAAACTGGGTCCAAAAGTTGATGATAACACCAAGGACTTAGAAATAATTGCACCATCCTTTTGGAAAAATAGGTAACAGGAATTGGCTATTGAGTTGGGAGAATACATGTTACTGGGGTACACTTAGACCCTTTGCAATAGTAACACTTGGATGTCACTATTCCTACCTTTGTATTGTACAATAAAGTTCTCAAAATATCCAGCTAGCTTTCTTCTCCAGCCTCTCCCACAGTATATCTTGCCATTACGTCCGACACTTTCAAAATTGGAAGCGTATTTTTGAATCATTTATCTGAAGCTCCTTAAAGCTTTCTCTTATTTTTTTCCTGTTTACCAAAGGTGGTGGTGGCTATCACTGAGTACCACCAGTGGCAGCCATTGCTGGGGGTCTTCAAAGATGACTCGCCCATGTAAAATTAGGAGAATGAAAGCACCCTAATCTATACTTAAGAAAATCTTTGTATAGTCTGAAGAGTTGCAGAAGTATTGTAAAGGGGTCACTAAGAAGAGGTAGGGTGTCTTCATTATATGAACCAATGAGTGGTGCCAAAGCACAGCCCAATAGGTGCAGTTCAAGGATGTACAGTAACTTCAATAGTCAATAGGTCAACCTCATATAGTTAACAAACAAAAGGATAGCTGGGTCGATGGGTCAATAATAAAAGGGTCGGTCACTGCGGGGGTCCTGGTGGTGCAGGCAGCCCACCGAAAGTCCCATTCCGGAGACAGATGCTGCACATACTTTCGACACTCACAGATATGTGATATTTACCCGAATAAAAATATAAACATGTCTATTGTTTTCTTCTCATTTGTTTGATTTGGTCTCTTTATCTACTTTTTGGTCAAATTTCAGCAGAAATAGCAAAAAGTCTGAAGAGTTCACAAACTTTCTAGCACTAGCTTCTAGCACTGAATATCTGCAGTAAAAGCGTGGCACGTTGGGCTTCATTGCAATAAAGGGAATATGCAATGATTTATATTATGTGGGGGATAAGAGATATAGTAAAAAGAAAATATACAGAGGTCCCGATCACATGACTGGGAGTGCCCTGATATCTATGAAAATAATATCAGGCATACTCAATGGATGCTCGATTCATCTATCTGTCAATGTAGGAAGAGACCTAACAAATCAATAAGAATTAATTAGAGTGACATCTTTTAATTATTTTCTTTTTTTGAACTTTTTCATACTTTACAATCCACGTGGACTTCAATTGGGAACGATAAAGATTGTGGTAGACTAATTTTGGGTCAATGTACTGAAATCTACAATTGGCACAAAAAAACATAAAAACCTCACGTCAACTGTTTCATGTGCTGACCATTTCCAAGTTGACCTATTGCTTGGGTCGACTTTTAGTCTACTTGTACCTTGTTCATGTCATCCATTTGGTGCCGACCCTTTATATAGTACCAAAACCAGTGAAACATGTGCCTATGCTTTATGGACGTATGTTAATAACCTTCTTATCAGTGCTCAAAGAGGGGCAGTAAAATGGGCAGTATGACATACTGTACCACCACTTCCTGCCAACACTTTGCCCACATAGAGAATTTTCCAGGGCTGGTATGAGATCCCAGTGCTGGAACAGCAGCAGCATTGCTTTGAGAGGTGTCCTACCCACTGTGCAGTTTAAAGTCATCAATGGCCACCAGTCAATCCTAGCTCATGGAGCAGCTGCTAGTCAAAAGAAGAGGTGGCTTTTTTAAACTCTGGCATGAGCCTATCAAGTCTAGTGGTGAGCCAGCCAATGAGAAACTGACCACCTACAGCATCTCATTGGCTTGCAGTCTGCAATTGATGATTTTGAGGAGAAAGAAGAAAAAGACTCTCTTTTTTGTTGGGGCACTCTTGTATGGAAATTTACGAATGTAAAATTGATTAGTGTGGAGGATATGATACAATTTGAAGATCGAGTAAGAAAAAACACAAAAGACCAACTTAATAGAGGCCTCTCCTGAGTTAAATGGAGTGCTAGTGTTACTGTTCTGTAGGGACTAGATAAGTGCCCTGGTGAGAATTTAAATGTGTTAAAATTTTACTTTGACTGTATATATTCGAGTATAAGTTGACCCGAGTATAAGCCGAGGCACCTAATTTAACTCCAAAAAACTGGGAAAACGTATTGACTCGAGTATAAGCCTAGGAGCCAAAGGAGAGGGGGAGAGGATTGATGGGGAGAGGATTAGGTGAGGCGGAGGAAAGTGGTAAAGATGCCAGAGCCAGTAGTAGTACACACCAACAGCAAAATAGATAGCAGCACAGATAATGGTCGGAGGCTGGCCGCCCTGAAGCAGGAGGACTAGCAGCACAGCAGGACCCACCACAAGAGACAGCACGACACAGCCCACTGACTGACAGCAGCCAGCAGCTGCAATCTGATGTCTGCACACCGGCAACGCTCTTTGCGGCTGACAGTGACAGCTGACAGTCACTACAATGTGTGTGATTTCAGGCTACTCAGTCTGCCCACCTCACCCTCCCCTGATGGTGGATCACTGCTGGCATCTGTATTTCCCCTTCTACCCCCATTCTGTGGGACCTGCGCTGCTGCAGAGTACCTGAAGTGTGCTGGGGCCTGTGGTGCTGCAGCGCCATGCGAGACGCCGTCCCTCCTGCAACCGCCCTGGTCTGCTCTCCTTCTCCTCTCCAGGCGGCTGCAGGTGATCAGGGCCGCGGCTTCCTCCTTGGGCTGCTGTGTGACCCGGATGTGGACTGTGCGCTCCTGGGCTGTGCAGGAGGACTTGTCAGTGTGAGTGGCAGCCTGCGCACATGCCGGGTCCCACCTCCTGGCAGCTCCGTCCTCCCATCTCCAACGCAGTGTGACCCTCACTCGAATATAAGCCGAGGGGGGCTTTTTCAGCACAAAAAAATGTGCTGAAAAACTCGGCTTATATTCGAGTATATACAGTAATTAAACATTTAAAATATACACTAGACATATAGACATACATGAGAAAATTCAACACCTAACAATGATGGGTATTACTCGTTGCAGCAGTGCAGTGCACCCACTGGTTTTGACAACTGTGAAGTCAAGTGTACAGCGGTATACCAGAGATGCCTTACACGTCCAAATATGTTATCCCTACCTGTGGGCACCTGATATAAATGTGTAGCTAGGACTGAGTTAGTAAGTTTGTTTAAAAAAACGGCTTCCACACTGTTTATACAAAAGAAACAATGGGTGACATTTAATAGAATGTTGTTTTTAGTCATTTTCAAATTCGCCTATTATTGCACTTTTTAAAATCACATTTTTTGCTGCGAATTTAAATATTTAATGAGGTGCGTATTCCGGGCAAAAAAGTGCGATTAAGTGTGATAATGTGAGAATTTTAGTCATGAAAATGTGAGAATTTGTGGAAATGTGCAAATTTGGGTTAAAAAAAAAAATGGCGTGGGTTCCAGCTCCTGAGCATAACCAGCCCGGGCTCATTGAGCCGGACCTGGTTCCAAAAATATGGGAGACAAAAAATCTGGGGGTCCCCCGTATTTTAAACCAGCACAGGTCTCCAACTGCCATTGCTGGGACTTGAAGAACCACAAGTCCCAGCAATGTTAAAATAAGACACACACACACAGAAAAGTATAACTTTATTACACACACAAACACACACCTCACTTTTACACCAACATACTTACCAATCCAGGGTCCAGCACTGGTCTCTCAGCTGCAGAGCCAGCTCACCCCGCACTGACAGCAGGGTGAGCCGGCTTTCTCCTGCACAGATAACAGCCTCTGTAGTGCTGTCCCAGCGCTACAGAGGCTGCTAGCATCTTTGGCCGATGCGTCTCCATGGAGATGCATAGCTCAGCCAATCAGGGCTCAGCTATGCGTCTTCATGGAGATGCATCGGCCAACCACGCTAGCAGCCTCTGTAGCGCTGGTATATCTAGAGATATATATTGGCACATTGTGCTGTATGTACAGGCAATCATCGACCACCCATACAGCCGCACCGGGAGCCGCCAGTGATTGACAGCTCATTGGGTGGCCGCATGCAAATGCTCCCATCAATTTCTTCTGTCATTTCTGAGGATCCGGCAATGTGATAGGAGAACGTGCTGACCAATCCGTCTGTAGATATATCTGCAGATCAATTGATCTGCAGATACTGTGGGCCAATGTAATAGGGTGGGAGAATCAGAAAGTGAGAGATTTACACTGCAATCATTTACACTGAAAAAACAGGTTGGTTTTGTAAATGATTGCCCCTTTAAAAATGGGGAAAATTCTCCCCAAATCTCCCACTTTTTGATTTTCACACCTGATTACATTTGTCCCTGTACTGTATATCACTAACTTGGAGATACAAACTAACTTCATCTCCATTGTATTACCAAGTTGCAATCACCCAGTGCAGTGCAAGAACTGTGCTGAGGTCATGGAACTTCGGACCCTATCCAAAAGGAAAATGGCCCAGTTTCTCCCCATCCCTTCAGATGCCAAAGGTCCGTCCCATTGAGGTAAAAAGGGAATCTTCAGGTCCCCCTTCCCCAAAGATAGGGCACCTTAAATCTCCAACCCATAGAGTCAAAAGACCCTTTAGGGGGAAGGGGTCTTCCCTCAGCTGCAAGAATTGGACAACGCCCCCCCCCCCCCCCCCCCCCAGGGACCAGATTTCTAGCTTTCCCCAAAAGGATAGAGCCTTACGAGACTAGGGGAGAGGGCAGAAAAACACCCACAAACCTGACGCACTCACCACAGACACAAAACATGGAGGTTAAAGGTGCAAAATATGTGAAAAAAGTGAATGACTGTATGTAAGTAAATAAATGGTTTCCATTCTGAAGTCTGACATATGTAACCGCTTCAATGCCTGCGAGCCAGAGATGACTATTGTGATTATAGCAAATGATCTATTATTGTACTTATTGTCAGGTGTGGTACGGTATATCTCACATACAATGTCAAGGTCAACAGCAAATAATCGAAATGCACAAGGTCGATGTGGAAAAGGTCAACACGTGAAAAGGTCAACATGGGTTTTTCACCTTTTTTGGTGTCAATGTCAACAACTGAACAAGTGGTCCTCCAAGATTCGGCAGGTCGGCACCACAACTGCTCAGTAAGCTGAATCCAGGCCCATAGTTCAGGGTACCCTTTATATTTATGAAAGGCTGATATTGTACCATACAGGGTTTATGTGGCAGTAATCTGTATAATCATATTGCTTCACATTCTGGAACTTGACCCTAACTGCCATATTACAGGCTATGTTTAAAAATAACAGTAAGGAGCTGATTGGTTGATAATTTATCTCCACCCAGGGATTAGTAAACAGATTCCTTACTTTTCTTTTCATGAAACGATCACTTCTGAAAGTCAACCAGAAAGAACTTTCTCACCTGAAACAAAAATTACTTTGGAGGTTTTAAAAAATAATAATGAAATATGGAATACATGTCCCCCCCCCCCCCTTCCCTATGTAGAGGAATTGGATTGTTCTTTGGCTTCCCCTAAAACTAGATGGATTTAAGTCTATAGGGGTTAGAATACGCATGTACAGTAATTGTGTACATCATTTCCAGTGAGTAGGGATGTTGACTTTCCAAATTGTTTCTATTATTTATTATCTATATAATTTGCTACTTTTAAAGGGTTTTTTACCTCTACTCATTGTGTGTCTTCTATTCTAAAAACAAATTCTGGTACGGGGCCACAAAAAGCCCCCAAATACTATTATAGTGATTTATTATTCACTGATTGAGTATAAACTGACTTCCTATCACCTTCAGTTGACTCAAATTACCAACCAATAGCCATACTGTGTGTTGTAAGATTGGGATTTGACAGTACAGGTGCAGTATATGATTTAAATAAATGAATTGTTTTTTTTTTATGGCAAAATACTTTGATAGAAATGTAAAATATATTTTGATTATTTTCAACCTCAAACTAAATTTACATTTTACAGTGTTTTTCACACAACTCTAAATATAGAGCAAAGACAGCTAAACCAATCTGAGATCCCTCAGGAACACGTAACATTAATACAATCTAGGATGAGTAGGTCAGTAAGAAATAATGTATTTAATTAAGATACTTAAAAACAAAACACCCTGGTACATAAAATCCCAAATTGATGGTCTCTCAACAGTAAGGTCGTTTGCCGAGCGCTTCATAAGAACAGGCTGATGGTTTGCAGAACTCGTGAGATCAATTATGTTCTGTAATAATAATTAGTCAGGATTGGGCTATAACCATGACTGTAACTTAATGTCATATCAATAGTGGACCTAAGATGGCCATTACAGAACTACACCACCAATAGCAGAAATGTGTGATAGGATTACTGTTTGTGAGAGGACATGTAACACCACGGGCTTAGACATCATTTACAAAGTGTACAGATAATCAGTGTTCATGCCGTCTGTGAAACAGGAAATGTCCCTGTGACCCCAGAACACTGGAGCTTCCCTAGAATAAACCTATTAATGTTTGTGTTATGCCACAGTGTCCTCTTCACTGAGAAGGAGCTTAAGCAGGAATCCAAAATGCCTGACCATCTCTTATTGATGGGGCACTTTTCGATTGTTAAAACTCAACTTTTTATTCAATAAATGGACTCATAGGACACACAAACATGTAACAGACAATATAAGTAGTGACAATGTACATGAATAAACCACAGTAAGAGAACATCAAAGGTTTTCCCCTCAGTTACAGTATATACCTTACCATTCTGATATCTCAATAAATGTTGACAACGCGACAATCTACCCTACCCACAAGCTCACTGCCTAAGGGTCACCCTTGAACTGGCCTTCATTCCGCACATTCAGTCTGTCTCAAAATCATGTTACATGCATCTAAAAAACATACAAGATAAGACCCTATCTCACACAATGTTATAGGAAAAAAGTTTCAAAATCACAGGTAGTGCGCTCCCAGGTGGGCAGCAAATCTGCTGGTGAGATAAATGGAGGTAATTCCACACCCCTCCTAGGTACACAGTAGAAAAAAGATATTATCTCCCAACACTTTTGCGCCTCAACCCTTCCACATGTATATTTAAGACAGATAGATTATACAGTAAAATCTTATCTTATAATCCAAATGATCGTGTACTGTTTTCTGTTCAGGTATCTCCAATGAATATCATGCGAAAAAGAGATAGAAAAATGCCATCATAGCGTAAACAGATTTAATACACATTAGTACACACAAAGATAAAATAGCCTTTGCAAAAGGACTGGTTTCACAATTACCATAAAAAATGGAGAACTTAAATTAAAAAGTTCTCTAATAGACATATATGAATATGACCAGGGAACCACTTCAGATGTATCATAAGTAGGAGAGAAATGTCAGCAAATTACCAGATGTAGTTGAGATCTAGTAGTTAGCTAGATTCTCAAAATAGGCAAAATATGCGACTCAGCGCTAGTCCTGGACTCCTGCAGCAAGTCCCCGGGCAGCGTTACCTCCTTCCTATTCCTGCATCAGTGGTGGGTCCTTTATGGTCCTCTCAACGATTGGCCGACACGTTTCGACCACGACCGTGGTCTTTATCAAGGCTGCAAAGTGATTCTGAATGAGTCCCCTCCGGCAATATTTAAAGTCCCGCATAATCACCGGTTAACCAATCAGGGAAGTGATTACCCTCGCGTCAGCGCTATGACGCGTCTGATGCTCCGGCGGTCACGTGACCCGCTCCTGCCGGTCCGTCCGCTGATAGGCTGGATGAGCTACACGCAAGTGGGCACATTCTTCCCTTAGCCAAGATGGCCGATTTCGGGCTTCCGGATTCAAATATGTATGACTACGGGATGTGACGTGACGCCCGCATGATTTGGGTCACGTGATCGCCGTGGTCAACAGATAATACCAGACCCATGATGTTGTTCATGAACAACATCATGGGTCTGGTATTATCTGTTGACCACGGCGATCACGTGACCCAAATCATGCGGGCGTCACGTCACATCCCGTAGTCATACATATTTGAATCCGGAAGCCCGAAATCGGCCATCTTGGCTAAGGGAAGAATGTGCCCACTTGCGTGTAGCTCATCCAGCCTATCAGCGGACGGACCGGCAGGAGCGGGTCACGTGACCGCCGGAGCATCAGACGCGTCATAGCGCTGACGCGAGGGTAATCACTTCCCTGATTGGTTAACCGGTGATTATGCGGGACTTTAAATATTGCCGGAGGGGACTCATTCAGAATCACTTTGCAGCCTTGATAAAGACCACGGTTATGGTCGAAACGTGTCGGCCAATCGTTGAGAGGACCATAAAGGACCCACCACTGATGCAGGAATAGGAAGGAGGTAACGCTGCCCGGGGACTTGCTGCAGGAGTCCAGGACTAGCGCTGAGTCGCATATTTTGCCTATTTTGAGAATCTAGCTAACTACTAGATCTCAACTACATCTGGTAATTTGCTGACATTTCTCTCCTACTTATGATACATCTGAAGTGGTTCCCTGGTCATATTCATATATGTCTATTAGAGAACTTTTTAATTTAAGTTCTCCATTTTTTATGGTAATTGTGAAACCAGTCCTTTTGCAAAGGCTATTTTATCTTTGTGTGTACTAATGTGTATTAAATCTGTTTACGCTATGATGGCATTTTTCTATCTCTTTTTCGCATGATATTCATTGGAGATACCTGAACAGAAAACAGTACACGATCATTTGGATTATAAAATAAGATTTTACTGTATAATCTATCTGTCTTAAATATACATGTGGAAGGGTTGAGGCGCAAAAGTGTTGGGAGATAATATCTTTTTTCTCCTATCTCACACAAGACTGCTAAACACTTATCCATGCACTCATTATATCCCGCATTGATTATTGATCTCCTGACTGGTCTTCCCAAGAACAGACTATCGCCACTGCAATCCATTGTAAATGCTGCTGCTAGGCTGATCTTCCTTGCAAGACGCTCATCGTCTGCTGATCCGCTCTGCCAGTCCCTTCATTGGTCGCCTGTATCTTACCGTATTCAATACAAAACACTTCTACTAGCATATAAAGCTATTAACCATACTGCACCAGCATATATCTCTCTACTTATCACAAAATATCTCCCATCTCGACCACTCCGCTCTACACAAGATCTGCGTCTCTCTTCTGAACGGATCACTAGCTCCCATTCACTATTACAAGACATTCATCGGGCTGCTCCCATCCTATGGAATGCCCTTCCACGCACAATAAGACTCTCCACTAGCCTCCAAACTTTCAAGTGTTCCCTGAAAACTCACCTCTTCAGGCAAGCCTATCATATTTATATACAGCACACATATAACCCTCTGAGGCACTTATGTATTATATAGCTTCCCTTCTGGACCTGCACCTTGGTGGGACTGCTACGCTATTACTGGTGCCTGTCCTTGTGTTTCCCTCCTATATCCCTATAGATTGTAAGCTTGCAGTAGGGCCCTCCTACCTCCAAGTCTGTCTGTTGTTACCCAGTTTGTTTTATCACTGTCTACTATAAAGCGTAACAGAATATGGAGCACCCCAATGATAACCACCTGGATGTGAGAGCATATATACCAAACAGGGTTCCCAGCTCCCTCCGGCGACCAGGAACAGCATGTCACTTCATCTAATAGCGAGGCAGAAGCCACAGAACAAGATATATTTAAGTATACAAGAAAGTACTACAAACAATTCTCTCATTTAAACCATGGTGTTAAGTCTGTAGGTCCAAGTTGCCTCTAATTTTAGAAGGAATTAAATCTGTCACCACCTCAATTAGGCAGGGGCACATAGTCTATAATCTGATACCGCAGATTAAGCTGGTGGCAATTCTTCTTAAAATGTGCTGCTACAGGTTGGTCTGCCTTTTTCCCTGCCAGGGCAGCCTTAATTGCGCACCTGTATAGGGCCATGCATTCCTTAAATTTTCTTGGTCATGTCCACGTAATAGAGCCCACATGGACAATAAATTGTGTATAACAGGAGTCATCAAAGCCTGAGATATCTGTATGCCCTAAAATATCTTTTTTAAATTACGTCCCCTAGTATAACTTGTCAGAGGGCATATTTCCTTAAACACTGGTACAGTAACTCTCTATCAGATGCTACAATGGGCCACAAAGCTGTACTAGCAATAGGGACAATGGCACTAGAAGAGTAAAATTTGGAGATGAATGGAAATACATCTTCCTTTCTCTTTTCTAATGTTTTCAATAGATCACTTTTTCTTAATTTGAGGGTTCTTGTTTTTGATATTAGCAATTTTTTGAAAGGATATCTCTCAACAATCAGGTGAAGTTCTTCATGCCCCTTGATGGGATCACTACAAATGCGCATAGCTCTAACCATTTGGGAATAAGGTAGACTTTTTTAAATGGAGGTAGATGGCTTCTCGCACCCAATACCGTATTGCGATCCGTAGGTTCACAGAAAAGGGAGGTGGAAACTCTGCCATTAATCAAGGACACAGAGACATCTAAAAAGTCAATCGATATTTTACTAGATTTAAAGGTGAATTTAATTGGTGTCTCTACGGTAGTGATATCCTCCGTCATTGTTTCAAACAACTCAATGCGGTACCTCAATTCCAATACATAAATAAATCATCTATGTATCTGCTGTGTTGGCCAAACTGATGTTGAAAAACGAACTCTCTCTCAAAATGAAACATAAATACGTTAGCGTAGACCGGGGTGCCGGCTGCACATATTCCCATCAAACAGGAAATAATTTTTGGATAGAACTAGCTCAAGTAGTTTCAAATATAATGGAATATCAGAATCAAAACTATCCAAATTGCTAAGAAACTCCCGCACCGCGGACAGCTCCTGTTGGTGTGGAATGGATGTATATAGACTTGATACATCCATTACACACATAATGGTTCTGTATGTTCTTGAATGTCATCAACAGTAGAGATATGATTTAGGAAACTAGTCGCATACTTAAAAAAGTTTGGCTGGAAAGTTATGTGTGGCTGAATCAACATATCCAGCAGCTGTGATACTGGTAGATATAGACTCCCCCAGACAGAGATGGTCGGTCTGTCAGGGGGGGTGCACGCAGTCTTTGTGCAATTTTGGTAAAGTGTAGATATTACTGGTATTCAAAGCGGCAACACATTTATAATTACCCATCTTTTACAGCTTGATCAGTAATACTAAATAACTCCTGTTGGAATACTTTAGTCGGGTCGCGACAGAGTCTAGCATGAGTCCTTGGTAAGCCTCGCATGTGCACACGCATCACAGCAGAGCCGATCATATACATGAGTCCTTGGTAAGCGTCGCATGTACACACGCATCACAGCAGAGCCGATCATGTACATGAGTCCTTGGTCAGCCTCACATGTGCGCACGCATCGCGGCAGAGCCGATCACATACATGAGTCCTTGGTCAGCCTCACATGTGCGCACGCATCGCGGCAGAGCCGATCACATACATGAGTCCTTGGTCAGCCTCACATGTGCACACGCATCACAGCAGAGCCGATCATATACATGAGTCCTTGGTCAGTCTCACATGTGCACACGCATCGCGGCAGAGCCGATCATATACATGAGTCCTTGGTCAGCCTCACATGTGCGCACGCATCGCGACAGAGCCGATCATATACATGAGTCCTTGGTCAGCCTCACATGTGCGCACGCATCGCGACAGAGCCGATCATATACATGAGTCCTTGGTCAGTCTCACATGTGCACACGCATCGCGGCAGAGACGATCATATACATGAGTCCTTGGTCAGCCTCACATGTGCACACGCATCGCGGCAGAGCCGATCATATACATGAGTCCTTGGTCAGCCTCGCATGTGCACACGCATCACAGCAGAGCCGATCATATACATGAGTCCTTGGTAAGCCTCGCATGTGCACACGCATCACAGCAGAGCCGATCATATACATGAGTCCTTGGTCAGCCTCACATGTGCGCACGCATCGCGGCAGAGCCGATCATATACATGAGTCCTTGGTCAGCCTCACATGTGCGCACGCATCGCGGCAGAGCTGACCACATACATGAGTCCTTGGTAAGCCTCGCATGTGCACACGCATCACAGCAGAGCCGATCATATACATGAGTCCTTGGTCAGCCTCACATGTGCGCACGCATCGCGGCAGAGCCGATCACATACATGAGTCCTTGCAGGGACGTTCGGTGAGGTAAATGGTGGAGGAGTCCCTGGCAAGTACCAGAGCCAGATATGCACACAATATGTGAGCCCTGGGGTACATACCAGCATTATACACATGTGCAGCAGTATACACTGCTGGAGATTCAATGAGTTTTGAAATCAGATGTGCAGAAAAGGCAGCCAGGTGAGGCACTGCTGGTGAGGCACTGTAGGTGAGGCACTGCCTCACCTGCCATAGACTTTTTACTCCAGAGTTTTGTCTATAAAAATTATTAGAATAATAAAAATAAGGTTTTTTTTTTTATATATATTTTGTATTTTTGACATACTTTATAAATTCAAAACTAGGGCATATACGTTAGTATGACAGGAAAGGCTGTGCCTCACCTGCCTCACCCCACTGCATGCCACTGAGTCCTTGGTCAGCCTCGCATGTGCGCCCCCAATGAAGGGGTCCCCATCCAGAACTTACCTGCCCAAGCTGAAGCCTGGTGCTATCTGTTTCGGAGTGTAAGCATTCTGCGCTTCTCACTGTTCCCGATGGTCTGGGTAATGTGGTTCATTTTTTTGCCAAGTACGCTGGACTACTTCAGGAGGGAAGAGAACCAGATTTATGCCGGAGGATAGACAGGTTCCCACAGGTTCCCCAATGGATTTCTTCAGGACCAGACCACCGATGGATGGACGGAGGGTGACCTATCTATGGGCTCAACATACGTAAGTATCAGTATCAGTGGCGTAACTTGGGGTCCGCAGCCCCAACGATGGCCGGGGGGAGCAGGCTCCACCGGGGCGCAGGATCAGAGTGTTCACTTGTACAAAGCATTATACATTCGCCCCCTGGGATCCCGGAATACACCGCAGCGCTGCAAGCTGGAAGTGCAGCGGGCATGGTGGAAGGGGGAGTGCTCCCTGGCTGTCTGTGTGAGGACGCAGTGACAGGTTCACTGAGCGTTCTCACACAGACAGCCAGACTCGCCAGAGAGCACTCCTCCTTCCACCATGCCCGCTGCACTTCCAGCTTGCAGCGCTGCGGTGTATTCCGGGATCCCAGGCGGCGAATGTACACAGCATCCCGACGGGGATTATGCAGGACAGCGCTGAGAATTTACAGTTTTTCCGCCTGCCTCGCCGCTCCTGGCCACAGCGATCAGATAGGCTGTCTGATCACTGTGGCCAGGAACAGCATGGCAGGTGAAAAGCGGGGTAAGGACCTGACAGGACGCGGTAGGGGAGAAGGGGAGAGAGATCACGCTCACCTCCACATGTCAGTGTCCAGCATCCCCTGATCCCCACTCCCCAGGCGGCGTTGCCTACTCCTCTTGATCCCCGGTGGCTGCTGGGCTGGCATTTTTAAAAAAATAATGGGGGGGGGGCGCCAGAATTTATTTTGGCAGGGGGGAGCAAAATTGCTAGTTACGCCACTGATCAGTATGTGTGAGCTCTGTGTGAAATAAAGCTTTATTTTTCATATGTGTCACTTTATTTATTTAACTGTTGGTTTTGCTGTGGAACTGAGAGTCTCAGCAATGGGCCGCATGCTGGGACTTGTGGTTCTCCAAGTCCCAGTATGCATTTCAGGCTTGCTGGGACTCATAGTTCCACAGCAAAACCCAATGTTTTTTTTCTTTTCTATTTTTTACACTTGAATCAGTCCGGTACTCACAGCCCAGCGGTAACGGGGACAGCACCAGGCTTCAGCCTGGGCAGGTAAGTTCTTGAGTGGGGGGACCCCTTCATTGGACCTCCAGGACCCCTGCCCAGGCTGATTTTATCCGTACGGATGAATGCTTTGGCCGGGGTGGGGGCTTGTATTAAAAGTCTCCCCCAGCTGTGGCATTACCCTGCTGGCTGGTTGTGCCTGGGGCTGGTTTGTTCCCCGTATTTTGGGAACAAGGACTGGCCCTGGGGCCTGGTGCTGGTTGTAAATAATCAGTGAAACCCTACTCAAATTGTTTCCTGATTTTTTACAACCAGGACCGGCTTTTTGAGCCTTGTGCTGGTAATCACGGCCGTGTGTGTGTGTAAGGGGGGTGGGGGTTGGAGGGCGCGTTTTTTTTTACTTTTTTTTTGTGCTATAGAAATATTCATTTTTTAGGCATGTCTGCTAAATCTGTTAAATGTGTGTTTTAAGTATTTTGTTTATGTGTGTATGCGGTCGTATAACATGCTTATGAATTGAAAGGAGAAATGCAACATTTTGATAGAGTTTTAATTTTCTCTCTGACTTCCGTGTTTTTTAGACTGTATATGAGAGGGTTCAGCATTGGACATATAACATTATATCCAACAGAGATATATTTCCCATGGCTGGTTAAGTACTTTGACGATTGCCCAAAATACATAATCATGGCGGTCCCAAAAAACAAAGCCACCACGATGAGATGAGAGATGCAGGTGGAAAAGGCCTTAGACCTTGCCGCAGAGCGCATCTTCAGAACAGAGGATATAATACAAACGTATGAAGAGATAATAAACACAAAAGGAAGGAGAACAGAAGTAGCACAAATTAAAAGCAACAGAAAATCACTTGCGTAGTTATGATTACAGGCCAACTGCATGATCGCCAACAGCTCGCACATGAAATGATTGATCCGATTGGGATAACACAGGTCTGTCGGTGTAGCAAGCGAAGGAAGAACATATACAACAAAACTTATCAGAAACACAATGGCTGTCAGGCGATAACACACGCTCCACCTCATCTGCACCGCATAGTGCAGTGGACGGCAGATGGCGATGTACCGGTCATAAGCCATGAGGGAAAGCAGTTGGCATTCTGTGCCTACCATAAGGAGTATGGTGTAGAACTGCACAGTACAAGAACCTATAGAAATGGATCTGTGGGCAGAGAACAGGTCCGCCAGTAATCTGGGAACAACAGCTGATGAATTGCACAAGTCTAGGATCGATAAAATGCAGAGGAAAAAGTACATCGGGGTTTGCAAATGAGGATTGATTAGGATTATCAGTATTATAAGATTATTTCCAACAATGGTAATGACATAGATTGCTACAAATAGGAGGAAAAGCACAATGTTTATTCTCACATCATTGGAAAATCCCAGAAGAATTAGTTCGGTGATGACCGTCCTGTTGTTTACATTCATGATACAGACTTACTTAAAATAGGTTTTCAGTATCTTAGGTGGCAGCTGGCACAGACACTATAGCAGTTGTCTTCCCTCCCACATACTGCAGGAGGCTCCCGTTTCAGTCATAAATCTCGTGCTGTCCTGCATTGTACTCCTAATCTCCCTGATTGTTCAGATTCTGCCAGGGGTGCCACTAAGGAGTTTCTTTGCAAGGACAGTGAATTGCTGTAATCACTGTGATTTGCTGTAGCTGCTCAAGAGATCTTGCTGAGGAGTCTCATTGCTCCCGCTTGTGGGAAACCCTGATAGGAGAAAGAGACAGAAGCATATGATCACACAGGGTCTTCTTCTATGTACTGGTGTGCACTCCTCCATAGTGTGTTGCTGTCTCACTTATTTACCCCTGCTATTTTCAGCAGCCTCTCTCACTAACCTACTGTATCTTCACTTTTTTCACTATATATATATATATATATATATATATATATATATACACTTCCATGGAAAGAGGCACACGGACACCTGTCATCATTTCAAACAACGTGTATTGGGCATGGCATGGCCCATCAAGCGCTTTCGGGGTCCCCGCCCCGTCGTCAGGATAACAGCCCAGATAAACAGGTTACCAAAAGTGCAAGTCCCATCCCCCCACAATAAATAGCAAACACATTGATTACTCACCTGTCCAGACGCGGGTACGCCGGCATCGCCGCTCCAGGATCCCCATTACATAAAAATATTAATGACAATACATAACACAATACATAATGCCTAAACAAAAAACAATAAAGACCAAAATGTAACAGTGAATGAAGCTATACTATCAATCCAGACTCAATTGGCTGTAAATAACCCAGCCAAAAAGGCCATCTATGTCAGACTATTCCAGTTGATCTTGTCGTTGAGGCCACCCGATCTGGTGGTCCCCAACCGCAAGATCCACTTTGTCTCTTTAATTAACAATTATTTAGCCCTGTCACCCCCCCCCCACCCCCCCCCCCGGGGATTGCAGGGAACCACATCTATGATGAAATATTTGAGAGATTCTAATGTATGTCCTGCCTGCTTGAAGTGACGAGGGACCGGCTGGTCCACCTCTTTGCTTTTTAGGGTTAAATGAATGGCTGTGTTCTTTCTTTAAATTTACGGGTAGTCTGTCCCACATACCTCAGTCCACATGGACAAAGAATGATGTACAAAACGAAAGATGAAGAACAGGACAGCACTGATCTAATCTAATAAGTCTTTGGACAGTGAGGATGTGAGACTTGTTTACAGCTAATCATGAATTTACATGTGGCGCATATGGTTGGTAGTTAGTAATGTCAGCATGGACAACCAATCCCTTAAGTTCCATCCCCTGGTATATGCAAGAAGGGGTTTATGATCTTTCAAACCCACCAAATCCTGGTCTGTAGCCACAATAGGCCATAAGGCTCTAGATGCCCTCTGGACAATGGGGCTAGATACAGAAAACTCATTGACCCATGGAATACGTTTACTTTTCACTTTAGGTTTAGCAACCTATAAGGACTGTGGGTCCCTGTCGAGGACCTGTTGTTTCTATGAGAGTAACAAATCCACATCATACCCCCTCTCTACAAACTTTTGGATCATAATGTCCAGCTCGTGGGGAAGTTTATCCCTATCACTTGTAAGACGAGCTACCCGAAGCATCTGGGATAACGACAATCCCCGCTTCAAGGATGGAGGGTGGTGGCTAGATGCTCTCAATAACGTATTCCTATCGGTACTTTTACTAAATCTACTGGTGGAGATGACCCCCTCTCTCACTTCAATGGCCACATCCAAGAAGTTGGCCTGGCTCTCACTGTGAGTATGTGTGAATTTGATGTGCTGACTGTTGGCGTTGATATCATTCATAAGACTCAGAAACCTCTCCTCACCGCCAGTCCAGATGAGGAACACGTCATTTATGTATCGTAGATACAGCATGACGTGTCCCTAAATGTCCTGGTCAGCGAAGAAAAGGTCCTGTTCTTGGGCAAACATATAAACATTCGCATAAGAGGGGGCCACAGAAGACCCCATGGCACACCCTCTCTGCTGTATGTAATAAGTCCCGTCAAACATAAAGTAATTGCGGCTTAGAGTAAGCTCCAACAAGGTCAAAAACAATTCATGATTAAACATGACAGGATCAACATATTTCTCTAGGAAGCCCTTCATAGCTCTAAGCCCCCTCTCATGGGGGATTGAGGTATAAAGGCTGCATACGTCCAAACAGCACAGCAGAGCACCATCCGGGATGGTACCTAGTTCCTGTCATTTCAACAAGAATGTATTAGTGTCTTTGAGGAATGTCCTTTCCAAAGGGAGGAATGGCTGGAGAATGCTATCCAGCAACTGGGAAGCAGGTTGCAATAAAGACCCTCGCGCCGATATAATCGGACGCCCGGGGGGGTTTAAGGGATTCTTATGAAGCTTCGGTAGCGTGTAGATAACCGGTATAACCGGATGATCCACACGCAGAATCTGGACCACTTTCTCTGGTAACAGCTTGGCAGATAGAGCTGTATCCAAAACTGTGAATAGCTCTATACACTGCAGGATCTACCAGCTGACCCATAATTTCGGATTTGTAGTCCTCTAGATTCATAATTACTGTAGCTCCCCCTTTATCCGCCGGGCGGATCACTATAGATCGATCTTTCTCCAGTGCTTGTAAGGCTTCAATCTCCAGCTTGGACAAATTCGGGTGTATGGTGTATGGAGTTGCCAAAAAGCGGTTCATGAAGTCATCCAATAAACGGGTGAAAGTCTTTAAGGAACCATTCTGCGATGGTGGATCAAATTGGGATTGGCATGTCAGGGACAAAAATGGATCAAAAGCCGATGGTACCGTCGTGGTCGGTTTATATTGGAAAAACTCCTTTCGACGCAACTGTCGAGAAAACTTATGCAGATTGAGTCTCCAATTGAACTCATTATGTCCATTTGTTGGTACAAAACTCAAACCACGATTCAAAACTTCTAATTCCACTGGTGTCAGACTTCTATCAGAAAGGTTGAATATCAAACTTTCAGTTTGGTGGCTGCTATGGATGCCGCTTTCCTTATTTCTCTTGTTCTGTTTACCCCTGCGGATGGCAAAACGTGTGCGGGGTCTCTGGATACCTTTGCTCGTGCCCCTAAAGGGACCTCGGTTCTTTCAATTGGTTCCTCCAGGTCAGACACAAGGAAGTCGCTGTCATTACTGGACTTGTCACGGTCATCTTTTACATTTTTACGCTGCCACGGTCTGCGTCTGCACTGTGGTCTCGGTTGATCAAAGGCTTGTTTGTCACCCCCAAAGAGCCAGGGGTATACCCTGTTTTCCTCGTAGTCAAGGTCCACAGGAAACTTCTTGCTACACTTGAATTTTAATAGTTCCTTTGGTACTCTTTACCTAGCACGGCGCCCATCGCGGTCATCGCGGGCATTGAATGCACTAAAAAATCGGGTGCGACGCGACCGACGCGATGCCCGCGATTTCCTATAGGGACCAATGTTAAATTTCTCAATTGACCCGATTTTTCTGTTCAATGCCTCAATTGACACGATTTTTCCATAGGAATCAATGTTAAATGGCCCACAGAGGCCAAATAGCCACCCTGAAGTGTGAAATGGCCCCCACAATTGTTAACGCCAACCCACGATCAACGTGAACCCGAAGCGTGGCGAGCGCAGCGAGCCCGCGAGGGGCGGCGGTACGCGTCCTACGACCTTTTCATACCCCCACTATCCACGTCGGCGTGGAGTTGAGAATAGAATAGTGTGGCGAGCGCAGCGAGCCACCGAGCCCGAAGCGTGGCGAGCGCAGCGAGCCCCGCGAGGGGACGAGGATACCTGTGAAGCCCGCGAAGGGACGCGTTTACCTGTGAAGGTATCCACGTCCGCTCGCTGCGCTCGCCACACTATTCTATTCTCAACTCCACGCCGACGTGGATAGTGGGGGTATGAAAAGGTCGTAGGACGCTTACCGCTGCGCTCGCCACGCTTCGGGTTGACGTTGATCGTGGGGTGGCGTTAACAATTGTGGGAGCCATTTCACACTTCAGGGTGCCTATTTGGCCTCTGTGGGCCATTTAACATTGTTTCCTATGGAAAAATCGTGTCAATTGAGGCATTGAACAGTAAAATTGGGTCAATTGAGAAATTTAACATTGTTCCCTATAGGAAATCGCGGGCATCGCGTCGGTCGCGTCGCACCCGATTTTTAGTGCATTCAATGGCCGCGATGCCCGCAATTTTTTTACCTGCGATGCCCACGATCAAAATCGTGGGCGCCGTGCTAGGTAAAGAATACCGTTCCTTTTTATAGGCTTCAAACTGGGCCTCCAGTTTTGTGAGCCAAGTAGTGTTAGACTCCGCCTCCAGGGTAGCCTTAAACTCCTGATGGAGTTTAGTATTCCTCTGTCGGGTATTATTCAACTCGCGATTGGCTTCTTCCACCACCATAATCATTAAATCAAAGGCACACTTGTTGAGCACTGCCACCCATCTACGCACAAACTCTGGGTTGTGCCTTCCAATTGTGGGTACATTGCGGACGCGAAAACCCCTCGGTATTTTATGTTCCTTGTAGTAGTTAGCCAGAGAGGAACTATGTAGCAAGAAATCAATCTTGCGGCGTCGCAATTTGAGCAGTCTATGGTATACATCCTCAATGCTCTCTGTGTCAATCAGGACGTCAGCATCCTCCTGAGCCAGGATTATGTCAATTTGGTCTTGTGAATAACTAAAAACATCACCCAATGGAGTAGCAGCCGTAGCAGGCAGGCTAAGTCCTCCAATCTGGCTATTAGTTATTGGCTCCATAACTGATACACAATAAAGTCCAAATAAAGTCCAACAATCAATGCAACTTGCTTGCTGGATGGACGGATAGCTGCACCTGTGGGTATGTATCACTCGCAACCACAGAAACAAAAACGGGTGCCTTGCAACTGATGTCTTCACTCAGACATCCAGTAATATACTCCTTGTATGCCGGCACTCCCAGACAGCTTGATCCGGTGCACTCTAATTTCAAATGCAGACTTCCATGGAAAGAGGCACACAGGTTACCAAAAGTGTCTGACATAGATGGCCTTTTTGGCTGGGTTATTTACAGCCAATTGAGTCTGGATTAATAGTATAGCTTCATTCACTGTTACATTTTGGTCTTTATTGTTTTTTGTTTAGGCATTATGTATTGTGTTATGTATTGTCATTAATATTTTTTCTCTCTGTCATAGATGCTGGGGCGCTGTATGCACGCAGCACCAGTGAGAAGCCCTGAGACGCTGCCGGACTGACAGCGGGAGGCGGAAGTGAGCGATTGGAACGCAAGTTGCGTTCCAGTGACAGCTTCCGGCTAAAACGCAGGAAGTGCTGGTGAGTGTAATGGGGATCCTGGAGCGGCGATGGCGGCGTACCCGCGTCTGGACAGGTGAGTAATCAATGTGTTTGCTATTTATTGTGGGGGGATGGGACTTGCACTTTTGGTAACCTGTTTATCTGGGCTGTTATCCTGATGACGGGGCGGCGACCCCGAAAGCGCTTGATGTGCCATGCCATGCCCAATACACGTTGTTTGAAATGATGACTGGTGTCCGTGTGCCTCTTTCCATGGAAGTCTGCATTTGAAATTAGAGTGCACCGGATCAAGCTGTCTGGGAGTGCCGGCATACAAGGAGTATATATATATATATATATATATATATATATATATATATATAACAGAGGGACTTGACAACACACAGAAATAAAACTGGAGCCGTGTACAGTTTGGTCTAACAGTTTCGGAAGATTTAATTCCTACGTCAGAGAACAAATAGTGAATGAAAAGCACTTACCTAAATAAGCTCCCACCACACAGCCCGTGCTGCAGGCTCCGGCGGCCCGGCTCCGGTGACAGAGGCAGACGTCATCGTGGCTGCGCCCTGCATCAGCCAGAGTGGGTTGCCATAGAGACCTGCGTAAACAATAAAGTGAAAAAAGACGGGTAAATAGATGAATCTACATGGGAAAACGACATAGGATTATACGGCAATGAATAATGACTAGACATGCTAGAATATCATGGTAAAGCAATGCTGTGCAAGTTCAGAGTAACGGAAATCAATGGCAGTGCCACACGGGAGAGTATGGCTAGATTAGTAGGAAGAAGAGAGATAAAAGGGAGAGAGATAAATGGAAAAACATGATTCACAAAAAGCAGTTCAACGATAAATATTCATTGAGTCCCATTGGTGATAAAGTGTTCAATTTGTAAATCCATGCTGCTTCCCTTTGAAGCAACAGTCTATTGCGATCACCTCCTCTTCTGAGCGGAGACACTTGTTCAAGCATCCAGTATTTTAATGATGGTAGCGTGTGTCTGTGATCTTTGAAATGGCGTGCGACTGGTTGATCAGATACAGCACCTTCAAGGGCAAGCTTGATAGAAGAGCGGTGGGCAGCCATCCGCTCCTTGAACGTGCGGGTCGTCTTGCCCACATACAGTAAGCCACATGGGCACTGGATGGCATAGACGACAAACCTGCTGCTACATGAGAAGGTCTGTCTGAGCATAATAGTAGCTCCTGTAGTGGGATGTTTGAATGAATTCCCGGTGGTAAGGAAACGGCATGTGGTACAGCTGGCGCATCTGTAGTTGCCTGATTTCTTGGTAAGAAAGTGTGTGCTAGGTTTGCGCATCCCAGTAACGTCACTTTTGACAAGGTAATCGCGTAAATTGCGACCCCTTTTGTAGCAAGGAAGCAGTCTAGAGGAACGGAGTTGGGGGAGATCAGGGTCCTGCGAAACAAGGGGCCAGATTGTTTTGGCTGTGTTCACAATTTCTGAGCTGTAGGTAGTAAAGGTATTGATAAGGGGAATGCGCCCCTCAGGGATGGTCTTGCTGGCCCTGGGTAGCAGTGTCTCGCTCCTAGATGTGTTCAGCGCCCGCTCCTTAGCGTAATTGTGCCGGGTCATAACCCCTAAGGATGAATTTTTTCATCATGATATCCATTTTCGCAGCAGCATCGGTGTCTGAGCTGCAGATGCGTCTGGCACGCAAGAATTGGGAGAATGGACCTTGATTTTTATATTGAAGACGTGTACAAACAGCTGTCAGATGGCACAGTGTATCACAGACTTGATAAGGATCCAACCATAGAGTTAAAAAAAAAACTTGATGGTATACTCACCTCTGCCGTTGAACAAAACATCATTTCCAAATATTGCAAAGAGGCCCTCACTGTCACCAATCCTATTTTCGCAGAACCTAGCAACCACTGGTGGGGAGGAAACGCCAGAAAGACTATACACACAATTATTACGGTTCAAAAAACGTGAAATCGATTTTCTGCTACATGGGATAACGTTGTCGGACTACTTCAGGGAGCATCACATACCTCGAGGCTTCAGAATCAAAAACGTACCCACGATTGGCCGCCACAACTTGGAATTTTGCCGACGTTGGGTGGCAATTCTAAATAAGGCCTCCTTTGACCTTATGCTACTTGTCATTGAGGAGTCTGGCAGGGAGCTTAAAATCGTCAAAGAAAAAAATCACCCAATTTGAGGCTACACACCTTGCAACTATTTCCAACGATAAATCTGACGATTGGATACAGAAGTTGCACGATCAAATCAGCAAATATCGGGCAGATCTCATAAAATTTAAACGGGACAAAGTACAGATTGTACAGAAAGACTACCTTGAGAACAAGGTGAACGAATGGGTGTACAACCCCACTGGTAGGAGCGAGCAATATCGTGAGCGCAGACGCACCAGGCCTTAGAGACAGAGCAACCTTGATACAGAGACATCTGCAACCTCCTCTGCCAGTGAAGCTGAGCAGTCAAAAAACTCGCAGGCTACCGCTGCCCGAAAACCTCCACCGGGGGTGAAAACTTGGGCACGTCCAGGAACCCTAGAGCCAGGACTCGGCGATTGGGGCAGTGGCAAAGAGACACAAAGAGGAGGGAAAGGGCAGAGACATTAGTATTCAATCTTTCGTCCAGAACCCTATCCGAGGCTGAAATGTCAGTGCTTAACCGTTGTCTCTCTTTCGTGCCAACCAACCAGCATGATGCCTTTACCAGCAAAGTTAAATTACATCGTTTTGGCCGCACATTCAGACTTAAGGAACATTTTGGAGAATCTATACCCTTACCAAGTACACTACCTCCTGCCATCAGCACCAAATCTGCCTTTGACCCCCCATCCACCAGCGCTTCCTTAAAAAGCTATAACAAAATTTTAGACAAGAATGCCTGTTCCAAAATTAACGCTAGCACTACTGCACAGAAGAACATGTCGCAAACTGAACTGAAAGCCCTCAGCAGTCTCAGCAAACATGATGACATCATTATAAGACCTGCTGACAAAGGGGGAGCAGTGGTTGTCATGGACCTTGATTTTTATATTGAAGACGTGTACAAACAGCTGGCAGATGGCACAGTGTATCGCAGACTTGATAAGGATCCAACCATAGAGTTCAAAAAAGAGCTTGATGGTATACTCACCTCTGCCGTTGAACAAAACATCATTTCCAAATATTGCAAAGAGGCCCTCACTGTCGCCAATCCTACCATCCCGTTACTGTACACCATTCCTAAACTTCATAAAAATTCAACTCATCCCCCTGGGCGTCCGATCATATCCGCCCGGGGTTCTATGAACTATTCGATCTCCCAGTACTTGGATGCCTTCCTCCAACCAGTGGTCCAGGAGCAGTCAGCATACCTTAAAGATACCACCAACCTGATATTGAAACTACAATCGTTGCCGACTTTACCACCGCAAAGTACCCTCTGCACAATGGATGTGGTTAGCTTGTATACTAACATCCCCCATCACAGAGGTATACAGGCTACCCAACGACTTATCACTGGAAGCAGCAAGTACAAGGGACCGGACATCCAATTTTACCTCCAATTACTTGAGCTCACGCTGACCCGCAATTATTTCATCTTCAATGGGGCATTCTACTTGCAGCTGAAGGGCTGCGCGATGGGCAGTTGTGTGGCCCCCACCTATGCTAACGCATTTATGTTCGAGGTTGAGAGGGACCTTATCCTGTCCCAACCACTGATCGCTGAGCACATAGCGCTGTACCTGAGGTACATTGATGATGTCCTCCTCGTTTGGACAGGACCTCCTGAACTCCTAACTAGCACTCTTATTGAGCTCAACAATCTTGACAACAATATTAAATTCACCTCCGAATGCAGCACCACGTCAGTGCACTACCTGGACGTTTGTATTAACATTCCCCCCACTGGGATAACAACTTCATTATATCAGAAACCCACTGACCGTAATAATCTGCTACAGGCGTCTAGCCATCATCCACCATCCCTCAAGAGAGGACTTCCATTCTCCCAATTCTTGCGTGTCAGACGCATCTGCAGCTCAGATACCGATGCTGCTGCGAAAATGGATATCATGATGAAAAAATTCATCCTTAGGGGTTATGACCCGGCACAATTACGTTTGGCTAAGGAGCGGGCACTGAACACATCTAGGAGTGAGACACTGCTACCCAGGGCCAGCAAGACCATCCCTGAGGGGCGCATTCCCCTTATCAATACCTTTACTACCTACAGCTCAGAAATTGTGAATACAGCCAAAACCTTCTGGCCCCTTGTTTCGCAGGACCCTGATCTCCCCCATCTCCGTTCCTCTAGACTGCTTCCTTGCTACAAAAGGGGTCGCAATTTACGCGATTACCTTGTCAAAACTGACGTTACTGGGATGCGCAAACCTAGCACACACTTTCTTACCAAGAAACCAGGCAACTACAGATGCGCCAGCTGTACCACATGCCGTTTCCTTACCACCGGGAATTCATTCAAACATCCCAATACAGGAGCTACTATTATGCTCAGACAGACCTTCTCATGTAGCAGCAGGTTCGTCTATGCCATCCAATGCCCATGTGGCTTACTGTATGTGGGCAAGACCACCCGCACGTTCAAGGAGCGGATGGCTGCCCACCGCTCTTCTATCAAGCTTGCCCTTGAAGGTGCTGTATCTGATCAACCAGTCGCACGCCATTTCAAAGATCACAGACACACGCTACCATCATTAAAATACTGGATGCTTGAACAAGTGTCTCCGCTCAGAAGAGGAGGTGATCGCAATAGACTGTTGCTTCAAAGGGAAGCAGCATGGATTTACAAATTGAACACCTAATCACCAATGGGACTCAATGAATATTTATCGTTGAACTGCTTTTTGTGAATCATGTTTTTCCATTTATCTCTCTCCCTTTATCTCTCTTCTTCCTACTAATCTAGCCATACTCTCCCGTGTGGCACTGCCATTGATTTCCGTTACTCTGAACTTGCACAGCATTGCTTTACCATGATATTCTAGCATGTCTAGTCATTATTCATTGCCGTATACTCCTATGTCGTTTTCCTATGTAGATTCATTTATTTACCCGTCTTTTTTCACTTTATTGTTTACGCAGGTCTCTATGGCAACCCACTCTGGCTGATGCAGGGCGCAGCCACGATGACGTCTGCCTCTGTCACCGGAGCCGGGCCGCCGGAGCCTGCAGCACGGGGTGTGTGGTGGAAAATTATTTAGGTAAGTGCTTTTCATTCACTATTTGTTCTCTGACGAAGGAATTAAATCTTCCGAAACTGTTAGACCAAACTGTACACGGCTCCAGTTTCATTTCTGTGTGTTGTCAAGTCCCTCATTGGAGTGCCGCCAGCAGCTGTGACCAACTCTATATATACAGTATATATATATATATATATATATATATATATATACATACTTGTGTGTATATATATATATATATATATATATATATATATTTTTCACTTTTGTGTTGCCCTGGGGTCACAGCTGCTTCACTTTGGGCTGCCCTGAGCCCTAGATTCGTACCCATCAAAATGTTAGGGATTTGCCCGACTACTGAGGTCACCTGGACGCAGTGAGCAAGCTGTAACTTATGGCCATAACTATGCAAAGAACTTTGCTCAAAATGCAAAATTGCAATGATTATTGTTAATAAATTGGGAGTTTAAATTTTGCACCTGCAACCTTGTCTTTGTATGCAGTGCCTACAAGTTGCAGACAGTTAAGTGTTCACAATAAAATCACATTTAATACATCAAAACATATTTATATACTTTGGGATGAATTCACACAAGGTCAAATTGCATTTACAATTTCTTGCATAGGCATCACAAAAATCATGTATACTGTGCTGGGTGAGAAGACAAGAAAAATCACAGCGAATAGTTGGAAACAAGAAACCCAATGTTGCAGGCAGCAATGTTAGCATCAATACTTCCCAAATATATTGTTACTTATGTTATTATTATTATTGGTTTGTTTATATGGCGATACAAGGGTTCCACAGCGCCTCACAATACATAGACGAGCAAAAAGGAAAACAGTGATTTACAGTGCAAATGCAAATGAGGACAAGTACATCTACTATATAAAAGCTAAAATTTGTCCTTCTGTTTGTCTTTCTATATGAGAGTATTAAAACACGGGAAAACTAAAAAAATTCCAAATTGTGATTTTTAATTAATTAAAAATCACAATGTTTGTTTAACGCTCAATCAAATTACCAAAATCACACACACTGGTACAAGCCCATTACGACATATGCTCAGTGCAACTGACACCAATGCACTTATTACCGATAATCTCTGAACTGAGAAAAATTCAGGGTTGAATCTATCTATATATCTCTATATAAAAGTGACAATTTGTCTGTCTTTCTATACAAATCCAGAGTTTGCAAGGGAAGATGGTATTACGAGTGTGTAGGATTGTTTTGAAACAGGGGCTTAAGTGTAGAATACCTTTGTGAAGGAGCTGGAGATTGGGCCATGATTGGGCGTACCCTACCCTAACTCAGATAGGTTAAGGTTGGGTCAATGTGCATAAAGGTTTCTTTTCTCCTGCAGAAGTGCAGCCTTCATATTCTCAAACAGACGCCTAGATAGAATGTGCCTAGCTTACATTCTGGGTCAGCGGGCAGCAGATGAGAGCTGCACAGATGAGAGCGGCTCCCATCTGTATACTGTACATCTATTTTGTATGAAAATCCAACAATATATAAATCAGGCAGATTATCCTTAAAATCTTTCAGTTTACCCATAATTTCGGTAGATGGCGCACCCAGACAATCACAATGTTAGATGACACTACTGTCTTTGTAAAAGGAGTTCCATTGAGCAGTAACAGACGGTACTTATGTATTATCTGGGCTCCCATGTTAAATGCACCCCATTTTTTCATACCCTATTATTCAACTACGCATGGAGTTGATTTTATATAGTGTGGCGAGCGCAGCGAGCCAACGAGCCCGAAGCGTGGCGAGCGCAGCAAACCAACGAGCCCGAAGCGTGGCGAGCGCAGCGAGCCCCGCGAGGGGACGCGGTCTCATAAGAAAAACGGGAGCCCAGATATTACATAAGTACCTAACAGACATCTACATAAGTGAAGCCACGGGAGAATATGTATTCAAGATAGTTGAAAAGAGCGTGGTTGCAGGACAGAAAACAGAGAATTGTAGTAAACGGAGTACAGTCACAGGAGGGAAAGGTTACAAGTGGAGTACCCCAGGGATCTGTACATGGACCGGTGCTTTTTAATATCTTTATTGGTGATATTGCAAATGGAATTGAGGGTAAAATGTGCCTTTTTGCAGATGACACAAAGGTATGCAGCAGGGTAGACACACCAAGAGGGGTAAAACAAATGATTGATGATCTAGGTAGATTAGAGGAATGGTCAAGAGAATGGCAACTACAGTTTAATGCCAAAAAATGCAAAATCATGCACTTGGGTCTCAAAAATCCAAAGACTCAATATAGTATAAATGGCACTATAATGGAAACTACTGAGGAAAAGAGGGATCTAGGTGTAACTATTTCAGGGGAATTAAAGGCAGGTAGGCAATGTAACAAAGCAATGAAGAAGGCAAGTCAGATGCTTGGATGCATAGGGAGAGGTATCAGCAGTAGAAAGAAAGAAGTAATAATGCCACTGTATAGGTCATTGGTACGACCTCACCTAGAGTATTGTGTTCAGTTCTGGAGGCCATATCTCCAGAAGGATATAAATACATTAGAGACTGTACAAAGAAGGGCAACTAAAATGGTGCATGGCCAACATCACAAAACGGAAAGACTAAAAGATCTTAATACTGTATGTATACTTTAGAACAGAGAAGGGAAAGGGGGGACATGATAGAAACTTTCAAATATATCAAGTGTTATAACAAGGTACAGGTGGGAGACATTCTTCACAGGAAGAGGAGCAACAGAACACGAGGACATGCACTGACACTAGGGGGAGGAAGGTACAGGTGGGAGACATTAGTCACAGGAAGAGGAGCAGCAGAACACGAGGACATGCACTGACACTAGAGGGAGGAAGATTCAGGGGAAATGTGAGGAAGAATTACTTCACAGAAAGAGTAGTAGATAAGTGGAATAGCCTCCCATCAGAGGTGGTAGAGGAAAATACAGAAGTACAATGTAATCATGCTTGGGATAGGCATTTTGATATATTTACAAAGAAATGAGGATCAAATATGGTTTGATGTAACATGTTTAACAAAGGGGCAGACTAGATGGGCCAAGTGGTTCTTATCTGCCGTCACATTCTATGTTTCTATTTTACTGTACACAAATGAAAAGAGATTCCAATATGACGTTAAATATACAAATTCGAAACCAATTGCAAACATATAAATATTGCTAATGATAGATAGGGGTGACTTTGTGCGCTGACAACCTGGCGGTGTATATATATATATATATATATATATATATATATATATATATATATATATATATATATATATATATATATATATATAAAAAGAAAAAAGGAGGCGCACCATAGTGTAGTATTTAAAGTTTAAAAGTAGATACTTTACTGAAGCGATTAAAAACTCACACAAGTACAGGTGTTATAAGATATATAACACATAAGCGCATATTACAGGTATATCACCGCAAGACAGCTCTCAAATAACTTCGCGCTGCACTCTCAGCCTGGATCCCGGACCAGCCGCGTCACTACGTTGCCGCGTCACGGCCTCCGTCCTCCAGCTCTGCCCATGCGCGAAGTTATTTGAGAGCTGTCTTGCGGTGATATACCTGTAATATGCGCTTATGTGTTATATATCTTATAACACCTGTACTTGTGTGAGTTTTTAATCGCTTCAGTAAAGTATCTACTTTTAAACTTTAAATACTACACTATGGTGCGCCTCCTTTTTTCTTTCTATGCATTTCACAGATTGGGCTGATTTGGAATGGCCCTAATAAGAGTGCAGCACGGCCTGATTTTATATATATCCTGGACATTCTCCTGCAGACATCAGCGCCTAAAGGATAAACTGGTTTTGGATATATGGATATATATATATATATATATATATATAGTATTGCTGGGGGGGTGGCGGCACTCGCATAAATAAAAGACCAGACTGTGGCTGCTTTTGAACGCCAATGTTAAATGCCCCCCAGACCAGATTTTTAATTGTAAACCCAACAATATAGTGTTATATATTATATAGTGTGGCGAGCACAGCGAGCCACCGAGCCCGAAGAGTGGCGAGCGCAGCGAGCCCTGCGAGGGGACACGTAATATGTCTGAAGTAATGCACGTCTTCTCGATGGCTCGCTGCGCTCGCCACACTATATAAAATCAACTCCACGCTGACGTGGATAGTGGGGGTATGAAAAGGTCGAAGGATGCATATCGCCGCCGCTCGCCACGCTTCGGGTTGACGTTGATCGTGGCGTTAACAATGGGGGATATTTCACAAAGTAATTACCCATCAGGGTGGGTATACAATGAAAAATGGGGTCTGGGGAGCATTTAACATTGGGGCCAATGTAAAATCAGGTCTCAGGGACCATTTAACATTGGTTCCAATGTAAAAATCAGGTCCGTCGCATCGCGTCGCATGCGATGCGATCGACCCGATTTTTGCGACCCGATTTCATACAATTAAAATCGGTGGCACCCTGCTAGGAAACAAGTACCTAAGTGAGTAATTGGATTACTCTGCTAATCCCCTATTCTATTTTTTGATGTATTGTATTGCAGCTGAGAAGAATAGGATAGCCACGGTGAGCCACGGTGAGCCATGGCTTAAGGACGATAGATGAGATGGGCTCCTACTGTAGATATATCTACTAAAGGGGCTTTGGTGTGAGTGTGCTTGGCTAGATCAGCAATTTAAAAGATCAACCTAGAAAAAGCTGCTGAGGGCAGCGAAACGCGTAGATGCATTACAAGTGACCTCAGATCCTTTCTACACCCATTGCCAGCTATATTTACCACTCTTCAACAAAGTGGAACAAACAGAGGCCCACAGAGGGATTTCCATCCACCTTGTAATCAGGACTGTTAGGCTCAGGATTCACCAACTGATCCACCCACCATACTCCGTGGCACAAGATACATTTGGGGGAACACCACCTCCTAAAGGCCCGGCTACAAATTTGGGGTTTAGGATTCAGCGCCACCTGAGTACCAGCTTTCCAAAAACACCTGGATTACAATTTCCCGTTAAAGTGTGGTTCCACACAACCTACTTTGGAAAATTCCACACACTGGCTTTCTGGAAAATATATGGGTGACTATTGATCTGAACGTTACTTTTATATTTTATATTCATATTTTTTTATTATATATGTCTTTTATGTAATATACAATGTTGTATGATTAAAACCCTTTTTTCTGTACACACCTGACCACCCCCCTTCTTCTTTTAAATTGATTTATTTTAACCAAGCTGCCTAAAGCTGCCTAGTGGTAGAGACGGCCCTGCAGCCAGGTTGTCAGCGCACAAATCACCTAACTATCATTATTAAAATTTTCTCTTAGTTACTGAGGGGGTAACATTAGGTACTAGTGCTGCAGACCTAACCACCAATTCAGCGCCCAAATGTTTAAACTCAAATCGATCTATATATAAATATTGCTACTTACTTAAAGGGTCGAGGAAATAGGGACTCATTGCAGTCAATGATTCTATATCTAAAACCACATTTGTACAGCATGAGAGGCAATTTGAAGATAGATTTAGGGGTCATGTACATGGAATAGAGGAATAGGACAAAAAACAAACAAATCTGAGACAATTCAAAAAAACACAAAGGGCGAAAATAAAAATAAAACAATTAAAAGCAGACTTAAAAATCACTCATCTTTTAAAATAAAATAGACATTCCTTTGTTCATAATATACGGACTGTTAGTTTATTTAGTAATTGAAGTTTGATGACTGCGTCAGAATAGACACAGTCCCACGTACACTCCGATCGCAGTCCTCTCTCCAACAAACAAAAAGTTGATAAGGCAACGTTCCTTTTTACCAGTGAAATCAACATAAAAAACTCCAAAGGTGACAAAACCTAAAACTAAAAAGTAAATGTAAAAATAAAATAGAATCATCAACAGAGCTCTGCTCATAATGTCTGCATGTCAGTCATGTGACCGTACCAGGCATCCGTTACATATTTATAGAAGATTACCAGAGCTCTCGAGATTAATTATAGTGGGACATGTATACAAATGAGTCTAATGACTAGAAACATGGGAGTTCATGTCAGCTTAATAGGAAAAGCAATGCATATTGTGTAGTTTTACTTTAACTTTTCATATTAGAGGCATACAATGGCCCTTATTCTGCTTCGTGCGGTACGGCCCGCGTGCGGCCGTACCGCCGATGTTTTTACTCTGCACATGCGCAGAGGTCAATCTGCGCATGTGCAGCCCCCTTCGCCGCAGACGTATTTCGTCCGCCGCAAAGGGGGCGTATAGGGGCGTGAGAGGCTTCATGCCCTCATTTCCCTATGTGTACGCCCCGCGTTTCATGGGCGTTCCCATGCAAACGCGGGGCGTATGCATGGTAATGAGGGCATGACGCAACTCATGGGGGCGGAAAGCTGACGTCGCCGGATGTCAGCTTTCAGCCCCCATACAAGCTACCACACGGACGATTGTCCGTGTGGTCTCAGCTTGCGGGAGCTGCCGGGGCGTGCGGACCTGCCTTCGATGGTCGACGACCATCGAATGCAGGGGGCAGCTCCCACCATGGTGGAGGCGTACGCCTCCACCATTTTTATGCGGATCGCCAGCCGTCCGTGTACGGACGGCCGTGGCGATCCGTAGGGTGGGCGGGGATTGGTTTGTGCGGCCGGAGCCCCGTGTGCGGCTCTGGCCGCACCAACCAGAATAAGGGCCAATATATGTGATGAGACAGGATGGCCACATTGCCTGAGAACATGAACGTCCAGAATTGTTATTTTTGCAATCATTTTTTTTATTTATTTTATTTATTAAGATTTATTTTTATAACTTTAGCATGTTCCATTAGGTGTTTTTATTTGGAGCTATGGCTGTTTCCTAACCTGTTTGAGTGTCTCCTTCTTCCATGCCTCCTTCTCCTCCTGCTGACGGCCACTGGCCTGCCACCTTCCCTCTCTTCAGCTAACTGTGGGTGCTGCCCCTGCACTGTAACACACCCCTCCCTATTAATTGGTGACTGGTTCTATACCTCTCCTCCATCTCCCACTGACCTGTGTATCTTCTGCCCCCAGCCAAGCCTGACATCAGGGGTTAATATGAGGCCGTGTCATCCCAGGCCTAAAGAGAGAGAGAGAGGTGGCATCAGTGTTGATCCCAGGTGACATCCAGGCAAAGACAGGGCTGGCTGCATATTGAATACAGAGCTGGTCATGAGCCAGTCAGAATTCACGGACAGCAGCCAATCAGTGGCAGCACTTGATTGGCTGTTGGTCAGCCCTATTTGCTTGCAGCAGATCCACATGTGAAATGCTGCCAGTGCTGTCTCTGTCTGACTGCCAACAGATGCATCCCAGACAAGGGAGAGGGGGCTACCTAAATTGTTTGCCCCCCCCATTTCTCATGGCAGCCATGATTCCATCCCTGTGCTTTGTCCCTCTCCAACCATTTTCAATTACTCTACTGCCACTGTGGGGGTCCATTTTTCCCCTATCCTTGGCCCCGGGTGGTCTCCTGCCATTTTTTTCTACCCCACCATTCTCGGTCCTGCCCAATCCTGATCCTTCTCCATCATGACTGACAGGGCCTACCTTAGTGATCCCTGGTGGGGATTTTGGCCATGGTTGTCCAATTCCTCTGACCTCCCTAAAAGCATCTTGCTTCCTAAACTCCCAGTGCTTCCCTGCCCTCTTCACAGTATGCAGCACCTACCGACTAGCCTCCCGGTTTTGGTGCTCACCCATGGAGGTTTTGGTTGCTGGGCCCTGGCAAGAGCACTTCAAAGGCTTCAAGGATGATCTCTTTCTATTGAAGCTGTTTACCATTATGGTGCCTCTAGAGTTGTAGTGCAATCTGTTGCATGACAAGGATAGATAGTAGGTTTTTGGTGTGACAGGCTGAGTGTAGTCCATACCATCAACAACCAAAGGGCGACATCCCATGAGTCATGGTTGGGGAAGCATCTTTGATTACTTGTTCTTTGTAGTCTCAGGGCAAACATTCACTTTTGTACTCATCATTTGGAAGGCCTTAATAACCAGCTGTGGAAGCCCTGTGACTGGGGGCTTTTTTATGCACTGTCATCTTATGCTTATCCTGCAGGTGAGGTCCGTCATTCTGGTATAAGGTTGTAAGAGGAGTTCGCAGGCAAGATTTCCTATTTTAGAAGAATATGTATTGCTGAAAGCTCCAAGGATACCTCTTGTGAAACTACGGCACTAGTTGTCTGCTCACACTGCCCCAGCCACTGGCTTCATGCTTCCACCAATGCCGGCGCTGGACACCTGTTGCCACTGGACCCATGATCCCACCGGCGCTAGTCAGCTGCTGCTGCTGTTGGTCTCTGGCTCCTGGGATTTCGTACAGGGTGTCAGATGGCTGTAATGGGTTGCTGAATATTCTGGCCACCCGGATCCAGGGGCAAACGCAGGATTTTCAGAAGGGGGTTTCCAGAGGGGCGGAGCAAAGCACAGAGATGGACACTTAGGTGACCCAGTATATGCCGGGTCAGTTAAAGTATTATAGATAGAACAAATGTATATAAATAATAATAATAATAATAACAATTATATATATATATATATATATATATATATATATATATATATATATATACATGCCGGCACTCAGCGTAGTTGAAGAAAGAGGAAAGTTTATTCCATAACGTGCAGTAAATACATACAGCAGCTGCACCCGACAGCCGTTTCAATTGGACTCAGCCAATTTTCCTCAGGGGTGACATCACACAGTAAAACCAGCACTATTTAAGTGCATAAATTGCGCCAACACAATTCAAAAAAATGACCAGCTGACAGCGGTCTCCTTCCGGCCATCTGACAGGTGGGCGGGTGTTCGGCGCGTCACGGGGAATCCTGGGGCGGGACTGAGCGCGTCATAGGTGAAGCCTCCGGCTTCCCGATAGCGCTACGTACCTCCGTAACTGTGTGACAGAGCGAGCTGTACTGTAAACAGCTAGAGGGGAGCAACCTCTATGTGGGCGGTGATAGTGGCAGAAGGTGAAGCTCCGTGTTGCTGTGGAGCTACGTAAGTTGCTGCCGCATATGGAGAACCTGTATGTTATCCACATGCGGATGTTCTTACAGTAGCCAGAGCAGGGAATGTCATGTAATAGCCAGAAGGAACGTTGATCAGTTGTCCAGGGTACACAAAGCTGATGGGTATAAGACACTGTCCTGGCACACGGCGGTGTCCAAGGATAACATAGTGACATTTAATAAAGCAAAAGTTTCAAGATGGTCGACACTCGGCGGTGTCAACTCTTTCCGGACATTAAACTGAAACGGAGCACACAGCGGTGCTAATAGATCCAACATGGTGTATGTGCAAAGCACATACTATTGCAATAAACAGAGACATGCACGCTTGGCGACATGATCAATTGGTAAATAATTATTTACCAATTGATCACGTCGCCAAGCGTGCATGTCTCTGTTTATTGCAATAGTATGTGCTTTGCACATACACCATGTTGGATCTATTAGCACCGCTGTGTGCTCCGTTTCAGTTTAATGTCCGGAAAGAGTTGACACCGCCGAGTGTCGACCATCTTGAAACTTTTGCTTTATTAAATGTCACTATGTTATCCTTGGACACCGCCGTGTGCCAGGACAGTGTCTTATACCCATCAGCTTTGTGTACCCTGGACAACTGATCAACGTTCCTTCTGGCTATTACATGACATTCCCCGCTCTGGCTACTGTAAGAACATCCGCATGTGGATAACATACAGGTTCTCCATATGCGGCAGCAACTTACGTAGCTCCACAGCAACACGGAGCTTCACCTTCTGCCACTATCACCGCCCACATAGAGGTTGCTCCCCTCTAGCTGTTTACAGTACAGCTCGCTCTGTCACACAGTTACGGAGGTACGTAGCGCTATCGGGAAGTCGGAGGCTTCACCTATGATGCGCTCAGTCCCGCCCCAGGATTTCCCGTGACGCGCCGAACACCCGCCCACCTGTCAGATGGCCGGAAGGAGACCGCTGTCAGCTGGTCATTTTTTTTAATTGTGTTGGCGCAATTTATGCACTTAAATAGTGCTGGTTTTACTGTGTGATGTCACCCCTGAGGAAAATTGGCTGAGTCCAATTGAAACGGCTGTCGGGTGCAGCTGCTGTATGTATTTACTGCACGTTATGGAATAAACTTTCCTCTTTCTTCAACTACGCTGAGTGCCGGTCTGGATTCTTCTTCACCTTGTGTGTGGGGGGTAAGTGCTGTATACGTTCCCTTTATGGACCAGGCACCGGAATTTGTTACATATGGAGTGCCGACCTGATGTCAATTGTATATATATATACATGTATATATGTATACATATATATATATATATATATATACACACACACAGACACACACACACACACATATATATATATATTATACACATCCATATACATAAATATATATATATATATATATATATGTATACATACAGGGGCGTCAACAGCAGTGTAGATCCCTGGGCATAGCAATGTATTGAGGCCCCTACCGATCCTCCAGCGGTAGGGGTAGGGGAAGCTTTGATGTCCCGCGGGTGGTAGGGGGTATTATATCAACCGCTCAGCATGTAGGGCCTGGATCAGTAATTTCCACTAATTACCCCTTTACTGCACAGATGTTGGGAGATGAGGTGGGAGAAGGGGGCACTGGGCTGAATGAAGGGGCCCTGATACAGAACTTTCAGGGTGGTAGAGGATGTGTAATATGCAGAGGAGGGGTATATAGTGGGGTGGGCTTATTATTCATAATTTTCTGGTGGGAGGACAGCTTGTTTGACTGCAGATATCTCCAGTTCCCGGAAAAAAAAATTCTTACATTTTAATGGAATTACAAACTAGAGAATTCCACCTACCAAATGGTATTGGGGACTAGGGGATCAGACTTCAGGAGGCAGAGCAATCTGCCAACGAGTATATAAAACTACATACCAGGTGTGTGGAGCTGGAGCAGTAACCAGCTGCTGGAAGGCTGATATCTCTGGTTCTGGGAACAGTAGAGACAAGCTGCCAGTGTCCATCAAAGGAGCAGAGTCCCAGGTTTTCGAGTATACCTTCATAAAAACTCTAAGTCAGAAAGAACCTGAAATATCTGACTGGGAAGAGCAATTAATAGGCTTGGATGGAGACCACTGCTTTGAAGTCAGATATCTCCGGTTCCCAAGGGCCGATTTTGACAATTCTTGTATCCATAGAAAGAGGGGACCCTCAGCTTTCAGCCTAGGGTCATTAGACTCCTGTAGGGGTTTCTGGGTACTCAGAAACCCCCCCTGCGTGCGCTACTGCATTTGAGACTTGGGAAGTCTTATGGATGAAAGATATTTTTGCCCTTAATCTTATGTTCTTATAATTTTACAGTTGGACTGTCCCTATTTAAATATTTAAATACTTCTTACATTGATCTCCTTTTTATAGCACTCCTTGCTTCTAAATCCATGGATACTATTGTTCACCTTGTGTCTTAAATCTTTATAATCTATATAGTCCATGTTATACATTGTAGTTAGATGTTATTTCCAACCCTCAAAATTCAGGCAACAGTGCACCGTTTATATTATTGTTTATATTATTACTTTTAGGTTGTGTAGATGGTTAGTTTAAAATTTATTTGGTGTTAGCTGTAATTCCAACAAGGTTTGTCCACTTTTGGGAGACAGAGGCATGCACTCTTTAGTCCCTTGTCTGGGCAGACAAAATACAAATGAAATAAAATGGGAGAAATCTCCCAATTACTGATGATTGTAAGCCACCCAGGCTCAGTTACAATCGGCAGGTATTGGGAGATTTCTCCCATTTTATTTCATTTGTACTTTGTCTGGCCAGACAAGGGAATAGCGAGTGCATGCCTCTATCTCCCAAAAGTGGACAAACCTTGTTGGGATTACAGCTAACTCCAACTCAAGGTTGAACTAACCATCTCCACAACCTAAAAGTTTATTCCTATTAACTTCATAGGACTTACCCTATTGGTTCAATAATGGTGTTAGGAAAAACATCCTTCTTCTATTACAGTAATTACTATTTTTTATTTGTGCATTTTTCATAATTATATGTTTTGTGCTATTCATATCACTGCCCAGTGTTTTTTAGTATAATAAATATTTTATTGTTTAATATATATAAATTTTTTCCAGTGCATTCTACGTATTCCTTTTTCTTTTTTGACTTCTGTGGGAATGGGCATTTCCCTATATAAACGCTGCTAGAATCTTCTTTGCACAACTGTACACTTCCACGGTGATTTGTGTGTGTGTGTGTGTGTGTATATATGTTTACACACATCTATTTAGTTTTGCGTACAGTTGTGTATATGATCTACACCCAGGGACGGCGCCAGCACTAGGCAGCTCTAGGCATTTGCCTAGGGCGCCGGCACCTGGAGGACGGTAGTTTGCCCCTCACCCCCAGCATGTGCATATAGCTGGCAGCGTCGGCATCCCTGCAGTGCTGGAGCGGGCAGGTGCTGGAGTGGGCAGGGGTGTCCGTGCCGCGGGGGTACCTGCGGCGCTGTCACTGTGTATAAAGCTGCTGCTGGCGGCGGTGGCGGGGTCCCTGCAGTGAATAGAAACATAGAAACATAGAATTTGACGGCAGATAAGAACCACTTGGCCCATCTAGTCTGCCCCTTTTTTTAAACATGTTACCTCAAACCATATTTGATCCTTATTTTTTTGTAAGGATATCAATATGCTTATCCCAAGTATGTTTAAATTCTACTACTGTATTTGCGTCTACCACCTCTGTTGGGAGGCTATTCCACTTATCTACTACTCTTTCTGTGAAAAAATTCTTCCTCACATTTCCCCTGAATCTTCCTCCCTCTAGTTTCAGTGCATGTCCTCGTGTTCTGTTGCTCCTCTTCCTGTGAAGAATGTCTCCCACCTGTACCTTGTTAAAGCCCTTGATATATTTGAAAGTTTCTATCATGTCCCCCCTTTCCCTTCTCTGCTCTAAAGTATACATATTAAGATCTTTTAGTCTTTCCTGGTATGTTTTGTGATGTAGGCCATGCACCATTTTAGTTGCTCTTCTTTGTACAGTCTCTAATGTATTTATATCCTTCTGGAGATATGGCCTCCAGAACTGAACACAATACTCTATGGGCCTTATTTTGGTTCACTCTTTCTGACAAAATCCTTCTTAGTTAGACAAAACCATGTGCACTGCAGGGGAGCATATGCAAAATGTGCAGAGAGAGTTAGATTTGGGTGGGGTTTTACTTCAAAGTGAGATCTATATTGAAGTGTAAAAATAAAGCAGCCAGTATTTTCCCTGCACAGAAACAAAATTACTCACCCAAATCTAATTCTCTCTGCACATGTTACATCTGCCCCCCTGCAGTGCACATGGTTTTGTCCATCTAAGAAGTATTTTGTCACAAAGAGTGAACCAAAATAAGGCCCTAGGTGAGGTTGTACCAATGACCTATACAGTGGCATTATTACTTCTTTCTTTCTACTGCTGATACCGCAGCGAGCCCCGCGAGGGGACGCGGATACCTTCACAGGTAAACGCGTCCCTTCGCAGGCTTCACAGGTATCCTCGTCCCCTCGCGGGGCTCGCTGCGCTCGCCACGCTTCGGGCTCGGTGGCTCGCTGCGCTCGCCACACTATTCTATTCTCAACTCCACGCCGACGTGGATAGTGGGGGTATGAAAAGGTCGTAGGACGCGTACCGCCGCCCCTCGCGGACTCGCTGCGCTTGCCACGCTTCGGGTTCACGTTGATCGTGGGGTGGCGTTACCAATTGTGGGGGCCATTTCACACTTCAGGGTGGCTATTTGGCCTCTGTGGGCCATTTAACATTGATTCCTATGGAAAAATCGTGTCAATTCAGGCATTGAACAGTAAAATCGGGTCAATTGAGAAATTTAACATTGGTCCCTATGGGAAATCGCGGGCATCGCGTCGGTCGCGTCGCACCCGATTTTTTAGTGCATTCAATGCCCGCGATGACCGCGATGGGCGCCGTGCAAGGTAAAGAGTACCACCCGTTCTAACGTACTTCTAGGGTTATTATTAATAAAAAGACAAAAAAACTTTACTTTTTACTGTACTTTTAAATTGTACTGTACAATTTATCTCTAATTGTCTATATCTGGGTGTGAAACTCTTGCCTCTCTGCAGGGCTGTGTCATGAGCCAGGAGTTGTAGCTGAAGGAAGAATTGAGCTCCACTGCAGAGGTGACTCCAGCTAACACTTCTACCGCACCAACTCTAAGGGTAGTATTCAATGAAAATATTCTCCATGTGCAGCGAATCCTGTATAGGATTCGCTGCATATTCGCCAGCATTCTCTAGGCTTGAGGTTTCACTGGCAGTCCTCCCCCTATTCAACAAGTCAGGGGCTCGCTGCCCCTTACGGCAAATTTTAACCCCCCCCCCCCCGGCGAATGCCACAGGGAGCCGAGAAATGGCGGAAGGCAGGGAGATGGAAGCCTTCCTGCCTGCACCGGAGGCTGGGTGGGGGAGAAGGAGGGCTGGTGGGGACACAGGCAGCAGAAGCTGCGGCCCCGGAAGACTGGACAGGCGGGGAGCTCCAGGAAGCGCTGCGCTAGTCCCGCTCGTGCATATGTAATGAGTGGGACCCTGTGCAGCGAATATCTAATCATCGGCTCCCCGCCCCCTGTGACATCATCTGTTAAAAAAATGTATTAAAAATGTAATAAATATTCATGTGCTGCATGCACATGAGATCCAAATAGCAGGCCCTTTCACATAATAAAATTACTGATTTTTTGACACAAAAAAACAACAACTTTATTTTAAAAGATCACATTCCAGTTCACCTTAAAAAGATGGCCAATGCAAAACGGTGAATCACAACGAAAATCACGGTGAAAGCGGTTCTCCATTCTAGCATTGAATACACTCTCGGCAAATCACAGTGAAAACCCCATTGAAATACACCAGCGAATTGCAGTGAGCATGAAATGGAGAACTGGCCGGCATTCACTGTTTGCTTTCGGTGAACAGTTATCATTGAACAGGGGGAGTCAGATGTTCACTGAAAAGAATCACCGCAGAGAGAGAAAACAGCCTGGTTCACCAAAAAACCCCCGGTGAATCCAGAGCATTGAATACTGCCCAAAGTGGTAACCATCTGACACCCATTGTCACACACTGCTAGCATCTGTGTGCCTTTTAATGACAATGCTTGTGAAGTGGCAGAAATGTGCCTAGTGCTGTCCGCCATCTACATTGCATTCATCCCTGATTAAGGCCCCGTGTGTATGCATTATGTGTATGCATTATGTTAGGTACTTGTTGCAAACATTTATTCCCATTATGTGACCACATCATAACTCTCTTCTTGCAATAAAAAAATCTTATTCGCCATCATTTAAACTGATAAAACCAGGGAAATAACTCCCTGTCGTGCTTATGCTAATGCAACAGTCATATATCTAAAGAGCGCATTCTGGCCTGAGAGAGGTCTCAGCCAATCACTGATTGGCTGAGAGAGGTCTCAGCCAATCAATGGCTATTCATTTGCATGGGCTTTTTTTTTTTTTTAAGTGCTCTGCTCCCACCACTGGCGCTGCGCTGCTGCAGCATCTTTCCCTACTCGGCTCCCTGTGCTGCCCCCCGCTCCCTACACCTGGCACTGGTAGCAGTCATCTCCCGCCAGCTGCAGTCCCCCGCACAGCTCCGGGCAGCACATAAGATTTAGCAAATCTTATGTGCAGCCCGTCCAACCTCCCGACTCCGATCTGATGTGCACGGGACTGTGCATTGGGTCGGAGGGGATGTCTACATTTGCGATTTGGGATGATTTCATGGCCCGATTCATCTGAATCAGGCTTCTGCAGGGAACCGCCAGCTTTTGCTGGCGATTCCCTCCGTAGCGGTGACACTGCGGAGGGACATTAGAGAATACAGAAATGCGGTAAAAACCCCGATAACGGGGTTTTTACCGCATTTCTGTAATAGAGAATCTCGCCCAATGTCCACACACAGGCCCTTATTCTAGTTCACTCTTTCTGACAAAATCCTTCTTAGATGGACAAAGCCATGTGCACTGCAGGGGGGCAGATGTAACATGTGCACAGAGTGTTAGATTTGGGTGGGGTTTTACTTCAAAGTGAGATCTATATTGCTGTGTAACAATAAAGCAGCCAGTATTTACCCTGCACAGAAACAAAATAACTCATCCAAATCTAATTCTCTCTGCACATTTTACATCTGCCCCACCTGCAGTGCACATGGCTTTGTCCATCTAAGAAGGATTTTGTCAGAAAGAGTGAACCAAAATAAGGCCCACAGTTCCTCTTTCTCTATCTCCGAGCACCTCTCTAACGCATTACAAAGTTAGTAAATACTGGCTGCCTGTGAGGATACCAAGATTGTCTTTTATTCTACCCATTTCTGAGTTACCACCTTGAGAAAGGCCGTGGTTTCCTTCATGTTACTTCCGTACCGTGTGAGTCCCCAGATCATACAGGAAAGCCTAATAGCAAAGATTCAACAGCATATTGTATTTAACACAGCACACAATACAGTAGTATCAGGGGCGTAACTATAGCACCGCAGCCCCCGCCACCGGGGGCTGCGGTGCTGTAGTTAACCCCCCCCCCCCAATCCCCCGCAGACTGTCACTTACCTATCGCGCTGGTCCCGGCGGCTCCGTTCTTCTGCTGAGGACCACCACAAAATGGCCGCCCCCATATAGCACACAGTTCTCTGAAACTGTCTGCTGTATGGGGGCGGCCATTTTCTGGTGGTCCTCAGCAGAAGAACGGAGCCGCCGGGACCAGCGCGATAGGTAAGGCTGTGGGGGATTAAGGGGGGGTTTGCATGGGCGGCGGGGCGGCGGGGTAGGGGTGCTCGGCGGGGCGGCGACGGAGGGGGCCCCCCCCCTAACGGCGGGGGGGGGGGGGCGCCCAAAACGTAGCTACGCCACTGAGTAGTATCAAACTGCTGAGGTGCTTTTAAAGTCACCTGTGGTCAAGCATGGATATATATTAAAAACCTGGACCGATGGGATGCCTTGAGGACCGCATATGGGCACCTCTGGTTTAACCCTCAACTCCCATCCAGTAGTCTATCTCTAACCCTCTTTTTTATAACCATTCTTTATTCTCTTGTAAAAGGAAACAGGAAGTTGTGAGCGGTGCGCCACTAACAGGCTTCTGGCACTTGGGTTGTCAGTTCCAAATGAAAATCAAGGTAAAGAGAAATGTGTGTACCAGCGCTGGCTGTATACAGTAATCAGGATGAACGGTTTGTTATATAAAAATTATTTTATCTTATAATTAAAAGATTATTAACTAATATGATCAACTTGTATGATAATATCAATCAAACATTACACTATAGCAGCACATTTAAAAATGTATGGAATTCCATAAGTAAAACTAAATGAAATGATATTGTCAGCACATAACCACTGAATATACAGAGGGTAAATTTTTATGAATTAGGACTATCTCCAATACCAATTTTAGCGACAAGTGTGTTGTTACCAGGCAGCCGACACAGTCCCTTGTAGGATGGAGGATGGTGGATATAGATGGTAAGTCCCACTTTTTCTCCTGGGTTGGTGATGGTAAACCTGGATGAACCATTTGGTTCTGGGGTCACCTCAGAACAGCCTTTGGAATTGGTGTTGTAATCAGGGTCGGTGCTGGGCACCGGAGAGCCAACCGCTCCACCAGTGTGGTTCTGATGCAGCCGCCGGGTGATGCGGCGCAGGCCGACGCTTCGCTCCGTGGGCGGGGCTGATGCGATGGCCCGGTGCTCACCCGCTCCACCAGGGAGGGAGGGTGATGCAGCCGCCGCTGCATCGTTCCACGAGGGGTGGCTGTGCTGGGTGCCGAGTGATGCGGGTAGGCTCCCACATTGCTTCCCGGAGGGGGGGGTCCTCACACACAACCTGTCACCATACACACACTATCTGCCACATTGCTTCCCGGAGGGGGGTCCTCACACACAACCTGTCACCATACACACACTATCTGCCACATTGCTTCCCGGAGGGGGGGGTCCTGACACACAACCTGTCACCATACACACACTACCTACCACATTGCTTCACGGAGGGGGGGTGGGGGGGGTGGGGGTTGTGATGCCGGGTGCCAAGTCATTCCACAGGGGGGGGGGGGGTGATTTGCAGCTCACCTCCATCCAGGGGGGGACTCCTGCTCCTAATTTCCACCCTGCAGTGGCTGGCACCCTAGGCAAATGCCTGAAGCTGCCTAGTGGTGGCACCGGCCCTGGTTGTAATTTGGGGGGATGGCAAAGTCCAATGGCAGCCCTGTTAGAACAGTATCCCTTTGGTGGTATATGTGTCAAATATATCTCAACGCATTTCCCTGAGGTTAATCACTCAGATTCATCAGTAGCAGAATGAATTTTTGGGCTGCAGGAGTGTTTTAACTACCTCCCAAGTTGATTACATGACAAGTTGCAGCGTGAAGAAACCATTCATCCTCATTACTATATATTGTACAGTCTGCGCGTTTCCTTTATTTATTTATTTATTTATTTGCAGTTTCTTATATAGCGCAGCAGATTCCGTTGCGCTTTACAATAGTAGACAGTGATAAGACAAACTGGGTAACAGACAGACTTGGGGGTTAGAGGGCCCTGCTGCAAGCTTACAGTCTATAGGGATAGTTGAGGGATACACAGGGACAGGCACCAGTAATAGCATAGCAGTCCCAACAAGTTACAAGTCCAGAAGGGAAGCTATATAATACATAAGTGCCTCAGAGGGTTATGCGTGCGGTATATAAATATGATAGGCTTGCCTGAAGAGGTGAGTTTTCAGGGAACGCTTAAAAGTTGGGAGGCTAGCGGAGAGTCTAATTGTGCATGGAAGGGCATTCCATAGGGTGGGAGCAGCCCGATGAAAGTCCTGTTATAGTGAATGGGAGCTAGTGATCCGCTCAGATGAGAGACGCAAATCTTGTGCAGAGCGGAGTGGTCGAGATGGGAGATATTGTGTGATAAGTGCAGAGATATATGCTGGTGCAGTATGGTTAATAGCTTTATATGCGAGTAGAAGTGTTTTATATTGAATACGGTAAGATACAGGCAACCAATGGAGGGACTGGCAGAGCGGATCAGCAGACGATCAGCGTCTTGCATGGAAGATCAGCCTAGCAGCAGCATTTACAATGGATTGTAGTGGTGAGAGTCTGTTCTTGGAAAGACCAGTTAGGAGACTATTGCAATAATCAATGTGGGATATAATGAGTGCATGGATAAGAGATTTAGTAGTGTCTTGTGTGAGATACGGTCGTATTTTGGATATGTTTTTTAGATGCATGTAACATGATTTGGAGACAGATTGAATGTGGGGAACAAAGGACAGGTCAGAGTCGAGGGTGACCCCTAAGCAACGAGCTTGTGGGGTAGGGTAGATTGTCGAGTTGTCAACAGTGATGGAGATATCAGGATGGTAACTGTTCTTAGTTGGTGGGAATATAAGTAATTCAGTTTTGGAAATATTGAGTTTGAGTTGGCGAGAAGACATCCAAAGTGAGATGGCAGAGAGACATTCAGAGACTCGGCCCAAAACCACTGGTGACAACTCTGGGGTTGATAGATAGATATGAGTATCATCCGCATATAAGTGACACTGAAATCCGAAGGAGCTGATTAGTTTGCCAAGCGAGGAAGTATAGATTGAGAAAAGCAGAGGACCTAAGACTGAGCCTTGCGGAACTCCGACTGACAGAGGTAGTGAAGAGGAAGTAGAGTCAGAGAAGCGAACAGTGAAAGAGCAATCAGATAGGTAAGATGTGAACCAGGAAAGGGCTGTATCATTAAGACCTAGGGAGTGTAGTGTTTGTAAAAGGAGAGTGTGATCCACAGTGTCAAACGCAGCAGAAAGATCTAGAAGAATAAGCAGTGAGTAATGGCCTTTAGACTTAGCTGTTACCAGATCATTCACCACTTTAGTCAGTGCTGTCTCAGTGGAGTGTTGAGAGCGAAAGCCTGACTGAAGCGGGTCTAATAGGGTGTTGGAGTTAAGAAAGTTTGTTAGGCGAGAGTAGACAAGTCTCTCGAGTAGCTTGGAGAGGCATGGGAGCTGAGAGATAGGACGATAGTTAGAGAGAGAGTTAGGGTCAGAATTGTGTTTTTTCAGAATGGGAGTAATCGCTGCATGTTTGAGCAGAGACGGAAAAGTACCAGTAGCAAGAGAGAGATTGCAGATTTTAGTTAAGGTTGGAATAAGCACAGGAGATAGATTTTTAATGACTTGTGCAGGTATAGGATCAAGAGGAGAGGTAGTAGAGTAGGAGGATAAGAAGAGTGCGGATACTTCCTTTTCATTTGTGGGCTCAAACGAAGAGAAAGTGCCAGAGGGTTCAGGTGTGGCAGAAAGAGGGTTAGAGATTGTGGAGCATACCATTTCATCTCGGATGTTATCAATCTTGTCCTTAAAGTAGGAGGCAAGTTCTTGTGCACTGATGGTAGCCGGCGGGGGAGGAGGGGGAGGGTACAGAAGAGACTTAAATGTGTTAAAAAGTCGCCTAGGGTTGGTGGCATGAGAAGAGATGAGAGATTGGTAGTATGTTTGTTTGGCCGTGTCCAAAGCATTGCAGTAGGAGTAGTAGCTAGTCTTATATGTGAGGAAATCAGTAATATTACGAGATTTACGCCATTGGCGTTCAACTTTACGTGACTGATTTCGTAGTTGTCTTGTTGTGTTGGAGTGCCACGGTTGGCATCTAAGCCTACGTGGGGTATAATGGGTAGCTGGAGCCACTTCATCAAGGGCTGTTTCAAGAGTCTGGTAGAGGTGGGAAACAGCAGAGTCAGGAGAGGTAAATGTAGAAATTAGTGAGAGCTGTTGTTGCAGGGAGGTGGAAAGTTGTGGAAAATTAATAGCATTAGTATTTCTGCGGGTTAGAGTAGGCTTGCATGATCTCTGTGTCAGTGAGCTTGAGGTAATGGAGGAGAGTGAGAGAGTAATGAGATTGTGATCAGAGAGAGGGAAGGGAGTGTTAGTAAAATCAGAGACTGAGCACAGCCTGGTGAAAACGAGGTCAAGGCAGTGGCCTTCCTCATGAGTAGCGGCGTCGGACCACTGGGAGAGGCCAAGAGAGGAGGTTAGAGAGAGGAGTTTGGAGGCATGCAGAGATGGTGGACTGTCAATAGCAATGTTGAAGTCACCCAGGATGATAGTGGAGATGTCAGAGGATAAGAAATGGGGGAGCCAGGCAGAGAAATCTTCCAGAAATTTAGATTTGGGAAGCCCAGGTGGGCGATAGATAGCAGCAACACGCAGAGAGAAAGGGGAAAAAACCCTAATGGAGTGTACTTCAAATGATGTAAATGTGAGCGAAGGAACTGGTGGGAGAACTGAGTATGTGAAGTCTTGTGACAGTAATATACCAACTCCACCTCCTTTACAGTTACCAGGCCTAGAGGTGTGAGTGAAGTGGAAACCACCATGTGACAGTGCTGCAGGCGAGACCGTGTCTGATTGTGTGAGCCAGGTTTCTGTAATTGCCATCAGATTGAAGTTGTGGGAGATGAAGAGGTCATGGATGGATGTTAATTTATTGCAAACAGAGCGTGCATTCAATAGGGCACATGTAAGTTGTTTGGTGTGTGGTGGGAGGCATGTGATATTTATGAGGTTAGCTGAATTTCTAGGCTTAGAAGCCATTAAATCTGGGTGGGTCAGGTGGTTGGGGCCTGGGTTTGGTGATATGTCACCAGCTAATAAGATTAGAAAGGAGAGATAGAGATAGGTGGATGTTTGCAGTTTTTTGTATTGGTGATGGGAAGTGGATGTGAAAGTACAAGTAGAGAAGTAATTAAAGAGCTCATGAGTGTTTAGAAGAGGGGAGTGAATAATAGAAGAGGCAATGTGTACAGAGTGGTGAGTGTCAGGGAGATTAAAGGATGGTTGAAGTTTGGTAAGTATGCCATGTAATGAAATGAGAAGTAGCATTGTGGTGAGCATGATGTGATAGTTTGTCTGTTGGTGACCAGGTAAAGAGGAGATTGTTTGAGAAAGTGTGGAATAAGTATTGTATTTACCTTGTTTGATGTTGTTCACTGTTTTATAACTGTTCTTTATAAGTAAATCCACTTTGTATATTTCCCACTTAGTAGATTTCTCAGTTAAAGAACTGCCCAGGCAGAGGACTGCCTTCTATATGACCAGATATAGCAGGTCTAATTAAGAGAGACTACAGCTTAGGTCACATGACCAGCTAATCAAGGCCTGTGTAACATAAACACTAGCCAAAACATTTAGTACAATAAAGTATGCCTCACTGAACACAGCTTCAAACAGGTACTATAAAGACTAGAAACACATTAATAATACAGCATTTGTTATGCAAAGGGCAAAAATACAGATTATCAGTTATGGTGTTTTATATACCAGTTTAAATCACATACATTGTATACTGCTGCAATGGGCTCATAGGGATTTATGCAGAGCAGAATGCTGGGACTTGTAGAGAAATGGACCAGTTTAAATCACATACATTGTACTTTATACTCTCGAATACTTCTCATATTTATTCAGTGTGTACATTTAGTCTAAAAATGAGTAAAGAGGAATCTGATTGTTATATATATATATATATATATATAGCATACAGAATTTATTTAGCGATATGTTTTCAATAAACCACCACAAACTAAATATAGTCCCCTGTTAAATACATAACAGCAACACATGGATGAGAAAAGTAATCAATAGTCTTTTTATCAATAATTATTATAAGAAACAATTAGTATGTCTGCAATGCCGCATTTACCATTAGACAACAGCCTATCAAAAATATAAGGAGGTCTCTGAGGAAGACCTCTTTGTTGGACTCAATGCAGGTGGCAGCTGTGGAACTTTTAAGACGTCACCTGCACACTTTCACTTGAGTGGCTGGAAAGTGGTATTCTTGGCATCATGGGGTTGGGCCAGAGGCGGAACTACCATTGGTGCAGCAGGTGCATTGCACCGGGGCCCCTGAGGACTAAGGGGCCCATTGCTGTCTAGGCCAGCAGCTTGTACCCCTGTCACCCACTGGTGTGGGGCCTAAATTGTTGTTTTGCACCTGGGCCCGCCACTCACAAGTTCGGCCACTGGGTTGGGCTGCTGGGTGGGGGCCGTTGAAGTCTTGCCAAGTGTGCCAAGAAGCCTTAATAATTCCATTTTCTTTTTTGTTAAAATTTCTTTTAGAGGAAATTCGAAATGACCAGATGGAGCAGAAATTCTTTGGATGAATTGTATGGTGGAATCCACTTTGTATCAATTACATATGTGTATGATAATGAAGAGACGCAAATGTAGATACAGTATAAACAGGTCAACATCCTTCAGACCTCACTCATGCAATGAGCGAGAAGCCATTTTGTCTGAGTTCAATGTCTTTCTGACCTCGCTGTTTTTTAGGCTGTAAATCAGAGGATTTAACATTGGAATTATAATGACATAAAGAACGGAAATATATTTTTCCTGGTCTGTTGAGTGCTGGGATGACGGCCCGAAGTACATAATCATTGCTGTCCCGTAGAACAGAACCACCACGGTAATGTGCGAGCTGCAGGTGGAAAATGCCTTCGACCTCTCGACGGATCGAATCTTCAGCACATTGTATATGATACAAATATATGATACATTAATAAACAAGAACGGGAGGAGAAGAGTAAAGAAACTGATAGAAACGATCACAACTTCACTCGAATAAATATTGTCACAGGACAGTTTAATGACGGCAATGATCTCGCACATGAAATGATTGACTTCATTGGGATAGCAAAATGTTATAGGCATCAGAAGAGATGGAAGCACCGATATAAGAAAACTCACGCCCCATACGAGAGAGATCAACCAATAACAGGTCCTCCATCTCATCAGGACGGGATAGTAGAGCGGTTGGCAGATGGCAATGTATCGGTCGTAAGCCATGAGAGCTAGCAGTAAACACTCTGTATCACCTAGAAATATACTGACGTATACCTGTAGACTACAGGCGCCAAGGGAAATTATTCTGGTACTAGAAAAGAGGTCCAACAAAAGTCTGGGAAGCGCTGATGAAGAATAAAATAAATCTATAAAAGATAAATTGCAGAGGAAAAAGTACATCGGTATATGGAGCTTTGGGTTGAATACGATTACGCAGATCATAAATCCATTTCCGAGAATAGTTATCAAATAGATCACAAAAAATAAGATAAATAATAAGACATTTATCTTAAGATCCCTGGAAAATCCCAAAAGAATAAATTCAGTGGCGACAGTCTTGTTGTACGTTTCCATTGTACGATCGTCTTCATTACAGGGTGTGATTTATGGCTAGAGATACAAGTATGCAAGGGCATAACCATCATAGGTGCAGGGAGTGCAGCTGCTATGGGGCCCAGAGCTGAGAGGGGCCACCTTCCCTGTCACAGTTACATATGGTATATTCAGGGTGTAGCTACCATAGGTGCAGGGAGTGCAGCTACTATAGGGCCAGAGCTGAGAGGGGCCACCTTCCCTGTCACAGAGCTACCATAGGTGCAGGGAGTGCAGCTACTATAGGGCCAGAGCTGAGAGGGGCCACCTTCCCTGTCACAGTTACATGTGTTATATACAGGGGTGTAGCTACCATAAGTGCAGGCGATGCAGCTGCTATGGGGCCCAGAGTTGAGAGGGCCTGTCACAGAAACATGTGCTACTGTATATACATATTTCACCATAGGGGCCCTTACAAACTTTTGCCATGCCTAAAAACATCTAGTTATGCCCCATGTTCTATGCATTCCACTTAAATAGGGCATATTTTACATATTGGTAAATACACAAATAAAGCAATTTGAATTGAATCTTTCACTAATTTGAGCACTGCTTTCATTATCTAAGAATACTGTTAAGCTTTCTTCAATCCCTTTATAGGGTGTAATGCATATTCCTCCTCTACATTGGTGGTTTTTGCACAGTTTTAGACTCACAAACATGATAAAATTTATTTTAAATTAAGTATTTTTATTATGCAAAGTGTTACAATTACATAGAGAATTAAACTATAACACTTTTTATAAGACTCATATCATCAATTCATAAATAAGCATTCTGTGATACATAAAAAAAATTAATCAATTCTAAATATATATTACATTATTTTAAAGAAATAAGTCACTAATAATAGGAATAAACATTTTGTTAAATCAAAGTACATTTTCTTCAAAATTCTAATTGTATCACAGAACCTGTAACAAGTAAAAGGGAACCAATGGAAAATCCTCAGACAAACATGGTAGAATACAACATAACAAACACCAAAAACATCGAGCAATATAGACAGCTACTGTCATGCATGGTGTTGACACCTCCGTTATATATATAGTCCAAGGTGAGCACCGGGCTTCCTCTAGAGATCTCGATGAGGTTTTAACCCATGAGATTAATTATTATGTTTTTCCTACCAGCAGACAAGCAGTTATGTCACAAACATTGAGTTTATGAATAATGAATCATTTAATGAAATAATTTAATGAATTAATAAATTAATTTAATGGGTTAATGAATAATTTGACTACAGTGTTGGCAGTAGGCAAGGCGACAAAGCAGCATCTGGTGGCAATTTCGTGGAACATCCCGACTCCATGTAGATTCTTAACCTCACAAAGGGCTGCATACAAAAATCTGCAAGACTGGGCTGAGATAAGGCCACGAGGGGGCGATTTGTGGTCAAGTTCTAGGTGTTTCCACTCCATTGCAACCATAACCCACCACCTCTTCCATCTGCTAGGTTTAACACCTTTATGTTTTGAAACACAACTCTTTAACAGGTTTTATACATCACAGATCCCCCATGTCCCACTAGTGTTTCCGAAGTATAAGTTTGAGTATATCTACCTTTTGGATGGTTCTGGTATAGCGGATCGATGGCTACTAGATCAACAATGACATGGTCAACCACTCTTGGTCGAACATGTCTAGTTAGAAGCCTAAAGATAGTCGAAAGCATCTAGGTCAACAGTAACAAAGGTTAGACGCAAGCATTAGATCAACAGGGACGTTTTCGACAGTTACTAGGTTGATATGACTTTTCCACGTTTTTGTGGTGCTTACTGTATGTCAATATTCTGTACTATAGGTCAACACGGACACCAGATAAGTGTACCGTGTCCTGTACTAACGTCTTTTTTTCAGTCTTAATTACTATGTTACTATGTTACTATGTCTTCTCACATGGCTCGCTGAGCTCAGCACACTGTTATAACTGTCTAACTCTGCATCCACTTGGATCAACCAAGTTGATCTAAAACAAAAAACATGAAAGACTTGTGACTGTCAATTACATTCCCGTCAATCTAACGCTTGCGACTAACTTTCATTACTGTGGATCTAGAATCTGTTGACTATCTTTAGGCGCCTAACTAGATGCATTCAACCAACAGTAGTCAACCACGTCATCGTTGACCTAGATGCCACCAATTGGATACACCTTTGGACTGTACTATCTAATATACTTGTACTTCATAACGGAGACACACATGGCTGGAACTGGATATAGTAATATTGTACAATGCAAAAACAGGAGTACATGACCTGTACTTTACTACAGATGAAGCGAGAATACCTTTATTAAGACAATAGTAAAAATGTTACTTGTTTAACATTTTTAACATTTACCCATTTTTGCCTGCATAAAAACCATTACAAGCATTCTGAGCACAGTATGTTTTTGGAGGCCAAAGCACGGGGATATGGTATCAATGTCTAGATGGATGGAATGAGTCACTAAATGGAATTTGTAATGTTGTCCAAATACTGATTAATTGTGAGACAGTCCCTATAAAAGATTCAAAATAAGTTTTGGTGTCTTCATTTTCCACTTTCTTTCACCCACATATTATATTACATCATACTTTGTGGGAGATGTACTATGCTATGGATAGTGTTAAAGTGGGGGGAGATAAAGGGGGTTATTCATATTCATTCAGCCCTCTGTGCACAGACGCCCCTCCTTGGGCTGGAAACTGAGACTGTGGGCTCCCACTTGGGGCTGAAAACTGAGACTGGGCCCCCAATTGGGGCTGGAAACTGAGACTGTGGGCCCCCACTTGAGGCTGGAAACTGAGACTGTGGGCCCCCACTTGAGGCTGGAAACTGAGACTGTGGGCCCCCACTTTGGGCTGGAAACTGAGACTGTGGGCTCCCACTTTGGGTTGGAAACTGAGACTGTGGACCCCCACTTGGGGCTGGAAACTGAGACTGTGGGCCCCCACTCGGGGCTGCGGCCTTTGCGCCCCCACTCAGGGCTGCTGCCTTTGGGTCCCCACTCAGGGCTGCGGCCTTTGGGCCCCCACTCGGGGCTGTGGCCTTAGACTCGATCTGTGGGCCTTGAGCACCAGAGTGGCTCGGCGGGCCACCGGCATCGGACTCGCCCGGCGGCGCCAGGCCCCAGATCGTCATGCTGGGGGCAAGCCCAGCACCAAAGTAAGCTGCTGGGCTCACCTCGACCCAGGTCCTAGCCGTGTTCTACAAAGGTCAGAACATGGGAAGAAGTCCTGTGTAAAGGGACACGAGGAGACCCATTTACACTGCCGCTGACCTGGGTCTGACCCGTCGATGACCTGGGTTTTTGCGGCGGTGTAAAAGGGGTATAATTGTAACATCGGCAACTCAAGTGATCTTTGATAAAGCCGCTGACAGACGCAGGCGGGGAAACGTGTCAGATCTACACTACTTATCCATCTAGTGCCGGCCGGCACACGGGAGCCTGAACTGCCAAAGTGTGACCGGAGGCTACTAATTACTAAGGTACTCCATCGAAAATCAGCTGTGCACAGCCATCATTATAGCAGCGCTCCCTTATTGGATTGACTGGCTTACCTTATTTAATGATTGCAATTGAGTGGACTGCATAGTGTTTTTTTTAACCAAGCATAAAATACCCCCAAAAGCTTCACACTTTTTATTAATATTCACAAATTTTCATATATTTTTATATTTTTGCAATTTTTTCTGTATTGTTTCGGCCACTACATTTCTGTCAGTAGCAATAAATGTGATGTCTTATTATTTTTTGATGTTTTTCTATATTTCCATGTATTTTTTATATAAAATGTATATCAATTTCAATTTTCTCTGACTGGCTTTTTATATTTTGATTACAGCTATATATTAATATTTATTAATTGTTAATTAATTTAAGCTTATCTTTTCCCAGCACTAGTAATAACAGATAACATAAATTGATCTGTAAGCACCATACTTACCTATGCAATAATATTTGTTATATAATAAATATCTGTGATACAGTATAGATTTCGTAGAGCACGTGTTTAATCAGGATTTAATATGGAGTTCTGATTATTCTGAATAGTGACAGATTGCTCCATCCAATAGATTACAATTTAATTAAGGATTGGACAGTTAAACATAACTCGCGATTGTTACAACCCTCGAATAGGGACACTCGATTAACAACCATACACATACAGGGACTTAAATCTATAATATTTCTAAACCTATTTTTTTCTTTACTTTCTGTTCTATAATTGTTTTTACATCATATTTTGCTTTATTAGCCCTATTATAAGGGCACTTTCTGAAAAACAAAATTGAAGCTTAGGGTGAATATACCCATTACTTAATAACAATACGTGTGACATGAATCTCAAGGATATCTTTTAAACAAAGTACGTTAATAAAGCTTTACATTTGAATTACATTTTTTTCTGTGGAGGGATAAGTTAAATAGTTTTCCCTTGTTCTTCTTGATTTAACCTTGTATTTTTGAAACCATTGGACAGCACCAATTCAAATTACAACAAATCTTTTCAATAAAGAAATTTCTAAAAAGACAATAATTTTTCTCCGTAATATATTTTAAAACAACTACCCTCTAACCTATATACCTTACTTTGGCCCTTATTCAGATTCGAGCGGTACGGCCCGCGTGCGGCCGTACCGCCGATGTTTTCCGTCTGCACATGCGCAGAGGTCAATCTGCGCATGTGCAGGCGAATTCGCCGCACATAAATTTACTACGCCGCAAAGGGGGCGTATAGGGGAGTGAGGGGCTTCATGCCCTCATTTCCCTATGTATACGCCCCGCGTTTCATGGGCGTTCCCATGCAAACGCGGGGCGTACGCATGCTAATGAGGGCATGACGCAACTCATGGGGGCGGAAAGCTGACGTCGCCGGATGTCAGCTTTCAGCCCCCATACAAGCTACCACACGGACGATTGTCCGTGTGGTCTCAGCTTGCGGGAGCTGCCGCGGCGTGCGGACCTGCCTTCGATGGTCGACGACCATCGAATGCAGGGGGCAGCTCCCACCATGGTGGAGGCGTAGCCTCCACCATTTTTATGCGGATCGCCAGCCCTCCGTGTACGGACGGCCGTGGCGATCCGTAGGGTGGGCGGGGATTCGTCTGGTGCGGTCGGAGCCGCATATGCGGCTCGACCGCACCAACCAGAATAAGGGCCTATATCTCTCTCTACTTTATAACCCTCCAGGGTATACTTCATCTGCCCCCCAAAAAATGATTTAATAGTTCATACAAAGTGATTTGGATTAACTCAAATAATCAACATAAAGTTAGCTCTGGGGGCTGGTCACCACATGATGTACGTACACAATAATACCAGTAACATCATGTGGTAGCCAACCCACAGAGCGAAGTTTTTTGTGCGAACAACTATTGTATTGTACTCTGGATCTACTTTTAGTGATATCATCAAACACTCTCTTATTGCACTATGAAGCGCCCCTTCTCTCGCATCTTCTAAACCAGACCCCCCCCTTCCTTGACTCAGGGTCTTACTTGAATTGGAAGGAGCTGCAGCCATTTGTTGTGGACTTTGATACTATTTTTTCTTTGTGATCCACGAGGAATTTACTATTGCAGGACATTAAGGACTGGTATCAGTCCTTACATTACTCACTGCTGGTGTCCACATGTATTGGTATTTTTCATCACATGTTTTAACGGTTTGATACTATGGTTGCTGCTGTAACTTTTTTTAAACACAGTCTATAACTGATTGGTTGGTAAATTATCCTAAAATTTAAAAATAAAACCTGCAATTTTTTTTTCCTCAAAAATAAGGCTGTTGCACTACTTGTCTGTGAATTTTTTTAAAGAATTATAGGAATACATAACAAATTCCCTAAAAAACCCCAAGGCTTAAATTTAAGATTTGGAATAAGATAAAAAGTGGTTAGGGTTGCCTACAGTTACCACACTTTTAAATGGGATAGGTAAATTGTTGTAGAAAAAATATAATTATAAATTATTCATAATATTTGGTCCAATAAAGTAACCTAATAGCATCACTCACTCAGTATTGCAGAATAATAAAATAAAATGCAAACTTCTACACAATATGATACATCTTTCAAAAGTAAATTTCAAAAATAATATGAATAATGTGTAACAAGGGAAAATAAGGAAGGACACAAATAGCAAATTAGGGAAATCAAAAAAGCCCTAATCAATGGTCTCTTGTCAACAGATTTACAAAAGGTTCCAGTAAAACACACTGAAGATTTATAAACTCATGAGATCAATTATATTGTGCAAAATAAATCTCCAAAAATGAATCATTGCATGCTGGGAATTTTTTAGCATTTGTGTCTTAGGAAAAAAAATGTAATAGAATAAAAGTTCATGTAAAGTGTATAGAACTAAAAACATAAGTAATAAAATAATGTAATATTCATAATAATGTGTCCACATTCAAAAACACTGTATGTTAATTATACCATCACTAAGGTCAACTTATGTAATTGCTTTTGCATTTAATGACAGGAAATGTAAATTGCTGTAGAAAATTGCAACTACACGAAAGTAATATTTGCATATACAGTATTCCAAACATCTAAAACTTCATTGGGCAGTATTTACATTGAGTGATATTTTTTTTTTATTGTTATTATTATTATCTGTAGGCACTACAACTGTACATTGAAATCAAACATGTCATCACAAACATTTTATAGTTACAGCGACATTGATATTGCATTGATTATACAGTTTTTATAATGATTTCACATAATCTTGACAATCAATCATTTGTATGTTGTATTAGAGTTTAACATTAAACAATATAATAAGCTGAACTTCTTGTGTATGTTATTTCGGAGCTAGAGTTCATTTATTGTATAAATAACTTTTACCTCGGAGTCTTGGTTGCACATTACATTTCCATTTTTTATTCGTTCAAATTGACTGGGGGGGTCATTGTTAGCTAATCTGGTGAGATACCAGATAGTGTTTTTAAGACTACTGTGAAGCTGTTTTCTCACTGGTAACGGTAAGGTATCTCAGTGGCGTAACTACCTATTATGCGCCCCCCCCCCCGCCGCTAAAATTTTGGCGCCCCCCCCCTTGCCCTCCCCTCGGCGCACCCCCCCCCCCCCCCGATGCTCTTACCTGCCCGGCCGAATCTGCAGTCACGGTCCCGTCGCCGGCTCCTGCTGCCATAATGAAAACGGACTCTTAGAAAATGGCTGCCCGCATACTGCAGACAGAAAACTGTCTGCAGTATGGGGGCAGCCATTTTCTAAGAGTCCGTTTTCATTATAGCAGCAGGACCCGGTGCCGGGAGACGGAGAGACGGCGACGGGACCATGAAGGCAGGCAAGACAGCAGCGGGTAACTATAGCCCCGCAGACCCCCGGTGCCCACATGTTCTCTGCGCCTCCCCGCCACCGCGGGGGCTGCAGAGCTATAGCTACGCCACTGAGGTATCTATATAGGTTTCCCATATGGATAGAAATGTGACTACTTTCTTCTCTTTATCTAGCAGTGTATCCCTCCACTGCATTCTAAAGATGAAGTGGAATTTCTTTTTAAACAATGGGATCTGTGGGGGCATACTGTCTAGCCAACTTTGTAGTATAGTTTTACGTCCAACTGCGCTGAGGGCCAGTAAAATCTTCTTGCTTTCCCTAGTCATGCGCTGGTTCGGATCAAAAATTCTCAATACTGCCCAATTTGGTGTAAATGGGACATAGTTTATGAGTGTGGATTCCGCATATTGTCGGAGTAGGTGCCAGAAGTATTGTACAAGAGGGCAAGACCATAGGCAGTGGAACAAATCAGCATGTGCCTGGTAGCATCGGGGGCATAAGGAATGGTCTATTGTTCCCATATGAAATCATCGCAATGGAGAGAGGTATGTGTAATGAAATGTATTCAGAAACAACTCAGTGTACATACTAGCTGACAGTGTTTTTCTAGAAAACTCCAGTGCTTTTTCTATGGTTCGTATTGTAAGGTGGGGGAAATGTGATAACCAATTAGACATTCCTCCTGAAACTTTCTCATTATCTACTATGGTCCTTAAGAAGTTGTAGTGGGTCGAGATTGCTCTTTTTTTCTGGTACCTGATATGTTAGTAAAGTATCAAATGTGTTCTGCCAATCCTTAGGTGAGAAGTGACCTATTTCATGGTTAACGTAAAATCTCATCTGTAAATATGCTAACGGATAAGGAGCTACCATTGTATATCTGTCAGTGGTTACTAGGTCTCGTAGTGATGATATCCCCACTAGTCTCCACATGGTGAATGGATGCGTGACCATACCATCCAAGAAATTGGGATTTTTTATCAAAGGCAGGTGTAAGGAGTAGTAAGGGTTAAGGTCTGTTTTATGTCGTAGAATGTGCCATAATCTTCGTGTGGTCCATAGTAGAGGATTTGTTTTGATAGAGTCAGGGATCTCCTGATCATGTGAGTGGAGAAAACAGATCAGGTCGCAGTTATCAAGGAAGTTTTGTTCTAAGGCCGTATCTGTATATGTTGATGTTTTATGAAGCCAGTCCCGCAGGTGTCGCAAAATGGCTGCATGATTATATACTACAATATCAGGAAAGTTAATTCCTCCATTAAATTTTGGTTGCTGTAATTTTCTTAACGCCATTCTAGCCCTCCCCCCTTTCCAAATGAACAGTCTGATGGAAGCATTTATTTGATTAATATCCGATGTAGTCACTAGTATTGGCAGGGACTGAATAGGATATAGTAATCTGGGTATTGCCACCATCTTAAGCAAGTTTGCTCTACCCAAGAAGGAAAGCGGGAGTCACTCCCAAGACTTTAAAGTGTTGTTTCGTGGTACAAGGATCCCAATTTATGGGATATAATCCCTTGCCCATTGTAAGTGAACGGGGCCGGCCCAGCTGGGGGTTTTTCTACCTGTCTCTAGAGACATCCCGGTACTCTTTACTTAGAAGGGCGCCCATCTCGGGCATTGAATGCACTAAAAAATCAGGTGCGATGCGACAGACGAGATGCCCGAGATTTCCCATAGGGAACAATGTTAAATGTCTCAATTGACCCGATTTTCCTGTTCAATGCCTCAATTGACCCAATTTTTCCATAGGAAACAATGTTAAATGGGCCACAGAGGCCAAATAGGCACCCTGAAGTGAATAATGGCCACCCGAATTGTTAACGCCACCCCACGATCAACGTCAACCCGAAGCGTGGGGAGCGCAGCGAGCCCGCGAGGGGCGGCGGTACGCGTCCTACGACCTTTTCATACCCCCACTATCCACGTCGGCGTGGAGTTGAGAATAGAAAGTGTGGCGAGCGCAGCGAGCCACCGAGCCCGAAGCGTGGCGAGCGCAGCGAGCCCCGCGAGGGGACGCGGATACCTTCACAGGTATCCGCGTCCCCTCGCGGGCTTCACAGCTGTCCGCGCACCCTCGCGGGGCGCGCTGCGCTCGCCACGCTTCGGGCTCGGTGGCTCGCTGCGCTCGCCACACTTTCTATTCTCAACTCCACGCCGACGTGGATAGTGGGGGTATGAAAAGGTCGTAGGACGCGTACCGCCGCCCCTCGCGGGCTCGCTGCGCTCGCCACGCATCGGGTTGACGTTGATCGTGGGGTGGCGTTAACAATTCGGGTGGCCATTATACACTTCAGGGTGCCTATTTGGCCTCTGTGGCCCATTTAACATTGTTTCCTATGGAAAAATCGGGTCAATTGAGGCATTGAACAGGAAAATTGGGTCAATTGAGACATTTAACATTGTTCCCTATGGGAAATCTCGGGCATCTCGTCGGTTGATCGCACCCGATTTTTTAGTGCATTCAATGCCCGAGATGCCCGAGATTTTTTACTAACGATGCCCACGATCAAAATCGTGGGCGCCCTTCTAAGTAAAGAGTACCGACATCCCTATAGATTTATTTAAATTGATGTATACACCTGATATTTTGCTGAATTGAGAGATCATTTCTACATTGAGCGATTTTTATAAATTTTCCGAAACACAGAATAACAGAGAAAACATAAACAACTTTATCAACTGAAAATTGAAATAAAATAATAAAAAAAAAAAGAAAAAAAATGCATATCATTACAATAATAATATCTAAATTACAAAAGCAGTAATATTTTTTCCCTTTTTTAAATTCTCTTTTTCATTGGGCAGTATTGATGATGTAATGGTTAGCATTCCTCCCTCATAGCACTGAGGTCATGGGTTCCCTTCCCACCATGGCTCTAACTGTGGGTAGTTTGCATATTCTCCCCGTGGTTGCGTGGGTTTACTCGGGGTACTCCGGTTTCCTCCCACAATCCAAAAATACACTGGTAGGTTATTTGGCTTCCAACAAAATTAACCCTAGAATGTCTGTGTGTGCGTGTTCATTTGGTAGGGAGCATAGATTGTAAGCTCCACTGGGGCAGGGACTGATTTGATGCTCAAATATTCTCTGTACAGCACTGCAGAATATGTGTGCGCTATAATAGAAACTGTTAATAAATAAACTGACTTATTAAAAAAAAACGTAATTATTAATGAAAGTGCTCGTCAAACCATATCTAACATACAGAAAAATCTCAATACTTTATTTTAACAAGTTTAAATAAATCAACTAAGTTATAACAATTTTACACATATGTTAGAGCTTAAATACCCACCTATTATACTTTAGTACTTTTGAAGTGATTCCACCACAAACTTGAAACTTGAACCTAATAGGGAAGACACTAAAGTACATGGTCAGCTAACGACGAATGACTCAATCTTCTAATCTAATTCTAAGCTAATGACTCAACATAATGTACTGTATGTCATTGTCCCAAATCCATTTCCATGCAACAAAAACTGTAAAACATCTCTAGAAAATAAAGATGAGAGGTTTTCTTTTATTTCGTATTGAGCATGGGTCTGCAAACTGTGGCCCTCCAGATGTTGTGAAACTACAAATCCCAGCATCCCAGCACAATCACCCAGCAAAAGTGATTGTGGGAAGAAATTGGATGTCCAAGAACCCCCCAGAATATAACAGCTGGAAGTCATTGGTCAACTTTACTATTAAACAAGAGAAGTATTTATATTTAAGGAATAACACGTTAGTTAAATTTAATCAGATTTGGCACGGATGGATTAATTCCACATATTATAAGGAATAAAAGGAGAAAGAGAAGGGAAAGAAAGGGGGAAAGGGGAAAAAAAAAAAAATAAATAAAAAAAAATCATAAGAAACTAAACGCACTTTAATAGAACGAGATAAGCACTTTTATTATAAAATATTAGGATATGACAAGTAAATACACTGAAAAGATTTGCATGATTTAAATTCAAAAGAGTTAGAGCAAGGATAGCCACTTTATTATTTATTCAATAAGCCAGGGTAATATAGGAAACCCCGGGCACCAAGGCCACACGAGTAGATGGGTACTGAAGTAAAAAGAAGGTATAACACTTTAGCAACACGTATAGAATATGAAAAATGCTCCTCTTTCTTGCCTCTTGTCAATTATGTGCGACTGACAACAAGCAATACCAACAACAAGTGTAGAAACCAATGACCGATCCTCAACATATGATTCAAGCATGTAGAGAATATAAGCTACTTCCCATTTTTCTACTGTAAACGACCCTGTAAACACTATAGTTAATAGTAAAATACGGTGTGGTAACCCTGTCTCCCGTGCACCCGAGGAGAACCACTCCGCTGGGCAGATAGCAATATAATGTTAAATGGATAAGTAACAAGCGCGGCAGCTAACGAATATTTAAAGGTATATTACAGTGAAAACACTCAATCTCGATTTCGTAACTCAAATGTATGTTTCCTTTTTTTTTTTTTTTATTATTGTTCGTGATATATGTAACATGATTATGTCTTTTATATGGAAAAATTCAATAAAAAGTTTAAGACAAAAAAAAACAACAAATCCCAGCATGCCTTGCCACAGTTTTGCTGTAAGGGAGTGTTAAAACTGTGGCAAGGCATGCTGGGATTTGTAGTTTCACAACATCTGGAGGGCCACATTTTAAAGGCCCATGGAATTGAGCTTTGACATGTTAAAAATAAATTAATGAGGTGAATATTTTGATGATAAGAGGTTTAAGTGAAGCAGCAACACTGGGAACCCACAAGGAAAGAGGAAGTCATAAAGGAAATACAGTACCTCAAGGTTAATGACATGAAAGGACCAAAGAAAGTTGGTGCATATCTCTTACAGTACTTGGCATGCTAAGATGTGTTTTAGGGATAGACAAACGGGAACGGTCTGCAGGTTTTCTTTGAAGAAAAGTCTTTGAAAAGAATTTGAAGCTAATAAACTATGTCAAAGCCCCCACAGACCATGCATTGGCTCAGGGTGCCTGTGTGATGCAGATTCCGTATGGTCTGGCTATGCGTGGCCTCTGGTCAATCACATGGGAATCAGCAGAATAGGACCACCGCCTAAGATGAGACAGATGCTAGTGCAAACAGAGTTGCCTGGAAGTGAGGGAATGTTAGCGCTGTCGGCAAGCATGAAACCCCTGGCAATGAGCATGAAACCCCTGGCAATGAGCATGTAACCCCTGGCAACAAGCATGTCACCCCTGGCAATGATCATGAAACTCTGAGCATGAAACCCCAGACCACAAGAATGAAACCATTGACAACAAGCATGAAAAATGAATACCCTGGCAGTGAGCATAAAAGCTATGGCCAGGGCAACCAAGAGAATGCTGGGCCCTGGTAAAATTGTTAGCATGGCCTAATCCTGGGAGGTATGGCCATCTCCCACAATTAGGCCACGCCCCCAAAATTATTACAGGGGCAGCGAAAAAACCCTCTAAAGTTGAGGGTTGAGTGTTATTCTCCATCCAGCAAGACCGGGCCTGGGTAATTAGTACCCCCCCCCCCCCCCCCCCGTCATCAGCCCTGCCTGTGGCAACAAGCATGAAACTGTTGATAACCAAGTAGGAAACCCCTAACACTGAGTGGAACTCTGACCATGAGAAAGAATTCCCTGTCAACGAGCATAAAACATCTGTCAATGATCATGGAAACCATGATAATGAGTATGAAACCCCTGGCAACAAGTATGTAACCCCTGGTAACAAGCATTTAGGTAAAAATTATAGTAAATGTATGGGGGACACCAGCAACTTTTTTGGTAGGGCATGCATCATTTTCAGTTATGCCACTGTTCTTCTTCACTTAGTTTCAGATATTATGGAAACTTCTAAAAGCGACAGTGGCAGCAGATAAACAAGACGTGATCTTGATGGTTTGGATGATGACCATAGTGAATATACTGTATATTGGAGATCTGAAATGACTGGTGTGTGGTAAAGAAAAGTTGCGTTTAATATAAAAACTTTCTCTCCAGAATTTTGAGACAAACTGGCCACCATGATCTGAGGTTATCTCCTGTGGGTACTCATGGAGTACAAAGGCTTCCTTTATGAATGTTCTGCATGGTTGTGGCCTTGAGCAAACTATCTACAATAACCCCCCCTGCAGTGCAGCATGGTTTTGCCCATTTTGAGAACAAATTTGTTTAAAAATATATGCTTGCCAGCCAGATATAAGCCCAATCACAGCAGGGACTCCTGATTAACACAGATGGACCGGGGTGACCGCCGCTCAGCTGCAGACCAGAGGACCTCAGACTGAACGCTATAACCGCTACACAGGAGTCAGGCAGGGAACCGGCTGGTTCGTCAATGGATAAAGGACGTCACTGCATCGGTCCAAACAAGCCACACCCAACGCATTTCGTCACTGAAACACTCCCTGACAAAGTCCATTCCAGTGACGAAATGCGTTGGGCGTTCATGACCCTTTAAGAAGTCCCAAACATGAAAAAGGGATGAAACACATTGGTCGCATGAAGCACGTTTCAGATAAACTTTTATATTTTGTTTAATTGTAGGAGGCCATTACCATATGTTTTTGTATTATTAAAACCTTTTTTTTTTTACGGTATCACAAAATCTACTTCTTATCCCCCAATGTGGGAGGATTTCTTTGTTTAAGGTACCTAAATCCAGAAAGGTTTTACAGGGGTCCCTGTTGGTATCGGACCCCTGTCTAATGTGAGTTTCTAATTTTCTATTAATATTATACACTGGGTGTATTGCAAGTTTTGACCACAGGGTGGCAGTAAAACATCACTAATCACTAGCTGTATAATAAGCAACTTGTTTTGACACAATATACTGTATACCCTCCTCCGGGCCGGGAAGCGGTCATCTATTAGAATGAACTTAGGTCGACTGGCAGGAAGGTCGACCTGACTTAAGGTCAACATGGGCCAAGGTCGACATGACTTAAGGTCGAATTTGCATAAAGGTCGACATGAGGAAGATCGAATGGTCATAAGGTCGACATGGGTTTTTCACTGTTTTTTGAGCCGACATGTGCCGACAGGCGGTATTTCATGCCCTACCATCCACTAGGGCGTGGTGGGAGAATAAAATAGTGTGCCGAGCGCAGCGAGGCACCGTGCCCGAAGCATTGCGAGCATCCGATTCTCATTGCCAACTGTGTCCATGTCGACTGTGTCGACATTCGGATCAAAAAACAGTGAAAAACCCATGTCGACCTTATGACCAGTCGACCTTCCTCATGTCGACCTTTATGCAAATTCGACCTTAAGTCATGTCGACATTGGCCCATGTCGACCTTAAGTCAGGTCGACCTTCCTGCCAGTCGACCTAGTGGGGTCGACCTAATGACTGTAGACCTAAGTTCATTCTGACAGATGTACCGATTCCTCTGGGCCACACATTCCATCCGAGATCTCCAGCTGTGGATGAGGAGGACCAATCAGAAAGAGGACACAAGAAAGACACTGCTACACGTGATCTTTATCTTTGTTTCTGGTGCGCATATCGCTTCATTTTCAAGGATAATCACAATACACATTTAACACTGAAGGCGCACTTGTCTACCATTGTCTACCATTGTATATATATATATATATATATATGTATATATATATATATATATATATATATATATATATATATATACCAAGAGAAGGACCTGTCACTCAGTACTGACGTGAGCTGCGTTTCTATGTGGCTTGCTCTGTTGCCATGAGTCGATGGTCTGTGTCGACACACAGACATCCATGCACAATATTCCAAACGGACAAAGGCACTCAGAGGCTTGATGCAGGTGAAAAAACTGGAGGAATTTTTATTCCATTGCCTGTCTGACAGGCAATGGAATAAAAATTCCTCCAGTTTTTTCACCGGCATCAAGCCTCTGAGTGCCTTTGTCCGTTTGGAATATTATATATATATGTCTGTGTGTCTTATCTGTCTGCCATCTGTTGGCAGAGAGTGAAACTACATCTCTTTCACAGAGGTAATCATACAATTAGCAGCCTTACTAGCTTTCGAAGCATTTGCTTTTAGCAGGCTTACTAGTATGATATCATTTAGAATCCTGGATTCCAAGTATGGATTCTAAACACAATAATCAGCATTTGTGCACATTGTGTTGCCCATGAACCATTCTGATTGTACATGAGGTAATGTCGGCACTCTAGACAAGTGTCAGATATCAGATTACTCTGCACAGACTCCCCCCGCGTCAGCATTTACTAGGTAATAGGGTACGGGTCATTGTGTAAACCACTGAAGCTTGACAGGGCTTGGGTCGACACCTGAAGGTCAACAGGGATTATGTCGACATCTGAAATAAGTCAACATGGCTAATGGCGACAGGGTTGGAAGCTTGGCAATGGCAAGGTTGACAGTCAAAATGTCGACATGACTTTTTTTTACATTTTTGTCCCAAATGTCGACATATTCGCCATGGACACTGTCTAAATGTACCGCGTCCTCTTGCATGGTTCTGGCACGGTGCCTCGCTACGCTCGTTACACTATATTATTCTCCCACCACCCCATAGTGGATGACAGGACATAAAAAAAAGTCTGTCGGCAAATGTCGGCTCCAAAAAATGTTGACATTTTGACTGTGGACCTTGCCGATGTTGATCTGTCGACCTTCCACATCTGTGGTCGGAAGCCTGTGGTTGACCCAATGAATGTCGACCTGTATATGGAATTGGCCTAGTGACCGTATCCCCTAGCAACACCTGGTAGACTTGGCTAGCAATCATCCTGAGTTTCTGCTGCCCGGCAGGAGACATTGTCATATCTATAGTGGGCGCAGTGGCTGGGGTGGGGTATGCTATGTTTTATGGGAGAATATACATAAACGTCTCCATTGCACAGGGACCTTATTCTGGTCCGTCCGCACGGTCCCCTCGACCGATGTGTTTTATTAGTGCATACGCTTGCTGCGTGCGGCCCCGGCGAATAGATTGTTCACCAGGCGTAACATCCGTACGCAGGCCCTGCGTGCGACATTGCCTGGTCACTGGGTGGCGGCCGGGCACCATAGGCAGGCCCTGCGTGCGACATTGCCTGGTCACTGAGTGGCGGCCGGGCACCATAGGCAGGCCCTGCGTGCGACATTGCCTGGTCACTGAGTGGCGGCCGGGCACCATAGGCAGGCCCTGCGTGCGACATTGCCTTGTCACTGGGTGGCGGCCGGGCACCATAGGCAGGCCCTGCGTGCGACATTGCCTGGTCACTGAGTGGCGGCCGGGCACCATAGGCAGGCCCTGCGTGCGACATTGCCTTGTCACTGGGTGGCGGCCGGGCACCATAGGCAGGCCCTGCGTGCGGCATTGCCTGGTCACTGGGTGGTGGCCGGGCACCATAGGCAGGCCCTGCGTGCGACATTGCCTTGTCACTGGGTGGCGGCCGGGCACCATAGGCAGGCCCTGCGTGCGACATTGCCTGGTCACTGGGTGGCGGCCGGGCACCATAGGCAGGCCTTGCGTGCGACATTGCCTTGTCACTGGGTGGCGGCCGGGCACCATAGGCAGGCCTTGCGTGCGACATTGCCTTGTCACTGAGTGGCGGCCGGGCACCATAGGCAGGCCCTGCGTGCGACATTGCCTTGTCACTGGGTGGCGGCCGGGCACCATAGGCAGGCCCTGCGTGCGACATTGCCTGGTCACTGGGTGGCGGCCGGGCACCATAGGCAGGCCCTGCGTGCGACATTGCCTGGTCACTGGGTGGCGGCCGGGCACCATAGGCAGGCCCTGCGTGCGACATTGCCTGGTCACTGAGTGGCGGCCGGGCACCATAGGCAGGCCCTGCGTGCGACATTGCCTTGTCACTGGGTGGCGGCCGGGCACCATAGGCAGGCCCTGCGTGCGACATTGCCTGGTCACTGAGTGGCGGCCGGGCACCATAGGCAGGCCCTGCGTGCGACATTGCCTTGTCACTGGGTGGCGGCCGGGCACCATAGGCAGGCCCTGCGTGCGGCATTGCCTGGTCACTGGGTGGTGGCCGGGCACCATAGGCAGGCCCTGCGTGCGACATTGCCTTGTCACTGGGTGGCGGCCGGGCACCATAGGCAGGCCCTGCGTGCGACATTGCCTGGTCACTGGGTGGCGGCCGGGCACCATAGGCAGGCCTTGCGTGCGACATTGCCTTGTCACTGGGTGGCGGCCGGGCACCATAGGCAGGCCTTGCGTGCGACATTGCCTTGTCACTGAGTGGCGGCCGGGCACCATAGGCAGGCCCTGCGTGCGACATTGCCTTGTCACTGGGTGGCGGCCGGGCACCATAGGCAGGCCCTGCGTGCGACATTGCCTGGTCACTGGGTGGCGGCCGGGCACCATAGGCAGGCCTTGCGTGCGACATTGCCTGGTCACTGGGTGGCGGCCGGGCACCATAGGCAGGCCTTGCGTGCGACATTGCCTTGTCACTGGGTGGCGGCCGGGCACCATAGGCAGGACAGGGTTTGTTGGACTTGCAAGGCTGCAAATTCACAGCCTTGCGAATCCACTAGAATAACCCCCAGGGTGCAAAAAAATCGGCCTATAAAGGCTGACAAAGTTCTACACATTGTATACGTCTTTCCATCCATTCTATGACTAGAACCCAACGAGGATACTTACTGTATACCTGGGTAAATATGTGAAAAAACCTGAAGAACCATCTATAAAGACACAGGGACTCTCCGCAAGTGCTGCTGGTATTGTGTCTTATTGTCTGTATCTTTATTACCTGTCATATGGTTCAGAGACTCTGATCTGCAACTACCCGCGTTTCTGTTTACCACATACCTGGTTTTGGGCCTGATTCTGGTTCACATGTAGCGCTGCGTTTGATTTTAACACCACTCGTCCAGCCGCTCCCCCCCACCCCTCTCACGCCATGTACCCTGAACAGCTGTGCAGCCTTGAGTGCGGGGACCAAATCACTCGATAGTCACCAACCATCGAATCCTTTGGAGCGTACGCGCCAAACTAAGGCAACCTCAGATGCCTTTGTTTTGCGTGCCTCCTCTACGGCAGGCATTCCCAACCACGGTCCTCAGGGCACACCAACAGTGCAGGTTTTAGTGATATCCAGGCTTGAGCACAGGTGACTTAAGTAGGACCTGAGGGATTCTGATTAAACCGTCTGTGCTGAAGCCTGGATATAACTAATACCTGCACTGTGTAAAACAAGTTGGGGGAAGGAAGAAAGAGTGAATGCTCACTCAGTAGCGCTGGCTGATTTGTACTGGTGGACTTACTACCATAAACACTTCTATTTTTTAATTTTTTAAAAGACAACAACACTGTAATTTATAGTTTATACTACAGTTCTTTGAGTGTGGCTGCTGCCACCTTCACAGAGAGTACGTGTTTTCTCTGAATAGCAGACAAAAGAGAAGTTGGTGTGGAAATACTAGATTCCCACCAGATGGCGCTGTCACACTCAAACAAAATTTTTTTCCCTAATAAAACACTTTAGAGATGTATTTGCACTTTTGATTTTTTAATAATAATAAACCATGGTATACGTAATAAAATACGAAATGCGCATTTTACATATAAATATTACACTCAAATAAGACATACAAGACAAACGACATTTAACATATAAAGGGCTTGACACGGGCTGGCTATGAGGCTTTTAGGCTGCATAAATTGCTTTATGAGACAATATGTGCTATGAGCAAATAGTTACCAGTCCACAGTGTATGGTCCCACTTGTGTCTCAGGGTACATGGTCCAGATCCTATATCCGAGCAAGAACTGCCAAATATATTGTAGTGGATGTCCACTCCCTTGTTGGAGGGGTTCAGCTCCAGGTACTGGTACCGTCCCTTTTTAGACTTGTTTAATCCCAATTGGGATATTTGTAATCCGCAGTGGTAATGGCTGGCAATGGTCTGGGCAGAGCAGGCTCCAGAACGCGTTTCTCCGCCTCTATTTCGTTCAGCGGCTTCCTCAGCTGAGGAAGCCGCTGAACGAAATAGAGGCGGAGAAACGCGTTCTGGAGCCTGCTCTGCCCAGACCATTGCCAGCCATTACCACTGCGGATTACAAATATCCCAATTGGGATTAAACAAGTCTAAAAAGGGACGGTACCAGTACCTGGAGCTGAACCCCTCCAACAAGGGAGTGGACATCCACTACAATATATTTGGCAGTTCTTGCTCGGATATAGGATCTGGACCATGTACCCTGAGACACAAGTGGGACCATACACTGTGGACTGGTAACTATTTGCTCATAGCACATATTGTCTCATAAAGCAATTTATGCAGCCTAAAAGCCTCATAGCCAGCCCGTGTCAAGCCCTTTATATGTTAAATGTCGTTTGTCTTGTATGTCTTATTTGAGTGTAATATTTATATGTAAAATGCGCATTTCTTATTTTATTATGTATACCATGGTTTATTATTATTAAAAAATCGGTACTCTTTACCTAGAACGGCGCCCACGATTGAAATCGCGGGCATCGCGGGTAAAATCGCGGTAATCGCGGCATCGCGGGTAAATCGCGGGTAAATCGCGGGTACATCAAAATCGGGTACCCGCGATTACCGCGATTTTCCCATAGAGAACAATGTTAAAAAGCCTGATTGACCGCGATTTTAGCGTTAAATGCCTCAATGCCCGCGATTTTCCCATAGGAATCAATGTTAAATGGGCTACAGAGCCCAAATAGCCCCAATTAACCCTTAAATGTCCCCCCAATTTTTGTACGCCACCCCACGATCCACGCCAACCCGAAGCGTGGCGAGCGCAGCGAGCCCGCGAGGGGCGGCGGTACGCGTCCTACGACCTTTTCATGCCCTACTATCCACGTCGGCGTGGAGTTGAGAATAGAATAGTGTGGCGAGCGCAGCGAGCCACCGAGCCCGAAGCGTGGCGAGCGCAGCGAGCCCCGCGAGGGGACGCGGATACCTTCACAGTTATACGCGTCCCCTCGCGGGCTTCACAGGTGTCCGCGTGGCCACGGACACCTGTGAAGCCCGCGAGGGGACGCGCTTACCTGTGAAGGTATCCGCGTCCCCTCGCGGGGCTCGCTGCGCTCGCCACGCTTCGGGCTCGGTGGCTCGCTGCGCTCGCCACACTATTCTATTCTCACACCACGCCGACGTGGATAGTAGGGCATGAAAAGGTCGGAGGACGCGTACCGCCGCCCCTCGCGGGCTCGCTGCGCTCGCCACGCTTCGGGTTGGCGTTGATCGTGGGGTGGCGTTAAAAATTTGGGGGGACATTTAAGGGTTAATGGGCTCTGTAGCCCATTTAACATTGATTCCTATGGCCAAATCGGGTGGATTGAGGCATTTAACACTAAAATCGGGTCCATCGCGGCTTTTAACATTGCTTCCTATGGGAAATCGGGAGCATCGCGTCGCGGGCATCGCGGGTACGTTTATGGCCGGCCGCGACGCGACCGACGCGATTTTTCAGGTTTAACATGGTTTTCAATGGGAAAATCGCGGGCATCGCGTCGGTCGCGTCGCGGGCAGGCATAAATGTACCCGCGATGCCCGCGACGGGCGCCGTTCTAGGTAAAGAGTACCAAAAAATCAAAAGTGCAAATACATCTCTAAAGTGTTTTATTAGGGAAAAAAAATTTGTTTGAGTGTGACAGCGCCATCTGGTGGGAATCTAGTATTTCCACACCAACTTCTCTTTAATACCTGCACTGTTGGTGTGCCCTGAGGACCGTGGTTGGGAATGCCTGTTCTACGGGAACGGTGCGGGCAGCTGACATCTGGTGATGTCATGCATCTGGTGATGTCAGCTGCCCGCCCCCAGCAGCCGCGTCACTGCCGAATTTCCATGGGAACGCTCAGCGTTTTCATGGGAACACCCATGGGCATTGACATGGGCACGTCCACTCTAATGTCCATTAGCAGCAGTAGCCGGGAGAGCCGGGACCCGGTGCAGACAGAAGCGGCGGTGGCAGGGGAAGAAGGCAGTGGCGTAACTAAAGTCCCGCAGCCCCCCCCCCCCCCGCCCACACCCTCTCAGCGCCTCCCCAACACTGCGGCGGCTGCGGGACTATAGTTACGCCACTGATACTATACAAAGATTCCGCTCCTCATCAGCTTTCATGACATCAAGGGGGTGAATCGCATTTGATCGGACAGGGCTGAATTGCACACAGGGCCGGTGCCAGTCACTGGAGCACCCCAGGCAGGGGGGGGGGGTGTCTGGGGCGCCCCGACACTCACACGCTCCGGGGGGGGGGGAGGGGTGATGTGGCCGCTGCTGCACTCCAGGAAGGGGGGTCATGCGGCTGCCGCCGCTGAGCTTAGCGGGAGTGATGGGATTTGGTAGCGGGAGATGCAGGGGCGGGGGAGGGTGGGGAGGACGGACGGACGGTGACTACCGCACCCCCTCCTCCCCCAACTCCCTCCTCTGGAGTGGGGGGCAATGGTTTCTTCACCCGGCTTCCTCATCCTGCACTGCGCGCCTGAATATGACCAGCACGGGGGGCGGGCTCCAGGGGGGGGTTTCATCCCACTCACCAGTGCTCCCAGCTCCGTTCTTCCTGCTCTCCTCGGCGGGACTCGGCTGCTGTCTTCTGTGCTGCTCATTATCGCCCTCCAGTGGCCGGCGTCCTAGGCAAATGCCTAATGCTGCCTAGTGGTGGCGCCGGCCCTGATTGCACACACCTTTCCCGTTTCAATGGTGTGCGTATGTGTGAACACCTTCACTGAGTATCAGACTTTCACTGAGAAATCTCCACTTTGACGCGTGCGAGGGATTCAGCAGAGGGGAGCGGGCGTTAAGCCACTTGCTACGTAGCGAAGAATGCTGCTTTGCTGAATCAGGCCACAAATTCCCCTAAGGACCTACAGTATGCAGGTGGGACCTTTTGGCAGAGCCAGATTAAGGTCTAAATGGGCCTGGAGCTGAAAATGATCAAGGGCCTATTATGCGCAATAATGCAAACAACAAAGGGTTTGTGGCCAGCACCTAATAATGTGGGAGGCGTGACCAGTGTTCTGGCTGGGTGGTCTGCTCATGGGTGTGTCTCTATTTGTGTAAATACTTTCAACTAATTTATATGCCTGGAAAAGGCAGGGGGCTGGCATAGGAAAAATGCAGGGAGATATTTTGGCGGATGCCCTCCAAAGCTGCACCCGCAGGATGCCGATGTCCTAAGATACTTGTGGGGTCATCCATAAAAAAATACTTAAAGCCGAAACTTGGACAACATTTCAGCACCTTTTATGTGGTCACCTAAGTTTACCACACCATATACCCCTTATACAAATCATGCAACACAATAGTAACCCCTTAGGGGGAAATTTACTAAAGGAAATGTGTAAAAAATAGGTGTATTTGTATCCAGAAATACACTTATTTTTGACATTTACTATCCCGAAAATACGGCAATTAGTATTTGTATTGATTGTACATCAATACCAATACGAATTGCCGTATTTTCGGGATAGTAAATGTCAAAAATAAGTGTATTTCTGGATACAAATACACCTATTTTTACACCTATTTTTTTACAAATTTCCTTTAGTAAATTTCCCCCTAATACTGTACTTGTCTCTTACACATAATGCCATATGGAATGAGCCAAAATTCAAACCGACTGAGCCGAAATTCACACAATGGCACACAGATTGAGTAAAAATTCAGGGATTTACCTGGGAATATGGTCCCAGGATCATGCAGGGACATTCCCGGGCTAGTCCCTGCATTTTCTGGTGTGATGGGGAGAGAACCCCCCTCCTAAAACAACCATCTATATCCTCAGAACCAACTGAGCCTTTTACATGTGGGCTTCGAATGATTTTGGTCCCGTGAAACTGTGCCATTTGGTTCCAAAAAAATCTGTCCTCAAACAACATGAACAGCCATGAAATGACATTTTAGAAATGAAAAAATGAAATGAAATCAGTTTACCCGCAATATCTCTAGAACCAATGAACCCATATGGACCAGCCTGGTATCAGATTGAAGACCCAGCGATTTGGGATTGAGATCAACCTCGAGCTTCTGTGATGCCAGAGGGGGAACTGGCAGCCGTTGGAACCGGGTGGGGGTCAGAATTAGCGGGTCCCATGTTATCCTAAGAGGGGAAAACGTTCCAGGTTTACCTAGCAGTATCTCCGGTTCCCGGAGGGCTAGCAATGCAGGGCCGGGCTCATTGGAAAGCTCTGGCCCTCAGCTACAAAATGGGCCTATTTAGAGAGTGGGCCTGGAGCTGTAGCTCCATCAGCCCCATTGTTAATCCGGCCCTGCCTTTTGGTGAGACCTTTAAGAATTATGTAGTAAACATATACTATGGATCCAAAACATCCCAGGTAAGCGGCAGACCTGAGCTTTTCATGTTTTGTTTGTTGTATTTTTCCACCCTGTATCCTCTGTGGATACACCACCCGGGCGCACGGAGAGACTGGAATTGTTTATCCAACCCTCCGCGTGGGACAAATGTGGATATTTTGACAATACAAATAAACGTTATGCAATTATAGGCACCATCACAGATTTATTTAGGAAACTCCTTGCTGTCCTTACATGGATACAGCTTAATAGGGTGTGGATTATTAGATAGACAGTGTTACATAGACAGTCAGTGGGTACCCCAAAAGGTTGACATGCAATAGACAGGGCCAAAATATCGACATGAAAAAGGTAGATACATGAGACGGTAGACATGAATTTTTCTAATTTTTTGGGTGTAGATGTTGACAACCATCGACATAGATTCTCCCCCCCCCCCTCCCGCCCCCAATCAATCTCATTGCGCTCGCCATGCTTTGGGCTCGGTGCCTGGCTCCGCCCAGCACACTATTATATTCTCACTCTATGCCGACATGAATGGAGAAGTAAGGACAAAACACATCAACCTTTTCATATATCAGATACATGGATACCTGTAATATCAGATACATGGATACCTGTAATATCAGATACATGTATACCTGTAATATCAGATACATGGATACCTGTAATATCAGATACATGGATACCTGTAATATCAGATACATGGATACCTGGAATATCAGATACATGGATACCTGTAATATCAGATACATGGATACCTGGAATATCAGATACATGGATACCTGGAATATCAGATACATGGATACCTGGAATATCAGATACATGGATACCTGGAATATCAGATACATGGATACCTGGAATATCAGATACATGGATACCTGTAATATCAGATACATGGATACCTGTAATATCAGATACATGGATACCTGGCATATCAGATACATGGATAAATGGAATATCAGATACATGGATACCTGTAATATCAGATACATGGATACCTGTAATATTAGATACACGGATACCTGTAATATCAGATACATGGATACCTGGCAGAGCAGATACATGGATACCTGGTGTGAGGAAACCACCCTTAGCTGGGAAGGTGGTTACCCTTGGTGGGATGCCAATCACTCGGGCAGACAAGACTTTATTAAAAATAAGTCTTTATTATGACAGCACAACAGAAAAGATGGTGACATGGTACAGGATAATTGGTAGCATAGATCCTCCTACAGCCTCTCGCAGTCAGTGCCCTGATATAGCAATCTCAGTATCCTGCAGCCTTACCACTACCGTTAGCTAGACAACCCTGTGTCCTGGTAGGGTTTCCTCTGATGTCTTAGTTACAGGACCCACCAGGATAGAATCTCTCCATAGAGAAACTGTTCTCCTTATATACCTGGCTGGCAGATCCCCCCTGGTGCCACAAAGTCTACTCAGGGGGTAGGCTCAGATATCCCAATGCTGGGTCAGCCAATATAGTGCAGCAGAGGCCCATTGTACATCCCCTGGGGGGGTCTGACCTATTATCTCCCAGGTTACCTAGATACATCTCTTTGTCTGGCAGCTATTTTATCAGTCACTCAGGCATTGTTCTGCTACATTACCAGCAACACCTATCACACCTCCCACAATGGACTAGGGACTGTGATACACATGGTAATTAGCTAGCCCAGCTACCTGGCTCTGCTTTCTGTCCCACACTATGGCAATGACCTGTATCTCTCCAATACTTACAATCCCGCAGTATAGACCTGATAACAGTACATAACAATACACATAACTCACAGGTGCTCTTGTGTATAAACTGGGCCAAGGATTAAAAAGTACATTACACTGTGAGAAACGAGAGGTGAATATGAAGGTTCTCAGTCCAGGTCCATCTCGTTTCATCACACCTGGAATATCAGATACATGGATACCTGGAATATCAGATACATGGATACCTGGAATATCAGATACATGGATACTTGGAATATCAGATACATGGATACCTGGAATATCAGATACATGAATACCTGGAATATCAGATACATGGATACCTGGAATATCAGATACATGGATACATGGAATATCAGATACATGGATACCTGGAATATCAGATACATGGATACCTGGCAGATCAGATACATGGATACCTGTAATATCAGATACATGGATACCTGGAATATCAGATACATGTAATATCAGATACATGGATACCTGTAATATCAGATACATGGATACCTGTAATATCAGATACATGGATACCTGTAATATCAGATACATGGATACCTGTAATATCAGATACATGGATAACTGGAATATCAGATACATGGATACCTGGCAGATCAGATACATGGATACCTGTAATATCAGATACAGGGATACCTGTAATATCAGATACAGGGATACCTGTAATATCAGATACATGGATACCTGTAATATCAGATACATGGATACCTGGCAGATCAGATACATGGATACCTGTAATATCAGATACATGGATACCTGTAATATCAGATACATGCAATATCAGATACATGGATACCTGTAATATCAGATACATGGATACCTGTAATATCAGATACATGGATACCTGTAATATCAGATACATGGATAACTGGAATATCAGATACATGGATACCTGGCAGATCAGATACATGGATACCTGTAAGATCAGATACAGGGATACCTGTAATATCAGATACATGGATACCTGTAATATCAGATACATGGATACCTGGCAGATCAGATACATGGATACATGGCAGATCAGATACATGGATACCTGTAATATCAGATACATGGATACCTGGCAGATCAGATACATGGATACCTGGAATATCAGATACATGGATACCTGGAATATCAGATACATGGATACCTGTAATATCAGATACATGAATACCTGTAATATCAGATACATGGATACCTGTAATATCAGATACATGGATACCTGGAATATCAGATACATGGATACCTGGAATATCAGATACATGGATACCTGGAATATCAGATACATGAATACCTGGAATATCAGATACATGGATACCTGGAATATCAGATACATGGATACCTGGAATATCAGATACATGGATACCTGGAATATCAGATACATGGATACCTGGAATATCAGATACATGGATACCTGGAATATCAGATACATGAATACCTGGAATATCAGATACATGGATACCTGGAATATCAGATACATGGATACCTGGAATATCAGATACATGGATACCTGGAATATCAGATACATGGATACCTGGAATATCAGATACATGGATACCTGGAATATCAGATACATGGATACCTGGAATATCAAATACATGGATACCTGGATTATCAGATGCATGGATACCTGGCAGATCAGATACATGGATACCTGGAATATCAGATACACGGATACCTGTAATATCAGATACAGGGATACCTGTAATATCAGATACATGGATACCTGTAATATCAGATACATGGATACCTGGCAGATCAGATACATGGATACCTGGAATATCAGATACATGGATACCTGGAATATCAGATACATGGATACCTGGCAGATCAGATACATGGATACCTGGAATATCAGATACATGGATACCTGGAATATCAGATACATGGATACCTGGAATATCAGATACATGGATACCTGTAATATCAGATACATGGATACCTGGAATATCAGATACATGGATACCTGTAATATCAGATACATGGATACCTGGAATATCAGATACATGGATACCTGGAATATCAGATACATGGATACCTGGAATATCAGATACATGGATACCTGGAATATCAGATACATGGATACCTGGAATATCAGATACAGGGATACCTGGAATATCAGATACATGGATACCTGGAATATCAAATACATGGATACCTGGATTATCAGATGCATGGATACCTGGCAGATCAGATACATGGATACCTGGAATATCAGATACACGGATACCTGTAATATCAGATACAGGGATACCTGTAATATCAGATACATGGATACCTGTAATATCAGATACATGGATACCTGTAATATCAGATACATGGATACCTGGCAGATCAGATACATGGATACCTGGAATATCAGATACATGGATACCTGTAATATCAGATACATGGATACCTGGCAGATCAGATACATGGATACCTGGAATATCAGATACATGGATACCTGTAATATCAGATACATGGATACCTGTAATATCAGATACATGGATACCTGTAATATCAGATACATGGATACCTGTAATATCAGATACATGGATAACTGGAATATCAGATACATGGATACCTGGCAGATCAGATACATGAATACCTGTAATATCAGATACAGGGATACCTGTAATATCAGATACATGGATACCTGTAATATCAGATACATGGATACCTGGCAGATCAGATACATGGATACCTGGCAGATCAGATACATGGATACCTGGAATATCAGATACATGGATACCTGGCAGATCAGATACATGGATACCTGGAATATCAGATACATGGATACCTGGAATATCAGATACATGGATACCTGGAATATCAGATACATGAATACCTGTAATATCAGATACATGGATACCTGTAATATCAGATACATGGATACCTGGAATATCAGATACATGGATACCTGGAATATCAGATACATGGATACCTGGAATATCAGATACATGAATACCTGGAATATCAGATACATGGATACCTGGAATATCAGATACATGGATACCTGGAATATCAGATACAGGGATACCTGGAATATCAGATACATGGATACCTGGAATATCAAATACATGGATACCTGGATTATCAGATGCATGGATACCTGGCAGATCAGATACATGGATACCTGGAATATCAGATACACGGATACCTGTAATATCAGATACAGGGATACCTGTAATATCAGATACATGGATACCTGGCAGATCAGATACATGGATACCTGGAATATCAGATACATGGATACCTGTAATATCAGATACATGGATACCTGGCAGATCAGATACATGGATACCTGTAATATCAGATACATGGATACCTGTAATATCAGATACATGGATACCTGTAATATCAGATACATGAATAACTGGAATATCAGAAACATGGATACCTGGCAGATCAGATACATGGATACCTGGAATATCAGATACATGGATACCTGGAATATCAGATACATTTAATATCAGATACATGGATACCTGGAATATCAGATACATGGATACCTGGAATATCAGATACATTTAATATCAGATACATGGATACCTGGAATATCAGATACATTTAATATCAGATACATGGATACCTGGAATATCAGATACATGGATACCTGGAATATCAGATACATTTAATATCAGATACATGGATACCTGTAATATCAGATACATGGATACCTGTAATATCCGATACATGGATACCTGTAATATCAGATACATGGATACCTGGAATATCAGATACATGGATACCTGGCAGATCAGATACATGGATACCTGGAATATCAGATACATGAATACCTGTAATATCAGATACATGGATAACTGTAATATCAGATACATGGATACCTGGAATATCAGATACATGGATACCTGTAATATCAGAAACATGGATACCTGGAATATCAGATACATGAATACCTGGAATATCAGATACATGGATACCTGTAATATCAGATACATGGATACCTGTAATATCAGATACATGGATACCTGGAATATCAGATACATGGATACCTGGAATATCAGATACATGGATACCTGGAATATCAGATACATGGATACCTGTAATATCAGATACATGGATACCTGGAATATCAGATACATGAATACCTGTAATATCAGATACATGGATACCTGTAATATCAGATACATGGATACCTGTAATATCAGATACATGGATAACTGTAATATCAGATACATGGATAACTGTAATATCAGATACATGGATACCTGTAATATCAGATACCTGGAATATCAGATACATGGATACCTGGAATATCAGATACATGGATACCTGGATTATCAGATGCATGGATACCTGGAATATCAGATACATGTAATATCAGATACATGGATACCTGGAATATCAGATACATGGATAACTGGAATATCAGATACATGGATACCTGTAATATCAGATACATGGATACCTGGAATTTCAGATACATGGATACCTGGCAGATCAGATACATGGATACCTGGAATATCAGATACATGGATACCTGGAATATCAGATACATGTAATATCATATACATGGATACCTGTAATATCAGATACTTGGATACCTGTAATATCAGATACATGGATACCTGGAATATCAGATACATGGATACCTGGAATATCAGATACATGGATACTGCACAAAAGCGGAAGCAAAGAAGAAGCAAGTAACTACAGACCAGTGAGCCTTACATCAGTAGTAGGGAAAATAATGGAAACACTATTAAAAGAAAGAATAGTGGAATATCTTAAATTAAACAACTTACAGGATCCAAAACAGCATGGTTTTACTGCAGGGAGATCATGCCAAACAAGTCTCATTGACTTTTTTGACTCCGTGACCAAAATACTAGATGAAGGGGGGGCTGTAGATGTGGTATATCTAGACTTTAGTAAGGCATTTGACACTGTCCCACATCGCAGGCTGCTAAATAAACTTGAAAGTGTGGGATTGGATTATAAAACAATTAAATGGATAAGAACCTGGTTGCAGGATAGGAAACAGACAGTTGTCGTAAATGGAGTGCATTCTATGGAGGGACATGTTACCAGTGGAGTACCCCAGGGATCTGTACTTGGACCAGTGCTCTTCAATATCTTTGTTAGTGACATTGCAAATGGTATTGAAGGGAAAGTATGCCTTTTTGCAGATGATACAAAGATATGCAACAGAGTAGACCAGGAGGGGTAAATCAAATGACTGATGATCTAAGTAAACTTGAGAATTGGTCAAGAGAATGACAACTACAGTTTAATGCTAAAAAATGCAAAATTATGCACTTGGGACTCAAAAACCCAAAGGCTCAATATAGTATCAAGGGTACTATAATGGAAACTACTGAGGAGGAAAGAGATCTAGGAGTCACTATTTCAAGTGACTTAAAGGCAGGGAGGCAATGTAACAAAGCAATGAGGAAGGCTAGTCAGATGCTTGGTTGCATAGGGAGAGGAATCAGTAGCAGAAAAAAAGACGTAATAATGCCACTTTATAGGTCATTGGTACGACCTCATCTGGAATACTGTGTCCAGTTCTGGAGGCCATATCTTCAGAAGGATATAAATACATTGGAGAGTGTACAAAGAAGGGCAACTAAAATGGTTCATGGCCTACATCACAAAACTTACCTGGATAGACTAAAAGATCTTAACATGTATAGTTTGGAGCAGAGAAGGGAAAGGGGGGACATGATAGAAATCTTCAAATATATCAAGGGTTTTAACATAGTACAGGTGGGAAATTTTCTTCAAAGGAAAACAAGTAATAAAACACGAGGACATGCACTGAAACTGGAGGGAGGTAGGTTCAGGGGAAATGTTAGAAAGAATTACTTCACAGAAAGGGTAGTGGATAAGTGGAATAGCCTCCCATCAGAGGTGGTAGAGGCTAAGACAGTAGAACAATTTAAACATGCTTGGGATAGGCATATGAATATCCTTACAAAGAAATAAGAATTAAAAAGGGTTGAGTTTACCTGAAGGGTAAAAAAGGGGCAGACTAGATGGGCCAAATGGTTCTTATCTGCCGTCAAATTCTATGTTTCTATGTTACCTGGCAGATCAGATACATGGATACCTGGAATATCAGATACATGTAATATCAGATACATGGATACCTGGAATATCAGATACATGGATACCAGGAATATCAGATACATGGATACCTGGAATATCAGATACATGGATACCTGGAATATCAGATACATGGATACCTGGAATATCAGATACATGGATACCTGGAATATCAGATACATGGATACCTAAAATATCAGATACATGGATACCTGAAATATCAGATACATGGATACCTGAAATATCAGATACATGGAAGATCAGATACATGGATACATGGAAGATCAGATACATGGATACATGGAAGATCAGATACATGGATACCTGTAATATCAGATACATGGATACCTGTAATATCAGATACATGGATACCTGGAATATCAAATACATGTAATATCAGATACATGGATACCTGTAATATCAGATACATGGATACCTGGAATATCAGATACACGGATACCTGTAATATCAGATACATGGATAACTGGAATATTAGATACATGGATACCTGGCAGATCAGATACATGGATACCTGGAATATCAGATACACGGATACCTGTAATATCAGATACAGGGATACCTGTAATATCAGATACATGGATACCTGTAATATCAGATACATGGATACCTGGCAGATCAGATACATGGATACCTGGAATATCAGATACATGGATACCTGTAATATCAGATACATGGATACCTGGCAGATCAGATACATGGATACCTGGAATATCAGATACATGGATACCTGGAATATCAGATACATGGATACCTGGAATATCAGATACAGTACATGAATACCTGGAATATCAGATACATGGATACCTGGAATATCAGATACATGGGTACCTGGAATATCAGATACATGGATACCTGGAATATCAGATACATGGATACCTGGAATATCAGATACATGAATACCTGGAATATCAGATACATGGATACCTGGAATATCAGATACATGGATACCTGGAATATCAGATACATGGATACCAGGAATATCAGATACAGGGATACCTGGAATATCAAATACATGGATACCTGGAATATCAAATACATGGATACCTGGATTATCAGATGCATGGATACCTGGCAGATCAGATACATGGATACCTGGAATATCAGATACATGGATACCTGGATTATTAGATGCATGGATACCTGGCAGATCAGATAAATGGATACCTGGAATATCAAATACATGGAAACCTGGAATATCAGATACATGTAATATCAGATACATGGATACCTGTAATATCAGATACATGGATACCTGTAATATCAGATACATGGATACCTGTAATATCAGATACATGGATACCTGTAATATCAGATACATGAATAACTGGAATATCAGAAACATGGATACCTGGCAGATCAGATACATGGATTCCTGGAATATCAGATACATGGATACCTGTAATATCAGATACATTTAATATCAGATACATGGATACCTGTAATATCAGATACATGGATACCTGTAATATCAGATACATGGATACCTGGCAGATCAGATACATGGATACCTGGAATATCAGATACATGGATACCTGGAATATCAGATACATGGATACCTGGAATATCAGATACATGGATACCTGGAATATCAGATACATTTAATATCAGATACATGGATACCTGTAATATCAGATACATGGATACCTGTAATATCAGATACATGGATACCTGGAATATCAGATACATGGATACCTGGAATATCAGATACATGGATACCTGGCAGATCAGATACATGGATATCTGGAATATCAGATACATGAATACCTGGAATATCAGATACATGGATACCTGTAATATCAGATACATGGATACCTGGAATATCAGATACATGGATACCTGGAATATCAGATACATGGATACCTGGCAGTTCAGATACATGGATACCTGGAATATCAGATACATGAATACCTGGAATATCAGATACATGGATAACTGTAATATCAGATACATGGATACCTGGAATATCAGATACATGGATACCTGGAATATCAGATACATGGATACCTGGAATATCAGATACATGAATACCTGGAATATCAGATACATGGATACCTGGAATATCAGATACATGGATACCTGTAATATCAGATACATGGATAACTAAAATATCAGATACATGGATACCTGGCAGATCAGATACATGGATACCTGGAATATCAGATACACGGATACCTGTAATATCAGATACAGGGATACCTGTAATATCAGATACATGGATACCTGTAATTTCAGATACATGGATACCTGGCAGATCAGATACATGGATACCTGTAATATCAGATACATGGATACCTGTAATATCAGATACATGTAATATCAGATACATGGATACCTGTAATATCAGATACATGGATACCTGTAATATCAGATACATGGATACCTGTAATATCAGATACATGGATTACTGGAATATCAGATACATGGATACCTGGCAGATCAGATACATGGATAGCTGTAATATCAGATACAGGGATACCTGTAATATCAGATACATGGATACCTGTAATATCAGATACATGGATACCTGGCAGATCAGATACATGGATACCTGGCAGATCAGATACATGGATACCTGTAATATCAGATACATGGATACCTGGCAGATCAAATACATGGATACCTGGAATATCAGATACATGGATACCTGGAATATCAGATACATGGATACCTGGAATATCAGATACATGAATACCTGTAATATCAGATACATGGATATCTGTAATATCAGATACATGGATACCTGGAATATCAGATACATGGATACCTGGAATATCAGATACATGGATACCTGGAATATCAGATACATGAATACCTGGAATATCAGATACATGGATACCTGGAATATCAGATACATGGATACCTGGAATATCAGATACATGGATACCTGGAATATCAGATACATGGATACCTGGAATATCAGATACAGGGATACCTGGAATATCAGATACATGGATACCTGGAATATCAGATACAGGGATACCTGGATTATCAGATGCATGGATACCTGGCAGATCAGATACATGGATACCTGGAATATCAGATACACGGATACCTGTAATATCAGATACAGGGATACCTGTAATATCAGATACATGGATACCTGTAATATCAGATACATGGATACCTGGCAGATCAGATACATGGATACCTGGAATATCAGATACATGGATACCTGTAATATCAGATACATGGATACCTGGCAGATCAGATACATGGATACCTGGAATATCAGATACATGGATACCTGTAATATCAGATACATGGATACCTGGAATATCAGATACATGGATACCTGTAATATCAGATACATGGATACCTGTAATATCAGATACATGGATACCTGTAATATCTGATACATGGATACCTGTAATATCAGATACATGGATACCTGGAATATCAGATACATGGATACCTGGAATATCAGATACATGGATACCTGGAATATCAGATACATGGATACCTGTAATATCAGATACAGGGATACCTGGAATATCAGATACAGGGATACCTGGAATATCAGATACATGGATGCCTGGAATATCAAATACATGGATACCTGGATTATCAGATGCATGGATACCTGGCAGATCAGATGCATGGATACCTGGAATATCAGATACACGGATACCTGGAATATCAGATACAGGGATACCTGGAATATCAGATACATGGATACCTGTAATATCAGATACATGGATACCTGGCAGATCAGATACATGGATACCTGTAATATCAGATACATGGATACCTGGCAGATCAGATACATGGATACCTGGAATATCAGATACATGGATACCTGTAATATCAGATACATGGATACCTGTAATATCAGATACATGGATACCTGTAATATCAGATACATGGATACCTGTAATATCAGATACATGGATAACTGGAATATCAGATACATGGATACCTGGCAGATCAGATACATGGATACCTGTAATATCAGATACAGGGATACCTGTAATATCAGATACATGGATACCTGTAATATCAGATACATGGATACCTGGCAGATCAGATACATGGATACCTGGCAGATCAGATACATGGATACCTGTAATATCAGATACATGGATACCTGGCAGATCAGATACATGGATACCTGTAATATCAGATACATGGATACCTGGAATATCAGATACATGGATACCTGGAATATCAGATACATGAATACCTGTAATATCAGATACATGGATACCTGTAATATCAGATACATGGATACCTGGAATATCAGATACATGGATACCTGGAATATCAGATACATGGATACCTGGAATATCAGATACATGAATACCTGGAATATCAGATACATGGATACCTGGAATATCAGATACATGGATACCTGGAATATCAGATACATGGATACCTGGAATATCAGATACATGGATACCTGGAATATCAGATACAGGGATACCTGGAATATCAGATACATGGATACCTGGAATATCAAATACATGGATACCTGGATTATCAGATGCATGGATACCTGGCAGATCAGATACACGGATACCAGTAATATCAGATACACGGATACCTGTAATATCAGATACACGGATACCTGTAATATCAGATACATGGATACCTGTAATATCAGATACATGGATACCTGGCAGATCAGATACATGGATACCTGGAATATCAGATACATGGATACCTGTAATATCAGATACATGGATACCTGGCAGATCAGATACATGGATACCTGTAATATCAGATACATGGATACCTGGAATATCAGATACATGGATACCTGGAATATCAGATACATGAATACCTGTAATATCAGATACATGGATACCTGTAATATCAGATACATGGATACCTGGAATATCAGATACATGGATACCTGGAATATCAGATACATGAATACCTGGAATATCAGATACATGGATACCTGGAATATCAGATACATGGATACCTGGAATATCAGATACAGGGATACCTGGAATATCAGATACATGGATACCTGGAATATCAAATACATGGATACCTGGATTATCAGATGCATGGATACCTGGCAGATCAGATACATGGATACCTGGATTATCAGATACACGGATACCTGTAATATCAGATACAGGGATACCTGTAATATCAGATACATGGATACCTGGCAGATCAGATACATGGATACCTGGAATATCAGATACATGGATACCTGTAATATCAGATACATGGATACCTGGCAGATCAGATACATGGATACCTGTAATATCAGATACATGGATACCTGTAATATCAGATACATGGATACCTGTAATATCAGATACATGAATAACTGGAATATCAGAAACATGGATACCTGGCAGATCAGATACATGGATACCTGGAATATCAGATACATGGATACCTGGAATATCAGATACATTTAATATCAGATACATGGATACCTGGAATATCAGATACATGGATACCTGGAATATCAGATACATTTAATATCAGATACATGGATACCTGGAATATCAGATACATTTAATATCAGATACATGGATACCTGTAATATCCGATACATGGATACCTGTAATATCAGATAAATGGATACCTGGAATATCAGATACATTTAATATCAGATACATGGATACCTGTAATATCAGATACATGGATACCTGTAATATCCGATACATGGATACCTGTAATATCAGATACATGGATACCTGGAATATCAGATACATGGATACCTGGCAGATCAGATACATGGATACCTGGAATATCAGATACATGAATACCTGTAATATCAGATACATGGATAACTGTAATATCAGATACATGGATACCTGGAATATCAGATACATGGATACCTGTAATATCAGATACATGGATACCTGGAATATCAGATACATGAATACCTGGAATATCAGATACATGGATACCTGTAATATCAGATACATGGATACCTGTAATATCAGATACATGGATACCTGGAATATCAGATACATGGATACCTGGAATATCAGATACATGGATACCTGGAATATCAGATACATGGATACCTGGATTATCAGATGCATGGATACCTGTCAGATCAGATACATGGATACCTGGAATATCAGATACAAGGATACCTGGAATATCAGATACATGTAATATCAGATACATGGATACCTGGAATATCCGATACATGGATACCTGGAATATCATAAACATGAATACCTGTAATATCAGATACATGGATAACTGGAATATCAGATACATGGATACCTGGCAGATCAGATACATGGATACCTGGAATATCAGATACATGGATACCTGAGATATCAGATATCTGTAATATCAGATACATGGATACCTGTAATATCAGATACATGGATACCTGTAATATCAGATACATGGATACCTGTAATATCAGATACATGGGTACCTGGAATATCAGATACATGGATACCTGTAATATCAGATACATTGGTACCTGGAATATCAGATACATGGATACCTGGCAGATCAGATACATGGATACCTGGAATATCAGACACATGGATACCTGGAATGTCAGATACATGTAATATCATATACATGGTTACCTGGAATATCAGATACATGGATACCGGGAATATCAGATACATGGATACCGGGAATATCAGATACATGGATGCCTGTAATATCAGATACATGGATACCTGTAATATCAGATACATGGATACCTGTAATATCAGATACATGGATACCTGTAATATCAGATACATGAATAACTGGAATATCAGATACATGGATACCTGGCAGATCAGATACATGGATACCTGGAATTTCAGATACATGGATACCTGGAATATCAGATACATGTAATATCAGATACATGGATACCTGTAATATCAGATACATGGATACCTGTAATATCAGATACATGGATACCTGGATTATCAGATACATGGATACCTGAATTATCAGATACATGGATACCTGGCAGATCAGATACATGGATACCTGGAATATCAGATACATGAATACCTGTAATATCAGATACATGGATAACTGTAATATCAGATACATGGATACCTGGAATATCAGATACATGGATACCTGGAATATCAGATACATGGATACCTGTAATATCAGATACATGAATACCTGTAATATCAGATACATGGATACCTGTAATATCAGATACATGGATACCTGGAATATCAGATACATGAATACCTGTAATATCAGATACATGGATACCTGTAATATCAGATACATGGATACCTGTAATATCAGATACATGGATAACTGTAATATCAGATACATGGATAACTGTAATATCAGATACATGGATACCTGTAATATCAGATACCTGGAATATCAGATACATGGATACCTGGAATATCAGATACATGGATACCTGGATTATCAGATGCATGGATACCTGGTAGGTAAGATACATGGATACCTGGAATATCAGATACATGGATACCTGGAATATCAGATACATGTAATATCAGATACATGGATACCTGGAATATCAGATACATGGATACCTGGAATATCAGATACATGGATACCTGTAATATCAGATACATGGATACCTGGAATTTCAGATACATGGATACCTGGCAGATCAGATACATGGATACCTGGAATATCAGATACATGGATACCTGGAATATCAGATACATGTAATATCATATACATGGATACCTGTAATATCAGATACTTGGATACCTGTAATATCAGATACATGGATACCTGGAATATCAGATACATGGATACCTGGAATATCAGATACATGGATACTGCACAAAAGCGGAAGCAAAGAAGAAGCAAGTAACTACAGACCAGTGAGCCTTACATCAGTAGTAGGGAAAATAATGGAAACACTATTAAAAGAAAGAATAGTGGAATATCTTAAATTAAACAACTTACAGGATCCAAAACAGCATGGTTTTACTGCAGGGAGATCATGCCAAACAAGTCTCATTGACTTTTTTGACTCCGTGACCAAAATACTAGATGAAGGGGGGGCTGTAGATGTGGTATATCTAGACTTTAGTAAGGCATTTGACACTGTCCCACATCGCAGGCTGCTAAATAAACTTGAAAGTGTGGGATTGGATTATAAAACAATTAAATGGATAAGAACCTGGTTGCAGGATAGGAAACAGACAGTTGTCGTAAATGGAGTGCATTCTATGGAGGGACATGTTACCAGTGGAGTACCCCAGGGATCTGTACTTGGACCAGTGCTCTTCAATATCTTTGTTAGTGACATTGCAAATGGTATTGAAGGAAAAGTATGCCTTTTTGCAGATGATACAAAGATATGCAACAGAGTAGACCAGGAGGGGTAAATCAAATGACTGATGATCTAAGTAAACTTGAGAATTGGTCAAGAGAATGACAACTACAGTTTAATGCTAAAAAATGCAAAATTATGCACTTGGGACTCAAAAACCCAAAGGCTCAATATAGTATCAAGGGTACTATAATGGAAACTACTGAGGAGGAAAGAGATCTAGGAGTCACTATTTCAAGTGACTTAAAGGCAGGGAGGCAATGTAACAAAGCAATGAGGAAGGCTAGTCAGATGCTTGGTTGCATAGGGAGAGGAATCAGTAGCAGAAAAAAAGACGTAATAATGCCACTTTATAGGTCATTGGTACGACCTCATCTGGAATACTGTGTCCAGTTCTGGAGGCCATATCTTCAGAAGGATATAAATACATTGGAGAGTGTACAAAGAAGGGCAACTAAAATGGTTCATGGCCTACATCACAAAACTTACCTGGATAGACTAAAAGATCTTAACATGTATAGTTTGGAGCAGAGAAGGGAAAGGGGGGACATGATAGAAATCTTCAAATATATCAAGGGTTTTAACATAGTACAGGTGGGAAATTTTCTTCAAAGGAAAACAAGTAATAAAACACGAGGACATGCACTGAAACTGGAGGGAGGTAGGTTCAGGGGAAATGTTAGAAAGAATTACTTCACAGAAAGGGTAGTGGATAAGTGGAATAGCCTCCCATCAGAGGTGGTAGAGGCTAAGACAGTAGAACAATTTAAACATGCTTGGGATAGGCATATGAATATCCTTACAAAGAAATAAGAATTAAAAAGGGTTGAGTTTACCTGAAGGGTAAAAAAGGGGCAGACTAGATGGGCCAAATGGTTCTTATCTGCCGTCAAATTCTATGTTTCTATGTTACCTGGCAGATCAGATACATGGATACCTGGAATATCAGATACATGTAATATCAGATACATGGATACCTGGAATATCAGATACATGGATACCAGGAATATCAGATACATGGATACCTGGAATATCAGATACATGGATACCTGGAATATCAGATACATGGATACCTGGAATATCAGATACATGGATACCTGGAATATCAGATACATGGATACCTGAAATATCAGATACATGGATACCTGAAATATCAGATACATGGAAGATCAGATACATGGATACATGGAAGATCAGATACATGGATACATGGAAGATCAGATACATGGATACCTGTAATATCAGATACATGGATACCTGTAATATCAGATACATGGATACCTGGAATATCAAATACATGTAATATCAGATACATGGATACCTGTAATATCAGATACATGGATACCTGGAATATCAGATACACGGATACCTGTAATATCAGATACATGGATAACTGGAATATCAGATACATGGATACCTGGCAGATCAGATACATGGATACCTGTAATATCAGATACACGGATACCTGTAATATCAGATACAGGGATACCTGTAATATCAGATACATGGATACCTGTAATATCAGATACATGGATACCTGGCAGATCAGATACATGGATACCTGGAATATCAGATACATGGATACCTGGAATATCAGATACATGGATACCTGGCAGATCAGATACATGGATACCTGGAATATCAGATACATGGATACCTGGAATATCAGATACATGGATACCTGGAATATCAGATACAGTACATGAATACCTGGAATATCAGATACATGGATACCTGGAATATCAGATACATGGGTACCTGGAATATCAGATACATGGATACCTGGAATATCAGATACATGGATACCTGGAATATCAGATACATGAATACCTGGAATATCAGATACATGGATATCTGGAATATCAGATACATGGATACCTGGAATATCAGATACATGGATACCTGTAATATCAGATACAGGGATACCTGGAATATCAAATACATGGATACCTGGAATATCAAATACATGGATACCTGGATTATCAGATGCATGGATACCTGGCAGATCAGATACATGGATACCTGGAATATCAGATACATGGATACCTGGATTATTAGATGCATGGATACCTGGCAGATCAGATAAATGGATACCTGGAATATCAAATACATGGAAACCTGGAATATCAGATACATGTAATATCAGATACATGGATACCTGTAATATCAGATACATGGATACCTGTAATATCAGATACATGGATACCTGTAATATCAGATACATGGATACCTGTAATATCAGATACATGAATAACTGGAATATCAGAAACATGGATACCTGGCAGATCAGATACATGGATTCCTGGAATATCAGATACATGGATACCTGTAATATCAGATACATTTAATATCAGATACATGGATACCTGTAATATCAGATACATGGATACCTGTAATATCAGATACATGGATACCTGTAATATCAGATACATGGATACCTGGCAGATCAGATACATGGATACCTGGAATATCAGATACATGGATACCTGGAATATCAGATACATGGATACCTGGAATATCAGATACATTTATTATCAGATACATGGATACCTGTAATATCAGATACATGGATACCTGTAATATCAGATACATGGATACCTGGAATATCAGATACATGGATACCTGGAATATCAGATACATGGATACCTGGCAGATCAGATACATGGATATCTGGAATATCAGATACATGAATACCTGGAATATCAGATACATGGATACCTGTAATATCAGATACATGGATACCTGGAATATCAGATACATGGATACCTGGAATATCAGATACATGGATACCTGGCAGATCAGATACATGGATACCTGGAATATCAGATACATGAATACCTGGAATATCAGATACATGGATAACTGTAATATCAGATACATGGATACCTGGAATATCAGATACATGGATACCTGGAATATCAGATACATGGATACCTGGAATATCAGATACATGAATACCTGGAATATCTGATACATGGATACCTGTAATATCAGATACATGGATACCTGTAATATCAGATACATGGATAACTAAAATATCAGATACATGGATACCTGGCAGATCAGATACATGGATACCTGGAATATCAGATACACGGATACCTGTAATATCAGATACAGGGATACCTGTAATATCAGATACATGGATAACTGTAATTTCAGATACATGGATACCTGGCAGATCAGATACATGGATACCTGTAATATCAGATACATGGATACCTGTAATATCAGATACATGTAATATCAGATACATGGATACCTGTAATATCAGATACATGGATACCTGTAATATCAGATACATGGATACCTGTAATATCAGATACATGGATTACTGGAATATCAGATACATGGATACCTGGCAGATCAGATACATGGATAGCTGTAATATCAGATACATGGATACCTGTAATATCAGATACATGGATACCTGTAATATCAGATACATGGATACCTGGCAGATCAGATACATGGATACCAGGCAGATCAGATACATGGATACCTGTAATATCAGATACATGGATACCTGGCAGATCAGATACATGGATACCTGGAATATCAGATACATGGATACCTGGAATATCAGATACATGGATACCTGGAATATCAGATACATGAATACCTGTAATATCAGATACATGGATACCTGTAATATCAGATACATGGATACCTGGAATATCAGATACATGGATACCTGGAATATCAGATACATGGATACCTGGAATATCAGATACATGAATACCTGGAATCTCAGATACATGGATACCTGGAATATCAGATACATGGATACCTGGAATATCAGATACATGGATACCTGGAATATCAGATACATGGATACCTGGAATATCAGATACAGGGATACCTGGAATATCAGATACATGGATACCTGGAATATCAGATACAGGGATACCTGGATTATCAGATGCATGGATACCTGGCAGATCAGATACATGGATACCTGGAATATCAGATACACGGACACCTGTAATATCAGATACAGGGATACCTGTAATATCAGATACATGGATACCTGTAATATCAGATACATGGATACCTGGCAGATCAGATACATGGATACCTGGAATATCAGATACATGGATACCTGTAATATCAGATACATGGATACCTGGCAGATCAGATACATGGATACCTGGAATATCAGATACATGGATACCTGTAATATTAGATACATGGATACCTGGAATATCAGATACATGGATACCTGTAATATCAGATACATGGATACCTGTAATATCAGATACATGGATACCTGTAATATCTGATACATGGATACCTGTAATATCAGATACATGGATACCTGGAATATCAGATACATGGATACCTGGAATATCAGATACATGGATACCTGGAATATCAGATACATGGATACCTGGAATATCAGATACAGGGATACCTGGAATATCAGATACAGGGATACCTGGAATATCAGATACATGGATGCCTGGAATATCAAATACATGGATACCTGGATTATCAGATGCATGGATACCTGGCAGATCAGGTGCATGGATACCTGGAATATCAGATACACGGATACCTGGAATATCAGATACAGGGATACCTGGAATATCAGATACATGGATACCTGTAATATCAGATACATGGATACCTGGCAGATCAGATACATGGATACCTGTAATATCAGATACATGGATACCTGGCAGATCAGATACATGGATACCTGTAATATCAGATACATGGATACCTGTAATATCAGATACATGGATACCTGTAATATCAGATACATGGATACCTGTAATATCAGATACATGGATACCTGTAATATCAGATACATGGATAACTGGAATATCAGATACATGGATACCTGGCAGATCAGATACATGGATACCTGTAATATCAGATACAGGGATACCTGTAATATCAGATACATGGATACCTGTAATATCAGATACATGGATACCTGGCAGATCAGATACATGGATACCTGTAATATCAGATACATGGATACCTGTAATATCAGATACATGGATACCTGTAATATCTGATACATGGATACCTGTAATATCAGATACATGGATACCTGGAATATCAGATACATGGATACCTGGAATATCAGATACATGGATACCTGGAATATCAGATACATGGATACCTGGAATATCAGATACAGGGATACCTGGAATATCAGATACAGGGATACCTGGAATATCAGATACATGGATGCCTGGAATATCAAATACATGGATACCTGGATTATCAGATGCATGGATACCTGGCAGATCAGGTGCATGGATACCTGGAATATCAGATACACGGATACCTGGAATATCAGATACAGGGATACCTGGAATATCAGATACATGGATACCTGTAATATCAGATACATGGATACCTGGCAGATCAGATACATGGATACCTGTAATATCAGATACATGGATACCTGGCAGATCAGATACATGGATACCTGGAATATCAGATACATGGATACCTGTAATATCAGATACATGGATACCTGTAATATCAGATACATGGATACCTGTAATATCAGATACATGGATACCTGTAATATCAGATACATGGATAACTGGAATATCAGATACATGGATACCTGGCAGATCAGATACATGGATACCTGTAATATCAGATACAGGGATACCTGTAATATCAGATACATGGATACCTGTAATATCAGATACATGGATACCTGGCAGATCAGATACATGGATACCTGGCAGATCAGATACATGGATACCTGTAATATCAGATACATGGATACCTGGCAGATCAGATACATGGATACCTGTAATATCAGATACATGGATACCTGGAATATCAGATACATGGATACCTGGAATATCAGATACATGAATACCTGTAATATCAGATACATGGATACCTGTAATATCAGATACATGGATACCTGGAATATCAGATACATGGATACCTGGAATATCAGATACATGGATACCTGGAATATCAGATACATGAATACCTGGAATATCAGATACATGGATACCTGGAATATCAGATACATGGATACCTGGAATATCAGATACATGGATACCTGGAATATCAGATACATGGATACCTGGAATATCAGATACAGGGATACCTGGAATATCAGATACATGGATACCTGGAATATCAAATACATGGATACCTGGATTATCAGATGCATGGATACCTGGCAGATCAGATACACGGATACCTGTAATATCAGATACACGGATACCTGTAATATCAGATACAGGGATACCTGTAATATCAGATACATGGATACCTGTAATATCAGATACATGGATACCTGGCAGATCAGATACATGGATACCTGGAATATCAGATACATGGATACCTGTAATATCAGATACATGGATACCTGGCAGATCAGATACATGGATACCTGTAATATCAGATACATGGATACCTGTAATATCAGATACATGGATACCTGTAATATCAGATACATGAATAACTGGAATATCAGAAACATGGATACCAGATACATGGATACCTGGAATATCAGATACATGGATACCTGGAATATCAGATACATTTAATATCAGATACATGGATACCTGTAATATCAGATACATGGATACCTGTAATATCCGATACATGGATACCTGTAATATCAGATACATGGATACCTGGAATATGAGATACATTTAATATCAGATACATGTATACCTGTAATATCAGATACATGGATACCTGTAATATCCGATACATGGATACCTGTAATATCAGATACATGGATACCTGTAATATCAGATACATGGATACCTGTAATATCAGATACATGGATACATGGCAGATCAGATACATGGATACCTGGAATATCAGATACATGAATACCTGGAATATCAGATACATGGATAACTGTAATATCAGATACATGGATACCTGGAATATCAGATACATGGATACCTGTAATATCAGATACATGGATACCTGGAATATCAGATACATGAATACCTGGAATATCAGATACATGGATACCTGTAATATCAGATACATGGATACCTGTAATATCAGATACATGGATACCTGTAATATCAGATACATGGATACCTGGAATATCAGATACATGGTTACCTGGAATATCAGATACATGGATACCTGGATTATCAGATGCATGGATACCTGTCAGATCAGATACATGGATACCTGGAATATCAGATACAAGGATACCTGGAATATCAGATACATGTAATATCAGATACATGGATACCTGGAATATCCGATACATGGATACCTGGAATATCATATACATGGATACCTGTAATATCAGATACATGGATAACTGGAATATCAGATACATGGATACCTGGCAGATCAGATACATGGATACCTGGAATATCAGATACATGGATACCTGAGATATCAGATACCTGTAATATCAGATACATGGATACCTGTAATATCAGATACATGGATACCTGTAATATCAGATACATGGATACCTGTAATATCAGATACATGGGTACCTGGAATATCAGATACATGGATACCTGGCAGATCAGATACATGGATACCTGGAATATCAGACACATGGATACCTGGAATATCAGATACATGTAATATCATATACATGGTTACCTGGAATATCAAATACATGGATACCGGGAATATCAGATACATGGATACCGGGAATATCAGATACATGGATGCCTGTAATATCAGATACATGGATACCTGTAATATCAGATACATGGATACCTGTAATATCAGATACATGGATACCTGTAATATCAGATACATGAATAACTAAAATATCAGATACATGGATACCTGGCAGATCAGATACATGGATACCTGGAATATCAGATACATGGATACCTGGAATATCAGATACATGTAATATCAGATACATGGATACCTGTAATATCAGATACATGGATACCTGTAATATCAGATACATGGATACCTGTAATATCAGATACATGGATACCTGTAATATCAGATACATGGATACCTGGCAGATCAGATACATGGATACCTGGAATATCAGATACATGAATACCTGTAATATCAGATACATGGATAACTGTAATGTCAGATACATGGATACCTGGAATATCAGATACATGGATACCTGGAATATCAGATACATGGATACCTGTAATATCAGATACATGAATACCTGTAATATCAGATACATGGATACCTGTAATATCAGATACATGGATACCTGGAATATCAGATACATGAATACCTGGAATATCAGATACATGGATACCTGTAATATCAGATACATGGATACCTGTAATATCAGATACATGGATAACTGTAATATCAGATACATGGATAACTGTAATATCAGATACATGGATACCTGTAATATCAGATACCTGGAATATCAGATACATGGATCCCTGGAATATCAGATACATGGATACCTCGATTATCAGATGCATGGATACCTGGTAGGTCAGATACATGGATACCTGGAATATCAGATACATGGATACCTGGAATATCAGATACATGTAATATCAGATACATGGATACCTGGAATATCAGATACATGGATACCAGGAATATCAGATACATGGATACCTGTAATATCAGATACATGGATACCTGGAATATGAGATACATGGATACCTGGAATATCAGATACATGGATACCTGGAATATCAGATACATGGATACCTGAAATATCAGATACATGGATACCTGAAATATCAGATACATGGGTACCTGAAATATCAGATACATGGAAGATCAGATACATGGATACATGGAAGATCAGATACATGGATACATGGAAGATCAGATACATGGATACCTGTAATATCAGATACATGGATACCTGGAATATCAGATACATGGATACCTGGAATATCAGATACATGTAATATCAGATACATGGATACCTGTAATATCAGATACATGGATACCTGTAATATCAGATACACGGATACCTGTAATATCAGATACATGGATAACTGGAATATCAGATACATGGATACCTGGCAGATCAGATACATGGATACCTGGAATATCAGATACACGGATACCTGTAATATCAGATACAGGGATACCTGTAATATCAGATACATGGATACCTGTAATATCAGATACATGGATACCTGGCAGATCAGATACATGGATACCTGGAATATCAGATACATGGATACCTGTAATATCAGATACATGGATACCTGGCAGATCATATACATGGATACCTGGAATATCAGATACATGGATACCTGGAATATCAGATACATGGATACCTGGAATATCAGATACAGTACATGAATACCTGGAATATCAGATACATGGATACCTGTAATATCAGATACATGGGTACCTGGAATATCAGATACATGGATACCTGGAATATCAGATACATGGATACCTGGAATATCAGATACATGAATACCTGGAATATCAGATACATGGATACCTGGAATATCAGATACATGGATACCTGTAATATCAGATACATGGATACCTGTAATATCAGATACAGGGATACCTGGAATATCAGATACATGGATACCTGGAATATCAAATACATGGATACCTGGATTATCAGATGCATGGATACCTGGCAGATCAGATACATGGATACCTGGAATATCAGATACATGGATAACTGGATTATCAGATGCATGGATACCTGGCAGATCAGATAAATGGATACCTGGAATATCAAATACATGGAAACCTGGAATATCAGATACATGTAATATCAGATACATGGATACCTGTAATATCAGATACATGGATACCTGTAATATCAGATACATGGATACCTGTAATATCAGATACATGAATAACTGGAATATCAGAAACATGGATACCTGGCAGATCAGATACATGGATACCTGGAATATCAGATACATGGATACCTGTAATATCAGATACATTTAATATCAGATACATGGATACCTGTAACATCAGATACATGGATACCTGTAATATCAGATACATGGATACCTGTAATATCAGATACATGGATACCTGGAATATCAGATACATGAATACCTGGCAGATCAGATACATGGATACCTGGAATATCAGATACATGGATACCTGGAATATCAGATACATGGATACCTGGAATATCAGATACATGGATACCTGGAATATCAGATACATTTAATATCAGATACATGGATACCTGTAATATCAGATACATGGATACCTGTAATATCAGATACATGGATACCTGGAATATCAGATACATGGATACCTGGAATATCAGATACATGGATACCTGGCAGATCAGATACATGGATACCTGGAATATCAGATACATGAATACTTGGAATATCAGATGCATGGATAACTGTAATATCAGATACATGGATACCTGTAATATCAGATACATGGATACCTGGAATATCAGATACATGGATACCTGGAATATCAGATACATGAATACCTGGAATATCAGATACATGGATACCTGGAATATCAGATACATGGATACCTGGAATATCAGATACATGGATACCTGTAATATCAGATACATGGATACCTGGAATATCAGATACATTGATACCTGGAATATCAGATACATAGATACCTGGATTATCAGATGCATGGATACCTGTCAGATCAGATACATGGATACCTGGAATATCAGATACATGGATACCTGGAATATCAGATACATGTAATATCAGATAAATGGATACCTGGAATATCCGATACATGGATACCTGGAATATCCGATACATGGATACCTGGAATATCAGATACATGGATAACTGGAATATCAGATACATGGATACCTGGCAGATCAGATACATGGATACCTGGAATATCAGATACATGGATACCTGATATATCAGATACCTGTAATATCAGATTCATGGATACCTGTAATATCAGATGTGAGGGTACGAGTTCCTCAATCACTCAGACACCGAGCAGATGAAACCAGAAGAATGGTTTATTTTCCACAGCACGCACAAATAGACAATAAACAGTGGCAAAGGTAAATTGCAGAGTAGAAAGATATTCAGGTAGCAGGCCCAAACAGACAGTCCTTGTATAGTCACAGTCCCAGATCAGTTCCACAGGGCAAACTATCACTTATCCACACAGCTGTAATAGCAGAAAAGTCCACACGATACCTAGACAGAGCATAACCTCTTAGTCCAGGACAGTCCATCAAAATCTCTCCCTGGCTTGTGTGCCAGTCATTTTAAAAACTTCCAATTTCCCACGCTTCTCCATACCATCAGTGGGCTTGCACTCAATCCCTATTGGTGGATTCAAGTCAGGTTTATCCCCCCTCCCAGGTACTGCTGCTGCCCATCTGCTTCTGCCCCCTGCTGGGGTCGGTTCCAGAAAGTCTGGAAGTGGCCAAGATATGCATAGCAGAGTCAACACAAGATACAAAACACAGTCTGATTACATTATGTGGTGGTCACCCCCTGTGGACAACCTTCCTGTTGATAGTAGGGGAATTTGATCACCCCCTGTGGTGATTGTCCTTCAGCTATCCCCCTCATGTAAACAGCAGGAACAATAATCGGCTGATTACATTATGGGCTGATCACCCCCTGTGAAGATTGTCCCTCAGCTTCCACCCTCCTGTGATAGCAGGAACAAAAGTATGGTAATTGGACATAACCTTTTGGTGACTTATTTCCTGGGTATTTCCTGGCAGACCATATTAGGGCAAGAGCGATCTGATCTGGAAATACACACAGATTTGGGGGATAGAAACATCTATGGAGAATAAGAGGGTACCGACGGACTAAAATAGTACATTAATTACTACACCTAATAAAATATAGTAATTACAGATTTACAGTGAATCTGATAACCTCACATTCCTTCCCCTACTATTGTAGTCCCGGTACCAAGCTGTTCAGGAACCAATAACAACCTGGAATAGCGGGATGCAGAGCCGAGAATCTGGGGTTTGGATATACCACCTGAGTCCCACAGGGTGACATCATACCAAACCCATCTTGTAAAAGGCGGCTGGTTTGCAGAACCAGCAAGGGCATGATTACAGTCTAAGTCATACATTGGAACTAACAAGGGCTGTAGCGATTCCTCTTCTTCGGATTCTGGGTACCCCCCCTCTGCAACATTGTAACCTACTAATACTTTTGCCTCGGGCACAATGGGGCAGGGACCACTTTCCACCTCCCCCTCTTGCCCAAGGAACAGGGGCCAAACAGCAGGCCAATATAGGGGCTCTGGCCCTGGCACTTCCACCACCCCGTCATGTCCTTCCTCCCCCAAACCCAAACTAGGGGCATGGCAAATTTCAGTCCAGCATTTGGTCTCAATGTCCAGGGCTGAGGAGGGACCCTCCATCACAAACAATTCCGCTGGTGGCTGCAGGACAGGCTGTGTCAGCTCTGTCCCCTTAAAAGCCAGATGCTCACCTGCAGCTACTTCTGCGCACACCTCCTTCTCCGCGATAGCCTCCTTCCCCAGCTGAGTATGCTGGGCAGCCCGAAACACGACGTCATCTGTGACTGGTGGGCTGGTGGCCTGGATGTCGTCGGATACTCCTCTAACCACGGCGATCTCTTCTTGGACGCAGTCCTCATAGATCCCCTGGCAGCAGGATAATAGCTCTGCATCTCCCACCTCAGCAAAAGGGAAGCAGTAGTGCAGCTCCTCCCGGGGTGCCTGGCTCAGAGGCCTCACTTCCTTCACGTTGGGGATAACCTCCCCCTGCAGAGAACACTGAGCAGCTTCCTCCCTAGGATGGGGGAGAATCAATTGCAAACGGTGCCTTTCATCACGCCCCCTGCGACACTGATCTTGCCATGCTGGGGTATCCAGGAGCCCCCGATCAATCGCCTCTTCCTCTGCCACCACGAAGCACTCCTCCAGACACTGCAATTGTTCCCACACACTCAACTGTGCACCGAAATGGAGGATCCATGCTCGATAATCAGCAAATGCATTTGTAGGATCTCCCTGATCGTGAAGGATCTGCTGAAGGATTTCCCAGCGAGTGCAGGATCGGATGGGTATACCTCGCAGCTGACCTTCTGCTATCAGCTCCTCCATACTCATTTCTTCAAGGGTAGTTAGGGGCCCCCCTGACAACGACCCTTCTCTTGCAGTAACAATTAATTCTGTGGCAGACCCCTCGGTTGTCTGCCCAGATTGCAGTAGCCCCCTTCTAGACCTTTCCTCTGGTTCTATCTGGGGCATCAATGTATTCTGGACTTGTCCTTCAGCCTCAGAATATTGTCCTCTTTGTAGCATCTGGGTAACTGTAGCAATCACTTCCTCTGTAAATTCTACAAACTCTGGCTCTCCCAGCAGATTCCAAGAGGTGGCCTCACCTTTACAGTGCAGAAATGCATCCCCCAGGTAACACAACTTGTCCTGTATGCTGGATACTCTCCACCCGCTGACCATCTGCTGAGCGTCTTCCCAGTACTTCCAGATATACTGCATTTTCCTGACAATAAATAACAGATCCGGCTTCCCAGCCTGCCGATACACTGAAGAACCTCCATCCCTGAGCTCCTCTGCTACAGGGGTCTTGAGGCATCGATTTTCTTTCCTTGGAAACATTTTCCCTTTCCACAGGAATGACACCTGCTCACTTGCTGAACATCACCTTATTGCATTTTCCGTTTCCTTACATATGGTCTGATCCTCTGTTCTCTGTGCTTTCTGTGCTCGAAGGTTGGTGTCTGAATGATCCCACTGTCGCTGCCGCCAAATGTGAGGGTACGAGTTCCTCAATCACTCAGACACCGAGCAGATGAAACCAGAAGAATGGTTTATTTTCCACAGCACGCACAAATAGACAATAAACAGTGGCAAAGGTAAATTGCAGAGTAGAAAGATATTCAGGTAGCAGGCCCAAACAGACAGTCCTTGTATAGTCACAGTCCCAGATCAGTTCCACAGGGCAAACTATCACTTATCCACACAGCTGTAATAGCAGAAAAGTCCACACGATACCTAGACAGAGCATAACCTCTTAGTCCAGGACAGTCCATCAAAATCTCTCCCTGGCTTGTGTGCCAGTCATTTTAAAAACTTCCAATTTCCCACGCTTCTCCATACCATCAGTGGGCTTGCACTCAATCCCTATTGGTGGATTCAAGTCAGGTTTATCCCCCCTCCCAGGTACTGCTGCTGCCCATCTGCTTCTGCCCCCTGCTGGGGTCGGTTCCAGAAAGTCTGGAAGTGGCCAAGATATGCATAGCAGAGTCAACACAAGATACAAAACACAGTCTGATTACATTATGTGGTGGTCACCCCCTGTGGACAACCTTCCTGTTGATAGTAGGGGAATTTGATCACCCCCTGTGGTGATTGTCCTTCAGCTATCCCCCTCATGTAAACAGCAGGAACAATAATCGGCTGATTACATTATGGGCTGATCACCCCCTGTGAAGATTGTCCCTCAGCTTCCACCCTCCTGTGATAGCAGGAACAAAAGTATGGTAATTGGACATAACCTTTTGGTGACTTATTTCCTGGGTATTTCCTGGCAGACCATATTAGGGCAAGAGCGATCTGATCTGGAAATACACACAGATTTGGGGGATAGAAACATCTATGGAGAATAAGAGGGTACCGACGGACTAAAATAGTACATTAATTACTACACCTAATAAAATATAGTAATTACAGATTTACAGTGAATCTGATAACCTCACATCAGATACATGGATACCTGTAATATCAGATACATGGATACCTGTAATATCAGATACATGGATACCTGTAATATCAGATACATGGATACCTGGCAGATCAGATACATGGATACCTGGCAGATCAGACACATGGATACCTGGAATATCAGATACATGTAATATCAGATACATGGATACCTGTAATATCAGATACATGGATACCTGAAATATCAGATACATGGATACCGGGAATATCAGATACATGGATGCCTGTAATATCGGATACATGGATACCTGTAATATCAGATACATGGATACCTGTAATATCAGATACATGAATAACTGGAATATCAGATACATGGATACCTGGCAGATCAGATACATGGATACCTGGAATATCAGATACATGGATCAGATACATGGAAACCTGGCAGATCAGATACATGGATACCTGGAATATCAGATACATGGATACCTGGAATATCAGATACATGGATACCTGGAATATCAGATACATGGATACCTGGAATATCAGATACATGGATACCTGGAATATCAGATACATGGATACCTGGAATATCAGATACATGGATACCTGGCAGATCAGATACATGTATACCTGGAATATCAGATACATGAATACCTGGAATATCAGATACATGGATAACTGTAAAATCAGATACATGGATACCTGGAATATCAGATACATGGATACCTGTAATATCAGATACATGGATACCTGGAATATCAGATACATGAATACCTGTAATATCAGATACATGGATAACTGTAATATCAGATACATGGATACCTGGAATATCAGATACATGAATACCTGTAATATCAGATACATGGATACCTGTAATATCAGATACATGGATACCTGTAATATCAGATACATGGATAACTGTAATATCAGATACATGGATACCTGTAATATCAGATACATGGATACCTGGAATATCAGATACATGGATACCTGGAATATCAGATACATGGATACCTGGAATATCAGATACATGGATACCTGGAATATCAGATACATGGATACCTGGAATATCAGATACATGGATACCTGGATTATCAGATACATGGATACCTGGAATATCAGATACATGGATACCTGGAATATCAGATACATGTAATATCAGATACATGGATACCTGGAATATCAGATACATGGATACCTGGAATATCAGATACATGGATACCTGTAATATCAGATACATGGATAACTGGAATATCAGATACATGGATACCTGGCAGATCAGATACATGGATACCTGGAATATCAGATACATGGATACCTGGAATATCAGATACATGTAATATCATATACATGGATACCTGTAATATCAGATACTTGGATACCTGGAATATCAGATACATGGATACCTGGAATATCAGATACATGGATACCTGGAATATCAGATACATGGATACCTGGCAGATCAGATACATGGATACCTGGAATATCAGATACATGGATACCTGGAATATCAGATACATGTAATATCAGATACATGGATACCTGGAATATCAGATACATGGATACCTGGAATATCAGATACATGGTTACCAGGAATATCAGATACATGGATGCCTGTAATATCAGATACATGGATACCTAGAAGATCAGATACACTGATACCTGGGAGATCAGATACATGGATACCTGGAATATCAGATACATGGATACCTGGAATATCAGATACATGGATACCTGGAATATCAGATACATGGATACCTGGAATATCAGATGCATGGATACCTGTCAGATCAGATACATGGATACCTGGAATATCAGATACATGGATACCTGGAATATCAGATACATGTAATATCAGATACATGGATACCTGGAATATCCGATACATGGATACCTGGAATATCAGATACATGGATACCTGTAATATCAGATACATGGATAACTGGAATATCAGATACATGGATACCTGTAATATCAGATACATGGATACCTGCAATATCAGATACATGGATACCTGGAATATCAGATACATGGATACCTAGAAGATCAGATACACTGATACCTGGGAGATCAGATACATGGATACCTGGAATATCAGATACATGGATACCTGTAATATCAGATACAGGGATACCTGTAATATCAGATACATGGATACCTGTAATATCAGATACATGGATACCTGGCAGATCAGATACATGGATACCTGGAATATCAGATACATGGATACCTGTAATATCAGATACATGGATACCTGGCAGATCAGATACATGGATACCTGTAATATCAGATACATGGATACCTGTAATATCAGATACATGGATACCTGTAATATCAGATACATGAATAACTGGAATATCAGAAACATGGATACCAGATACATGGATACCTGGAATATCAGATACATGGATACCTGGAATATCAGATACATTTAATATCAGATACATGGATACCTGTGTGAGGGTACGAGTTCCTCAATCACTCAGACACCGAGCAGATGAAACCAGAAGAACAGTTTATTTTCCACAGCACGCACAAATAGACAATAAACAGTGGCAAAGGTAAATTGCAGAGTAGAAAGATATTCAGGTAGCAGGCCCAAACAGACAGTCCTTGTATAGTCACAGTCCCAGATCAGTTCCACAGGGCAAACTATCACTTAGCCCACACAGCAGTGATAGCATATAAGTCCACACGATACCTAGACAGAGCATAACCTCTTAGTCCAGGACAGTCCATCAAATTCTCTCCCTCCTGGCTTGTGTGCCAGTCATTTTAAAAACTTCCAATTTCCCACGCTTCTCCATACCATCAGTGGGCTTGCACTCAATCCCTATTGGTGGATTCAAGTCAGGTTTATCCCCCCTCCCAGGTACTGCTGCTGCCCATCTGCTTCTGCCCCCTGCTGGGGTCGGTTCCAGAAAGTCTGGAAGTGGTCAAGATATGCATAGCAAGATACAATACAACACAAGATTACGTTATGGGCTGATCACCCCCTGTGGTGCCGGGTTCCACTAAGTCTGGTATTGACACAAAGGAGCTGAAGGTAGAGACACAATCATAGTCTGATTACATTATGTCCTGATTACCCCCTGTGAACATTTCCTGTTGGTAGCAGGGGAATTGAATCACCCCCTGTGAAGATTGTCCCTCAGCTAACACCCTCCTGTGATAGCAGGAACAAAAGTATGGTAATGGGACATAACCTTTTGGTGAATTATTTCCTGGGTATTTCCTGGCAGACCATATTAGGGCAAGAGCGATCTGATCTGGAACTACACACACATATAGGGAGTATATAGACATATATGGAGAACAAGAGGGTACCGACGGACTAAAATAGTACATTAATTACTACACCTAATAAAATATAGTAATTACAGATTTACAGTGAGTATGATAACCTCACATTCCTTCCCCTACTATTGTAGTCCCGGTACCAAGCTGTTCTGGAACCAATAACAACCTGGAATAGCGGGATGCAGAGCAGAGAATCTGGGGTTTGGATTTACCACCTGAGTCCCACAGGGTGACATCATACCAAACCCATCTTGTAAAAGGCGGCTGGTTTGCAGAACCAGCAAGGGCATGATTACAGTCTAAGTCATACATTGGAACTAACAAGGGATGTAGCGATTCCTCTTCTTCGGATTCTGGGTACCCCCCCTCTGCAACATTGTAACCTACTAATACTTTTGCCTCGGGCACAATGGGGCAGGGACCACTTTCCACCTCCCCCTCTTGCCCAAGGAACAGGGGCCAAACAGCAGGCCAATATAGGGGCTCTGGCCCTGGCACTTCCACCACCCCGTCATGTCCTTCCTCCCCCAAACTAGGGGCATGGCAAATTTCAGTCCAGCATTTGGTCTCAATGTCCAGGGCTGAGGAGGGACCCTCCATCACAAACAATTCCGCTGGTGGCTGCAGGACAGGCTGTGTCAGCTCTGTCCCCTTAAAAGCCAGACGCTCACCTGCAGCTACTTCTGCGCACACCTCCTTCTCCGCGATAGCCTCCTTCCCCAGCTGAGTATGCTGGGCAGCCCGAAACACGACGTCATCTGTGACTGGTGGGCTGGTGGCCTGGATGTTGTCGGATACTCCTCTAACCACGGCGATCTCTTCTTGGACGCAGTCCTCATAGATCCCCTGGCAGCAGGATAATAGCTCTGCATCTCCCACCTCAGCAAAAGGGAAGCAGTAGTGCAGCTCCTCCTGAATAACCTCCTTCACTTTGGGGATAACCTCCCCCTGCAGAGAACACTGAGCAGCTTCCTCCCTAGGATGGGGGAGAAGCAATTGCAAACGGTGCCTTTCATCACGCCCCCTGCGACACTGATCTTGCCATGCTGGGGTATCCAGGAGCCCCCGATCAATCGCCTCTTCCTCTGCCACCACGAAGCACTCCTCCAGACACTGCAATTGTTCCCACACACTCAACTGTGCACCGAAATGGAGAATCCATGCTCGGTAATCAGCAAATGCATTTGTAGGATCTCCCTGATCGTGAAGGATCTGCTGAAGGATTTCCCCGCGAGTGCAGGATCGGATGGGTATCCCTCGCAGCTGACCTTCTGCTATCAGCTCCTCCATACTCATTTCTTCAAGGGCAGTTAGGGGCCCCCCTGACAACGACCCTTCTCTTGCAGTAACAATTAATTCTGTGGCAGACCCCTCGGTTGTCTGCCCAGATTGCAGTAGCCCCCTTCTAGACCTTTCCTCTGGTTCTATCTGGGGCATCAATGTATTCTGGACTTGTCCTTCAGCCTCAGAATATTGTCCTCTTTGTAGCATCTGGGTAACTGTGGCAATCACTTCCTCTGTAAATTCTACAAACTCTGGCTCTCCTAGCAGATTCCAAGAAGTGGCCTCACCTTTACAGTGCAGGAATGCATCCCCCAGGTAACACACTTTGTCCTGTATGCTGGATACTCTCCACCCGCTGACCATCTGCTGAGCGTCTTCCCAGTACTTCCAGATATACTGCATTTTCCTGACAATAAATAACAGATCCGGCTTCCCAGCCTGCCGATACACTGAAGAACCTCCATCCCTGAGCTCCTCTGCTACAGGGGTCTTGAGGCATCGATTTTCTTTCCTTGGAAACATTTTCCCTTTCACAGGACTGACACCTGCTCACTTGCTGAACATCACCTTATTGCATTTTCCGTTTCCTTACATATGGTCTGATCCTCTGTTCTCTGTGCTTTCTGTGCTCGATGGTTGGTGTCTGAATGATCCCACTGTCGCTGCCGCCAAATGTGAGGGTACGAGTTCCTCAATCACTCAGACACCGAGCAGATGAAACCAGAAGAACAGTTTATTTTCCACAGCACGCACAAATAGACAATAAACAGTGGCAAAGGTAAATTGCAGAGTAGAAAGATATTCAGGTAGCAGGCCCAAACAGACAGTCCTTGTATAGTCACAGTCCCAGATCAGTTCCACAGGGCAAACTATCACTTAGCCCACACAGCAGTGATAGCATATAAGTCCACACGATACCTAGACAGAGCATAACCTCTTAGTCCAGGACAGTCCATCAAATTCTCTCCCTCCTGGCTTGTGTGCCAGTCATTTTAAAAACTTCCAATTTCCCACGCTTCTCCATACCATCAGTGGGCTTGCACTCAATCCCTATTGGTGGATTCAAGTCAGGTTTATCCCCCCTCCCAGGTACTGCTGCTGCCCATCTGCTTCTGCCCCCTGCTGGGGTCGGTTCCAGAAAGTCTGGAAGTGGTCAAGATATGCATAGCAAGATACAATACAACACAAGATTACGTTATGGGCTGATCACCCCCTGTGGTGCCGGGTTCCACTAAGTCTGGTATTGACACAAAGGAGCTGAAGGTAGAGACACAATCATAGTCTGATTACATTATGTCCTGATTACCCCCTGTGAACATTTCCTGTTGGTAGCAGGGGAATTGAATCACCCCCTGTGAAGATTGTCCCTCAGCTAACACCCTCCTGTGATAGCAGGAACAAAAGTATGGTAATGGGACATAACCTTTTGGTGAATTATTTCCTGGGTATTTCCTGGCAGACCATATTAGGGCAAGAGCGATCTGATCTGGAACTACACACACATATAGGGAGTATATAGACATATATGGAGAACAAGAGGGTACCGACGGACTAAAATAGTACATTAATTACTACACCTAATAAAATATAGTAATTACAGATTTACAGTGAGTATGATAACCTCACAACCTGTAATATCAGATACATGGATACCTGTAATATCCGATACATGGATACCTGTAATATCAGATACATGGATACCTGGAATATGAGATACATTTAATATCAGATACATGTATACCTGTAATATCAGATACATGGATACCTGTAATATCCGATACATGGATACCTGTAATATCAGATACATGGATACCTGTAATATCAGATACATGGATACATGGCAGATCAGATACATGGATACCTGGAATATCAGATACATGAATACCTGGAATATCAGATACATGGATAACTGTAATATCAGATACATGGATACCTGGAATATCAGATACATGGATACCTGTAATATCAGATACATGGATACCTGGAATATCAGATACATGAATACCTGGAATATCAGATACATGGATACCTGTAATATCAGATACATGGATACCTGTAATATCAGATACATGGATACCTGTAATATCAGATACATGGATACCTGTAATATCAGATACATGGATACCTGGAATATCAGATACATGGTTACCTGGAATATCAGATACATGGATACCTGGATTATCAGATGCATGGATACCTGTCAGATCAGATACATGGATACCTGGAATATCAGATACAAGGATACCTGGAATATCAGATACATGTAATATCAGATACATGGATACCTGGAATATCCGATACATGGATACCTGGAATATCATATACATGGATACCTGTAATATCAGATACATGGATAACTGGAATATCAGATACATGGATACCTGGCAGATCAGATACATGGATACCTGTAATATCAGATACATGGATACCTGAGATATCAGATACCTGTAATATCAGATACATGGATACCTGTAATATCAGATACATGGATACCTGTAATATCAGATACATGGATACCTGTAATATCAGATACATGGGTACCTGGAATATCAGATACATGGATACCTGGCAGATCAGATACATGGATACCTGGAATATCAGACACATGGATACCTGGAATATCAGATACATGTAATATCATATACATGGTTACCTGGAATATCAAATACATGGATACCGGGAATATCAGATACATGGATACCGGGAATATCAGATACATGGATGCCTGTAATATCAGATACATGGATACCTGTAATATCAGATACATGGATACCTGTAATATCAGATACATGGATACCTGTAATATCAGATACATGAATAACTAAAATATCAGATACATGGATACCTGGCAGATCAGATACATGGATACCTGGAATATCAGATACATGGATACCTGGAATATCAGATACATGTAATATCAGATACATGGATACCTGTAATATCAGATACATGGATACCTGTAATATCAGATACATGGATACCTGTAATATCAGATACATGGATACCTGTAATATCAGATACATGGATACCTGGCAGATCAGATACATGGATACCTGGAATATCAGATACATGAATACCTGTAATATCAGATACATGGATAACTGTAATGTCAGATACATGGATACCTGGAATATCAGATACATGGATACCTGGAATATCAGATACATGGATACCTGGAATATCAGATACATGAATACCTGTAATATCAGATACATGGATACCTGTAATATCAGATACATGGATACCTGGAATATCAGATACATGAATACCTGGAATATCAGATACATGGATACCTGTAATATCAGATACATGGATACCTGTAATATCAGATACATGGATAACTGTAATATCAGATACATGGATAACTGTAATATCAGATACATGGATACCTGTAATATCAGATACCTGGAATATCAGATACATGGATCCCTGGAATATCAGATACATGGATACCTGGATTATCAGATGCATGGATACCTGGTAGGTCAGATACATGGATACCTGGAATATCAGATACATGGATACCTGGAATATCAGATACATGTAATATCAGATACATGGATACCTGGAATATCAGATACATGGATACCAGGAATATCAGATACATGGATACCTGTAATATCAGATACATGGATACCTGGAATATGAGATACATGGATACCTGGAATATCAGATACATGGATACCTGGAATATCAGATACATGGATACCTGAAATATCAGATACATGGATACCTGAAATATCAGATACATGGGTACCTGAAATATCAGATACATGGAAGATCAGATACATGGATACATGGAAGATCAGATACATGGATACATGGAAGATCAGATACATGGATACCTGTAATATCAGATACATGGATACCTGGAATATCAGATACATGGATACCTGGAATATCAGATACATGTAATATCAGATACATGGATACCTGTAATATCAGATACATGGATACCTGTAATATCAGATACACGGATACCTGTAATATCAGATACATGGATAACTGGAATATCAGATACATGGATACCTGGCAGATCAGATACATGGATACCTGGAATATCAGATACACGGATACCTGTAATATCAGATACAGGGATACCTGTAATATCAGATACATGGATACCTGTAATATCAGATACATGGATACCTGGCAGATCAGATACATGGATACCTGGAATATCAGATACATGGATACCTGTAATATCAGATACATGGATACCTGGCAGATCATATACATGGATACCTGGAATATCAGATACATGGATACCTGGAATATCAGATACATGGATACCTGGAATATCAGATACAGTACATGAATACCTGGAATATCAGATACATGGATACCTGTAATATCAGATACATGGGTACCTGGAATATCAGATACATGGATACCTGGAATATCAGATACATGGATACCTGGAATATCAGATACATGAATACCTGGAATATCAGATACATGGATACCTGGAATATCAGATACATGGATACCTGTAATATCAGATACATGGATACCTGTAATATCAGATACAGGGATACCTGGAATATCAGATACATGGATACCTGGAATATCAAATACATGGATACCTGGATTATCAGATGCATGGATACCTGGCAGATCAGATACATGGATACCTGGAATATCAGATACATGGATAACTGGATTATCAGATGCATGGATACCTGGCAGATCAGATAAATGGATACCTGGAATATCAAATACATGGAAACCTGGAATATCAGATACATGTAATATCAGATACATGGATACCTGTAATATCAGATACATGGATACCTGTAATATCAGATACATGGATACCTGTAATATCAGATACATGAATAACTGGAATATCAGAAACATGGATACCTGGCAGATCAGATACATGGATACCTGGAATATCAGATACATGGATACCTGTAATATCAGATACATTTAATATCAGATACATGGATACCTGTAACATCAGATACATGGATACCTGTAATATCAGATACATGGATACCTGTAATATCAGATACATGGATACCTGGAATATCAGATACATGAATACCTGGCAGATCAGATACATGGATACCTGGAATATCAGATACATGGATACCTGGAATATCAGATACATGGATACCTGGAATATCAGATACATGGATACCTGGAATATCAGATACATTTAATATCAGATACATGGATACCTGTAATATCAGATACATGGATACCTGTAATATCAGATACATGGATACCTGGAATATCAGATACATGGATACCTGGAATATCAGATACATGGATACCTGGCAGATCAGATACATGGATACCTGGAATATCAGATACATGAATACTTGGAATATCAGATGCATGGATAACTGTAATATCAGATACATGGATACCTGTAATATCAGATACATGGATACCTGGAATATCAGATACATGGATACCTGGAATATCAGATACATGAATACCTGGAATATCAGATACATGGATACCTGGAATATCAGATACATGGATACCTGGAATATCAGATACATGGATACCTGTAATATCAGATACATGGATACCTGGAATATCAGATACATGGATACCTGGAATATCAGATACATAGATACCTGGATTATCAGATGCATGGATACCTGTCAGATCAGATACATGGATACCTGGAATATCAGATACATGGATACCTGGAATATCAGATACATGTAATATCAGATAAATGGATACCTGGAATATCCGATACATGGATACCTGGAATATCCGATACATGGATACCTGGAATATCAGATACATGGATAACTGGAATATCAGATACATGGATACCTGGCAGATCAGATACATGGATACCTGGAATATCAGATACATGGATACCTGATATATCAGATACCTGTAATATCAGATTCATGGATACCTGTAATATCAGATGTGAGGGTACGAGTTCCTCAATCACTCAGACACCGAGCAGATGAAACCAGAAGAATGGTTTATTTTCCACAGCACGCACAAATAGACAATAAACAGTGGCAAAGGTAAATTGCAGAGTAGAAAGATATTCAGGTAGCAGGCCCAAACAGACAGTCCTTGTATAGTCACAGTCCCAGATCAGTTCCACAGGGCAAACTATCACTTATCCACACAGCTGTAATAGCAGAAAAGTCCACACGATACCTAGACAGAGCATAACCTCTTAGTCCAGGACAGTCCATCAAAATCTCTCCCTGGCTTGTGTGCCAGTCATTTTAAAAACTTCCAATTTCCCACGCTTCTCCATACCATCAGTGGGCTTGCACTCAATCCCTATTGGTGGATTCAAGTCAGGTTTATCCCCCCTCCCAGGTACTGCTGCTGCCCATCTGCTTCTGCCCCCTGCTGGGGTCGGTTCCAGAAAGTCTGGAAGTGGCCAAGATATGCATAGCAGAGTCAACACAAGATACAAAACACAGTCTGATTACATTATGTGGTGGTCACCCCCTGTGGACAACCTTCCTGTTGATAGTAGGGGAATTTGATCACCCCCTGTGGTGATTGTCCTTCAGCTATCCCCCTCATGTAAACAGCAGGAACAATAATCGGCTGATTACATTATGGGCTGATCACCCCCTGTGAAGATTGTCCCTCAGCTTCCACCCTCCTGTGATAGCAGGAACAAAAGTATGGTAATTGGACATAACCTTTTGGTGACTTATTTCCTGGGTATTTCCTGGCAGACCATATTAGGGCAAGAGCGATCTGATCTGGAAATACACACAGATTTGGGGGATAGAAACATCTATGGAGAATAAGAGGGTACCGACGGACTAAAATAGTACATTAATTACTACACCTAATAAAATATAGTAATTACAGATTTACAGTGAATCTGATAACCTCACATCAGATACATGGATACCTGTAATATCAGATACATGGATACCTGTAATATCAGATACATGGATACCTGTAATATCAGATACATGGATACCTGGCAGATCAGATACATGGATACCTGGCAGATCAGACACATGGATACCTGGAATATCAGATACATGTAATATCAGATACATGGATACCTGTAATATCAGATACATGGATACCTGAAATATCAGATACATGGATACCGGGAATATCAGATACATGGATGCCTGTAATATCGGATACATGGATACCTGTAATATCAGATACATGGATACCTGTAATATCAGATACATGAATAACTGGAATATCAGATACATGGATACCTGGCAGATCAGATACATGGATACCTGGAATATCAGATACATGGATCAGATACATGGAAACCTGGCAGATCAGATACATGGATACCTGGAATATCAGATACATGGATACCTGGAATATCAGATACATGGATACCTGGAATATCAGATACATGGATACCTGGAATATCAGATACATGGATACCTGGAATATCAGATACATGGATACCTGGAATATCAGATACATGGATACCTGGCAGATCAGATACATGTATACCTGGAATATCAGATACATGAATACCTGGAATATCAGATACATGGATAACTGTAAAATCAGATACATGGATACCTGGAATATCAGATACATGGATACCTGTAATATCAGATACATGGATACCTGGAATATCAGATACATGAATACCTGTAATATCAGATACATGGATAACTGTAATATCAGATACATGGATACCTGGAATATCAGATACATGAATACCTGTAATATCAGATACATGGATACCTGTAATATCAGATACATGGATACCTGTAATATCAGATACATGGATAACTGTAATATCAGATACATGGATACCTGTAATATCAGATACATGGATACCTGGAATATCAGATACATGGATACCTGGAATATCAGATACATGGATACCTGGAATATCAGATACATGGATACCTGGAATATCAGATACATGGATACCTGGAATATCAGATACATGGATACCTGGATTATCAGATACATGGATACCTGGAATATCAGATACATGGATACCTGGAATATCAGATACATGTAATATCAGATACATGGATACCTGGAATATCAGATACATGGATACCTGGAATATCAGATACATGGATACCTGTAATATCAGATACATGGATAACTGGAATATCAGATACATGGATACCTGGCAGATCAGATACATGGATACCTGGAATATCAGATACATGGATACCTGGAATATCAGATACATGTAATATCATATACATGGATACCTGTAATATCAGATACTTGGATACCTGGAATATCAGATACATGGATACCTGGAATATCAGATACATGGATACCTGGAATATCAGATACATGGATACCTGGCAGATCAGATACATGGATACCTGGAATATCAGATACATGGATACCTGGAATATCAGATACATGTAATATCAGATACATGGATACCTGGAATATCAGATACATGGATACCTGGAATATCAGATACATGGTTACCAGGAATATCAGATACATGGATGCCTGTAATATCAGATACATGGATACCTAGAAGATCAGATACACTGATACCTGGGAGATCAGATACATGGATACCTGGAATATCAGATACATGGATACCTGGAATATCAGATACATGGATACCTGGAATATCAGATACATGGATACCTGGAATATCAGATGCATGGATACCTGTCAGATCAGATACATGGATACCTGGTGTGAAGGAATTGCATTGGCGATAAGTGAATTGTGACATCCTCTACTCCACAGTAATTAATGTACATTTTAGCCCTATTGTTCCCTATGTATGTCTGTATTTCCCAGGACTTTATTCATGTAAGCCCCAATTGCGTATTACTTAAATATTGTAACTGTGTATGTGGAGACAAATGGTCCGGCTAGAAGCGACCAAATGCTTAGATTAGAATCTGTTCAGTTTGTGTATAGTTTTTGGTTCAGGGATCAAAGGACCTCTTTATAGGCTGTTTAGTAACAGAGACAGATAGTGGCAGAGACATACACTTCCCCCCCAAATAACAAGAGGCTAAGGATGGATAACACCAGGGTCAGTCTCCAGAGAAGAGATCTGTTTACATGAAGGTGTGAAATCCCTCACATACACAAGCTTCAAAGCCAGATGAAGGGAGTGAGTTAATCAGCCCCTGGACAGGTAATAGGAGACCCTGTTATATTCATACAACTGCACCCAGCATAGGAAGGGTTAAGAATTCCTGAGGGAGGGGGAGAGGGGTGCCTTTGGGATGTAAGTTGGTGTTTGCAGGAAGAGAGGGGAGAGATGTGAATGAGAGCTGAAGGAGAAGAGAGGAGGAAGGAGGTTAGTCGCAGTCTTAAGGTTCAGAGGTATGCTCTACCTGTGTCTTGTGGAACGCCTCATCCTCGCTTCTGTGGAGTTGCCAGTGTTTTGTGGACTTATACAGTTTTCTGCTATCACAGCTGTGTGGACAAGTGATAGTTTGCCCTGTGGAACTGATCTGGGACTGTGACTATACAAGGACTGTCTGTTTGGGCCTGCTACCTGAATATCTTTCTACTCTGCAATTTACCTTTGCCACTGTTTATTGTCTATTTGTGCGTGCTGTGGAAAATAAACCATTCTTCTGGTTTCATCTGCTCGGTGTCTGAGTGATTGAGGAACTCGTACCCTCACATTTGGCGGCAGCAGCGGGACCACTCAGACACCAACCTTCGAGCAACGAGTCATAAACACCTCAGGGAATGGATCCAGCACCACTATGCTACCGATACAGCAAAAAGGATCAACTGCAGGATCTGTGCCGTACGAGGCAGATTGAGTTTGAGGCATTGGACACCAGAGCAGCATTAATGGCAAAGCTGGCACAATGGGACCAAGAACACCCTGGACAGGAGGACGATGAGGACCCCGTCCTAGAGCGGAACGAGGTGCAGGGGGCCAACAGGACAAATGCTTCAGGGGCTGCGCTGCCTGTTGGAAATGCAGATCAGTTGCAGGACTTGCTGGCAGCTCTGGGACAAGGAGCCTCAGTTTTGGGAGCTGCATTGGGGTTGCAGTCCTCTATACCCACTACGGCAGCATCAGTAAGCCAGGTGGCCAGGCTGAGATATAATGACATCCCACCTTTTGATGATGCCGGTTCGGATATTGATACCCATTTGCAGATGTTTGAATCTGTTATGACTTTGCATGGAATTGAGGCAGCAGAGTGGCCTCGATTTCTGTTCCCCAGTCTGAGAGGAAGGGCTCTGGAAGCATTCCATGCCCTGAGCCCAGAGCAGGTGCTGGTATATGAGGAGGTACGAAGTGTCCTGCTTGCTAGATATGCGGTGACTGCTGAATCATACCGTGTGAAGTTTCGCACCATAACCCGAAAAGGCGATTCTTCATTTACAGAGTTTAATAACCTGTTGCGGAGGAACTGTGATAAGTGGCTGTCCGTGAAGCAGGCCCTTACTGTAAAAGATATTAAAAATGCTTTTATCTTGGAGCAGCTGCTGAACAAGATGCCTCTTGAGATCAGAGAGTGGGTAGCAGATCGGACCCCTACCACCCCCGAGAAAGCGGCACAACTAGCGGACGAGTTCACAGCTAACAGGCCTCGGTGGAGAGGGGCCAACCTCGAGGAAAAGACTAATCTCCGACGGGCCCAGCCAGATCGGGATCTACCGGCGGCCCCCCAACGCCCAGCTCCACAGCCCCCCAACCCCCGGCCTTGGGGACCCGAGCTACCAGGAGCCCGTCGCTGCTACAACTGTGACAAGGTGGGTCATGTCCGCCGAGATTGCCCCCGGGGAAGAGGACCATTTCCAGGTGCCCGACATGCCTTGCCTCGAGTAGCTGTGTGCCAGGAACCATCATTTGGGGGAGGGGGAGGGGAGTACTGTCCTGATGCGCCAGAGGCGGAGGAAGTAGTATACCAGGTGGAGGTGGTAGCAGCTATTGGAAAAGCCACCCCGGATAACATGAAGCCACATCTACAGCCTGTAAAAGTTAATGGGAAGGAACTGCAGGGGTTAAGAGATTCGGGTGCCTCCATCACCCTTATCCGCCCAGAATTAATCCCCCCCTGCCAACTACTGAAGCAACGGAAAATTAAGATCTCCATGGCAGGGGGGCAGATCACTGTCATCCCCATGGCCCGGGTACACTTGGATTGGGGTCAGGACTCTGGGGAAGTGAACGTGGGACTTCTGGAAGGGCTCCCCACCCATGTTATTCTAGGAAATGATTTGGGTGGTGGATTGGCCAGTTGTTTCGTGGGAGCTATCACCCGGAGCCAGTCACAGGCTGGAGAGATAGCACCTGAGGGCCCTCTCCCGCCAGCACCAGGAATTACTGCTACAGCCCCTGAGCCACCGCCGGTGAGTAACATGGTACCAGACTTGCTTGACTGTGACGTGAATCTGGGGGAGGTAGATAGAGTGGAATTTAGGGAAGCCCAACAAACAGATCCGTCCCTAGCTAGCCTCCGCAGGGCAGCAGGACGGAGTGATTGGGGAACTCAGGAGGATCGCATTCAGTGGGAGGAGGGGAGACTGTACAGGGTGCCAGCAAAAGCAGACCCATTAGAGCCCGAAGTCCCTAGGAAACAGTTAATTGTTCCCCAGCAGTACCGTGCGCGATTGCTAGCACTTGCCCATGACATCCCCTCAGCAGGCCATTTAGGGATTCGTAAAACCCGGGCCCGACTGCTGCGGCACTTCTTCTGGCCAGGAATAAACCAGGAGGTAAGACAGTATAGAGAGTCATGTGGGGTCTGTCAACGCCTCGGGGGACCCCCACGTCGTGTCCCCCTACAACCCATGCCTGTGATCAGTGAGCCATTCAGGAGAGTGGCCATGGACATTGTTGGGCCTTTTAAGAAACCGAGCAGAACAGGAAAGAAATACATACTGACTGTGGTTGACTATGCGACTAGGTACCCAGAGGCGGTGGCGCTGGCATCCATAGATGCTGAGCATATTGCCCAGGCTCTCATGGATATCTTTAGTCGTGTGGGATTTCCCGAAGAAGTGGTCACCGACCAAGGTGCGCAATTTCAAGGGGACTTACTGCAGACCATATGGGCCAAATTTGGGGTCCATCCCTTTCGCACTACTGCCTATCACCCCCAAACAAACGGATTGTGTGAGCGATTTAATGCGACCCTTAAGCAGTTGCTACGGGCATATGCTGAATCAGAGGGGGGAGACTGGGAGAAATCCTTGCAACAGCTTCTATTCGCATACCGCGAAGTAAGGCAAGATTCTACCGGGTTCTCCCCTTTTGAGTTACTATATGCCAGAAGGGTCCGGGGTCCTCTCGACTTAGTCAGGGAAAGCTGGGAAGGATCATTCCAGGAACCGGAGGTTCCGGTCTTAGAATATGTGGCCCAAATGAGGGAGAGACTGCAAAGGCTAATGCAGCTTGCGCATGACCATATGCTGGAGGCACAGGGAAGGCAGTGCAAGTATTACAACCAGCATGCACGTGAACGGGAGTTGGAAGTGGGTCAGAAAGTGATGGTACTGGTACCTGTACGAAAGCACAAGTTACAGGCGACCTGGGCAGGGCCATATACTGTAGTGGACCGACAGGGGCAGGTAGATTATATCATTGCCCTAGATCAAACCGGGAAGCGGGTGGGCACCTACCACATAAATAGATTAAAAAAATATGTCACCAGGGAAATAGGGGCTGTGGCAATCTGCTGCCCACCAATGGATGACCCAGAGACTGACCCCATCCCTGACATTCTGGCAGCAACCAAGAAGGATGTGGGGGTGGAGGCCGTGCCCATAGGCACACAGTTAACTGAAACCCAGACCCGACAAATGAGGGAGGTTTTGGAGCTAGTGGGGCCTCAGTTCACTAGCAGGCCAGGACGCACTCATGTAGCAGCCCATCATGTCGACACCGGAGCAACTCGGCCCATTAGGCAACCAGCATATCGGCTGAATCCCGAGGTGCTCAATATGATGAAAAAAGAGGTAGACGAAATGCTGGCGCTTGGGGTCATTGTGCCATCAAATAGTCCCTGGGCCTCCAGCGTGGTCTTAGTGCCCAAGAAGGATGGGAGTACACGCTTCTGCGTGGACTATAGGAAGCTGAATGAGGTGACAGTGACAGACGCATACCCCATGCCCCGGGTAGATGAGCTGTTAGACAGGTTGGGGATGGCTCGCTATGTGTCCACCCTGGACCTTAGCAAGGGGTACTGGCAGATACCCCTTACCAGAGAGGCACAGGAGAGGTCAGCGTTCAATACCCCATTTGGGCTTTTTGAATTTACTGACATGCCCTTCGGGATGAAGAATGCCCCTGCCACCTTCCAGCGTACAGTAGATCGCATACTGACAGGGTGTCAGGAGTTTGCCCAGGCCTACCTGGATGATATAGCAATTTTTAGTGAGACCTGGGAGGATCATCTGCAGCATGTAGCCCAGGTTTTAGCAGAGATTAGCCAGGCAGGGTTGACAATCAGACCGGATAAGTGTCAGATGGGGATGGCAGAGGTGCTGTACCTTGGCCACAGGGTTGGGGGAGGCCGTATTCGTCCAGAACCAGCAAAAATTGAGGCCATTCTGAAGTGGCCTCACCCCACTAACCAAAAACAGGTACGTGCCTTCCTGGGCACAGCGGGGTACTATCGTAAATTTGTTCCTCAGTACAGCACCATTGCCAAACCACTGACTGACCTAACGACCAAAAAGTACACCCGAAACATTGACTGGACCCCTGACTGCGAGCAGGCTTTCTCCCAGCTTAAGGACATCTTGTCCCGGTCCCCAGTGTTAGCCGCCCCTGACTTCCGCCGGCGGTTCATTGTGCAAACAGATGCTTCAGCTTGTGGAATAGGAGCTGTGCTAAGTCAAATAGGAGAGGATGGGTGTGAGCACCCAGTTGCCTTTATTTCCCGAAAACTAGTTGCCCGCGAGATAGCCTACGCCACCATTGAAAAGGAGTGCCTAGCCATCGTCTGGGCACTAAAGAAGTTGCAGCCCTATGTGTATGGGCGTGAGTTTTCAGTGGTAACAGATCATAACCCCCTTAGTTTTCTACAACGTACAGCTGGAGACAATGGACGGTTACTGAGGTGGAGCTTAGCCCTACAACTGTACAACTTCTCTATTTCTCACAAAAAGGGTAAAGATCATGGAAACGCGGATGGCCTATCCCGTCAGCAGGAACCAGACCCAGTGCCACCTAACACCAGGAGACCAGCCCTTGCCATTACCCAGGACACCAGGAACATGGACTAAAATGTGGGGGAGGAAATGTGAAGGAATTGCATTGGCGATAAGTGAATTGTGACATCCTCTACTCCACAGTAATTAATGTACATTTTAGCCCTATTGTTCCCTATGTATGTCTGTATTTCCCAGGACTTTATTCATGTAAGCCCCAATTGCGTATTACTTAAATATTGTAACTGTGTATGTGGAGACAAATGGTCCGGCTAGAAGCGACCAAATGCTTAGATTAGAATCTGTTCAGTTTGTGTATAGTTTTTGGTTCAGGGATCAAAGGACCTCTTTATAGGCTGTTTAGTAACAGAGACAGATAGTGGCAGAGACATACACTTCCCCCCCAAATAACAAGAGGCTAAGGATGGATAACACCAGGGTCAGTCTCCAGAGAAGAGATCTGTTTACATGAAGGTGTGAAATCCCTCACATACACAAGCTTCAAAGCCAGATGAAGGGAGTGAGTTAATCAGCCCCTGGACAGGTAATAGGAGACCCTGTTATATTCATACAACTGCACCCAGCATAGGAAGGGTTAAGAATTCCTGAGGGAGGGGGAGAGGGGTGCCTTTGGGATGTAAGTTGGTGTTTGCAGGAAGAGAGGGGAGAGATGTGAATGAGAGCTGAAGGAGAAGAGAGGAGGAAGGAGGTTAGTCGCAGTCTTAAGGTTCAGAGGTATGCTCTACCTGTGTCTTGTGGAACGCCTCATCCTCGCTTCTGTGGAGTTGCCAGTGTTTTGTGGACTTATACAGTTTTCTGCTATCACAGCTGTGTGGACAAGTGATAGTTTGCCCTGTGGAACTGATCTGGGACTGTGACTATACAAGGACTGTCTGTTTGGGCCTGCTACCTGAATATCTTTCTACTCTGCAATTTACCTTTGCCACTGTTTATTGTCTATTTGTGCGTGCTGTGGAAAATAAACCATTCTTCTGGTTTCATCTGCTCGGTGTCTGAGTGATTGAGGAACTCGTACCCTCACACCTGGAATATCAGATACATGGATACCTGGAATATCAGATACATGTAATATCAGATACATGGATACCTGGAATATCCGATACATGGATACCTGGAATATCAGATACATGGATACCTGTAATATCAGATACATGGATAACTGGAATATCAGATACATGGATACCTGTAATATCAGATACATGGATAACTGGAATATCAGATACATGGATACCTGTAATATCAGATACATGGATACCTGCAATATCAGATACATGGATACCTGGAATATCAGATACATGGATACCTAGAAGATCAGATACACTGATACCTGGGAGATCAGATACATGGATACCTGGAATATCAGATACATGGATACCTGGAATATCAGATACATGGATACCTGGAATATCAGATACATGGATACCTGGAATATCAGATGCATGGATACCTGTCAGATCAGATACATGGATACCTGGAATATCAGATACATGGATACCTGGAATATCAGATACATGTAATATCAGATACATGGATACCTGGAATATCCGATACATGGATACCTGGAATATCAGATACATGGATACCTGTAATATCAGATACATGGATAACTGGAATATCAGATACATGGATACCTGTAATATCAGATACATGGATACCTGCAATATCAGATACATGGATACCTGGAATATCAGATACATGGATACCTAGAAGATCAGATACACTGATACCTGGGAGATCAGATACATGGATACCTGGAATATCAGATGCATGGATACCTGTCAGATCAGATACATGGATACCTGGAATATCAGATACATGGATACCTGGAATATCAGATACATGTAATATCAGATACATGGATACCTGGAATATCCGATACATGGATACCTGGAATATCAGATACATGGATACCTGTAATATCAGATACATGGATAACTGGAATATCAGATACATGGATACCTGTAATATCAGATACAGATAGAGCGCCTCTCAGCCAGCGCCAGGGCTGGCCGGATTGTCTCCGTTGGTGAGATGCTGCTCCATCTGACTGGGATGCGCGAGCGTCCCACACACACGTGCGTCCCAGTTACAGTGCACCGGGGACATGAACCCTGCCCATCTTCTCTTCATAGAGACGGGGGAGGGCAGAGTTGGGGGAATATCAGATACATGGATACCTAAAATATCAGATACATTGATACCTAAAATATCAGATACATGGATACCTGTAATAACAGATACATGGATACCTGTAATATCAGATACATGGATACCTAAAATATCAGCTACATGGATACCTGTAATATCAGATAAATGTATACCTGTAATATCAGATACATGGATACCTGGAATATCAGATACATGGATACCTGGAATATCAGATACATGGATACCTGGAATATCAGATACATGGATACATGAAATATCAGATACATGGATACATGGAATATCATATACATGGGTACCTGTAATATCAGATAAATGGATACCTGGAATATCAGATACATGGATACATGGAATATCAGATACATGGATACCTGTAATATCAGATACATGGATACCTGGAATATCAGATACATGGATACCTGGAATATCAGATACATGGATACCTGGAATATCAGATACATGGATACCTGGAATATCAGATACATGGATACCTGGAATATCAGATACATGGATACCTGGAATATCCGATACATGGATACCTGGAATATCCGATACATGGATACCTGGAATATCAGATACATGGATACCTGGAATATCAGATACATGGATACATGAAATATCAGATACATGGATACATGGAATATCAGACACATGGATACCTGTAATATCAGATAAATGGATACCTGGAATATCAGATACATGGATACCTGGAATATCAGATACATGGATACATGGAATATCAGATACATGGATACCTGTAATATCAGATAAATGGATACCTGGAATATCAGATACATGGATACCTGTAATATCAGATACATGGATACCTGTAATATCAGATACATGGATACCTGTAATATCAGATACATGGATACCTGGCAGATCAGATACATGGATACCTGGAATATCAGATACATGGATACCTGGAATATCAGATACATGGATACCTGGAATATCAGATACATTTATTATCAGATACATGGATACCTGTAATATCAGATACATGGATACCTGTAATATCAGATACATGGATACCTGGAATATCAGATACATGGATACCTGGAATATCAGATACATGGATACCTGGCAGATCAGATACATGGATATCTGGAATATCAGATACATGAATACCTGGAATATCAGATACATGGATACCTGTAATATCAGATACATGGATACCTGGAATATCAGATACATGGATACCTGGAATATCAGATACATGGATACCTGGCAGATCAGATACATGGATACCTGGAATATCAGATACATGAATACCTGGAATATCAGATACATGGATAACTGTAATATCAGATACATGGATACCTGGAATATCAGATACATGGATACCTGGAATATCAGATACATGGATACCTGGAATATCAGATACATGAATACCTGGAATATCTGATACATGGATACCTGTAATATCAGATACATGGATACCTGTAATATCAGATACATGGATAACTAAAATATCAGATACATGGATACCTGGCAGATCAGATACATGGATACCTGGAATATCAGATACACGGATACCTGTAATATCAGATACAGGGATACCTGTAATATCAGATACATGGATAACTGTAATTTCAGATACATGGATACCTGGCAGATCAGATACATGGATACCTGTAATATCAGATACATGGATACCTGTAATATCAGATACATGTAATATCAGATACATGGATACCTGTAATATCAGATACATGGATACCTGTAATATCAGATACATGGATACCTGTAATATCAGATACATGGATTACTGGAATATCAGATACATGGATACCTGGCAGATCAGATACATGGATAGCTGTAATATCAGATACATGGATACCTGTAATATCAGATACATGGATACCTGTAATATCAGATACATGGATACCTGGCAGATCAGATACATGGATACCAGGCAGATCAGATACATGGATACCTGTAATATCAGATACATGGATACCTGGCAGATCAGATACATGGATACCTGGAATATCAGATACATGGATACCTGGAATATCAGATACATGGATACCTGGAATATCAGATACATGAATACCTGTAATATCAGATACATGGATACCTGTAATATCAGATACATGGATACCTGGAATATCAGATACATGGATACCTGGAATATCAGATACATGGATACCTGGAATATCAGATACATGAATACCTGGAATCTCAGATACATGGATACCTGGAATATCAGATACATGGATACCTGGAATATCAGATACATGGATACCTGGAATATCAGATACATGGATACCTGGAATATCAGATACAGGGATACCTGGAATATCAGATACATGGATACCTGGAATATCAGATACAGGGATACCTGGATTATCAGATGCATGGATACCTGGCAGATCAGATACATGGATACCTGGAATATCAGATACACGGACACCTGTAATATCAGATACAGGGATACCTGTAATATCAGATACATGGATACCTGTAATATCAGATACATGGATACCTGGCAGATCAGATACATGGATACCTGGAATATCAGATACATGGATACCTGTAATATCAGATACATGGATACCTGGCAGATCAGATACATGGATACCTGGAATATCAGATACATGGATACCTGTAATATTAGATACATGGATACCTGGAATATCAGATACATGGATACCTGTAATATCAGATACATGGATACCTGTAATATCAGATACATGGATACCTGTAATATCTGATACATGGATACCTGTAATATCAGATACATGGATACCTGGAATATCAGATACATGGATACCTGGAATATCAGATACATGGATACCTGGAATATCAGATACATGGATACCTGGAATATCAGATACAGGGATACCTGGAATATCAGATACAGGGATACCTGGAATATCAGATACATGGATGCCTGGAATATCAAATACATGGATACCTGGATTATCAGATGCATGGATACCTGGCAGATCAGGTGCATGGATACCTGGAATATCAGATACACGGATACCTGGAATATCAGATACAGGGATACCTGGAATATCAGATACATGGATACCTGTAATATCAGATACATGGATACCTGGCAGATCAGATACATGGATACCTGTAATATCAGATACATGGATACCTGGCAGATCAGATACATGGATACCTGGAATATCAGATACATGGATACCTGTAATATCAGATACATGGATACCTGTAATATCAGATACATGGATACCTGTAATATCAGATACATGGATACCTGTAATATCAGATACATGGATAACTGGAATATCAGATACATGGATACCTGGCAGATCAGATACATGGATACCTGTAATATCAGATACAGGGATACCTGTAATATCAGATACATGGATACCTGTAATATCAGATACATGGATACCTGGCAGATCAGATACATGGATACCTGGCAGATCAGATACATGGATACCTGTAATATCAGATACATGGATACCTGGCAGATCAGATACATGGATACCTGTAATATCAGATACATGGATACCTGGAATATCAGATACATGGATACCTGGAATATCAGATACATGAATACCTGTAATATCAGATACATGGATACCTGTAATATCAGATACATGGATACCTGGAATATCAGATACATGGATACCTGGAATATCAGATACATGGATACCTGGAATATCAGATACATGAATACCTGGAATATCAGATACATGGATACCTGGAATATCAGATACATGGATACCTGGAATATCAGATACATGGATACCTGGAATATCAGATACATGGATACCTGGAATATCAGATACAGGGATACCTGGAATATCAGATACATGGATACCTGGAATATCAAATACATGGATACCTGGATTATCAGATGCATGGATACCTGGCAGATCAGATACACGGATACCTGTAATATCAGATACACGGATACCTGTAATATCAGATACAGGGATACCTGTAATATCAGATACATGGATACCTGTAATATCAGATACATGGATACCTGGCAGATCAGATACATGGATACCTGGAATATCAGATACATGGATACCTGTAATATCAGATACATGGATACCTGGCAGATCAGATACATGGATACCTGTAATATCAGATACATGGATACCTGTAATATCAGATACATGGATACCTGTAATATCAGATACATGAATAACTGGAATATCAGAAACATGGATACCAGATACATGGATACCTGGAATATCAGATACATGGATACCTGGAATATCAGATACATTTAATATCAGATACATGGATACCTGTAATATCAGATACATGGATACCTGTAATATCCGATACATGGATACCTGTAATATCAGATACATGGATACCTGGAATATGAGATACATTTAATATCAGATACATGTATACCTGTAATATCAGATACATGGATACCTGTAATATCCGATACATGGATACCTGTAATATCAGATACATGGATACCTGTAATATCAGATACATGGATACATGGCAGATCAGATACATGGATACCTGGAATATCAGATACATGAATACCTGGAATATCAGATACATGGATAACTGTAATATCAGATACATGGATACCTGGAATATCAGATACATGGATACCTGTAATATCAGATACATGGATACCTGGAATATCAGATACATGAATACCTGGAATATCAGATACATGGATACCTGTAATATCAGATACATGGATACCTGTAATATCAGATACATGGATACCTGTAATATCAGATACATGGATACCTGTAATATCAGATACATGGATACCTGGAATATCAGATACATGGTTACCTGGAATATCAGATACATGGATACCTGGATTATCAGATGCATGGATACCTGTCAGATCAGATACATGGATACCTGGAATATCAGATACAAGGATACCTGGAATATCAGATACATGTAATATCAGATACATGGATACCTGGAATATCCGATACATGGATACCTGGAATATCATATACATGGATACCTGTAATATCAGATACATGGATAACTGGAATATCAGATACATGGATACCTGGCAGATCAGATACATGGATACCTGTAATATCAGATACATGGATACCTGAGATATCAGATACCTGTAATATCAGATACATGGATACCTGTAATATCAGATACATGGATACCTGTAATATCAGATACATGGATACCTGTAATATCAGATACATGGGTACCTGGAATATCAGATACATGGATACCTGGCAGATCAGATACATGGATACCTGGAATATCAGACACATGGATACCTGGAATATCAGATACATGTAATATCATATACATGGTTACCTGGAATATCAAATACATGGATACCGGGAATATCAGATACATGGATACCGGGAATATCAGATACATGGATGCCTGTAATATCAGATACATGGATACCTGTAATATCAGATACATGGATACCTGTAATATCAGATACATGGATACCTGTAATATCAGATACATGAATAACTAAAATATCAGATACATGGATACCTGGCAGATCAGATACATGGATACCTGGAATATCAGATACATGGATACCTGGAATATCAGATACATGTAATATCAGATACATGGATACCTGTAATATCAGATACATGGATACCTGTAATATCAGATACATGGATACCTGTAATATCAGATACATGGATACCTGTAATATCAGATACATGGATACCTGGCAGATCAGATACATGGATACCTGGAATATCAGATACATGAATACCTGTAATATCAGATACATGGATAACTGTAATGTCAGATACATGGATACCTGGAATATCAGATACATGGATACCTGGAATATCAGATACATGGATACCTGGAATATCAGATACATGAATACCTGTAATATCAGATACATGGATACCTGTAATATCAGATACATGGATACCTGGAATATCAGATACATGAATACCTGGAATATCAGATACATGGATACCTGTAATATCAGATACATGGATACCTGTAATATCAGATACATGGATAACTGTAATATCAGATACATGGATAACTGTAATATCAGATACATGGATACCTGTAATATCAGATACCTGGAATATCAGATACATGGATCCCTGGAATATCAGATACATGGATACCTGGATTATCAGATGCATGGATACCTGGTAGGTCAGATACATGGATACCTGGAATATCAGATACATGGATACCTGGAATATCAGATACATGTAATATCAGATACATGGATACCTGGAATATCAGATACATGGATACCAGGAATATCAGATACATGGATACCTGTAATATCAGATACATGGATACCTGGAATATGAGATACATGGATACCTGGAATATCAGATACATGGATACCTGGAATATCAGATACATGGATACCTGAAATATCAGATACATGGATACCTGAAATATCAGATACATGGGTACCTGAAATATCAGATACATGGAAGATCAGATACATGGATACATGGAAGATCAGATACATGGATACATGGAAGATCAGATACATGGATACCTGTAATATCAGATACATGGATACCTGGAATATCAGATACATGGATACCTGGAATATCAGATACATGTAATATCAGATACATGGATACCTGTAATATCAGATACATGGATACCTGTAATATCAGATACACGGATACCTGTAATATCAGATACATGGATAACTGGAATATCAGATACATGGATACCTGGCAGATCAGATACATGGATACCTGGAATATCAGATACACGGATACCTGTAATATCAGATACAGGGATACCTGTAATATCAGATACATGGATACCTGTAATATCAGATACATGGATACCTGGCAGATCAGATACATGGATACCTGGAATATCAGATACATGGATACCTGTAATATCAGATACATGGATACCTGGCAGATCATATACATGGATACCTGGAATATCAGATACATGGATACCTGGAATATCAGATACATGGATACCTGGAATATCAGATACAGTACATGAATACCTGGAATATCAGATACATGGATACCTGTAATATCAGATACATGGGTACCTGGAATATCAGATACATGGATACCTGGAATATCAGATACATGGATACCTGGAATATCAGATACATGAATACCTGGAATATCAGATACATGGATACCTGGAATATCAGATACATGGATACCTGTAATATCAGATACATGGATACCTGTAATATCAGATACAGGGATACCTGGAATATCAGATACATGGATACCTGGAATATCAAATACATGGATACCTGGATTATCAGATGCATGGATACCTGGCAGATCAGATACATGGATACCTGGAATATCAGATACATGGATAACTGGATTATCAGATGCATGGATACCTGGCAGATCAGATAAATGGATACCTGGAATATCAAATACATGGAAACCTGGAATATCAGATACATGTAATATCAGATACATGGATACCTGTAATATCAGATACATGGATACCTGTAATATCAGATACATGGATACCTGTAATATCAGATACATGAATAACTGGAATATCAGAAACATGGATACCTGGCAGATCAGATACATGGATACCTGGAATATCAGATACATGGATACCTGTAATATCAGATACATTTAATATCAGATACATGGATACCTGTAACATCAGATACATGGATACCTGTAATATCAGATACATGGATACCTGGAATATCAGATACATGGATACCTGGAATATCAGATACATGAATACCTGGCAGATCAGATACATGGATACCTGGAATATCAGATACATGGATACCTGGAATATCAGATACATGGATACCTGGAATATCAGATACATGGATACCTGGAATATCAGATACATTTAATATCAGATACATGGATACCTGTAATATCAGATACATGGATACCTGTAATATCAGATACATGGATACCTGGAATATCAGATACATGGATACCTGGAATATCAGATACATGGATACCTGGCAGATCAGATACATGGATACCTGGAATATCAGATACATGAATACTTGGAATATCAGATGCATGGATAACTGTAATATCAGATACATGGATACCTGTAATATCAGATACATGGATACCTGGAATATCAGATACATGGATACCTGGAATATCAGATACATGAATACCTGGAATATCAGATACATGGATACCTGGAATATCAGATACATGGATACCTGGAATATCAGATACATGGATACCTGTAATATCAGATACATGGATACCTGGAATATCAGATACATGGATACCTGGAATATCAGATACATAGATACCTGGATTATCAGATGCATGGATACCTGTCAGATCAGATACATGGATACCTGGAATATCAGATACATGGATACCTGGAATATCAGATACATGTAATATCAGATAAATGGATACCTGGAATATCCGATACATGGATACCTGGAATATCCGATACATGGATACCTGGAATATCAGATACATGGATAACTGGAATATCAGATACATGGATACCTGGCAGATCAGATACATGGATACCTGGAATATCAGATACATGGATACCTGATATATCAGATACCTGTAATATCAGATTCATGGATACCTGTAATATCAGATGTGAGGGTACGAGTTCCTCAATCACTCAGACACCGAGCAGATGAAACCAGAAGAATGGTTTATTTTCCACAGCACGCACAAATAGACAATAAACAGTGGCAAAGGTAAATTGCAGAGTAGAAAGATATTCAGGTAGCAGGCCCAAACAGACAGTCCTTGTATAGTCACAGTCCCAGATCAGTTCCACAGGGCAAACTATCACTTATCCACACAGCTGTAATAGCAGAAAAGTCCACACGATACCTAGACAGAGCATAACCTCTTAGTCCAGGACAGTCCATCAAAATCTCTCCCTGGCTTGTGTGCCAGTCATTTTAAAAACTTCCAATTTCCCACGCTTCTCCATACCATCAGTGGGCTTGCACTCAATCCCTATTGGTGGATTCAAGTCAGGTTTATCCCCCCTCCCAGGTACTGCTGCTGCCCATCTGCTTCTGCCCCCTGCTGGGGTCGGTTCCAGAAAGTCTGGAAGTGGCCAAGATATGCATAGCAGAGTCAACACAAGATACAAAACACAGTCTGATTACATTATGTGGTGGTCACCCCCTGTGGACAACCTTCCTGTTGATAGTAGGGGAATTTGATCACCCCCTGTGGTGATTGTCCTTCAGCTATCCCCCTCATGTAAACAGCAGGAACAATAATCGGCTGATTACATTATGGGCTGATCACCCCCTGTGAAGATTGTCCCTCAGCTTCCACCCTCCTGTGATAGCAGGAACAAAAGTATGGTAATTGGACATAACCTTTTGGTGACTTATTTCCTGGGTATTTCCTGGCAGACCATATTAGGGCAAGAGCGATCTGATCTGGAAATACACACAGATTTGGGGGATAGAAACATCTATGGAGAATAAGAGGGTACCGACGGACTAAAATAGTACATTAATTACTACACCTAATAAAATATAGTAATTACAGATTTACAGTGAATCTGATAACCTCACATTCCTTCCCCTACTATTGTAGTCCCGGTACCAAGCTGTTCAGGAACCAATAACAACCTGGAATAGCGGGATGCAGAGCCGAGAATCTGGGGTTTGGATATACCACCTGAGTCCCACAGGGTGACATCATACCAAACCCATCTTGTAAAAGGCGGCTGGTTTGCAGAACCAGCAAGGGCATGATTACAGTCTAAGTCATACATTGGAACTAACAAGGGCTGTAGCGATTCCTCTTCTTCGGATTCTGGGTACCCCCCCTCTGCAACATTGTAACCTACTAATACTTTTGCCTCGGGCACAATGGGGCAGGGACCACTTTCCACCTCCCCCTCTTGCCCAAGGAACAGGGGCCAAACAGCAGGCCAATATAGGGGCTCTGGCCCTGGCACTTCCACCACCCCGTCATGTCCTTCCTCCCCCAAACCCAAACTAGGGGCATGGCAAATTTCAGTCCAGCATTTGGTCTCAATGTCCAGGGCTGAGGAGGGACCCTCCATCACAAACAATTCCGCTGGTGGCTGCAGGACAGGCTGTGTCAGCTCTGTCCCCTTAAAAGCCAGATGCTCACCTGCAGCTACTTCTGCGCACACCTCCTTCTCCGCGATAGCCTCCTTCCCCAGCTGAGTATGCTGGGCAGCCCGAAACACGACGTCATCTGTGACTGGTGGGCTGGTGGCCTGGATGTCGTCGGATACTCCTCTAACCACGGCGATCTCTTCTTGGACGCAGTCCTCATAGATCCCCTGGCAGCAGGATAATAGCTCTGCATCTCCCACCTCAGCAAAAGGGAAGCAGTAGTGCAGCTCCTCCCGGGGTGCCTGGCTCAGAGGCCTCACTTCCTTCACGTTGGGGATAACCTCCCCCTGCAGAGAACACTGAGCAGCTTCCTCCCTAGGATGGGGGAGAATCAATTGCAAACGGTGCCTTTCATCACGCCCCCTGCGACACTGATCTTGCCATGCTGGGGTATCCAGGAGCCCCCGATCAATCGCCTCTTCCTCTGCCACCACGAAGCACTCCTCCAGACACTGCAATTGTTCCCACACACTCAACTGTGCACCGAAATGGAGGATCCATGCTCGATAATCAGCAAATGCATTTGTAGGATCTCCCTGATCGTGAAGGATCTGCTGAAGGATTTCCCAGCGAGTGCAGGATCGGATGGGTATACCTCGCAGCTGACCTTCTGCTATCAGCTCCTCCATACTCATTTCTTCAAGGGTAGTTAGGGGCCCCCCTGACAACGACCCTTCTCTTGCAGTAACAATTAATTCTGTGGCAGACCCCTCGGTTGTCTGCCCAGATTGCAGTAGCCCCCTTCTAGACCTTTCCTCTGGTTCTATCTGGGGCATCAATGTATTCTGGACTTGTCCTTCAGCCTCAGAATATTGTCCTCTTTGTAGCATCTGGGTAACTGTAGCAATCACTTCCTCTGTAAATTCTACAAACTCTGGCTCTCCCAGCAGATTCCAAGAGGTGGCCTCACCTTTACAGTGCAGAAATGCATCCCCCAGGTAACACAACTTGTCCTGTATGCTGGATACTCTCCACCCGCTGACCATCTGCTGAGCGTCTTCCCAGTACTTCCAGATATACTGCATTTTCCTGACAATAAATAACAGATCCGGCTTCCCAGCCTGCCGATACACTGAAGAACCTCCATCCCTGAGCTCCTCTGCTACAGGGGTCTTGAGGCATCGATTTTCTTTCCTTGGAAACATTTTCCCTTTCCACAGGAATGACACCTGCTCACTTGCTGAACATCACCTTATTGCATTTTCCGTTTCCTTACATATGGTCTGATCCTCTGTTCTCTGTGCTTTCTGTGCTCGAAGGTTGGTGTCTGAATGATCCCACTGTCGCTGCCGCCAAATGTGAGGGTACGAGTTCCTCAATCACTCAGACACCGAGCAGATGAAACCAGAAGAATGGTTTATTTTCCACAGCACGCACAAATAGACAATAAACAGTGGCAAAGGTAAATTGCAGAGTAGAAAGATATTCAGGTAGCAGGCCCAAACAGACAGTCCTTGTATAGTCACAGTCCCAGATCAGTTCCACAGGGCAAACTATCACTTATCCACACAGCTGTAATAGCAGAAAAGTCCACACGATACCTAGACAGAGCATAACCTCTTAGTCCAGGACAGTCCATCAAAATCTCTCCCTGGCTTGTGTGCCAGTCATTTTAAAAACTTCCAATTTCCCACGCTTCTCCATACCATCAGTGGGCTTGCACTCAATCCCTATTGGTGGATTCAAGTCAGGTTTATCCCCCCTCCCAGGTACTGCTGCTGCCCATCTGCTTCTGCCCCCTGCTGGGGTCGGTTCCAGAAAGTCTGGAAGTGGCCAAGATATGCATAGCAGAGTCAACACAAGATACAAAACACAGTCTGATTACATTATGTGGTGGTCACCCCCTGTGGACAACCTTCCTGTTGATAGTAGGGGAATTTGATCACCCCCTGTGGTGATTGTCCTTCAGCTATCCCCCTCATGTAAACAGCAGGAACAATAATCGGCTGATTACATTATGGGCTGATCACCCCCTGTGAAGATTGTCCCTCAGCTTCCACCCTCCTGTGATAGCAGGAACAAAAGTATGGTAATTGGACATAACCTTTTGGTGACTTATTTCCTGGGTATTTCCTGGCAGACCATATTAGGGCAAGAGCGATCTGATCTGGAAATACACACAGATTTGGGGGATAGAAACATCTATGGAGAATAAGAGGGTACCGACGGACTAAAATAGTACATTAATTACTACACCTAATAAAATATAGTAATTACAGATTTACAGTGAATCTGATAACCTCACATCAGATACATGGATACCTGTAATATCAGATACATGGATACCTGTAATATCAGATACATGGATACCTGTAATATCAGATACATGGATACCTGGCAGATCAGATACATGGATACCTGGCAGATCAGACACATGGATACCTGGAATATCAGATACATGTAATATCAGATACATGGATACCTGTAATATCAGATACATGGATACCTGAAATATCAGATACATGGATACCGGGAATATCAGATACATGGATGCCTGTAATATCGGATACATGGATACCTGTAATATCAGATACATGGATACCTGTAATATCAGATACATGAATAACTGGAATATCAGATACATGGATACCTGGCAGATCAGATACATGGATACCTGGAATATCAGATACATGGATCAGATACATGGAAACCTGGCAGATCAGATACATGGATACCTGGAATATCAGATACATGGATACCTGGAATATCAGATACATGGATACCTGGAATATCAGATACATGGATACCTGGAATATCAGATACATGGATACCTGGAATATCAGATACATGGATACCTGGAATATCAGATACATGGATACCTGGCAGATCAGATACATGTATACCTGGAATATCAGATACATGAATACCTGGAATATCAGATACATGGATAACTGTAAAATCAGATACATGGATACCTGGAATATCAGATACATGGATACCTGTAATATCAGATACATGGATACCTGGAATATCAGATACATGAATACCTGTAATATCAGATACATGGATAACTGTAATATCAGATACATGGATACCTGGAATATCAGATACATGAATACCTGTAATATCAGATACATGGATACCTGTAATATCAGATACATGGATACCTGTAATATCAGATACATGGATAACTGTAATATCAGATACATGGATACCTGTAATATCAGATACATGGATACCTGGAATATCAGATACATGGATACCTGGAATATCAGATACATGGATACCTGGAATATCAGATACATGGATACCTGGAATATCAGATACATGGATACCTGGAATATCAGATACATGGATACCTGGATTATCAGATACATGGATACCTGGAATATCAGATACATGGATACCTGGAATATCAGATACATGTAATATCAGATACATGGATACCTGGAATATCAGATACATGGATACCTGGAATATCAGATACATGGATACCTGTAATATCAGATACATGGATAACTGGAATATCAGATACATGGATACCTGGCAGATCAGATACATGGATACCTGGAATATCAGATACATGGATACCTGGAATATCAGATACATGTAATATCATATACATGGATACCTGTAATATCAGATACTTGGATACCTGGAATATCAGATACATGGATACCTGGAATATCAGATACATGGATACCTGGAATATCAGATACATGGATACCTGGCAGATCAGATACATGGATACCTGGAATATCAGATACATGGATACCTGGAATATCAGATACATGTAATATCAGATACATGGATACCTGGAATATCAGATACATGGATACCTGGAATATCAGATACATGGTTACCAGGAATATCAGATACATGGATGCCTGTAATATCAGATACATGGATACCTAGAAGATCAGATACACTGATACCTGGGAGATCAGATACATGGATACCTGGAATATCAGATACATGGATACCTGGAATATCAGATACATGGATACCTGGAATATCAGATACATGGATACCTGGAATATCAGATGCATGGATACCTGTCAGATCAGATACATGGATACCTGGAATATCAGATACATGGATACCTGGAATATCAGATACATGTAATATCAGATACATGGATACCTGGAATATCCGATACATGGATACCTGGAATATCAGATACATGGATACCTGTAATATCAGATACATGGATAACTGGAATATCAGATACATGGATACCTGTAATATCAGATACATGGATACCTGCAATATCAGATACATGGATACCTGGAATATCAGATACATGGATACCTAGAAGATCAGATACACTGATACCTGGGAGATCAGATACATGGATACCTGGAATATCAGATACATGGATACCTGGAATATCAGATACATGGATACCTGGAATATCAGATACATGGATACCTGGAATATCAGATGCATGGATACCTGTCAGATCAGATACATGGATACCTGGAATATCAGATACATGGATACCTGGAATATCAGATACATGTAATATCAGATACATGGATACCTGGAATATCCGATACATGGATACCTGGAATATCAGATACATGGATACCTGTAATATCAGATACATGGATAACTGGAATATCAGATACATGGATACCTGTAATATCAGATACATGGATACCTGCAATATCAGATACATGGATACCTGGAATATCAGATACATGGATACCTAGAAGATCAGATACACTGATACCTGGGAGATCAGATACATGGATACCTGGAATATCAGATGCATGGATACCTGTCAGATCAGATACATGGATACCTGGAATATCAGATACATAGATACCTGGAATATCAGATACATGTAATATCAGATACATGGATACCTGGAATATCCGATACATGGATACCTGGAATATCAGATACATGGATACCTGTAATATCAGATACATGGATAACTGGAATATCAGATACATGGATACCTGTAATATCAGATACAGATAGAGCGCCTCTCAGCCAGCGCCAGGGCTGGCCGGATTGTCTCCGTTGGTGAGATGCTGCTCCATCTGACTGGGATGCGCGAGCGTCCCACACACACGTGCGTCCCAGTTACAGTGCACCGGGGACATGAACCCTGCCCATCTTCTCTTCATAGAGACGGGGGAGGGCAGAGTTGGGGGAATATCAGATACATGGATACCTAAAATATCAGATACATTGATACCTAAAATATCAGATACATGGATACCTGTAATAACAGATACATGGATACCTGTAATATCAGATACATGGATACCTAAAATATCAGCTACATGGATACCTGTAATATCAGATAAATGTATACCTGTAATATCAGATACATGGATACCTGGAATATCAGATACATGGATACCTGGAATATCAGATACATGGATACCTGGAATATCAGATACATGGATACATGAAATATCAGATACATGGATACATGGAATATCATATACATGGGTACCTGTAATATCAGATAAATGGATACCTGGAATATCAGATACATGGATACATGGAATATCAGATACATGGATACCTGTAATATCAGATACATGGATACCTGGAATATCAGATACATGGATACCTGGAATATCAGATACATGGATACCTGGAATATCAGATACATGGATACCTGGAATATCAGATACATGGATACCTGGAATATCAGATACATGGATACCTGGAATATCCGATACATGGATACCTGGAATATCCGATACATGGATACCTGGAATATCAGATACATGGATACCTGGAATATCAGATACATGGATACATGAAATATCAGATACATGGATACATGGAATATCAGACACATGGATACCTGTAATATCAGATAAATGGATACCTGGAATATCAGATACATGGATACCTGGAATATCAGATACATGGATACATGGAATATCAGATACATGGATACCTGTAATATCAGATAAATGGATACCTGGAATATCAGATACATGGATACCTGTAATATCAGATAAATGGATACCTGGAATATCAGATACATGGATACCTGGAATATCTGATTGCGATCACCTGTGGGGAGTAAGGTAATTTATAAGAAAGGTGTTTCACCACAGGTAACGTGCACCCACTCCAGGCAGTGGGCACCGAGGGTGAGTTGTGACGTGTTACCATTGGCTATACTGCGCTAGAATCTGAGATTCCTACCATATATTAGCACCTTCAATAAATCTCTATCACCACTACGGGACACAATTTATTCATTAGATTGAATGCAATATACATGATATAATAGAAATAATATATTTAAAATGAAAATGAATAAATCAAACATACAAAAAATCCAGAAATAATATAAAACGACGATAGAAGAGCCAATCCTAATACGGCTATATACGGAGAAATGGAATATTCCACTATTAGTAAAGCAGCGAGAATGTCAGTGTGCAGTAGATGTTAATGCTCATTCTGTTAGTGGTGCAACCAGCAGGAAGCAGCAGAGAATGTATACAGTATCGCTGTGCAGTTAGTGCTGTTCTGTTGTTAATAGCGCAGACATTACAGAGGCAAACTTTGGATTAGTCCATGGTGGTTAGTAGTTAGACGTACGTCATTTCCATAGACTGTCACAATTGTGGGTAGGAATTTTTATAGTTACCACTCCTTTTGTAGCAGCAATATTGTTTTGCTGGAGTATAGGTAATCCTGTGGATCAGCAGACAGCCATTAACCCTAGAATGTCTGTGTGCGTGTACATGTGGTAGGGAATATAGATTGTAAACTCCACTAGGGCAGGGACTGATGTGAATGTTTAACTATACTCTGTACAGCGCTGTGGAATATGTATGCACTATATAAGAAACTGTTAATAAATATCTAATCTAATGAATAAATTGTGGTGATAGAGATTTATTGAAGGTGCTAGTATATGGTAGGAATCTCCTATTTTTTCTTTGGTTTTCTTCAGTTTCACATGATTTGGTGAAGTGCCCACTTCCAATACTGCAACTTGCATTTGAGCTTCCATATAAATAAAAAATAAATCCCTGTAATATTTTGGACATGTCTCTACAAGTGCACCTATAAGGGCATAGCCACACCAAACTCTTTTTGGATTTCATATCAACTTATTATGTATTTAAAAAAATAGTAGGGGCGCTGTTGGCACTTGATATTTTTTTATTTTAATTACTGTCACTTGTAGCTTCCCTCCTCTTCGAAGCCCGGCATCTCCTGATTGCCCCTGACTTTTTCCTCCAACACCTTCCATCACTAATACTTATAGAACATTCATTAACCTAAAAGCTCTTTGTTATTTATTTATTTATTTACACTGTCCTTTATTACATTTTAAGATGTAATATGACTGGGATTCAAACACATTGCCTGTGGCATGGCAGTCAGACAATATTCGTGAGCTATCTGACCCTGCAGAGAAAGCTAAAGAATTCTATTTGAAAACTATGTGAAACTCGCCTTGTACTTCATGAAAAGAATGATCAGCATTGCAGCAGAGCAGATCTATGTAGTGTTCGGATGCATAGGATTGGATGTTTGGCTGAACACGACAAAGAGCTGCTCAGTTGCATTGCTAATTTATTTTTACAAAGTACAGGTAGCTTCATATAATCAGTCATTTTTATGCAGGATCAAATAGCACAATGAGTAGGGTGTTTAACTGGAATGCAACAAGTTATGAGTTTTGTCATACCCATATGTCTTATGTCCCTAATGGAAAAATGGAGGGGGGGGGGGGTGGGTGGGAGGGGGTGTTTTTCAACAATTCTCTGTGGCTATGTGGCTATGTGAATGGACTGTACACTGACCACCCAAATAGTTGCTGTGGAGGACCGACATGACATCCAGGCTAGCCCACCTAAATGCCCACCTACAGTAGCTGGGTGTCCTGACCAACAACTCAGGTGTCCAATCAGTCAGTGTGTATACTTACTGTACCTGGAGTAGCCGCTCGGTCATGTCAGGTGTGTACCCAGCTTTACAGCCTGGCTGCTTTAGGCAATTTTAAGATACAGCAAATGTAGAAGTCATCAAGTAACTAAGGTGGAGATGTATCAGTTGGAGAATATGCCAAAAGAAACCAATCAGCTTCTAGATCAAGGTTGCCAACCCTCCCGTAATGGCCGGGAGTCTCCCGAATATTGGGTCCCTCTCCCAGCCCCCGGAAAGGTGGGCAACCCTCCCGGAATCAGGGGGACCCCCACTGCGCCCCCAGATTGCGTCCGTCTTCCCCCGACCTCGGCATTTAAATTCCACAATCAACGGGTCTCAGAGGAGGGGGCAGAGCTAAAATGTCACAAATGCGTCATTTCAGCGCCGCCCCCTTCACAGAGATCCGTGAATTCTGCTATTTTACATCCTGGGGGTGGGGCTTAATGACGCCGTGCTTAAGCTCCGCCCCCCGGACTGCTGCTGAAAGTCTCCTCTCCGGGCTTCTCCCTGCTCTAGATCTCATTCACCTAGTGCATTTTATGAAATGATAGCCAGAATCTAGGCAGTGAAGATGTTGCCCCATGTCCTGTTTATAAGGTAACTAATCTGGTGAGTGGGTGGAGTGGATCTGAGCTGGTCATTGGTCATGACACATAGCACATTACTCACCACTGTGCAGGTCATCGGCTTCATCATCCTCACCTTACTGCTGATCATATTCTACTACATTCCAGCCAGCGACTTCAGCAACACCGACCGTGGGGTTCTGGAAGACTTCCTCGATGCCTTCTGCCAAATTACAATATTCATTTATTACCTTTTTACTTTCATGTATTTGCGGGATGCGGTCATTTGGTCTACAGCATTATGGTCGACAGTCATTAGGTCGACACCATTAGGTCGACATTGGAAAAGGTAGACATGGTTCTAGGCCGACATGGGAAAATGTCGACATGGTTCTAGGTCAAAAGGTCATTAGTTCGACAGGTTGTTAGTTCGACAGGTCATTAGTCTAGGTCGACAGTCAAAAGGTCGACATGGGGTTTTTCACAGTTTTTTGAGCTAACATGTGCCGACAGACGGTATTTGATGCCCTACCATCCACTAGGGCGTGGGGGGAGAATAAAATAGTGTGCTGAGCGTAGCGAGGGCAGCTAATGATGCAAGGGGATTCTGTGCACTTTAGACTGTGTCCATGTCGACTGTGTTGACATTCTGGTCAAAAACCGGTGAAAAACACCATATCAACCTTTTGACTGTCGACCTACACAATGTCGAACTAATGACCTGTCGAACTAATGTCCTTTCGACCTAGACCCATGTCGACCTTTTCCCATGTCGACCTAGACCCATGTCAACCTAATGGTGTCAATCTAATGACTGTCGACCTAATGGTGTCCCAACCCATATTTGCACCTTGATGATAGTCTATTATACAAATTGGTTGTATGTGTATAGTTGTTAAAAATGTGGTGTCATTTTAAGAGTAATATAACTTTTCAGGAAGCAGTGCGCCGCTCTGAACATCCCTTATGGTGCAGGGGACATAAGCCAGATACATAACACAAGTGTCCAGTAATAATGTGATAAACTCAAGTAGTATCCAGACCAACAACAACATATAACACTGAAGTGTTCAGGATAACATACTCTATTCCAATTCCTTAGTAGCATCATACATCATTAATAATAGGCGATATACAGCTAAATAAACTTGTTTTAATGAGATTTACTATATAGTGGTGTATCAATGTTGCATAAATGCATCGTTTGAGACCTGCCATTCATTGGTGTATTTATACTGTGTAATACTGCATGTAACCAGCAGATGTCAGCAGAACAACACTGAAGTGTTCAGTAAGAATGTTGTAGTCTGGGTATCTGGATTATTAAAAGTACATAGCACCATAGGTGTGCGCACATTGAGTGTTAGGGGTGCACAGGCACCCCCAAATGCTGTCCCCACCCTTATGAATAACTCCCTGCCTCTAGCAATACCAGCAATACCTTTTACCAAAGTCTTTTGGTTTTTTAGACCTGTATTCCATTAAAATTAGTGCCCATCAATCAATTGTGTGTTTTGCACTGTTAATTGTACTAGGCCGTTGTCATATCACTACATACCTGCATAATCCATATATTTTTTTAACTTTATATGCATGCACTGTTATACAGAGTAATAAGAATATTAAAACTGAAATAGGCCGGAGATTATGTTCTGGCTGAGAGACATTTTATATTTTAGCGAGTACCAATAGATGATGGTAAACATGCATGATTGGCAGTGTTAGACACACCCAATGGGCAATGCTAGACACGCCCAATAGGTGGCATTAGACACACCCCTTTGACGGTGCACCCCCTAATAAAATGGGCTGCGCACGCCTATGCATAGCACTGAAGTGTTTAGGAGATTATTTATTTTGAGTTTTTGACATTCCAAAGCTTCCACAATTACTGATTGTACATGGTCACATTAATTCATTTTGTGAGATGTATGTTAGTGTTTCAATTAATGTTGTAACGTGCTCTCAACTAGTGTGCTATAATGCTTATAACCAGTAGGTGTCAGCATAATAGTATTGAATTCTGTAGTAATAATGTAATATACAGTAGTAGATACTTGTAGTACATGATATAAGATCTCAGATAAGGTTTTATTAATAGTCTACTGGGTAGAAGAGTCTGATATGACCTAAATAAATAACTACAATCCAGAGACTATCTGGAATTACCAACGACTAGACTAATATACTAAGACATTATATCCAATTGTGATTGTAACACACACTAATCTTTGGAGCACTATGTATGTGGGGTATGGTTAAAAACTGGACCCAGACCATACCTCCCAACAGTCCCGATTTTAGCGGGACAGCCCGATTATCAGGGCCTGTCCCTCTGTCCCTCCCACGGCCGGCAGTGTCCCGCGGTGAGGGGGGTGGGGGGGGGGGCGCTGTTGGGAGTCCCCCCTGTCGGCTTCTAAGCAGCGGGGAATAAACGTGCGCACAGCGTCTATTCCCGCAGCCAAGGGGCTGGGGGCACGGCTAGAGGCTCCCAGAGCTTCTGGGTCATGCCCCCATAGGGTCAAAATGGGGGCGTGGCCTCGCAGAAGAGCTGTAGGTATAGGTCATGCCCCAGAAATCAGCTGGGTCCCGCCTCAGGTAACTTGAAAGTTGGGAGGTATGCAAGACCCCGGACATCAAAATCTCCATTCCGGAGCTTGTAGTGTCCAGTCTGGGGGGGGGGGGGGGAGTGTCCTACAATATACACAAATGGGGACCACGGGCGCAAGATGGATCAAAGTGTCTGTGTCTTCTTATGTTTTTCAAAATCTTGAAGATACAGACACTTTGATCCATCTTGCGCCCGTGGTTGGAAATCCCCATTTGTGTATATTGTATGGTATTGTAAGGGTTATTTGGTGATAACCGGGGGTCAGTACAGTCCACAGGCGGCAGTGCGCCATCACAGGTCATATCCTATAAATTCTACAGTTATATGGGGGGGTGTCCTGTCCAGGGGTGTCCTGTCCTGGGGGGCTGCGTGTAACACCTGTCACCAGGGAGAGGAGATGGGGAGAATAAAGCCTCCCTGTATGGTCCGGGCATGTAGCAAAAACCGGAACAGTCCGGACCATACAGGGAGAATGTAATCTCCCCTTTGCCATGTCCCTGGTGAAAGCTATTACAGGGACACCCCTGGACGGGACACCCCTCCCCCGGACCGGACACCCCCGGACCGGACACTAGAAGCTCCGGACTGTAGATTTTGATATCCGGTCCGGCGGTCGGGAGTCTTGCCCGGATCCGGTTTTTACAAAGTCCCGTTTGTATCTTTGTTTTTGTCTTTAAATTTTAACGTGTATATTTCACTGTTATCTCAATTCCCTCTATTGACAATTAGGGAACTATTATTTACTGCCAACAAAAGTTACACTTTACTAGAAATTCTCTGGTGCGCCCCTCCAAACACTCCCTTTTCTCTTCTTGGTTCAATGTTGGTAAAGGAAAGAGGACGCTGCTTGATAGAACGGACTATGATATTGCCGTGTGCTGCACCGGCTGCAGATTTGACGTTTCTACCATAAGAAAGACACAGACTGACCAGCTCTCACTCCCACAGAGAAACCTCTGGTCAGCTACCAGTGTGTCTGGAACTGTACATGGAACTGGGGAGAATTGGCAGGAGAGGCTGGACCAACATGCCACATGGAGCATTAATGGTTGCTCTTGGCCGGTAGCTCTTAGAGAAGGTGTGTTTAGCCAGATCCATTATTTATTTATTATTTATTTATTAACAGTTTCTTATATAGCGCAGCATATTCCGTTGCGCTTTACAATAGCAGACAGTGATACAACAAAACAGTGTATTTACAGACAGTCAAAATGTAGGAGGGCCCTGCTCGCAAGCTTACAATCCAGGGCAGCCGAGAGGAATGCCAGGCCCCGTTAAAATGTTTGGGGCGTGTCCTAATTGCGGGAGGCGTGACCACCTCCTGCGATTAGACCACGCCTCCAAAACATTTAGGGGGTGAAAACCCACTTTAATGTCGAGGGGGGAGTGTCCCATCCCGCCCCCCCCCCCACCTACAGCATGTGCTATGCTGACAGCAGGATCGGCATGACCTCTCACGCCGTCAGTGAGACACTCATGCTGAGCCTGCTGTCAGCACAGCACATGCTGTATGTTTGTGCTTCTTCTGCTGCCGCTGGGCCCCTCCAGCAAGCCTTGGCCTGGGTAATTAGTACCCGCTCCCCCTCCTCTCATCAGCCCTGCCATTATCATGTGGCACTATGCTAGTTACTGATAGGACCCACACTGGAGTAACATGGGTGTGAGGTGCAGTGCCCCTGGATTGGTGTGACTGGGTGTCACTATTACATTGTACTAACACTAATCTCTTACTAATAATCTCATCACTGACTCTCTGTTATTTTATTATTTTAATTCGATTCATCACCTTTGTACATATCTCCGGCTCCTTACACTTACTGACACTATAGTGTTCTCACTGGTGCCCTGCTCTGTGCTTTTCAGGCTTATACTGATTTTTGGGGTGCAGCACCCTGAGAGGCCTTGACGATTGGCTTGGGGACTTCCCATATATTTACAAATATATGGAACCAAGATCTGTGAATTATATCATCATGTAGATGTAATCTGGTTACTGATATCACACAGTGTGCTGGGGGAACCACAGATGGAGCCGCCCTCACCAGAGCGGCTTCCGGTGTGCCCATCGCCACCCATCAGCGACGCCAATCCGCAGAATAGGGCGCGCGTCGGAGACACTCATGCACCCCATACTCGGCAATGGACACGTAATTATGTGAGACGCTCGCACATCCACATATGCCCACATCCACTGTCGCTCACCATTCACCAGATATCAGCAGATGGCACTGGTCGTGGTGGCAGGATAAAAGTCAGTACACTTGGGGGCGGGGGGGCGTGGTGGTGGATGGGTTCAAAAGAACAGGATCCCTGCCAGAGAGCCCAGGCCTGGGTAATCAGTAAAACTACCCCCCCCCCCCCCCCCCCCCCGGTGCCAATGCAGATGCATCTGAGTGAGAAAAAATATGCCCGAACTCATACCCTCCAACATGACCCATTCCATTAGGTACAAAATGCTCTGTTCCTGGACTTTCCTGCCAGTGGCAGTTACAGAGGTGGGGCTCCAGCACAGTCCAATATTCAAAGAGGGGGGGGAGTCACATCAACTGCCAGTGAGTCCAGGATAGTGATGTTTGGTGTGGCTCCCCTTTTTGAATATTGGACTGTGCTGTAGGCTCATGTCTGTAACTGCCACTGGCAGGGAAGTTCAGGAACAGAGCATTTTGTACCTAATGGAATGGGTCATGTTGGAGGGTATGCGTACTGTGTCTAAGCGTGAGTGCCAGGCTGCACTGCCGGTTGGAACAGGAACTTACTGCCGACCACAGCAGGATCTGCTCTCTGCCGAAATTGCTTTGGTCACAGAAAAAAAAGAAAATCACAGCAGTTGTTCCCCAAACTGCTTTGCTTCATTGTACAATGTTCCTAAATTTACACTGTGACCACAACAAAATATGTAACAATAACCTTCAATGTCTCCATGGCTACAGAACGGGCAGAGGGCCTAGGCCAGATGATTCAAAAAGTGATAAAATGGAGAGTGATAAAAAGCCAGCCAATCAGCTCCAACATGCCATGTTACAGGCTGTGTTTGAAAAATGACAGGTAGGAGCGATTGGCTGCCTGTTTATGACTCTCCATTTTATCACTTTTCAAGCTTAGTGCATCTGTCCCAGAGAGAGGCGCTGTGTGTAAGACTAATGATAAACCATCATCATATATGAAATTGGACTTAAAACTATGTTTATGAAAAACATCCATTTGCAAAATTGGCGTGCGAGCGGGGGGTGGGCGTTCATGAGGGCAGCGTTTAGTTGGCAGCTTTGTGAGTCAATCAGAATGACCTCCTATGTGAGTTATATAAATACATTTCTAATCAAGGCCCTTTTTTTTCCTGAAGGGACCTCTCAAAAACACTAATATGATTGACAGCTGTCTGTTGCTGTACTGCACCGTATCATCGTGTTATCAGATTATACAAAACTATAGTGGTAAATGGACACAGTATCTGGCAGGTAAACGCAGCAGACCCTCCCTGCCCGCTCCACCACGTTCCATTATACGTACCCCCTCTTCCTCATCTCTGGGTGCTCTGTTCCATAGTGTTGATCTCCTATGGCTGATGGCTCCCACTGCGCTCGCCCTGCTCGGTGGGTTTGACGCCTTGTCTGCTTAATGCAGACCATTGTAGTTTTCCTGGTTACACAACTAAGGGCTAACATCTCGTGTTGTGTGATGATGAGGCTGACATCATTATTAGCAAGTGTGACCTCACCGCCTGCGCCAACCAATCACAGATTTATACTCATACTACCTGGCCAATAGGAGATTCTCCTATTAATTGGTAAGCATCAGTAGCCCCCTGTTTACTGACTCCACCCACTGCACAGCTGGCAGGTATGTCACTGACTCCACTCACTGCACAGCTGGCGGGTATGTCACTGACTCCACCCACTGCACAGCTGGCGGGTATGTTACTGACTCCACCCACTGTACAGCTGGCGGGTATGTTACTGACTCTACCCACTGCACAGCTGGCGGGTATGTCACTGACTCCACTCACTGCACAGCTGGCGGGTATGTCACTGACTCCACCCACTGCACAGCTGGCGGGTATGTTACTGACTCCACCCACTGTACAGCTGGCGGGTATGTTACTGACTCTACCCACTGCACAGCTGGCGGGTATGTTACTGACTCCACTCACTGCACAGCTGGCGGGTATGTTACTGACTCCACCCACTGCACAGCTGGCGGGTATGTTGATGACTCCTTGGATGTAATGAAATACCCAAAAAACAGAGAAAAAAGAAATACTGTATAGTGTAATATCATTAACACATTTTTGCACAATAATCCATGGTATAGAAGTTTTCAACTTGTACCAGAATGTATTGTCTACGATTATTGTAGACTAAGGGCAAGATGTAGCAAACTGAAAATGCGGTAAAACCCCGGTTTTACCGCATTTTCCTATGTATCAGAACCCGGCCGCATCGATACCGCATTGTAGGGTATCGCCACCTTTGGGTGGCGATACCCTATAGAAGCCTATGGGCTTCTTTTTGCCGCCTCCGACGCAAACCCGCCGCCTCGCCGACCCCCCCTCCGGCTTACCTTCCTGAAAGGTCCTGCTGGACCCCGGAAGGAGGGGAGCAGGAGGCGGCAGGACGGTGGCGGAGACCCCCCGCACACCACAGTACAGGTACCCCCGCACCGTGATGCCAGCCGCATATGTTAGTACAGGCGGCGATGTATATGAATACATCCCGCCCTTAAGCGTTTGATTGGGGGAAATATAGCTTTCACTAATAGATCCCTTCTCCCAGTGGCAGAACTATCGAGGGTGCATTGGTGCAACTGCTATGGGGCCCGGTGGCTCGGGGGGCCAGGGCCCCATGGACAGCAAGCAAGCACCCCCTGCACCGTGACCACCAATAAGAAGGGCTTGGGCTGGCTGTCTGTGCAGTGAGTCAGTCACTGCAATATGCTGTGCTGGCCGGAGGAGAAGCCTGGCGGGGGAGGACGCCTCCGACGTGCACTGACCCGCGAGATGTACAGTAGCGTCATCATCATTCTCACTGGTTCCTGCTGCTGGTATTAGCGAGCCCCAGGCCCGGCCGCTTGTCCGGCTTGTGGTAGAGAGTCCGTGCACGCTATGCTGCTGCTTGCTCTGCTGTTAGCCCCGCCCCCAGCAGCTGCTGTTTACGCGCTCATGTGCGGTGTAGTGGTGTGCTGCGGAGATCCGGGAGGGTGAGTACTCGGTGGGTGCAGAGGGGACACACCATGTACACAGTGGCACATTTACTGGGTATCAGGGTGGGGGTAGGGGTAGGGGTGGGTAATTAAAAGGTACACAGCGGCACCTGTAAGTAATGGGGGTAAAGTAGCAGAGCCCAAACTCTCACTCCACCTGTCTCTCTGCCCCTAGTCTTAAGCTGGCCATACATCAGAAAGATCGATCTTAAGATCGATTGCGCTTATGATTGTGTACAATTTCCCTTGAAATCCCCGGCAGTCCTTGGTGATTTTTGGACACACATTCTACACACAATCCATCTTACAATCAGTCATACAATCCATCTGCTGTATGATTGTGTATACAAGATGTGCACAGGGGTGCCGAGAGAGGGGGGGAGCAGGTACAATTTACCCGGGCCCGGGCCTGTCAGGGGGGCCCTGGTCTGGACACACAGGGTTTTTTTTATTTGGTGGCAAGTACCCCCAACATGACCCATTCCATTAGGTACAAAGTGCTCTGTTACTGGACTTCCCGGCCAGTGGCAGTTACAGAGGTTGGACTCCAGCACAGTTCAAAATTCAAAGAGGGGCAGTCACATCAACTGCCAGTGAGTCCAGGACAGTGATGCTTGTGGTGGCAGTATATATGACCCCCCCTTTTTGAATATTGAACTGTGCTGCAGGCTCACATATGTAACTGCCACTGGCAGGGAAGTCCAGGAACAGAGCATTTTGTAATTAATGGAATGGGCCATGTTGGAGGGTATGTGTAAATCCTTTGCAAAGAGCATGTAACCCCTGGCAGAGCATGTTAACCCCTAGCAGAGCATGTAAATCAGGGCAGACAGGTTAATCCCTAGCAGAGAATGTTAACCCCTGGCAGAGCATGTTAACCCCTTAATATGCAATGAGCATTACGGTGTGTGGCATAACGTGTAATGAGCATTATGGCATGTGGTATAATATGTAATGGGTGTTTGACATGTGTAATAGGCATTACAGTGTAAATTGTTGTACGTGTATCCACCTTGGAAGCAGTGGCGTAACACCGGGTCCGCAGACTGTGCGGGGATCTCCGTACGTGAGGGCCCCAGGAAGTTATTGTACCGGGGCCCAGGATTTCTCTTGGCGGCCCTGGATGTGCACACAATCTGCATACAATCCATCATACAATCAGTCATACAATCCATCTGATGATTGATTGTATGATTTGTGTACACAAGATGTGCACACAATCTGCATACAATCCATCTTACAATCAATTGATATTGTATGATTGGGTACAATATCTTTCTGATGTATGGCCACCATTAGTCCTCTCTTCTCCTCTCTTCCTCCCTCTCTCTTTCCTCCATCTCCTCTCTCTCTCTCGCTCTGGCAGTCTTCAACCCCTCTCCCTTACCTGTGCACTCTCTCTCTCTCTCTCACTAGCCCTGTCTCATCCCGACGCCCTGTGTCAGTCTTTCTCCCCAACTCTACCTGGCACGGTTTCTCTCCCGACACACTATCTCGCTCTTTCTTCTGGCGCCCCCCCTCCCCCCCATGGGCATTTTTTTCTGCAAATCTGGAATCATACTGCAGTGCCCATACCACCTTTAGAGTCTATGAACTAACCTTGGAGAAAGATAAAGTGTATAGATATAAAGTCACAGTCAATCAGCTCCTAACTGCCATGTTATGGGCTGTGTATTTGTACTAAGCCACAGAGTAAGAAAAAGTGGGAAGAGATAAAGTAGCAGCCAACCAGCTCCTCACTGCCATGTTACAGGCTGTGTGGTCTATGTAAGATAAAGTGGAGAGGGATAAAGTAGCAGCAAATCAGCTCTTCACTGGCATGTTACAGGCTGCGTGGTCTATGCAATTAGTCATTATCAGCCAGATGCACTAAGCTTCAAAAGTGAAAAATTGGAGAGTGATAAACAACCAGCCAATCAGCTCCTACCTGTTATTTTACAAACCCAGCCTGTAACATGACAGGTACTGTAGGAGCTGATTGGCTGGTTGTTTATCACACTCCATTTTATCACTTTGTGAAGCTTGATACATCTGGCCCTGTGAGAGATAAAGTGGAGAGGGATAAAGTAGCAACAAATCAGCTCCTCACTGCCATGTTACAGGCTGTGTGGTCTATGCAATAAGTCATTTTGAGAGATAAAGTGGAGAGGGATAAAGTAGCAACAAATCGTCTCCTGCCTGCCATGTTACAGGCTGTGCAGTCTATGTAATTAGTCATGAAGAAAGATAAAGTGGAGAGGGATAAAGCAGCAGCAAATCAGCTCATAACTGCCATGTTACAGGCTGTGCAGTCTATGTAATTAGTCATTATGAGAGATAAAGTGGAGAGGGATAAAGTACCAATCAGATCCTAACTGCCATGTCACAGGCTGTGCGGTCTATGTAATTAGTCATTATGAGAGATAAAGTGGAGAGGGATAAAGTACCAATCAGATCCTAACTGCCATGTCACAGGCTGTGCGGTCTATGTAATTAGTCATTATGAGAGATAAAGTGGAGAGGAATAAAGTGCCAGCCAATCAGCTCCTAACTGCCATGTCACAGGCTGTGTTTGAAAAATGACAGATGGGAATGAGCTGCCTGCTGCATCATCTGCTTTATAATCCGACGATAAAGAGCTGCGGTTTCCTTTCCCGCGGCAGCCGGATGGCGCAATAGAGAACACGTTTCCCCTTGAACTTGTCAGATGCTGAGAGTGGCAGAGTGCAGGGTGTGACGACGTCAGACGTGATGACTGCTGTGTAAGGGCACGCACGGCCTCCTACTCCCTCTAGGGGCTGCAGCTGACTCGCAGGTCACATGACTCCATAGTATGTCTATGCAGGAACTCGGTTTTCCTTCTGTGTATTCACTGACAGCATAACAAGCTCTCTCCGATACAGGAGCCCGGCCAGAGGGACCCCGGGCAGCCATGGCGTGGACGTCCTATCAACTGATCCTGGCAGGGATGATGCTAGTCACAGGCTCCATTAATACCCTCTCAGCCAAGTACGTACAAGCAGGTGTTATTTACAGTGACAATTGTAGATATATATATATATATATATATATATATATATAACGTATACCTTGCCGGACGTGGTACGTGCGCCGTATTGGGCTGTTATCGCCTTCCACGGAACATTCCTGATCATTATTGATGTATAACGCCCCGGCATGTATTATATACTGCGATATACTTTCACTTACAGTAATGCAGGTGAATCGTTATCCGGAATATCAGGGAGTTTACAGTCAACACGGTACAGCGTATATGGGGGCATAGGTCAGTATATCATTTTATGGGGGCATAGGTCAGTGTATCAGCTGCGAGCAGGTTGAAACATTGGAACAATATAGATTTCTGTGACTGTAGCAATTGGCCTCTGTTATCTTTAGTGTAAGGTCGTATTATTATAAAAACAGTTACAGCGGCCGTTACACCGGCTACGTCTACAGTGTTTGTTTGTTTGTTTGTTTGTTTGTGTTTAATGTTTGGATAATAATTGAATTAAATAAACGAATTAATATATTTCTGATTTGCCCTCTCTGCTCTCTTTCCAGTTATCCATGATATATGTCTGACAATAACAATATACATGGGGTGAAATGTAATAGGGTGCAATTTTCTCCCTATTTTTTTCAAAGTCTGGTAAAAAAAAAAAAAAAAAAAACATCTGGATTTGCACGGTTTAAAAAAAAAATCGAAATTTAATAGAATGTGAATTGCGATTTAATTCGCACATTTAGCTGTACCAGTTTTGTGCTGTGCAATAACATAATCGCACATTACAATTCACATCCAGATGTTATCCCATTATACAATATACAACCAGAAACTGACAACCAACTTGGTATCTTGGTATCAAAGTGAAACAGAAAGAAAACAACAGCAACTCAGAAAACCAAGGGACTGCTTTGAGTGAGCGCACTTCATCCTCACAACATACTACTCCTGGCTGCTTAATCCGGCTATTCATCCATAATATCACCATTTACACACCTGCTAAAACTTTTACTATCACTGTTAATGCCCAGCTGTACCTCTAATGCCTTCACCACTCCTGCTCTTCCATTGATAGTAGGTGTCCCCCAACATTTTATTCTTGGCCCTCTTCTTCTCTATCTCTACACATCCTCTCTCAGGGGCAAACGCAGGATTTTCAGAAGGGGGTTTCCAGAGAGGGGCACATGTTTTGTTTTGTTGTTTTTCACTACTCACCCTGTTGGTGGTGCTGATGAAGGGGATTGCTCCCCGAAACTGTTGACCGCCATGACCTGAGTTTTTTCCACAATTGTTTCATATGCTGTGATTTAATATACTTTTTCAAAAAATCCTGGAGTGCCGCCTCGTGATTCTAGATTAAGGAATCCAAAGCCAGCTTTATATATACATATATATAGCAATGTATTGGGTCCCTTACCGATCCTCCAGCGGTAGGGGTGGGGGGTGCTATGAGCGGAAGCTTTGATGTCCCGCAGGTGGTAGGGGGTATTATATCAACCGCTCAGCATGTAGGGCCTGGATCAGTAATTTCCACTAATTACCCCTTTACTGTACAGATGGTGGGAGATGGGGTGGGAGAAGGGGGTATGGGCTGAATGAAGGGGCCCTGATACATAACTTCCAGGGTGGTAGAGGATGTTTAATATGCAGAGGAGGGGTGTATAGTGGAGTGGGCTTATTATTCATAATTTTCTGGTGGGAAGACAGCTTGCTTGACTGCAGATATCTCCAGTTCCTGGAAATAGATTTCTTAAATTTTAATGGAATTAAAAACTAGAGAATCCCACCTACCAAATGGTATTGGGGACTAGGGGATCAGAGTTCAGGAGGCAGAGCAATCCGCCAACGAGTATATAAAACTACATACCAGGTGTGTGGAGCTGGAGCAGTAACCAGCTGCTGGAAGGCTGATATCTCTGGTTTTAGGAACAGTAGAGACAAGCTACTAGTGTCCATCAAAGGGGGAGAGTCCCAGCTTTTGGAATATACCCTCAGAAAAACTCTAAGTCAGACAGAACCTGAAATATCTGATTGGGAAGAGCAATTAACAGGCTTGGATGGGGACCACTGCTTTGAAGTCAGATATCTCCGGTTCCCAAAGGCCAATTTATAAATTATTGTACCCATGGAAATAGGGGACCCTCAGCTTTCAGCCTAGCGCCCTTAGACTCCTGGGGGATTTCTGGGTACTCAGAAAGCTTTCCTCTTCCCACCCTCCTGCATAAAACCTGACCATCTCTCATCCTAACCACCTTCCCCTTCTGTGTCACCCCTGTCTGTCTAACCCTCCCCTTTAGAATGTAAGCTCTCACGAGCAGGGCCCTCTCTCCTCATGTGCCTTTCTTAGAATATATAAACCTCTGCCACCCTGATGATTGCTGCAGTGTCCAGTATTTACCATGTACTTGTCCTAAACTGTCTTGTACTGTAATTCGTTATGTGTTTTTGCTCATAACTATTCTCTGTGAAGCGCTGCGGAATATGTGTGCGCTATATAAGAACCTGTTAATAATAATAATAACAATAACCAGCAAATGTAATAGGTAAACGTTACCAAAAATGGCAAAACAAATAGACCAGGTTCAGACTGGTGGATTTGACGGAAGATCTGTGAATGGTTCTGTCCAAAAAAATGTGTTAAAGTGAAAAAAAAAAAAAAAGCCAAACAGCACTGGACTCATTGAACCGGGGGGACCTTGTACAAAAAGTGTCCCCCTGGCTGTGGCATAACACCGCTGGCTGTTGGAGCCCAGTGCTGGTTCCAAAATACAGGGGAACCCCAGTTATTTTGTCCCCTGTATTTTTGTAACCAGGATGGGTCCTAGAGCTGGTTTAAGAAATACAAGGAACCCCTACGCTTTTTCTCCCCATATTTTTGGAACCAGGACCTGCTCAATCAATGCGGGTCTGCTTTGACTCAGGAGGGGTCCCCACACCATTTTTTTTTTAAATTATGACCAAATAACACATATTACCATGTGTAAAAATGTGCACATTTCCATGACCAAAAATCGATTTCTAATTCTGACTAAAATTGCACCCTGTTACATTCCGCCCATGGTTTCTGCAGTACAGTATGTTACAGTACTGTATATCCAGACTGCAGATACTGTTGGCCTGCATACAGCCCCATAGATAGTACTTTAGCAGCGCCAGGAGACAGCCGTTGGTCACCAGATACAATAGTTTGGGGAGGTGATGTTTTTGTATCCAATAACAGTGATGAATCAGAGCTGGATGAGTCCCAGGAGCCAGGAGGTCACGTTACTGTCATTTCTAATCAGGTCAATAGATGCATCAAACCCAGCTAACTACAGAGCCAGCGATGACTCACTGGTTGCTGAATGCAGCAGATCTTGTCCATCCATGTATTATTATATGATGATGGTTGCTATAAGGAGACTAAGGGGGTGATTCAGGGTTGTTTGCCAAGCACATTTGGTTTGCTAATGGACAAAACCATATGCAATGCAGGTGGGGCAGATGTAACATGTGCAGAGAAAGTTCGATTTGGGTGAGTTAGTTTGTTTCTGTGCAGGGTAAATACTGGCTTCTTTTTTTTTTTAACTGCAATTTAGATTTCAGTTTGACCTACAAACCCCACCCAAATCTAACTCTCTCTGCGCATGTAACATCTGCCCCACCTGCAGCGCAGCATGGTTGTGTCCATTAGCAAACCAAGTGGGTGATTCTAATTCATTGCGAATGGCTTCAGCGACTTGCATAGGGAAAGATGGTGGCAATGATGGGTGTCGCCCATGGCAATGCCCAGCGTACGCGGCTGAGACAATGTGTGCCGGGAACATCAACCGCCCGCCCCGTCTTTATCCTGTTACTAAAAGTCGGTTCCCACTGACTTCTATTTGCGAAGGCAGGAGAAGGAATGATTTCTCTTCCCAAATGTGCTTTGCAAACCAACCTGAATCACCCCATAAATTCTTTATTAGCAGTTACTAAAGCAGCAGCGTCATATCGCACAGCGCTGTACAGAGAGTCAGCAATCGCATCGGGTCCTGTCCCAATGGAGCTCACACCAGTGGTACCCAAGCTGTGTGCCGTGCTACCCATGGGTTCCTTGGGACACTTACAGGGGTGCCTTATCTAAATGGTCCAGAAGTAATTAGAATCCAAATTGGTTAATGTAGGAAACTAGCACTTGTGGCTTCCCATCATACAATATGTGGACAAACAGCAGCAAATCCCATCTCTCATCACATAACGGGCCCTAAGGGTGACCTACTGTATAAACAAAATATAAAAAAAGTAAAAGTTTTTTCTACATTTCTCAAGAAACTTTTGACCTAGGGTTCTGCTTGAGGATGAATTGCTGTAAAATACAATAGGGCCCGTTACTATATCACCTAGTGTCTATGGGGCTTAGCACTCCTAGCCCTACATGAGGAGGACCCCAGGTACCAGAAGCGGCTTCTGATTCCTTTCTGCCCCCTCGCACACTGCCCTCTGTAGGTGATGGACTTATTCGCAGGACCTAGGCTCATCTCTGGGTCGAGCTCTCAGCATTATGGCTCTGACTCTATAGAACTCTCTTCCCCGCACAGTTCTAAAGACACCCACAACACAATGATTCAAATATAGACCCAAGACTTCCCTGTTCCTCTCACGTTTCACTAAATGTTGCTTTGGGCCTAAACAAAATACAACCAAATGCTCAGTTCTCCTTTCTGTTACGCCTGCTTTGTAAATGCAAATGTAAAACACTATAGTCCTATTGGGAGAAAAGTGCGACATTATTGTCATTAATATTATTATTATTATTAATAATAATAATATTATTACTGTTGTCCAAGTAATGCTGCTTTCCCACTGCAGACCTGTTTAAAGTACTGGTAATCTTAAATGATATTTAAAACGGTATTAGCATTCCCACTGCAGCAGATTACTGTTTTAAATACCATTTAAGTACCATTCCCATTGCAGTGAACCGTGTAAAATGTAGAGTGCCTAACCCCCCCCCCCCCCAGTGTAAAGAGTGCCTAATCCCTCCCCCCCCAAGTGTAAAGAGTGCCTAACCCCCCCCCCTTCCCACAGTGTAAAGAGTGCCTAATCCCTCCCCCCCCCAAGTGTAAAGAGTGCCTAACCCCCCGTACCTGCCCTGTGCCCCCACCTCCCCTCCCCTTGTACTTACCTGCACGGGGATGCAGGGCAGTGGGGAGGCAGCGGGGGTCCATGCGGGGTACAGGCAGTCCCAGTGCCTGATGAGAATTAGTAGTTCTCACTTTGCGCATATGTAATGAGTGCACGTGCATAATAATGAGCCGCTCATTACATATGCGTATATGTAATGAGCGCCTCATTATTATGCACGTGCACTCATTACACATGCACAAAGTGAGAACTACTAGGTCTCATCAGGCACTGGGACTTCCTGGAGGCTAAATAACGTTTAAGATGCATTCCCACTGCCTCTTAAACGTTATTTTAACGTGTAGGACTCTGCTTTAAAAACGGGTTGAAATACCATTTAGCTTTAAACGGTATTTCAACTCTGGCACTTTCCCACTGCAGCCTTAAAACTGTAAATTGCGCTGAAAATCGTCAATTTACCGTTTTTTAGCTGCAGTGGGAAAGGGGCATTACTTGGCTGCACCAATCGGCAATATAACTACGTGTGCTACAGGAGCAGGTCTTTACCCAGCGGTTCCCTCACATACCCCTCACTCCATGCATTCTCCACCACACAGTTGCTTACAGCCAGCACTGAGACACAGCTCCCCGCAGCCGCTTGCTGTGTTTCACATTAGGACCTTAGCCTGACTCACCAAGTTTATCAGGGCTGAATCATGCATCCATTGGTGTCAGCCACATGTATGAACACATGTATAAACATACAAGTAGGCTGCATGGATTGCCCCAAGTAATGTTCCAGTGTAATCCCTGTGCTGCAGCCAAGATCACATGATCCCGACAGCCTATGGACATCCACTGCTGCCTATATAACCCCCTTCAGTAGAGCAGCGCACTGCCAGAGCAATGTCTTCCTGGGGTCGTTTTATACCTTATCAATGATTATTTTTCATATAACGTGGACTCCCAATTTGTGTAGGTGTTTGCCATGTTTTGAACCAGGTACGCTTGGCACGCTTTACCGTTCCCATCCATGTGGATGGTAATGTATAAAAAAGTCCAAAAAATGCATGTTGTCCTTTTCTTGCGTTGACCGTTACCATGTTGACCATTTGTCAAAAAAAGCATTAATCCACTGCGCTCGCCACTCCTAGATCTGGGGTGCACGTGGTGAATGAGGAGTGCAGTGTATAAATGCCTCTGTATATTATATTGGATCAAAGCTTCTTTATGCCCATCAAAATGACGACTTCTTCAATGTACTTTCACTTTGATCTGTGACAGTTTTTATTTTCTGTTTGAGCTGTGGCAGTTTTTAGCCCATCAAATCTACACCCCACCCCCAGTCCCTATCTGCTCCTACCGCCAATCTCTGTCTTCCCAGCTCCCTCTCTCCATATCCAGCATGTTTGAAACAGATCAGTGTCCCTGCAAAACTGCTTTCACTTTCTGTTATGACATCCTTTAGAACACAGGTCTTCAACCTGTGGCCCTCCAGATGTTGTGTACATTTCCCAGCATGCCCTGACAATTTTGGCATGCTCTTATAGGAAAAAATGTGGTAATGCATGTTGGAACATGTAGTTTCACAACATCTGGAGGGCCATAGGTTGAAGACCCATGGTTTAGAACAAAAAGGAGTAATTTGGTCCGACAAGTCCATCTAGTGGCCACTGTCGGTACATCACCTAATAGAGGTGAGGAGTAGTTAGCCTTATACAGTGTATATATATATATATATATATATATATATATATATATATATATATATATCGATAGATAGAGATAATATCTATATATAAATATTTATATACATAATTAAAATTCAAGTGTTTTGCATGCCGACAGCCACTAGATGTAATGATATCACTGTCTCTAGTCTTCGCCATTCATGATGCAAATTGTGACATTTTAGCCCCACCCCTTCCACGAATACCCATGAATCAAGGTATGTGCTGCACTGGGGGCGGGGCTTGATGATGTCAAGAACAGTCACCGCCCCCCAAAGTGCAGCTGGCAGTCTCCTCTCGGGCTTCTCCCGAGAAGGCAAGTGTGGGTTAACCCTTAATACGGGTCACACACAGCTCCAACGCTGGAGTCACTGCTTATCCCAAGTGCTGACAGGGATGTCATGTGACTGTGCTCAGTGATAGTGACCTTTAGCGCATCACATGATCATTTGTCTCTGACATCCTGAAGTGACATAAAATATGCTGTGCGATGCAATTCCTATAAATACACGGCTGTGTTACATTGAAAGGGAAATGGGAATATAGTAATAATTATGCTAAAGGCAATCTGACACAGGCCTCCAAACGTCCGCAGGTAGGGGAGAGATTCTCTCTCTAATGGACAAAACCATGCATTGCTGCACTGCAGGTGGGGCAGATGTCACATGTGCAGAGAGAGTTAGATTTGGGTGGGGTGTGCTCACACTAAAATCTAAATTGCAGTGTAAGAATAAAGCAGCCAGTATTTACCCTGCACAGAAACATAATAACTCCCCCAAATGTAACACTTCTGTGTGCAGCCACCACGGGTAACGCAGTACACAAACAGGTGGTTCTGGCTGGAGTGAGAAGTGACGGGATGGAAATGCCGACACACAGGGTGTGGATCATAGGGTCAACCAGTGAAGATCGACACATGAAAAAAGGCTGACGAGGCTTAAAGGGTCATTACTGGACAGAATCATTAGGTCGACATTGGGAAGGTCGACATGGAAACCCAAAAAGTGCACCGCTTCCCCTATCTCTATTTTACTCCCTCCACGGCCTAGTGGATGGTAAGGCATGTTGGTTCCAAAAAAAAGATAAACCCCATGTCAACCTGTTGACTGTCGACATTCAAAATGTCAACTTAATGACCCTGTTGACCTTAAGCCGTCTCAACCTTTTTCATGTGTCTACCTTAGGTGTATTAACCTAGTGACTGTGTACCGACACACACTATGTCCGCTAGACTATACTGTGTGACCTCTGGTGCAGTAAAGCGGCAGCTCACGTACAGCACCGGGGGATTCAGGAGAAGAAAGAGCCGATCACCGGGAGTTGGTGATTATACCAGCGGTTGGAGGGGGGGGGGTCACAGTGCTGGGGAGGGAGGTGCTGGCGGCGATGGCGGCAAATTTGCAGTACCCTGGTGGTGCTGTGGGGACCCATCGCAGGGACAGAGCTTTAATGCAAGCTTTTCCACTGCATGCAATAATTGATACATCTGTGTAATGTACTCGATTATCGTATTGATATAGGATCGATGTTATCACATTCGCATCCTCGGATACGGATGTGATAAATGGGCCCCTAAATATTCACTATACAATGCTTTGTGACACAATCTGCGGCTTGTTTACCTGTGCAGGGACTGACAGAGACTCCCATGACTCACCCACCGCACTGACGGGCTCAGTGCCAGGTGATTCCGGCAGTTACTTCCAGTCAGCAAACATAAACTTAGATCACAGCAACAGAAAGAAAAAAACTCCCCCTCCCCCCCCCTCTTCTCCAAGTTCCACGCCAGACTGTGCACCATGCCAATATACTGTCCATTTTTCCATTTTAAGGGGGATGTCCTACAATTTATATGATCATCCCGCTTTGTAGGTGGATTGGTATACAGTGCGTCTTTTTGTAATATATTTTTATTTGCTAAACAATGCAGATCGGGTGTGACTGCACCCGCTGTGACGTCCCTGTCCCTTACACAAACTCCCCGAAGATCAGGTGTGAGTGCACCCACTGCGACGTCCCTGTCCCTTACACAAACTCCCAGAAGATCAGGTGTGACTGCACCCGCTGTGACGTCCCTGTCCCTTACACAAACTCCCCGAAGATCAGGTGTGACTGCACCCGCTGCGACGTCCCTGTCTCTTACACAAACTCCCCGAAGATCAGGTGTGACTGCACCCGCTGCGACGTCCCTGTCCCTTACACAAACTCCCCGAAGATCAGGTGTGACTGCACCCGCTGTGCCGTCCCTGTCCCTTACACAAACTCCCCGAAGATCAGGTGTGACTGCACCCGCTGCGACGTCCCTGTCCCTTACACAAACTCCCCGAAGATCAGGTGTGACTGCACCCGCTGCGACGTCCCTGTCCCTTACACAAACTCCCCGAAGATCAGGTGTGACTGCACCCGCTGTGACGTCCCTGTCCCTTACACAGACTCCTCGAAGATCAGGTGTGACTGCACCCGCTGCGACGTCCCTGTCCCTTACACAAACTCCCCGAAGATCAGGTGTGACTGCACCCGCTGCGACGTCCCTGTCCCTTACACAAACTCCCCGAAGATCAGGTGTGACTGCACCCGCTGCGACGTCCCTGTCCCTTACACAAACTCCCCGAACATCAGGTGTGACTGCACCCGCTGCGACGTCCCTGTCCCTTACACAAACTCCCCGAAGATCAGGTGTGACTGCACCCGCTGCGACGTCCCTGTCCCTTACACAAACTCCCCGAAGATCAGGTGTGACTGCACCCGCTGCGACGTCCCTGTCCCTTACACAAACTCCCCGAAGATCAGGTGTGACTGCACCCGCTGTGACGTCCCTGTCCCTTACACAAACTCCCCGAAGATCAGGCGTGACTGCACCCGCTGCGACGTCCCTGTCCCTTACACAAACTCCCCGAAGATCAGGTGTGACTGCACCCGCTGCGACGTCCCTGTCCCTTACACAAACTCCCCGAAGATCAGGTGTGACTGCACCCGCTGCGACGTCCCTGTCCCTTACACAAACTCCCCGAAGATCAGGTGTGACTGCACCCGCTGCGACGTCCCTGTCCCTTACACAAACTCCCGAAGATCAGGTGTGACTGCACCCGCTGCGACGTCCCTGTACCTTACACAAACTCCCTGAAGATCAGGTGTGACTGCACCCGCTGTGACGTCCCTGTCCCTTACACAAACTCCCCGAAGATCAGGTGTGACTGCACCCGCTGTGACGTCCCTGTCCCTTACACAAACTCCCTGAAGATCAGGTGTGAATGCACCCGCTGTGACGTCCCTGTCCCTTACACAAACTCCCCGAAGATCAGGTGTGACTGCACCCGCTGTGACGTCCCTGTCCCTTACACAAACTCCCCGAAGATCAGGTGTGACTGCACCCGCTGCGACGTCCCTGTCCCTTACACAAACTCCCGAAGATCAGGTGTGACTGCACCCGCTGCGACGTCCCTGTCCCTTACACAAACTCCCCGAAGATCAGGTGTGACTGTATCCGCTGCGACGTCCCTGTCCCTTACACAAACTCCCGAAGATCAGGTGTGACTGCACCCGCTGTGACGTCCCTGTCCCTTACACAAACTCCCCGAAGATCAGGTGTGACTGCACCCGCTGCAACGTCCCTGTCCCTTACACAAACTCCCGAAGATCAGGTGTGACTGCACCCGCTGCGACGTCCCTGTCCCTTACACAAACTCCCCGAAGATCAGGTGTGACTGCACCCGCTGCGACGTCCCTGTCCCTTACACAAACTCCCGAAGATCAGGTGTGACTGCACCCGCTGCGACGTCCCTGTCCCTTACACAAACTCCCCGAAGATCAGGTGTGACTGCACCCGCTGCGACGTCCCTGTCCCTTACACAAACTCCCGAAGATCAGGTGTGACTGCACCCGCTGTGACGTCCCTGTCCCTTACACAAACTCCCCGAAGATCAGGTGTGACTGCACCCGCTGTGACGTCCCTGTCCCTTACACAAACTCCCCGAAGATCAGGTGTGACTGCACCCGCTGCGACGTCCCTGTCCCTTACACAAACTCCCGAAGATCAGGTGTGACTGCACCCGCTGTGACGTCCCTGTCCCTTACACAAACTCCCCGAAGATCAGGTGTGACTGCACCCGCTGCAACGTCCCTGTCCCTTATACAAACTCCCCGAAGATCAGGTGTGACTGCACCCGCTGCAACGTCCCTGTCCCTTATACAAACTCCCCGAAGATCAGGTGTGACTGCACCCGCTGCGACGTCCCTATCCCTTACAAAAACTCCCTGAAGATCAGGTGTGACTGCACCCGCTGTGACGTCCCTGTCCCTTACACAAACTCCCCGAAGATCAGGTGTGACTGCACCTGCTGCGACGTCCCTGTCCCTTACACAAACTCCCCGAAGATCAGGTGTGACTGCACCCGCTGTGACGTCCCTGTCCCTTACACAATCTCCCCGAAGATCAGGTGTGACTGCACCCGCTGTGACATCCCTGTCCCTTACACAAACTCCCCGAAGATCAGGTGTGACTGCACCCGCTGTAACGTCCCTGTCCCTTACACACACTCCCCGAAGATCAGGTGTGACTGCACCCGCTGTGACGTCCCTGTCCCTTACACAAACTTCCCGAAGATCAGGTGTGACTGCACCTGCTGCGACGTCCCTGTCCCTTACACAAACTCCCCGAAGATCAGGTGTGACTGCACCCGCAGTGACGTCCCTGTCCCTTACACAGACTCCCCGAAGATCAGGTGGGACTGCACCCGCTGCGACGTCCCTGTCCCTTACACAAACTCCCCGAAGATCAGGTGTGACTGCGACGTCCCTGTCCCTTACACAGACTCCCCGAAGATCAGGTGGGACTGCACCCGCTGTGACGTCCCTGTCCCTTACACAAACTCCCCGAAGATCAGGTGTGACTGCGACGTCCCTGTCCCTTACACAGACTCCCCGAAGATCAGGTGGGACTGCACCCGCTGCGACGTCCCTGTCCCTTACACAAACTCCCCGAAGATCAGGTGTGACTGCACCCGCTGCAACGTCCCTGTCCCTTACACAAACTCCCCGAAGATCAGGTGTGACTGCACCCGCTGTGACGTCCCTGTCCCTTACACAAACTCCCCGAAGATCAGGTGTGACTGCACCCGCTGCGACGTCCCTGTCCCTTACACAAACTCCCCGAAGATCAGGTGTGACTGCACCCGCTGCGACGTCCCTGTCCCTTACACAAACTCCCCGAAGATCAGATGTGACTGCACCCGCAGTGACGTCCCTGTCCCTTACACAAACTCCCTGAAGATCAGGTGTGACTGCACCCGCTGCGACGTCCCTGTCCCTTACACAAACTCCCCGAAGATCAGGTGTGACTGCACCCGCTGCGACGTCCCTGTCCCTTACACAAACTCCCGAAGATCAGGTGTGACTGCACCCGCTGCAACGTCCCTGTCCCTTATACAAACTCCCCGAAGATCAGGTGTGAATGCACCCGCTGCAACGTCCCTGTCCCTTATACAAACTCCCCGAAGATCAGGTGTGACTGCACCCGCTGCGACGTCCCTATCCCTTACAAAAACTCCCTGAAGATCAGGTGTGACTGCACCCGCTGTGACGTCCCTGTCCCTTACACAAACTCCCCGAAGATCAGGTGTGACTGCACCTGCTGCGACGTCCCTGTCCCTTACACAAACTCCCCGAAGATCAGGTGTGACTGCACCCGCTGTGACGTCCCTGTCCCTTACACAATCTCCCCGAAGATCAGGTGTGACTGCACCCGCTGTGACATCCCTGTCCCTTACACAAACTCCCCGAAGATCAGGTGTGACTGCACCCGCTGTGACGTCCCTGTCCCTTACACACACTCCCCGAAGATCAGGTGTGACTGCACCCGCTGTGACGTCCCTGTCCCTTACACAATCTTCCCGAAGATCAGGTGTGACTGCACCTGCTGCGACGTCCCTGTCCCTTACACAAACTCCCCGAAGATCAGGTGTGACTGCACCCGCAGTGACGTCCCTGTCCCTTACACAGACTCCCCAAAGATCAGGTGGGACTGCACCCGCTGCGACGTCCCTGTCCCTTACACAAACTCCCCGAAGATCAGGTGTGACTGTGACGTCCCTGTCCCTTATACAAACTCCCCAAAGATTAGGCGTGACTGCACCCGCTGCGACGTCCATGTCCCTTACACAGACTTCCCGAAGATCAGGTGTGACAGCACCCGCTGCGACGTCCCTGTCCCTTACACAAACTCCCCGAAGATCAGGTGTGACTGCACCCGCTGTGACGTCCCTGTTCCTTACACAAACTCCCCGAAGATCAGGTGTGACTGCACCCGCTATGACGTCCCTGTCCCTTACACAAACTCCCCGAAGATCAGGTGTGACTGCACCCGCTGCGACGTCCCTGTCCCTTACACAAACTCCTCGAAGATCAGGTGTGACTGCACCCGCTGCGACGTCCCTGTCCCTTACACAAACTCCCCGAAGGTCAGGTGTGACTGGACCCGCTGCGACGTCCCTGTCCCTTACAAAAAATCCCCGAATATCAGGTGTGACTGCACCCGCTGCGACATCCCTGTCCCTTACACAAACTCCCCGAAGATTAGGTGTGACTGCACCTGCTGCGACGTCCCTGTCCCTTACACAAACTCCCCGAAGATCAGGTGTGACTGCACCCGCTGTGACGTCCCTGTCCCTTACACAAACTCCCCGAAGATCAGGTGTGACTGCACCCGCTGCGACGTCCCTGTCCCTTACACAAACTCCCCGAAGATCAGGTGTGACTGCACCCGCTGCAACGTCCCTGTCCCTTACACAAACTCCCCGAAGATCAGGTGTGACTGCACCCGCTGTGACGTCCCTGTCCCTTACACAAACTCCCCGAAGATCAGGTGTGACTGCACCCGCTGCGACGTCCCTGTCCCTTACACAAACTCCCCGAAGATCAGGTGTGACTGCACCCGCTGCGACGTCCCTGTCCCTTACACAAACTCCCCGAAGATCAGATGTGACTGCACCCGCAGTGACGTCCCTGTCCCTTACACAAACTCCCCGAAGATTAGGTGTGACTGCACCCGCTGCGACGTCCCTGTCCCTTACACAAACTCCCCGAAGATTAGGTGTGACTGCACCCGCTGCGACGTCCCTGTCCCTTACACAGACTCCCAGAAGATCAGGTGTGACTGCACCCGCTGCGACGTCCCTGTCCCTTACACAAACTCCCCGAAGATTAGGCGTGACTGCACCCGCTGCGACGTCCCTGTCCCTTACACAAACTCCCCGAAGATTAGGCGTGACTGCACCCGCTGCGACGTCCCTGTCCCTTACACAAACTCCCCGAAGATCAGGTGTGACTGCACCCGCTGCGACGTCCCTGTCCCTTACACAAACTCCCCGAAGATCAGGTGTGACTGCACCCGCTGCGACGTCCCTGTCCCTTACACAAACTCCCCGAAGATCAGGTGTGACTGCACCCGCTGCGACGTCCCTGTCCCTTACACAAACTCCTCGAAGATCAGGTGTGACTGCACCCGCTGCGACGTCCCTGTCCCTTACACAAACTCCCCGAAGATCAGGTGTGACTGCACCCGCTGTGACATCCCTGTCCCTTACACAAACTCCCCGAAGATCAGGTGTGACTGCACCCGCTGTGACGTCCCTGTCCCTTACACAAACTCCCAGAAGATCAGGTGTGACTGCACCCGCTGCAACGTCCCTGTCCCTTATACAAACTCCCCGAAGATCAGGTGTGACTGCACCCGCTGCGACGTCCCTGTCCCTTACACAAACTCCCCGAAGATCAGGTGTGACTGCACCCGCTGTGACGTCCCTGTCCCTTACACAAACTCCCCAAAGATCCGGTGTGACTGCACCCGCTGCGACGTCCCTGTCCCTTACACAAACTCCCCGAAGATTAGGTGTGACTGCACCCGCTGCGACGTCCCTGTCCCTTACACAAACTTCCCGAAGTTCAGGTGTGACTGTATCCGCTGCGACGTCCCTGTCCCTTACACAAACTCCCCGAAGATCAGGTGTGACTGCACCCGCTGCGACGTCCCTGTCCCTTACACAAACTCCCCGAGGATCAGGTGTGACTGCACCCGCTGTGACGTCCCTGTCCCTTACACAAACTCCCCGAAGATCAGGTGTGACTGCACCCGCTGTGACGTCCCTGTCCCTTACACAAACTCCCCGAAGATCAGGTGTGACTGCACCCGCTGTGACGTCCCTGTCCCTTACACAAATTCCCCGAAGATCAGGTGTGACTGTACCCACTGTGATGTCCCTGTCCCTTACACAAACTTCCCGAAGATTAGGTGGGTTATAGGAAGAACAAACCATCTTGATAAGATTACGTATATCTCTAGATAAGGTATCTCATGTGTGTAACACTGCAGCTGTATATAATAGTAACTTGTGACACCTCTTATCAGGTGTTGTGTTCCCTTGTCACAAGGTTTCCTGCAAAACACGCAAAGACGCACAAATAGGAACATGGTTATATGAGGACACATCTGTTCCTCCCAACATTGAGGTGTATAGTCCCGGCACACCATCTCATAGTGCAGTGGTTCCCAATCTGTGTGCTGTGGCTGCCTGGGGTACCTTGGGACACTTGTAGGGGTGCCCTGGAGTGTTCGTCCAGGACCAATTCAAATTATTTATGATAAATAAAATTCAGGGTCTCCTACCTGACCTTCTCCTTCAGGGACCACAGGTGCTGATAATCAAACATTACCAGGGAAGCCCAGGAGCAGAGCATTGTGTCCTCCTGGAGAGGGGCATGCTGGGAGGTATGGATAATGTATGATTGCTAGCACCTGTGGGGAGCCAGGTAACTGATAAGAAAGGTGTCACCACAGGTGCTGGTAATCATACATTACCAGGGAAGCCCAGGAGCAGAGCATTGTGTCCTCCTGGAGAGGGGCATGCTGGGAGGTATGGATAATATATGATTGCCAGCACCTGTGGGGAGCTAGGTAACTGATAAGAAAGGTGTCACCACAGGTGCTGGCAATCATACATTACCAGGGAAGCCCAGGAGCAGAGCGTTGTGTCCTCCTGGAGAGGGGCATGCTGGGAGGTATGGATAATGTAGGATTGCCAGCACCTGTGGGGAGCCAGGTAACTGATAAGAAAGGTGTCACCACAGGTGCTGGCAATCATACATTACCAGGGAAGCCCAGGAGCAGAGCATTGTGTCCTCCTGGAGAGGGGCATGCTGGGAGGTATGGATAATGTAGGATTGCCAGCACCTGTGGGGAGCCAGGTAACTGATAAGAAAAGTGTCACCACAGGTGCTGGCAATCATACATTACCAGGGAAGCCCAGGAACAGAGCATTGTGTCCTCCTGGAGAGGGGCATGCTGGGAGGTATGGATAATGTATGATTGCCAGCACCTGTGAGGAGCTAGGTAACTGATAAGAAAGGTGTCACCACAGGTGCTGGCAATCATACATTACCAGGGAAGCCCAGGAGCAGAGCATTGTGTCCCCCTGGAGAGGGGCATGCTGGGAGTTATGGATAATGTAGGATTGCCAGCACCTGTGAGGAGCTAGGTAACTGATAAGAAAGGTGTCACCACAGGTGCTGGCAATCATACATTACCAGGGAAGCCCAGGAACAGAGCATTGTATCCTCCTGGAGAGGGGCATGCTGGGAGGTATGGATAATGTATGATTGCCAGCACCTGTGGGGAGCTAGGTAATTTATAAGAAAGGTGTCACCACAGGTGCTGACACTCATACATTACCAGGGAAGTCCAGGAGCAGAGAATTGTGTCCTCCTGGAGAGGGGCATGCTGGGAGGTATGGATAATGTATGATTGGCAGCACCTGTGGGGAGCTAGGTAACTGATAAGAAAGGTGTCACCACAGGTGCTGGCAATCATACATTACCAGGGAAGCCCAGGAACAGAGCATTGTGTCCTCTCAATCTTTTCAATCTGATTGGTTGAAAATCTTGTAATTTCTGGGATCAAATGACAATTGACTGTATGATCCCAAAAATGGAAACAGACAAAAATGGTAATTTGGACAAATTGGTTAAATCAATTTATGTTTTTTTTCCCCATTTTCCAGCTTTTGGGAGCAAATGGTTGATTGTAATTTGTTCCCAAACATTACCAGATTTTCGTTGCAACCAGTCATATTGGGGAGATAATCTTATAGCGCGTATCCAGCCTTAGCATTACATATAAACACAATCTACTTCATTTTCAAAATTTCTCAATAGGAAACTTTGTATGCGCTGTGTAAATAACCGGTAATAAATACAAAGAATCGTTATTCATATTTACTTTTTTAAGCTACTGTACGTGAAGTATAAATGAACTAAACTCACTGCCATCTAGTGGTGGAACTGTAGAAAGCATCCTATGGATGGAATGTCTGAGGACGTGTTGTCTGCATTTTATATGCAAAATAAGCTAAATATATGTTATTTCCTCATGTCAGTTTTGCATCCAAAGGACACTATACTGTAATTAACAAAGTCTAGGTGATGATGGCCTTTCACACCGCACCTCGGACCTGGCCAGCAACGGACTGGGTCACTGAATCAGCCCTGGCAATTGTTTATGCGCGTGACCTTTGTTGCGCACGTGAACACACCGGGCATGCGCATATGCACACTGCCTTTCCCGGCTTGCAGGAGAGCGGGGAATAGCGGTTTGTGATGCCCCCTCTCTCCTAGACCTCAGCAGCGCACACAGAGGGCCGGCGGACCTACCACGAGTCCAGCGGCTCTCTCTGTGCGCCGATTGGGAGGCGAAGCCTCCACTTACAAGAAAAGATCAGCCCCTCTGGCATTGGCCAGAAGTGCCAGATGGCCAATGCAGCCCTGGACCCGGGTAATTTGCAGGATGCTGACGCGTGAAAGCACCAAAGCTTATATCCCGGGTCAACCAATGAGGCAATTTGACCCGGTTATAAGAAGGGTTGCATTCTGTACAATGGGCGACCCGGAATTAAAGTGAAAGCACTAGACCTGGGTTGGACCCGGGATTGAGATCCCAGGTCCAACCCTGCTTTGCGTTCTGAAAGGGGTAATACAGTACAGCCATACAGTCTATAAGAACTCATGTGGTGCACTGGAAAACATCATCCGCTGCTTTTACCTCTAGATCACTGGTTCTCAAACTTGCTCCTCAGGACCCCAAACAGCGCATGTTTTCCGGATATCTGGCTATACTGTATAATAGGCATCTTATGACTGGTAATTAGTGGATAATGGTAATTTACTTATTTTAATCAACAAAGTTTACATCGTTAGGGAAAGTCACTGTACCTGACAGATGTTTAACTCTGAGATTGTGTGTTTGTGTTACAGGTGGGCGGACAATTTTAGTGCAATGGGCTGCAAAGAATCAAATAGCCACCAGTTCCAGCACCCATTCCTCCAGGTGAGTGACACCACTAACTCCCTATCATCACTGAATATGAGATTAGGTAATGAGATGCAGACGTACACTGTGACTTCAGTCGCACCGAACAGCCCCTCCCATCGCGTCAGGTCCCACGGAACTTCGCCAAGCTCAAAATGCATATCTTTATAAAAAACAAAAATGTATTGCTTTTTTCACACAGCATACAAAGCAAACACAAATGTTATAGACAGAGTTACTGACTTATATGCGGCCCTCGCCGGGAGAGGGCAGCCTGCTCCAGGAAGTAGGGGGTGGAACTGGTGGGCATGATGCATAAGGGGCGGGCTCACCAAAGAAGCCTTGATTGGGGTCATGGCCACTGCGATCGCATCATCATGCCCCCCCCCCCCCCCCCCCGCTGTAGTATAGGCATTGCACAGAGGGGCCATGATGACTCAATCAGCGGGTCCCCACTGACCTCCCGCCAAGTGGAGATTGGGGCAGTCTGGGGCAAACTTTCAGGGGGCTAGGAGGTGCACCCAATTTTCGGGAGCCTCACAGCCGTTCTGTGGGAGTAGGCAATTACGGTTACAGTCAATGGAAACCAAGGGAGGTATCAAATTATTATAAAAGTAAGAGCCTGGGTAGCAAGTGCTATGATGCTGCAGCTGCAGCTGATCCTTGTGCCAAATTCCACTGTGCCCCATCTGTGACTTTGGAGATGTTGCAGCAGTGTCACCAATGATGGTACTGAGGTGCGGGGCTGGAACTATCCACCCACGCAGGGAACAGAACGGGGTGCATGACCACACCCAGAGGCTGCTTGGTGCAGACAGAGCCTGGGTGGGGCTAAAGCCATCAGACAGACCAGGTGAAGTTGCTGTGAGAGGTCGATGTGCCTGAAGGTCACTGAGGACCAGGGGACTTGCATGGGACACAGTGGACTACCAAGCTCTGTGAATGACCTGTGCTGTGATATAGCTGCCAGGTGGAAGCCTGTGGATTACGTGCAAGGAGCAGGCAAGGCTGAGAGATGCTCTGCGTTGCAGACTAGCTGCCCATGTAGAGAGGGGGCATGCAGTGAGAGAGTTCCCAGCATGGGGTTAGGCTGTTTGATCCTTTCTGTTCATTTATGCTGAATGTTGACAGTAGAGCACCATTGCATTTATCCATACATCCAATGTGATGAAGGAACAGTAACAGTATAATGGACAACAAGGAGACACAATTGATTGGTAATTGGGTGTACCTCGATGTGCCCATTTCCACCGTTTCCCCATACACCGTATATTCCCAGCTTGTCCATCAACCCTACAAAAGCAGCAATAGATTTATTTCCAGAGGTGTTCCAACAGCTGTCATGTGGGCATTTACTATGAATGTGCTACTATACTGTGAAGATGCTGGGTGTGACCATATGTATCTCACTTTACTGAAATCAAAGTGGGGCCTGTTACAAAATGGTGCATTGCAGCAACATAAAGAATAATTGTTAGTTGTTACAGTAAAGTAAAATATGAATCTGACATTTGCGTAAACTCGTACTCGGCACACGCGACGGAGCAGACATCAGAGGCGCCGGCATCAGATACTAAACGTTTTCTGCATCATTAGTAAAATTTACTTTTCTAGGTTCCATGTGTAGCAAATGATGGGGCTTTCTCTGTATTTGTTAACTGTCGGGACCACAATCTCCATATATACAGTATGTAGACAGCAGAGAGGTGCAGAAGGGCAAGTGAGAGCTAGGCACTTGTGGACAGCTGAGGGGTAGGTTCTGGTGGAAAGCTGCAAGGTAGTCCTGGGGAGCAGCTAGGAGGTAGGGCCTGGTGGGTGGCTGAGAGTTAGGCCCTGGTGGACTTCTGGGAGGTAGGGCCTGGTGGGTGGCTGAGAGTTAGGCCCTGGTAGACACCTGGGAAGTAGGGCCTGGTGAGCAGCTGGAAGTTAGGACCTGGTAGACACCTGGGAAGTCGGGCCTGGTGGACAGCTGGGAGTTAGGACCTGGTGGACAGCTGGGAGGTAGGATCTGGTGAGCAGTTGAGAGTCAGGCCCTGGTGGGTGGCTGAGAGTTAGGCCCCGGGAAGCATGTGAGAGGTAGGCCCTGGTGTGTAGCTGGAAGGTAATCCCTGGTTAGAATCTGAGAGGTAGGCCCTCATGGTTGGTTGGGAGTTAGGCCCTGGTGGGCAGCTGGAAGGTAAGTCCTGGTGGGTGGCTGGGAGTTAGGCCCTGGTGGGTAGCTGGGAAGTACAGTAGGCCCTGGTGGGTAGCTGGAAGGTAAGTCCTGGTGGGTGGGTGGCTGGGAGGTAGGCCCTGGTGGGTAGCTGTAAGGTAAGTCCTGGCGAGTGGCTGGGAGGTACTGTAGGCCCTGGTGGACAGCTGGGAGGTACAGTATGCCCTTGTGGGTAGCTGGGCGGTAAGCTCTGCTGGGCATCTGGAAGTTAGGCCCTGGTGGGTAGCTGGAAGGTAAGTCCTGGCGAGTGGCTGGGAGGTACTGTAGGTCCTGGTGGACAGCTGGGAGGTACAGTATGCCCTTGTGGGTAGCTGGTCGGTAAGCTCTGCTGGGCATCTGGAAGTTAGGCCCTGGTGGGTAGCTGGCAGGTAAGCTCTGGTACACAGCTGGAAGGTAGGCCCTGATGGCCGGCTTGGAGGTAGGCTCTGGTGAGCAGCTGGGAGGTAGGCCCTGGTGGCAAGCTGGAAGTTACAGTAGGCCCTGGTGGGTAGCTGGAAGGTCAGCCCTGGTGGGCGGCTGGGAGTTAGGCCCTGGTGGGCGGCTGGGAGTTAGGCCCTGGTGGGCGGCTGGGAGTTAGGCCCTGGTGGGCGGCTGGGAGTTAGGTCCTGGTGGGCAGCTGGGAGGTAGGCCCTGGTGGGTAGCTGGAAGGTAAGTCCTGGCGAGTGGCTGGGAGGTACTGTAGGCCCTGGTGGACAGCTGGGAGGTACAGTATGCCCTTGTGGGTAGCTGGGCGGTAAGCTCTGCTGGGCATCTGGAAGTTAGGCCCTGGTGGGTAGCTGGAAGGTAAGTCCTGGCGAGTGGCTGGGAGGTACTGTAGGTCCTGGTGGACAGCTGGGAGGTACAGTATGCCCTTGTGGGTAGCTGGTCGGTAAGCTCTGCTGGGCATCTGGAAGTTAGGCCCTGGTGGGTAGCTGGCAGGTAAGCTCTGGTACACAGCTGGAAGGTAGGCCCTGATGGCCGGCTTGGAGGTAGGCTCTGGTGAGCAGCTGGGAAGTAGGCCCTGGTGGCAAGCTGGAAGTTACAGTAGGCCCTGGTGGGTAGCTGGAAGGTCAGCCCTGGTGGGCGGCTGGGAGTTAGGCCCTGGTGGGCGGCTGGGAGTTAGGCCCTGGTGGGCGGCTGGGAGTTAGGCCCTGGTGGGTGGCTGGGAGTTAGGTCCTGGTGGGCAGCTGGGAGTTAAGCTCTGGTGGGTAGCTGGGAGTTAGGCCCTGGTGGGTAGCTGGAAGCCCTTGAGGGTAACTGGATGGTAAGTCCTGGTCGTCGGCTATGCCCAGCTGAGCTGCTGAGAGGTAGGCCCTGGTGGGCGGCTGGGAGGTAGGCCATGATGGGTAGCTGATCTGGTCATATCTGTATTTCAGGCAGCGGGCATGTTTTTAGGTGAGCTCTCCTGCCTGGCTGTATTCTACATACTGGTGTTCAAAGACAGGAGATCACCGATACCCACTCTGGAACCTTCTCAGCCCTTCAACTCCCTCCTCTTCCTGCCCCCGGCTCTATGCGACATGACCGGAACCAGCCTCATGTATGTCGGTGAGTGCAGAAATGATATATCGTTACTGTATATTATAAGCGGTACTACAGTAATGTGTATTAACGAGGGGTATTCTGGGGCATGGGAAGTGTGTCTATGCTTATATCATTACATAAGTGATAATGTTATTACTATATCCCAGAAAATATTACACATCTGTCCATTCTCAGCCGCACAAGCTGCCCCCGTAGAATTTCATGGGATCTGTTATATTGTGAGATTTACCACGTCCCGGTATGTTTGTCCCCAGTGCCAATCACCGTCTTCAGAACACCCTGTTCGCAGTACGGCGAGACGCCATGTCCGCAGTGTGGCACGCAAAGCAATACACTTATCAGGTGTTACCAAAAAATATATTGAAAAAAAAAATGATGCAACAACCTATGTCGACCATTTTCATGTCTACCTTTTTGTCCAGTCTACATTTTTGTACCTGTCAATCATAGGCCATATCGCCCCTTTTACGCGTTGAACCTTTCTACCCTACCTTTTGGACCTGTTGACCATATGGGGGCTACCGATATGGGCTGACCCATACCCATGACCCGTACCACTGTGCAGGACCCTTTCATGTTTTCCCTTTACAGTATCTTGCCAGGATAGCAGATATGGGCAGAGCGCCCACCGATGTGTCTGTAGCCCTGCCACAGCGGGAATATTCACCTTTAGTTCTGTGCGCGGAACGTGGGACAAGTACGGTCACTTCTGCCTCAGAGTCCTAATCATATCCCTCCGTCATTTGTTTCAGCGTTAAACATGACCAGCGCGTCCAGCTTCCAGATGCTGAGAGGGGCCGTCATCATATTTACTGGGCTCCTGTCTGTGGCGTTCCTGGGGCGGAAGCTGGAGTGCAGCCAGTGGATTGGAATCTTCGTCACAATCATCGGACTGGTCATTGTGGGCCTGGTGGACTTACTGAACGGCCCCGGCAGTGGGAAGAGTCTCAGCGATGTTATTACAGGTAGAGTCGGCTGTAACTACAGGTGCCGCATTGGGGCATTGGGCCACAGATGTATGGTGTTTTGTGGCTGTCAATGCCCTAGACCAGGGCTGGGCAACTGCGGCCCTCCAGATTTTGATGAACTACACATCCCAGCATGCCTTGCATCAGTTTCACCATGGCCACATAGCAAAACTAATGCAAAGCATCCTGGGATGTGTAGTTCATCAACATCTGGAGGGCCGCAATTGCCCAGCCCTGCCCTAGACTCTGGGCCCTGGGGAAGTGATAAAGTGGAAGTTGATGATACAGCAGCCAACCAGCTCCTAACTGTCATGTTACAGGCTGGGTCTGACAATTTGGTGCTGATTGCCTTGCACTTGATCACTTCTCCATGTTTAATACATCTGCCCATTTATTCCCTATCACATGGTCACAATAGAGGTTTATTGATTTGTCTTTGTCTGGAGGCCAACCTAGAAGTAGTGTGTTTTTGGATCGTGGGAGAAATCTGGAGTACAGCTACACAACAAGGGACTGATTCTGGTTCACTTGCAATAGCAAATTCACTCTCTAATGGACAAAACCATGTGCACTGCAGGTGGGGCAGATGTAACATGTGCAGAGAGAGTTAGATTTGGGTGAGTTATTTTGTTTCTGTGCAGGGTAAATACTGACTGCTTTATTTTTACACTGCAATATAGATATCAGTTTGAAGTACAAACCCCACCCAAATGTAATTCTCTCTGCACATGGTACATCTGCCCCACCTGCAGTGCAGCATGGGGTTGTCCATTAGAGAGTGAATTTGCTTTTGCAAGTGAACCAGAATCAGGCCCCAATTGTACAGAGGAATCACAGTTTACCTCTGGGTTATGTCCCTATACAGGTGACCTCCTCATCGTTATGGCCCAAATTATTGCCTCTGTACAGATGGTCTTGGAGGAGAAATTTGTCTACAAGCATAACGTGCACCCACTCCGGGCAGTGGGCACCGAGGGTGAGTTATAACTTATTGTATTTTCTTTTAGCTGTACCAGAGCCGGTTCGAGGTTTACTAGCGCCCTGAGCACACTGTGATGCCCATTACACATTATGCCACACACCGTGATGCTCATTACACATCATGCCACATACCATGATGCTTATTATACATATGCCACACAAGGTGATACCCAATGGTGCAAATAAGGGTGTGGCCACAAAATACCACATACCGTATTGCCTGATGCACATGACAACACAGTGGTGCAAGCAGGGGGGGGGGGGGTTCTGAGCACCCAGAACCACCCCCCAGGAGTCTTAGGACCCTGATTTGAAAGCTGAGGGTCCCCTCTTTTCATGGGTACAAGAATTGTAAAAATCGGCCCTTGGGAACCGGAGATATCTGACTTCAAAGCAGTGGTCCCCATCCAAGCCTGTTAATTGCTCTTCCCAGTCAGATATTTCAGGTTGTGTCTGACGTAGAGTTTTTCTGAGGGTATATTCCAAAAGCTGGGACTCTCCCCCTTTGAAGAACACTAGTAGATTGTCTCTACTATTCCTAGAACCAGAGATATTAGCCTTCCAGCAGCTGGTTACTGCTCCAGCTCCACACACCTGTTATGTAGTTTTATATTCTCATTGGCAGATTGCTCTGCCTCCTGAACTCTGATCCCCTAGTCCCCAATACTATTTGGTAGGAGGGATTCTGTAGTTTTTAATTCCATTAAAATATAAGAAATCTATTTCTGGGAACTGGAGATATCTGCAGTCAAGCAAGCTGTCCTCCCACCAGAAAATTAGGAATAATAAGCCCACTCCACTATACACCCCTCCTCTGCATATTAAACATCCTCTACCACCCTGGAAGTAATGTATCAGGGCCCCTTCATTCAGCCCAATGCCCCCTTCTCCCAACCCATCTCCCATCATCTGTGCAGTAAAGGGGTAATTAGCAGGGGCGGATTTAGGGATGAGGGCGCCCCTAGGCACAACAATAATATTTACTAAGTAGGACAGTTTACAGGGGCAGTATCTGCATGTCCTATCCATTTACACTCTATTTAAGATGGAATATAGTACAGTACAGTAGATATTTTGCAGTTATTGGTACATTTCGGGCTGACAGTACTATCACAGGCATCCAAGTGCCGCCCCCAAACATGTGCCGCCCCTAGGCACGTGCCTCACGGGAAATTCAGCTCTGGTAATTAGAGGAAATTACTGATCCAGGCCCTACATGCTGAGCGGTTGATATAATACCCCCTACCACCCGCGGGACATCAAAGCTTCCGCTCATAGCACCCCCCACCCCTACCGCTGGAGGATCGGTAGATCGGTAGGGGCCCCAATACATTGCTATGCCCAGGGGTCTACACTGCTGTTGACGCCACCTGTATGTATGTATATATATATATATATATATATATATATATATGCATGTATGTATGTATATATATATATATATATATACTAGGTGATTCATCACGCCCTACGGGCGCTCTTCACACCGTCGTAAGGGGCTGCGCCCCCTTAATTTGTGAACGTTTGTATATGAGAAATATGGTTAGAATTGTATGAAAGATGCCCTGTATTGCAACTTAGGTGTCCGCGAATCGCGGGAGGGGGGGTCGCGGAGGGTGCCGCGAATTGCAGGAGGGGGGGTCGCGGGGGGTGCCGCGAATTGCAGGAGGGGGGGTTGTGGGGGGGTGGATGCTGCGAATCGCGGGAGGGGAGGGATTGCAGAGAATCGCGGGAGGGGGGTCGCGGGGTGGGTTGCCGCAAATCGCGGGAGGGGGGTTACGGGGGCGGGGGTTGCGGCGAATCATGGTAGGGGGGGTCGCGGGGGGTGTGCCGTGAATCACGGGAGGGGGGGTCACGGGGTGGGGTGCCGAGAATCGCGGGGGGGGGGGTGTGTGTGTGTGCCGTGAATCGCGGGAGTGGGGGTTGCGGGGGGGGTGGGGGGGTGTGTGACGCGAATCGCCACAAGAAAAAATCAACACAGAAAGGTCAACACATGTAAATGTTGACATAAGTGTGGCACTTCATTGGTGTCCATGTCGACACATGAGAATGAATATGAAAACATTCAAAAAATGAAAAAAAAAACTTCAAAAACTCATGTCAACCTTTTTCATTGTCGACCATAGCCATGTCAGTGTTTTCCATGTGCAATTTAATTCTGGAGCTGCCGCGAATCGCGGGGGGGTGCCGCGAATTGCGGGAGGGGGGGTCGCGGGGGTGGGTGCCGTGAATCGCGGGAGGGGGGGTTACGGGGCGGGGGTTGCGGCGAATCATGGGAGGGGGGGTCGCGGGGGTGTGCCGTGAATCACGGGGGGGGGGGGTCACGGGGTGGGGTGCCGAGAATCGCGGGGGAGGTGTGTGTGTGTGTGCCGTGAATCGCGGGAGTGGGGGTTGTGGGGGGGGGGGGGGTGTGACGCAAATCGCCACAAGAAAAAATCAACACAGAAAGGTCAACACATGTAAATGTTGACATAAGTGTGGCACTTCATTGGTGTCCATGTCGACACATGAGAATGAATATGAAAATATTAAAAAAATGAAAAAAAAAAACTTCAAAAACTCATGTCAACCTTTTTCATTGTCGACCATAGCCATGTCAGTGTTTTCCATGTGCAATTTAATTCTGGAGCTGCCGCGAATCACGGGGGGTGCCGCGAATTGCGGGAGGGGGGGGGGTCGCGGGGTTGGGTGCCGCGAATCGCGGGAGAGCGGGGTTCACAGGGGTTCCGGTGGGGGGTTGCCGCGAATTGCGGGAGGTGGGGGGTCACGGGGGGTGCCGCGAATCGCGGGAGGGGGGGTTGCGGGGGGGTGTGACGCGAATCGCCACAAGAAAAAATCAACACAGAAAGGTCAACACATGTAAATGTTGACAAAAGTGTGGCACTTCATTGGTGTCCATTGTGACACATGAGAATGAATATGAAAATATTCAAAAAATGACAAAAAAACTTCAAAAACTCATGTCAACCTTTTTCATTGTCGACCATAGCCATGTCAGTGTTTTCCATGTGCAATTTAATTCTGGAGCTGCCGCGAATCACGGGGGGTTGCCGCGAATTGCGGGAGGTGGGGGGTCACGGGGGGTGCCGCGAATCGCGGGAGGGGGGGTTGCGGGGGGGTGTGACGCGAATCGCCACAAGAAAAAATCAACACAGAAAGGTCAACACATGTAAATGTTGACAAAAGTGTGGCACTTCATTGGTGTCCATTGTGACACATGAGAATGAATATGAAAATATTCAAAAAATGACAAAAAAACTTCAAAAACTCATGTCAACCTTTTTCATTGTCGACCATAGCCATGTCAGTGTTTTCCATGTGCAATTTAATTCTGGAGCTGCCGCGAATCACGGGGGGGTGCCGCGAATTGCGGGAGGGGGGGTCGCGGGGGTGGGTGCCGCGAATCGCGGGAGGGCGGGGTTCACAGGGGTTCCGGTGGGGGGTTGCCGCGAATTGCGGGAGGTGGGGGGTCACGGGGGGTGCCGCGAATCGCGGGAGGGGGGGTTGCGGGGGGGTGTGACGCGAATCGCCACAAGAAAAAATCAACACAGAAAGGTCAACACATGTAAATGTTGACATAAGTGAGCCACTTCATTGGTGTCCATGTCGACACATGACAATGAATATGAAAAAATTAAAAATAAATCTTCAAAAACTCATGTCAACCTTTTTCATTGTCGACCATAGCCATGTCAGTGTTTTGCATGTGCCATTTAATCCTGGGGCTGCTGCGAATTGCGGGGGGGGGGTGCCGCGAATTGCGGGAGGGGGGTCGCAGGGGGGGTGCCGCCAATCGTGCAAGGGGGGGTCGCGGGGGGGGTCTTTTTGCCGCGAATCGCGGGAGGGGGGGTCGCGGGGGTGTTTTTGCTGCGAATCGCGGTAGGGGGGGTCGCGGGGGAGCGGGTGTTTTTGCCGCGAATCGCGGGGGGGGGGGGGTTGGGCGTGCGGGGGGGGAGGTTTTGCCGCAAATCGCGTGAGGGGGGCGCTCACCTGGTTGCTGTGGAGTAGCAGTGCTGGGCAACATGGGAAGGCAGTGGGTGTCTGGCTCTGTCTGTGGGCTCACTGGGCTGGTTCTCTGTCACATACCTCCCAACATGACCCTCTCTAGGAGGGACAATGGGGCAGATGTATTAAGCCTGGTGAAGAGATAAACTGGAGATAAAGTGGAAGGAGATAACGCACCAGCCAATCAGATCCCAACTGTCATATTTCAAACACACTTAAACGGGAACAAGTTAACTTCATAACAGACTGCATGGACTATATTTTACATTATAATTATGTATGGTTTGGGAATACTTTTTATCTTCAAAGAACAGGGACCGCCATGGGATCGAGGGTAGCGCCCAGTTATGCTAATTTATTTATGGGTAAGTGGGAGGAGGATTATATTTGGACAAACCACGACTGGGGCGCTAACCTGATCCTATGGCGGCGTTATATAGATGATGTCGTTTTTATATGGAAGGGGTCAGAATCCTCCCTGTCAGAATTCACCACATATCTCAACACAAATGACAGAAACTTAACATTTACCACCAATTACAGCCAGAATAGAGTTGAGTTTCTAGACCTGGAAATATTCATTTATGATCACACAATACACACCAAGACGTTTAGAAAAAATGTAGACGTCAACAGTTATATTCTTAATACAAGCGGACACCATAAACCATGGCTTTCCAACATTCCAAAAGGACAATTTCAACGTGTTAGACGTAATTGTTCCAGACTAGAGGACTATAAGGTACAAGGGACAGAATTAATGACACAATTCACAGAGAAACTTTATGATCAGGAGACAGTCAAACAGGCCTATGAAGATACCATGAAAATGAATAGGGAACAATTACTTACAAAGAAAGTCAATACAGAGCCCGATAAGATGCAAACACAACCACTTTTCATTACACAGTATAACAGGTCGTCAAACCAGATTAAACAGATACTCACAAGACACTGGGATCTCCTGTTAGAGGATCCGGATCTCCAAGAGACATTAGGCACACGACCGAAAATCGTATTTAGGAAAGCCCCAGACATAAAACAGAAGCTAGTTAAAAACCATTTCAAACCGAAGACACTTACCCAAACTACACTGACAAATACGGAACATAAAGGGGGATTCTCTTACTGCGGTAAATGCAGTGCTTGTAAAACCACCAAGAAAAACACCACAAAACAGATAACAACATTTGAATCCCTAGGCAGTGGAACCACATATAAAATTAGTCAAAACCTCTCATGCGAATCCAAAGGGGTGATCTATTTATTGAGATGCCCCTGCGGCCTCGAATATATTGGGAGAACCATCCGGCCCCTAAAATCAAGATTATACGAACACGTAAGGAATATAAAGAGAGGTTTTGAGAGTCACAGTGTATCACTACATTTTAAAGAGAAACATCAGTCTGATCCCACTCATCTTTTCTTTGCGGCCATTGATGCCCCCCTAAAAAATTGGAGAGGGGGTGACCATTGCAATATAATAGACAGAAGGGAACTATATTGGATTTACACACTAAAAACAATGACCCCTAGAGGATTGAATATCGATTTTCATAATAGCCTCATTACACAGAAGTAAAAAAGTAAAAAAGACAATAGATGGGTCCGGCACCAGTAGTAATGATACATCCTGAGTAGCGTAATACATGAGTTAGTACAATCTACCTACCATTGAATAAACACAGACTGCATGGCACCAGTTAATTGATTCAACCTCATATTATTATGACCACACATTCATTATAAATGTTTCATAAAGGAAATAGCGCCTGTCATGTGTCATAGACCCATTTTATTATATTATTATATTTGCACAAAAACCAAATCAATAATGATAGCTGATGATGCCATTAACTACCATCGGATACATCAATTGTAAAAATGTTCATCATCAAGATTTATACTGATGCCCATTCTGATTACAGATGGACCAATAGGTTTGTTTACTGTTAAATTTGTTTAAGATCAATTTCACAGACTGACACTGAATTCGTACCACTTATTATATCGGGTAGAGAAGCAACTAGGACTTGCTACATTTCACGCATGCCCATTTCTACTGACAATGATTATTTGCATGTTTGAACAAATGAACCAATGAGAAAGAAAAGTACCACCCACAGGATGACTATAAATGGAACCTAACTGAAGCACCAATGACTGCACACCATCCTTGAAGAAGGCCTATCCCTGGCTGAAACGCGTTGGATCATACACGCCCATCCACACACGTACCAACCACAGATCTGCAGTGAATATCAACAGTGCCGTAGCATCATTGACAATTGCGGTCACGTGACCCGGAAACAGAGCGCCAACAACGAGACGCCGTGATCAACATCTGAGGACTGAAGACAGGAGTGCTCCCTGGACATCCGACGGGCAAGCGGTACCGGAGCAAATCGGGTGAGTAAGGCTAGGTCCGTAGGAGGGTGAGAGAGGTACAATCAACGGTCCAGTTGGGGCCTCCCTCACCTCCATATAGACCGAAGGCTTCCTGTTCGCTAGAAGCCAGCTGTATCCGGCATCCAGACCCCGGCACCAGCGGCGGCTGAAGCTTCAGGAGGTAAGTAGGTCCGGACACGCCAATAATCACTCGTTTCTCCCTGCACCCACCCGACTCCTCACAGAGCGTCCTCCGGCTCACTGGATACAACATCACCGCACATTGACAGTCATCACAGTTGCGGGACGCCGCACTGTGATTCACACCATCCATCGTCCGGCCAATGTGACACCATCCTGCAGAGCATTATTGTGGACATTATTGGGGTTGTATAGCATCTCATCCCAATCATCAGGCATCATAATATCCCTTAATTGGGATTATCTTCTTTGCTCACTTTGCATTTATTATCGATCAGCCCATTGGATGTAATACTGTTTTCACATATTGCCATTCAGATGGCACTAGCAGTGTGTTGATCATATGCCTTTTAATTCGTTTAATAATTTTTAATTTTTGCATTAATCATGTCACTATGACAGTTATTATTAATCAATTTTTATCGATCATAATCTTACAAGTGTTTTTCTAAATAATAAAATATTTATTGCTCATAAACAAGCACATTTCATTTAATATAGAGCGCAAGGTATAATTTCCTTTAACATTGTTTCCTCGGGAGGGCGGGCACCTCCAATACCTTTGCTGCACTAGAAACATAAGACCTGAGCGCAGTCACTATATCCTTTTTTCAGTTTATATTTCAAACACAGCTGATTGGCTGGTGCGTTAACTCTTCCAAGTTATCTCCACTTTATCTCCAGTTTATCTCTTCTCCAGGCTTAATACATCTGCCCCACAATGCTCTGTTTCTAGACTTCCCCTTAATGTATGATTGCCATCACCTGTTTTAAACAGGTTAATTTCTCAGAAAGGTGTTCAGCACAGATGAAGGCAATCACACATTAAGAGGAAAGTCCAGGAACAGAGCGTTATAGACACAGACACCCACTTTGAGTGACAGATGTAGCCAAATATATAGGAGATATATATATATATATTTTTTTTTATTATTATTATTTATATACATTTGGTCTATCTATAATACTTTAACTGACCCGGCATATACTGGGTCACCTAAGTGTCATCTCCCTGCTTTGCTCCGCCCCTCTGGAAACCCCCTTCTGAAAATCCTGCATTTGCCACTGCAACACATAACGTAATGCCCATTACACACGATGCCACACACTGTAATGCCCATTACACATGATGCCACACACCGTAATGCCCATTACGCATGATGCCACACACTGTAATGCCCATTACACATGATGCCACACACTGTAATGCCCATTACACATGATGCCACACACCATAATGCTCATTACACATGATGCCACACACCATAATGACCATTACACATGATGCCACACACCATAATGCTCATTACACATGATGCCACACACCGTAATGACCATTACACATGATGCCACACACCATAATGCCCATTACACATGATGCCACACATCGTTATGCTCATTACACATGATGCCATACACCGTAATTCCAATTACACATGATGCCACACACCGTAATGACCATTACACATGATGCCACACACCATAATGCCCATTACACATGATGCCACACACCGTAATGCCCATTACACATGATGCCACACACCGTAATGACCATTACACATGATGCCACACACCATAATGCCCATTACACATGATGCCACACATCGTTATGCTCATTACACATGATGCCATACACCGTAATTCCCATTACTCATGATGCCACACACCATAATGCCCATTACATATGATGCCACACATCGTTATGCTCATTACACATGATGCCATACACCGTAATTCCCATTACACATGATGCCACACATCTTAATGCCCATTTCACATGACGCCACACACCACAATGCCCATTACAAATTGTGCCACTTACATTCTCATTGCTAGGAGTTTCTTTCTCAATGCCAGGAGTTTCATGCTCAATGCCGGGGGCTTCATGTTCGATGCCACAGGGGAGTGAGGCTCGCGGTGACAGCCGCTAACCCATGAGAACAGAAGCAGTGTGACAGCCGGGCAGGGAGTGGTGGGCTGTCTTCAGAGCAGGTTCGCGGCTATTAGAAATCTCACTCCGGCCCAGGTCCAGGCATGTTGTGGAGCAAAATGGCCGTGCCCTTTACAGGTGGTGGCTCCTATGGGTCGTGTCTGGTGTCGGCCCTGAACTGGACATCGGATGTAGCACATGATATTACTAGAAAGGGACTTAAAGGCCGAAACATTCGGTTACGGTATAAATGGTAAACAATGTCTAAGTTGACATCTACTAGATCGACCACTTCTGGTCCACAGTGACTTGGTCGACGCCTTGAAATGGTCGGCGTAACCAAGGTTGACATTGACAAAAGGTTGACACAAGCTCATGGTTGACATAGACATGGTCGACCTGAATAAGGTGGATAAATTCTGATAATAGCCCTGTGTGCAGTAGTCATAGATGTTCTATGGGACGCTACTTGGCATTACACTGATTTGATGCACAAACACCAATGTGGGTGAAATGCTCCCCGTATTGTTTGTTGCATCATTTTATTTTGCTTCAAGGAGAGAACCAGCAAAACACAGCACTAAAAGTTTATACTGTATTCTGAAAACTTATTTTAGTGATACTAATGCACTTACACAACTTGGCCACTGGGAGTGCTGTTTACATTGACCAAACAGTGTCACATCTTGCAGAAGTCCCTCTCAGCATGCGCAGATGGACACCAGGATTATAAACCCAGAAATCTAGTGACCCGCGCTGATCACAAAGCGCAGCTCTTATCTGGAGAGCTTCCCTTTGTGTTACTATGTATGTTTGTTAACACATATGTAATTAGCATCAGCGCGATATGTGGTGGACCACAAGTGCCCACAACCTGTTAACATGACATTTACAGTAGAAGGTGATAGATACTCTATCTTTCTCCAAGTAAATAAAATAGAGATGTACTAAAGTGGAGAATTGCCTGAATCAATCATCTTGTAGCTATCAGTTATCTAGTGCATTTTCCAAAATGACACTGATTGGTTGCTAGGGGAAACATCTCCACCTGCCCACTTTAGAAGGTCTGACACATCTCCCCCTAAATCCAGTAACTAAGCTGCTAAGTGGGTGGAGAGGATCTGCTCAAACTGGTCATTGGTCATGTTACTCACCACTGTGCATGTCGTCTACAGGTCTGTTCGGCTTCGTCATCCTCACCTTACTGCTGATCCCCTTCTACTACATTCCAGCCAGCAACTTCAGCAACACCGACCGTGGGGTTCTGGAAGACTCCCTTGATGCCTTCTGCCAAATGGGCAACCAGCCGCTTATCATCGTGGCCTTGTTGGGTAACATCAGCAGCATTGCCTTCTTCAACTTTGCTGGCATCAGCGTGACAAAAGAAATCAGTGCCACCACCAGGATGGTGCTGGACAGCCTTAGAACAGTGGTCATTTGGATAGTCAGCCTGGCAGTGGGGTGGGAGAAGTTCCACGCTCTTCAGATTCTTGGCTTCGTCATCCTTCTGCTGGGAACCGCCCTTTACAATGGACTTCACAAGCCCCTGATGTGCGGGCGATGTAAAGAAGAGAGTGCAGAGACTCAGAGCCTCCTACAGGGTGATCGGGCGCCCATCAACTCTGACAGCTAATGCCCAAACTGACGCTCTCTATTGGGTGTGGCTCATCTGTTGCACTATATTGGTGGCCAGCTGTCCTGGACAAGCCTGCACCATGGGTGGTATTCCCGGCAAGTTCAGCATGAATTCTGAGTTTTCAAGTCAAGCACATAATGGGCGATTCTCTATCGTTTTTGGGATTTTTTTTAAACAAAATATTTAAGTTTAGCCATTTTAGAAATGGAAACGTAAAAAATGTGGAACAGTCTAGCCTAGTCCAGAAGATAAAGGACTTTAAGTTATTATAGTATAATGCAATTATATTTTTATGGACCTAATAAATGATAAGTACAGATGTCTCCAGCCTCACCTTACCCGCGAGTATTCGCAATCACTAGTGTGTCCGTGGACAAGGGCGTGTGCTGCGTTGGACCCGCGACCCATAGAACGCATGGTGTATATGCTCCCATGAACAAGGCGATTGGTCGCGGGTAAGATGAGGCTGCAGTATGTTGATGACCCTATAGAATGCACAAAGGTTAGTGGTTATCGTACACATTTATATACAGTACAGGTGTGTCCTCTCTTACTGGGTGACCATATGGTGCGAGACGTCCGCCGCAGCTCTCCGCGCTCTGATAGGAGTAGCGACTGTGGGTTTGCATCTTATTTGCAGCCGCTCATAGTGTATTAGAGACCCTGGGCTACGACTTTACCCACACAGGTATTGGGTTTACACACATACAAAAGGCGTGCTTCAGTGCTTCAGTTTTAGACTCACTGGGACGTCACTTACATGACATCCGCACCCACCCCAAATTTGACCACACCCCACCAAGTTAAAAGTGAGTCTAGACTGACTTTTATCTACGAACAGGAAAAAAATAATTTGATGTTCAGCATTTGATTCACCAGTGCAGACGCCTGCGAGGGGATGTCTAACCGTACACATCCCCTCACATGCAAATGCGGGGAAGGGCGGCCCTTAGTCCAGGCGGCGTTTACCTGTACGCATGGCTGCAAACATACGCAGCCTAACCTAGAGATCTGAATCAGGCCCAAAGTTGCAGATAATGTACAACGGGACGATTGCACAACAGATGTACTAACGTCGCACGAGCTGACCGGTGTAATGTATCTGATTTTTCACTTCTGTGTGTAGGAAATCTGCAAATAAGAAAACAGATGAGTGAAAATGGCGCTTGGCGTGGCAGAGCCGCACGGGAGATGGCGGGCCGACAGCAGCTGTTTGGTGTGACTGAAGTATGAAAGAGCACAACCATAAATAGATTGTGATTGTTGTACATACACAGAGGCGTAGGTTACACAACAGGGACATGGCACAAACACTGACACACCGTGTAATAATACGTTATAAGTGCCTGTTATTTTACACATCTTACCGCGATAGACATTGTTTTTTTTATAATTTTTGTATAAGATAAGGAGGAATGTCATAAAAAGATCAATCATTTGTTTCCTGATCAGTTTTCTGTTATTATTTATATTATTATTATTAGTAGTAGAATTTTTATGTGCATGGCATCATTAAGGGGCCGATACAGCTCTTTACTGAGGGCTGCAAATTTTGCAGCCTTGCAGATAATTGGAGGACTGCACATGTGCACGGTCTGCAGTGAGCATGCAATTGCCCTACTTGTGGCCACAGCAAGTGACGGCCTGTGACCCCAGTGTTTTCTGGGAGTGCCGTGGAAAAACGCAAGTGGGCCCAATTGGGAGAGGGAACCACTGTTGCTATCAGTGCCCCCAATCTCCCCATGGCCATTGAAGCCCCGAGTAAGTCTTGACTTATGTGGTGCTGCACATGGGGGGGGGGGGGGGGGGGGGAGGGGGGGACTCATTCAATGGTGAGTGCTTTTGAATTGATTTCCTGCTCTTCGCACGGCTGCAAAGCCATATGCAGTCATGTTCAGTGGCGGGAGTTCACTCTGGCAGAGAGGGGGCTACCTGACCGCAGGGCTGCAAAAGCTGCAGCCCTGCAATCAGGTCTGAATCACTCCCTAGTATCTGTAGCAGATTACATGGAAAAATACAATCCATAGACAGACATCCGAGGGGAGGACAAGATCAATCTGTGAGATGCTACAGCAACTGAGTGTCGGATATTAAAAGTAGCAGTCAATGACTATGTGTCCTAGGAGGGGAGCACACAGAACCAGAGTCACTGATTGTGAGAGCAATGGAGACAAAGATGATAAAGGGTATAACTGGGAGGTGGTGAGGTGAGAGGACTGCAGGTGTGAGATAATAAATGGGAGGTGGTGTAGGAGGAGATGAGGCATGATGATTGCAGCAGGTGTGAGTTATTAGCTAGGAGGTGGTGTAGGAGGAGATGAGGCAGGAGGACTGCAGGAGTGAGTTAATAAGTGGGAGGTGGTGTAGGAGGAGGTGAGGCAGGAGGACAGTAGGTGTGAGTTATTAGCTAGGAGGTGGTGTAGGAGGAGATGAGGCAGGAGGACTGCAGGAGTGTGTTAATAACTGGGAGGTAGTGTAGGAGGAGATGAGTTGGGAGGACTGCAGATGTGAGATAATAACTGGGAGGTAGTGTAGGAGGAGATGAGTTGGGAGGACTGCAGGTGTGAGATAATAACTGGGAGGTGGTGTAGAAGGAGATGAGGCAGGAGGACTGCAGGTGGGTGTTAATAACTGGGAGGTAGTGTAGGAGGAGATGAGTTGGGATGACTGCAGATGTGAGATAATAACTGGGAGGTAGTGTAGGAGGAGATGAGTTGGGAGGACTGCAGGATCGAGATAATAACTGGGAGGTGGTGTAGAAGGAGATGAGGCAGGAGGACTGCAGGAGTGAGTTAATAACTGGGAGGTGTAGGAGGAGGTGAGGCAGGAGGACTGCAGGTGTGAAATAATAACTGGGAGGTGGTGTAGGAGGAGATGACTTAACAGTATCTGATAGGTGTGATTGGGCACGCCATGTATGAAATAATGAAGACTAGTCGGCAGTTCACTGTAAGAAGGCAGAGTGAAACCTTTGCCATAATGTCATCAGACCACCCGACCGTGGAGGTAAGCTCATCATGGCCATAGTCACATCGGAAGACGGGATATCCAAGTACATGGAAAAATACAATCCATAGACAGACATCCGAGGGGAGGACAAGATCAATCTGTGAGATGCTACAGCAACTGAGTGTCGGATATTAAAAGTAGCAGTCAATGACTATGTGTCCTAGGAGGGGAGCACACAGAACCAGAGTCACTGATTGTGAGAGCAATGGAGACAAAGATGATAAAGGGTATAACTGGGAGGTGGTGAGGTGAGAGGACTGCAGGTGTGAGATAATAACTGGGAGGTGGTGTAGGAGGAGATGAGGCAGGAGGATTGCAGCAGGTGTGAGTTATTAGCTAGGAGGTGGTGTAGGAGGAGATGAGGCAGGAGGACTGCAGGAGTGAGTTAATAAGTGGGAGGTGGTGTAGGAGGAGGTGAGGCAGGAGGACAGTAGGTGTGAGTTATTAGCTAGGAGGTGGTGTAGGAGGAGATGAGGCAGGAGGACTGCAGGAGTGTGTTAATAACTGGGAGGTAGTGTAGGAGGAGATGAGTTGGGAGGACTGCAGATGTGAGATAATAACTGGGAGGTAGTGTAGGAGGAGATGAGTTGGGAGGACTGCAGGTGTGAGATAATAACTGGATGGTGGTGTAGAAGGAGATGAGGCAGGAGGACTGCAGGTGGGTGTTAATAACTGGGAGGTAGTGTAGGAGGAGATGAGTTGGGAGGACTGCAGATGTGAAATAATAACTGGGAGGTAGTGTAGGAGGAGATGAGTTGGGAGGACTGCAGGTGTGAGATAATAACCGGGAGGTGGTGTAGAAGGAGATGAGGCAGGAGGACTGCAGGAGTGAGTTAATAACTGGGAGGTGTAGGAGGAGGTGAGGCAGGAGGACTGCAGGTGTGAAATAATAACTGGGAGGTGGTGTAGGAGGAGATGACTTAACAGTATCTGATAGGTGTGATTGGGCACGCCATGTATGAAATAATGAAGACTAATCGGCAGTTCACTGTAAGAAGGCAGAGTGAAACCTTTGCCATAATGTCACCAGACCACCCGACCGTGGAGGTAAGCTCATCATGGCCATAGTCACATCGGAAGACGGGATATCCAAGTGCAGATAATTGCTATGATGCCCCTCCCCCTCTCTGTTGAACCCCCGCACCCAAACGCATCCCCTTTATACACATGCACTGTTGTACGTCACATGTAATCATGGCTACATTATGCAGATCACAAGGCTTCCGATGACATCTTGGCTTTTACATGTTTTACATTTATTTATAGATTGGGGGACGTTTGGCCGTAACCCCCAGAATTACTGCTATAGACGCAATGTCTAGGACCTATAATTATTATTTACTGCAGGAGGGCAATCAGTTTTAATGATCTTATTGTTACAGCGTACGGCAGGGTACGTTCCCGGGGTTTGAACATGTACATAATTGCACATGCACTAACCCAACCATTGGGGACGGGGACGAATTCAGTCCGTAATGAACGGGTCTCAATCGGCTCTTTGGTTCTATCCCACTGCACCAATCGGGACATTGTGAAGCTAGCTAGAAAACATGGCAAAGCAGTCACATGATTTAACACAGGACAACAGGCTTTGGTGTAGCGCCATTCCTAATTTTGCTTTGTGCACAAGCACAGAGAGCAAATAAAATGAAATATTGCCAACGTTGAAATGTGTTGGGTGCAACAACAGCAGGGACCGGACTCATCCTCGTTGCTGCCTCCGCTCACGTTTTATACTCCATTTACTCTCGTTATTGTTGGAGCCTCGAACGCTCTTCCCCTGGTCTCCTGTTACTACACTGCACTGAGCATGCTCTAGTGAGTCCCTAGTGTTAGGTCTGTGCAGGAAGGAACCTGATGACTTAGGGGGAGATTCTGGTATGTTCGATCCGTTGCATAAACGGGGACTGATGTCTATGGCCTCCGCAGGCGCATAATCCTTTATGCGCATGTCTTTACTGCGGGCGCCCTCTGAGACTTGCATAGTCTCCGTGGCACTCGCAGCGGGGGGGATGCGTTCAGGAGGCAGGCAGAAGGGAGTTTGCACATGAACGCCCTGCATTTTCTGGGCGAACCCACGGAAATGCTGAGTGCGCCCAGGAAACCACTGTGCGTCCCCTTGCAAACGGGGGTGGCCACCTGCCTTCCGGAGGCGGTCGGCTGCCATCACTGGGTGTCAGCTGCCCGCCCTGTTCTCGGAGTAGAATGCCGCTAATCTATGTCACCAGAGAGTGACTTAGAACAGCGGGCGCTACAGAAATCATTCGATGGCCGGCGACCATCAAATGATTTTGGGTAGCCACACAAGGCTGCGAATGTAAAACATCCATTTGCAGCGTTGCGGGAACAATCGGGGGCTGGCGGAGGGGGGCTTTCGCACGGGAGCCGAGCGAAGTAACATGGCTGGCAAATCAGCAAACTAACGCTTCTTTGTGAGCCAACCAGAATCAGGACCTCAGTTCCTTCCGCCACTGTCTGAGCGAGAAGTGTGACACTGCGGAGCGGATCCTGGCGCGATCTCACCGGAGAGTATCAGACTGCACGGCCTTGCAGTCTGTCACCACTACATGAGTCCCTGTCACTAGTACCGGAGAGTATTAGACTGCACGGCCTTGCAGTCTGTCACCACTACACGAGTCATTGTCACTGGTACCGGAGAGTATTAGACTGCACGGCCGTGCAGTCTGTCACCACTACACGAGTCATTGTCACTGGTACCGGAGAGTATCGGACTGCACGGCCTTGCAGTCTGTCACCACTACATGAGTCACTGTCACTAGTACCGGAGAGTATCAGACTGCACGGCCTTGCAGTCTGTCACCACTACATGAGTCACTGTCACTAGTACCGGAGAGTATCAGACTGCACGGCCTTGCAGTCTGTCACCACTACATGAGTCACTGTCATATATCCGGCGCATTACACTTAGTACAAGCCGCTGCATAGTCACTGTCCCTAGTACTGGAGAGTATCAGACTGCACGGCCGTGCAGTCTGTCACCACTACATGAGTCACTGTCATATACCCGGCGCATTACACTTAGTACAAGCCGCTGCATAGTCACTGTCACTAGTACCGGAGAGTATCAGACTACACGGCTGTGCAGTCTGTCACCACTACATGAGTCCCTGTCACTAGTACCGGAGAGTATCAGACTGCACGGCCTTGCAGTCTGTCACCACTACATGAGTCACTGTCACTAGTACCGGAGAGTATCAGACTGCACGGCTGTGCAGTCTGTCACCACTACTTAAGTCACTGTCATATACCCGGCACATTACACTTATGCCCCTTTCAGACCGCACTTTTAAAACGGTAAATTGCCGTTTTTTTACCGTTTTAAAACGGTAATGTGTGCGGTCTGAAAGGTCCAGTCCCACTTAACCGGTTAGAAAATGCCGTTTTTTCTAACCGGTTAAAATGCAGGGTCCTACCCGTTTCTGAACCGGTATTTTAGCGCAAAAATCGGCTCAGAAACGGTATTTAGGACCCAGCCAATGAGCTGGGTCCTAAATTCAGCACAGTGAATACTTAATGAGCGCTCATTAAGTATTCACAGCACTGGAGCCCCCCCCCCGCGCGTGTCGACGCCCCCCGCGCGCGTGTCGACGCCCCCCCGCGCGTGTCGACGCCCCCCCCGCGTGTCGACCCCCCGCGCGTGTCGGCGCCCCCCCCCCCGTGTCGACTTACCCCGTGCCGGTATCTCCGTTGTGGTTCCCGGCACTGCAGCTCAGTATGCTCGGAAAGCACTTATGAAAAAAGTGTCTTTCAGAAAATGGCTGCCCCCCATACGGAAGACAGTTTTTTTAAACAGGGTTTCCTATGGGGCAGCCATTTTCTGGAAGACACTTTTTTCATAAGTGCTTTCCGAGCATACTGAGCTGCAGTCCACAACGGAGGTACCGGCACGGGGTAAGTCGACACGGGGGGGGCGCCGACACGCGGAGTGGGGTGGGGGGGCGTCGACACGCGCGGGGGGCGTCGACATGCGCGGGGGGGGCGTCGACATGCTCTCGGTCGACACGCGAGGGGGGGGGGGGGGGAGCTGCACGGAGGGGAGGGCTGAAGGCTGCACTGGCTTTGACCCTGTATTTGGAAAGTTTCCAAAAACGGGTCTGCCAGTGTCAAAAAATCGGCACTTAAACGGTAATATACCGTTTAAGTGCTGCGGTGTGAAAGGGGTTTTATCTGGCAGACCCGTTTTTGGAAACGTTTCCAAATACAGGGTCAAAGCCAGTTATGCGGTCTGAAAGCAGCATTAGTACAAGCCACTGCATAGTCACTGTCACTAGTACCGGAGAGTATCAGACTGCACGGCCGTGCAGTCTGTCACCACTACATGAGTCCCAGTCATATACCCGGCGCATTACACTTAGTATAAGCTGCTGCATAGTCACTGCCTCTGCCTAGCTGTGTATGTGTGGATCCTTGTGCTGCTGCAGATCCTCTTCTATCTTCTACTACTGTTGTCATCTAATCACTTAATAAACCCACGTTCTGATTACTCTGTTGTGCGGATTAACATCATCCAAACACCGCAACACTCTGCCGGCAGTTATTATATTGGGATATTGTTATTTGTGTGGTGATAGTCTCCAGTGTTACTGCCTGATATCCAGTGTCGGCGGCCCGTCTCGCGTTACCCGGAGATGAAAGGCAGATGACCTTATTATATATTCCGTCTCACATTTATCATTCAGCCTGATAAACACTTTCCCCAATGTGAAGGCTCCTGTGTGCTGCAGCTCAGTGTGAAATTAACGGAGATAATCTGGGGTTTAGGTTTCCCAGCTGAGAAATAATTGGCCGGGACGTGGGAATTAGATCCTGGATGTTTCCAGACGGCTTTTGTCAGAATGAAAGGTTTGTATTGCACGTTCCGCCTCCGTGGTTTGCATGCAACCTGAAGCTCTGTTTATAGGAAAATGTTCGGAGAGTTAACAAGGAACGCGGGCGCTTGTCTGCGTGTGCGTATTCATGATGTGACAGTCTGTCATATAAGTTACACGCTAAACACTAGTGGTGATCTGTCATCCTACGCTGTCGCTAAACAACGGTGTAACTTTTTAAAGTTTGCATGCAGAGTTAATAGTGGCTGCTTTTGCATGTAGCATGTTGCATGCTTCAGGCACTATTATATTCTCCCACCACGCTGTAGTGGATGGTTGGGTATGAAATACCACCCGTGGGCACATGTCAGCTAAAAATAAATGTGAAAAACTCAAGTCAACCTTTTTACTGTCGACTTAATACTTATGTCGACCTTCCCAACCCTGTTGATCCTTAGAAATGTTGACTATTTCAGGTGTCTAACTAAGCTCTGTCAACCTCCACTAGTCATTCCAATGTATGTCTACCTTCATTGATGGTTCCACGTACCGATGGTCACGCCTTCTTTATTGTTCCATGAACCTCAGGCCACTAAGAGCCCAGGGGCGGGGCTTCGTGGTGTCAGGAGGCAGGGATAGGCTCCATGTCCTGATACATTGGGGAAAAAAAAGTAACTCTGTATCCTCGATGGTGGCAAAAAAATCTGGTTGTCTCCCATCTATGGTAAAAGTAATCACCATTGGTTATAGACCATCGATGATTTGAAATCATCGTACTTGTTTACTAGCACGGCGCACATCGCATCGCATACCATAAGGCATACGATAGTATGCGATGCAATGCGATGTTAGCCGATGTTATACAATTGTAAATTACTAATGGGTGTTTTCAATGTTAAATGTGCCCCCTATGAGATAAATAATTGTATAAGCACCGTAATGGGTGCTTACAATGTTAAATGCACCCCTACGCCACCGCCACTATCAACGCCAACCCGAAGCGTGGCGAGCGCAGCGAGCCCGCGAGGGGTGGCGGTACGCGTCCTCTGACCTTTTCATACCCCCACTATCCACGTTGGCATGGAGTTGATTTTATATAGTGTGGCGAGCGCAGGGAGCCACCGAGCCCGAAGCATGGCGAGGGGAAGCGGAATACATGTAAAGTATTGCGCCTCCCCTCGCGGGGCTCGCTGCGCTTGCCACGCTTCAAGGTCGGTGGCTCACTGCGCTCGCCACACTATATAAAATCAACTCCACGCCGACGTGGATAGTGGGGGTATGAAATGGTCGGAGGACGCGTACCGCCGCCCCACGCGGGCTCGCTGCGCTTGCCACGCTTCGGGTTGGCGTTGATAGTGGCGGTGGCGTGGGGGTGCATTTAACATTGTACAATTAAAAATTGTATAGGGGGACCATTTAACATTGAAAAAACCCATTAGGGTGCTTATACAATTTAAAATCGCATCGTATTGCATTGTATGCCATTGTATGCCATATACAATGGTATACAATTTTAAATTGAATACGATGCCATACGACTGAATATCGTGGGCGCCGTGCTAGGAAACAAGTACCGAAATCATTAACAATCAATAACGAAGGATGGGGCTGAAATGAAAATCTGAATGTCAAAAAATGTTTCTAAATTAAAAAATGGCCACTTACACCAGGCGCTGTGAATATCACCATGTCACATGGTTTCGGAATCCGTACTGGCTTAATGCACCTCTAACCGCAGCCTATGTGAGATCTTCTGTGTCGGCAATGAAAGTATATGGCGGAAAGACGCCTCAGGCGCACCCCTGGTGACATTAAATGTCCTTTATTATTTTTGACATTTTTGGTCTCTACAAAAAGCAGAAAACATTAGTACAGTAGTAGTAACAGAACAGCAGTAAGATTTAGGTGACACGGACAGTGATAAAGATCTACTGTAGGTCCTGCCAGGTAAGTGGAACGCAGCTGCAGCAGCACGGGTGGGTTCTATTGCATATTCAAAAGGTGCAGATTAAGATGTAGCGGTTTCACTTGTGTCCAATCAGGAGGCCTCACTGCAGAAAGAGAGGTAATGTAATTATTCTAGTGAAATGATATTTCATTTAATTAGACGCGTTTCTCTCACAGGTGGTACATTGGAGGGACTGCAATGGGCTAAGCAGCAAACAAATTTGTGGTCCACTGTCACTACATTGTAAAAATAACTGGTTAATGACATGGTTAATACATTATATAATGTTGTATTTTACAGCTACAGTGATTAACTGTGAACTGTTCACCGCAGACGCGTTTCGCATCAAAGGAAGATTGTAAAGCTGCAAATTGAGCGGTCTTTGAGTTTCAAAATACATTCTTGTGTTTAGAGTCACAACACTGTCCATTGCTTACACAATGTTGTCACTAGATGAGTGCATTGTACAGATAGTTCACATCTGAAACTAACTGTAGAACACATGATGAAATTTCTTTTTCCTCTGTTCCACCACAAGACACGTTTACAAAGGACAAATGACCGACAGAAGACGGATAACCAGACGGACAGTTACGTCATTGATCGAGAATTGCCCTGTGCCAGAATGCCGCTATGACACATTTCACGCCAATGATCTAAACACGGTCACAAAACTTACCCGACTTCAGCTTTGAACCTCTTTAAAGCCTCTTCGGCCACCAGTTCTCCGAAATTTGGGTCCTCCAATCGAACATTGCCAGGAACACTGAAGGTGAAGGGCTCAGAGTCAAAAAGTTTGACGGTCACAGCGGTCTCAGACGGAGTCGCCCCACTGCCGGAATATGCCTGTAATAAGGACACAGCATTCAACCTCACCAAGAAACAGAGTTGGAATGCAAATACACAAACACACACACACACAATTACACGATAGGGTTCATTTTTGTTGGGAGCCAATGAACCTATTAGTATTTTCTTGGATTTCAGGAGGAAACCGGAGCACCTGAAGGAAACCCACACAGGTACGGGGAGATAAAGTCCTACTAGACTAAAATACAAAAAAAAAGGTATCCATTTGAACCTTCTAACTTGGATACCCATCTGGCAGGGTGAGGACGTCACGGTGGGGCAGAAGATATAAACTGTCACCTAAAAACTACCAACCAATCAAATGTAAACCAAGATCTGCACCAATAACAAATCACCAGCCAAGAACATTGCAGGGCGGAAGAGAGGAACAAAAGAGGCTGATCGCCAGCCTCTAAAAACCCTAAGATTCTACTAAACCATTGCTATACGATGCTTAATTCCTCCCACAGGCTCTGAGGTTGAACCCACTCCATTTTTATTGAATCACTTTGGGGGTAATTCAGTCCTTCTGGCTAGGCAAGGTGGCGTTAACATGTTCACTAGCCTCCGAATAAATGCAGCCTAGAGAGCAGATCTGAATTACCCTCTATGTCTGGGTAACACTTTTATTCCACCATAATCAGATTTGTGTCTTTATTGTGTGGCTCAGGTTTTATTTCCTACGTTTTCTGTGCATCCGGTTCCTCAGTTTAGGTCAATGAAAACTTCTACTCACCGTAGAGACTTGGAGAACTCCATTGCTATCACTCTGGGTGATGTTGGCCAACTTGGAGACCCAACCAAAGTTCTTGCTTAAGTCCTCTAAAAGGCTGGTGGTGTTCAGCATCTTCTCGCGGAACTCCTGCAGGATGTCCTCGTACTCTTTGGTGAATTTCTCCGCCATGCGCAGCGAATCCTGGTAGTTCTCCTGTAACTTTTCCTGCATCAGATTTTTCCCAGAACAGTCTAAAGAAGGCAGAGATGTTTCACTGTCATTATGACCATCATGACCGATTTCTTATCTTATCTTCATATTCCCTTCAGACCATCATCATCATCAGTACTAATATAACCATTATCAACACCATTGACATTATTTTCACTATGCTCAGTGGCAGATTCAGGGGGGGCACCTGGGCACATGCCCCCCTGTCATTTATTTTGTAGCTGAGGATCAGGGCTTTCCAACGAGCCCAGCCCCGTGTCTCTAGCCCCCCGGGAACCGGAGATATCGCCTGGCAAACCTGTAACGTTTTTTCCCCATAGGATAATATGGGACCCGTCAATTCCGACCCCCACCCGGTTCCGACGGCTGCCAGTTCCCGACCTGGGACACAGAAGCTTGTGGTTGATATCATTTAATTTCAAATCGCTGGGCCTTCAATATGATACCAGGCTGGTCCAAATCGGTCAATCGGTTCCAGAGATATTGCGTGTAAACCGATTTTTTTTTTTAAATGTAATTTCATGGCTGTTCATGATTTTGAGGGCAGATTACTCTGGAACCAAACGTTCCAATTTCACTGGACCAAAATCATTCAAAGCCCACTCAAAAGTTCTTCAATATAATACTTGTCTCATGTAAATGGGTCAGTTGGTTCCGAAGATATAGCCGGTTAAATGAGATAACTGGTTAAAGGGTGGGAGGGGTGGTTTTCTCTCCCCCTCACACCAGAAAATGCAGGGACTAGGCTGGTGTAAAAGGGGCCAACCTGGGAATGCATTTTCTGGTGTGAAAGGGGTATTATTTCAAATAGCCGGGACCTGCAGTGCTCTGAATACAGCCAGGCTCTGCCACTGTCAGTGGCTATCACTTCTGCCTGGCGGCGGCTGTCCCCCATTTACCATGAGCATGTATTCCCCCTTGGCAATGAGCATGTAATCCCACATGGCAACAAGCATGGAACCTCTGGCAATGAGCATGGAACCCTTGGCAATGAGCATGTAGATAAGCAGCACTTATGTAGCATAATTTTTAATAGGCATTATGGTGTTTGGCATAACACATAATGGACATCATGCCGTGTAATTTAACATGTAATGTAAATGTTTAATGCGAGCCTTTGGTGGACAATGTCCCTGTTTATGAAGTGTATTGGAAATTTTGGCTTAATCTGTGTGGCATTATGTGAATTCTTGCTCAATCCATGTGGCATTATGTGAATTTTGTCTCAATCCGTGTGGCATTATGTGAATTTTTTCCCAATCTGTGTGGCATTATGTAAATTTTGGCTCAATCCGTGTGGCATTATGTGAATTTTGGCTCAATCCGTATGGCATTTTATGCATTTGGCTCAATCCGTGTGGCATTATGTGAATTTTGACACAATCCATTTGGCATTATGTGAATTTTGGCTCAATCCGTGTGGCATTATGTCAATTTTGGCTAATTCCATTTGGCATCATGTGTAAGGGGCAAGTATAATGGGGTCTAGTATTTTGTTGCATAATGTGTAGAAGTTGTATATGGTGTTGACACGCCCCCTGTTGAGTGGCCACACACCCTTTTCTGGCGCGCCTTTGGTGCGTGCACAACTACATCCTTCACTTTTGTCGCAATGGTGGGCCTGCGTACTTTAAATGCCAGGGCCTATTTTTAATTCCATTCCCACCCTCTCCTGCCGCTCTCTTAGCATGTACACTGGCACAACTAACACCGCCCCTCCCCCACCCAAACCCTTTTTTATCATGGTGCCCCCCCTGTCATTTTATCCTGGATCCGCCCCTGACTATGCTCAAATATTATCATCATCATCCCCACAAGACATTAATCGGACTCTGCACCGACATTCTCACAATCATTGAATTCCCCGCCATTACCATTACGATCGCACCGCTCCAGATCTGTATCTTGGAACTCACCGATTGCCAGGATTTCCTTGCACTTCTCACAGCTGTCTCTCATCTTCAAGCAGCCGGCAGAATTGCGCCTGAGTTCCCGGCAGACGACTTTGTCATCCGTGGAGTTACTTGTACCTAAAAAAAAAAAGTTAAAGGGGCGAGAGAGCGAAATTTTTAAAAAATTTAAATTGTCCAGGGGAAAGAACTTCACAAATGAACCAATTTCAGGAGAAGCACATAAGTGTGTTTCACAAATCCCTGCAGCGCTCGCCCTCATAATATATACAGATGGCTTGCTCAATGTTGATGCTGTGTATAGGTATATAATTATTAAGACCCTGGTGGGGTTGCGATGCAGCTGGATACCATTAGAATGAATGGGATTGGCTTCCATTCACTTCCGTGCATAGTGTAGCGTGGTATATGGTCGTTCGGCCCACACATGGCTAGGTCAACAGTGAAAAGGTCAACCTTGCAACCACGTCGACCTAAGCCATGTTGACCTTCAGTAGTCGACCCAATGCATCAGGGCTGCCATCAGGAATTTTGGGGCCCGGGACTCATTTCCAGTACGGGCCCTGGCCCCCCCTCCTTACTTGAATTACCATAACCCAGCTCCTGCTTCCCCATCTCCTCTCCCACTGACCTGCAGCCCGGAGGTCCAGAGCACAGGTTTCTTCAACTCGTGGTTGCCAGCGGCCAATTAAAATGCAGCACTGGCTGGTGAGCCAATCAGAGCTCGCTTACCGGCAGCCAAACTGAATGGCTGCCAGTTTGCAAACTCTGATTGGCTCAAAAGTCAGTGCAGCATTTTAATTGGGCGCCAGTGTCCTGGGCTGAATAAGCCTGCGCTCTCGGGCCTGCTTTATTCAGGCAGTCAGGGAGGTTGCAGTGGGCAAAATGAGCTGCCCGGGCCCTTCCAGAGGGTGGGGCCCGGGATAGCTGTACCGACAGCACCCCCCTATTGTCGGCCGTGCAATGCATGTCAACCTAACATTGATCGACCCATTGACCTATCCCTGTGTAGCGTACGCTAAGCAAACACTACTCTATGTCACGTGTTGTATGCCACGATGCGCAACTACATCTGTGTTTATTAATGAAGGGGTCTGCTTACAAAGCATTTGAGTGGATGGAGATATAGTATTAGCCGATCAGCTCCTAAATGCCATGTTACAGGCTGTGTTTGAAAAATGGCAGTTAGGAGATTGCTGTTATTTTATCTCCATCTGCTTTATTGCTCTCCAGGACCCCAGGACAAATTTGCACTGCTCCGATCTACCTCTTCCGTCCGTCTGCGGCCCCTGCTGTAGTAACTGGTGGTGCTTCTCCAGGATTTTGTGAGCCGCTTCAAAGAGCGATTCGAAGTTTCCAGTGAAAAACGGATCAAAGAGCGGTGAGCGTTCCTTGCGGGAGGAGTAGGACGGGAAGCTGAACCTCTGGAAGGGGAATGGGTTCCACTGGGGAGCATTGAACCCGCCCTGGAATGGGCTGCTAAAGAGGGGTTTCATTTGGGCAAAGGCCTTGATGCTGTCTTGGAAGAGCTCGTCCACGCTGTCCTCCACAATGCTGTAGCCATCCTCTAGGTCCTCCAGCGCCATGTGCTGCTGCTCATCCTGCTTGGTCAGGGTGTCGATTTTTTCTCCATTGACCCAAACGGAGAATGGGGAAGAGCGGTTTAGGAAGTCTTCAAACTGGGAACAGAGGAAAGGAGACAGTTGTTGTATTTTCTCATATCCTACAGACATACCTAATATTTTACACATGGAAACCCTACACTGACATAGACATGGGGTGGCCATACCGGCCCTCGGGAGTGACAAACATTTCATGTTTTCAGGACCATCTTTGGATTTGTAGAACGTGTCTGTTTGGAATGAATGCAGCACATATTTGAAAATGTGACAGTTAGTAATGACACCTGTGCACCAGCTAGGTGATCTGGGCAATGTGACAGTTAGTAATGACTACACCTGTGCACCAGCTAGGTGATTTGGGCAATGTGACAGTTAGTAATGACTACACCTGTGCACCAGCTAGGTGATCTGGGCAATGTGACAGTTAGTAATGACTACATCTGTGCACTAGCTAGGAGATCTGGGAAATGTGACAGTTACTAATGACTACACCTGTGCACCAGCTAGGTGGTCTGGGAAATGTGACAGTTAGTAATGACTACACCTGTGCACCAGCTAGGTGATCTTTGAGATGTGACAGAGTAACTACTACACCTGTGCACCAGCTAGGTGGTCTGGGAAATGTGACAGTTAGTAATGACTACACCTGTGCACCAGCAAGGTGATCTTTGAGATGTGACAGAGTAACTACTACACCTGTGCACCAGCTAGGTGGTCTGGGAGATGTGACAGTAATGACTGCACCTGTGCCTGCCCTGCTCATATTTGAAAATGTGACAGTTAGTAATGACTACACCTGTGCACCAGCTAGGTGATCTGGGCAATGTGACAGTTAGTAATGAGTACACATGTGCACCAGCTAGGTGATCTGGGCAATGTGACAGCTAGTAATGACTACACCTGTGCGCCATCTAGGTGATCTGGGAAATGTGACAGTTAGTAATGACTACACCTGTGTACCAGCTAGGTGATCCGGGCAATGTGACAGTTAGTAATGACTGCAGCTGTGCACCAGCTAGGTGATCGGGCAATGTGACAGTTAGTAATGACTACACCTGTGCACCAGCTAGGTGGTCTGGGAAATGTGACAGTTAGTAATGACTACACCTGTGCACCAGCTAGGTGGTCTGGGAATGTGACAGTTAGTAATGACTACACCTGTGCACCAGCTAGGTGGTCTGGGAATGTAACAGTTAGTAATGACTACACCTGTGCACCAGATAGGTGATCTGGGCAATGTGACAGTTAGTAATGACTACACCTGTGCACCAGCTAGGTGATCTGGGCAATATGACAGTTTGTAATGACTACATCTGTGCACCAGCTAGGTGATCTGGGAAATGTGACAGTTAGTAATGACTACATCTGTGCACCAGCTAGGTGGTCTGGGAAATGTGTAGATAGTAATGACTACACCTGTGCACCAGCTAGGTGGTCTTTGAGATGTGACAGACTAATGACTACACCCGTGCACCAGCTAGGTGGTCTGGGAGATGTGACAGTAATGACTGCACCCGTGCACCAGCTAGGTGGTCTGGGAGATGTGACATTAATGACTGCACCTGTGCCCCAACTAGGTGGTCAGGGACTGTTAGTAGATCTCAATAACCAGTTAGGCCTGCCCTGCTCTGTGATGTCAAGGGAATATTGGTCATTATGATAAGTATAGTGTTGGTACACACTGGGGCAAGGAACATTACTATTATTTATTATTATTATTATTATTATTATTATTATTATTATTATTATTATTAATAAAATAACAATAATATCATCAATTATTGAGCAAATATGTATTGTAAATATAGGTTTGTGATACTCATGTTTACTGTGTTCATATGGTACACAGGGGCATTATACTGGGAACACTGGGATGGTAAGGTAAGCTGGCTGAGGGCTTATTGCATTAAATGACATGTCAGAGACGTATGTGGAGGTCACCCATAGACACAGCAGTAACGGGCATCAAGATTACCATCTGCATTCTTTGGTTACATGGCGTCATAGAGCAACGGAAGTTCAAAATAATAATAATAATAATAATAATAATAATAATAATAATAATAATAATAATAATAATAATAATAATATATTCATATTTACTAAGGAGACCAGCTTACAAGACCACTCTGCACATGCCCAACCTGTCCTACCTATCCAGCTGGCGTGCGGTGGAGTGAAAATATTTTGTGGTTACTGGGTTTGATAAATGACAGTTAGGAGCTGGTTGGTTCATTATCTCTCTCTCCACGCCTTAGTACATCTGACCCACCGTGAGAAGATATTTTCTGGGGCTTTGTTCAACCCTATTCCCAGGTAGATTTCGGACATTCTCCATTCTTACTGACATCTAAACGCCCCCATCCGTGTGATTTGGGCCATTCCTATCCAATTCTGAGGCATTGGTTCCGAGGAATCGGATGAAAAGGACCCAAATAACATGTGTTTTACCTGCGATTCTGATCCAATGTGGTCCGTGGGCATCGGATCAGACCCGGATATCGTCACTGCGGTACCAAGGATCCAATCGGATCCCGCAGCCAGGAAAGGATCGCAGAGGATAGATTGTATGCACATGGACGGCATATGATGTATTGTATGCGATTCTGCCACCCTGGAGCTGCCAGGTGAGATGGCGTGGTATCACGTGCGAGGTACGTTAGGCGGTGCCTCTCTTAAGTCGAGGGGGCCTTCAGACTACATACAGCATTACATTGTAATATAAGTTACTGTAAGGGAAGGGAGATCGATGCCGCAAGCTAAACATCATGAAACCATCAGAGAGTAAATCACCTGGCGACCGACCAGCCCAGAGCCGCTTCTGCAGGTCTTAGAGTAGAACCTGACACACGTCTGCTTTAAGCAGGGTTTACACTCCTCCCACAGCGCCAGGACAGTCTCATTGCAGACTTCCTGCGATCCGGCCAGTTGCTGCTCCGATTCTAATGCTTGTTTTAGGGCATCCTGGAAATAAAGAAAGAGAAATCAGTAGGTGTGCCAATGAAAACCACAGCAACTATGATGTCCTCACTAACACATCACTCATCTCCTGATATACTCTGTGCTGCTGGGGACCCTGCTCCTCCCACTATATAACTCTCAGTCTGTGGCTTCCTGCTGCCCCATTCCTTTCCTCACATCATGTCACTGCCCCTGTCACATGCAGCCCTGTCCTCACTGACACATCCCTCATCTCCTGATATACTCTGTGCTGCTGGGGACCCTGCCCCTCCCACTATATAACTCTCAGTATGTGGCTTCCTGCTGCCTCCATTCCCCCTCACATCCTGTCACTGCCCCTGTCACATGCAGCCCTGTCCTCACTGACACATCCCTCATCTCCTGATATACTCTGTGCTGCTGGGGACCCTGCTCCTCCCACTATATAACTCTCAGTCTGTGGCTTCCTGCTGCCCCCATTCCCCTCCTCACATCATGTCACTGCCCCGTCACATGCAGCCCTGTCCTCACTGACACATCCCTCATCTCCTGATATACTCTGTGCTGCTGGGGACCCTGCTCCTCCCACTATATAACTCTCAGTCTGTGGCTTCCTGCTGCCCCCATTCCCCTCCTCACATCATGTCACTGCCCCTGTCACATGCAGCCATGTCCTCACTGACACATCACTCATCTCCTGATATATTCTGTGGTGCTGGGATCCTGCTCCTCCCACTATATAACTCTCAGCCTGTGGCTTCCTGCTGCCCCCATTCCCCTCCTCACATCATGTCACTGCCCCGTCACATGCAGCCCTGTCCTCACTGACACATCCCTCATCTCCTGATATACTCTGTGCTGCTGGGGACCCTGCTCCTCCCACTATATAACTCTCAGTCTGTGGCTTCCTGCTGCCCCATTCCTTTCCTCACATCATGTCACTGCCCCTGTCACATGCAGCCCTGTCCTCACTGACACATCCCTCATCTCCTGATATACTCTGTGCTGCTGGGGACCCTGCCCCTCCCACTATATAACTCTCAGTATGTGGCTTCCTGCTGCCTCCATTCCCCCTCACATCCTGTCACTGCCCCTGTCACATGCAGCCCTGTCCTCACTGACACATCCCTCATCTCCTGATATACTGTGTGCTGCTGGGGACCCTGCTCCTCCCACTATATAACTCTCAGTCTGTGGCTTCCTGCTGCCCCCATTCCCCTCCTCACATCATGTCACTGCCCCGTCACATGCAGCCCTGTCCTCACTGACACATCCCTCATCTCCTGATATACTCTGTGCTGCTGGGGACCCTGCTCCTCCCACTATATAACTCTCAGTCTGTGGCTTCCTGCTGCCCCCATTCCCCTCCTCACATCATGTCACTGCCCCTGTCACATGCAGCCATGTCCTCACTGACACATTACTCATCTCCTGATATATTCTGTGGTGCTGGGATCCTGCTCCTCCCACTATATAACTCTCAGCCTGTGGCTTCCTGCTGCCCCCATTCCCCTCCTCACATCATGTCACTGCCCCTGTCACATGCAGCCCTGTCCTCACTGACACATCCCTCATCTCCTGATACACTCTGTGCTGCTGGGGACCCTGCTCCTCCCACTATATAACTCTCAGTCTGTGGCTTCCTGCTGCCTCCATTCCCCTCCTCACATCATGTCACTGCCCCTGTCACATGCAGCCCTGTCCTCACTGACACATCACTCATCTCCTGATATACTCTGTGCTGCTGGGGACCCTGCTCCTCCCACTATATAACTCTCAGTCTGTGGCTTCCTGCTGCCTCCATTCCCCTCCTCACATCATGTCACTGCCCCGTCACATGCAGCCCTGTCCTCACTGACACATCACTCATCTCCTGATATACTCTGTGCTGCTGGGGATCCTGCTCCTCCCACTATATAACTCTCAGTCTGTGGCTTCCTGATGCCTCCATTCCCCTCCTCACATCATGTCACTGCCCCTGTCACATGCAGCCCTGTCCTCACTGACACATCACTCATCTCCTGATATACTCTGTGCTGCTGGGGATCCTGCTCCTCCCACTATATAACTCTCAGTCTGTGACTTCCTGCTGCCTCCATTCCCCTCCTCACATCATGTCACTGCCCCTGTCACATGCAGCCCTGTCCTCACTGACACATCACTCATCTCCTGATATACTCTGTGCTGCTGGGGACCCAGCTCCTCCCACTATATAACTTTCAGTCTGTGGCTTCCTGATGCCTCCATTCCCCTCCTCACATCATGTCACTGCCCCTGTCACATGCAGCCCTGTCCTCACTGACACATCACTCATCTCCTGATATACTCTGTGCTGCTGGGGACCCAGCTCCTCCCACTATATAACTCTCAGTCTGTGGCTTCCTGCTGCCTCCATTCCCCTCCTCACATCATGTCACTGCTCCTGTCACATGCAGCCCTGTCCTCACTGACACATCACCCATCTCCTGATATACTCTGTGCTGCTGGGGACCCACTATATAACTCTCTATAATGGTTTTATCTTATTACTACTACCACCTGGAAGTAATACTCAGTCCTTATGTTGTTACTAAATGAAAACAAATGAGATGATAAGGTGGGAGAGTGACCTCCTTGTTCTTCTTGGTCTCCTCCAGCGTGCGTACTATCTCTTGATGCTCTTTTCCTGTTTTGTCCATGATGATCTTCATTTGCCTGACCCCGTTCAGAGCATTCTCGAACTGCGCGGTGATGTATTTACTCCCTTCCTCCGAGATTTCTGCAAAGAGAAATGTGGGAGGTCAGCCGTCATATATGCCAACCGTGGCCTCCAATATCACATCTAGGATTGGTGTAAGACACGAAGAAGCCTCAACCCTTCCCTGCACAATGTCACTACTAGACTATACTAGTATTGTTGTCGATGGAGGAAGGGCCATAATCACTGCACTTGTTTCACTGTGACTGGCAGCCCGACCTGCCATTCACTCAAGGCAGTCCCATTGGGAGGTGTTCCCTCCTTTCGGGATGCCTCTCTATGCGCAGCAGGATTTTGAGCATGTGCAGTGCTGCAGATGATACTGCATATACGTCGGACCCGGGACCCTGAATAGCAGCCCATAGAGGCTGGGGCCAGCGGATGCACAGTATGTAAGAAGCTTTACTGGGGCTCTACTTAGTGTATACTGTATAAGGGGCTCTACCTGGTGCAGTGTGTCTAAGAGAATCTACCTAGTGTATTGTGTACAAGTGGCACTGTGTGGTGTAATGTGAATAACGGACACTACTGTGTGGTGTAATGTGAATAATGGATACTACGTTGTGGTGTAATGTGAATAACGGACACTACTGTGTGGTGTAATGTGAATAACGGACACTACTGTGTGGTGTAATGTGAATATCGGACACTACAGTGTGGTGACGGACACTACTGTGTGGTGTAATGTGAATATCGGACACTACAGTGTGATGTAATGTGAATAACGGACACTACTGTGTGGTGTAATGTGAATAATGGACACTACTTTTGTGGTGTAATGTGAATAACAGACACTACTGTTTGGTGTAACGTAAATAACGGACAATACTGTGTGGTGTAATGTGAATAATGGACACTACTGTGTGGTGTAATGTGAATAACAGACACTACTGTGTGGTGTAACATGAATAACGGACACTACTGTGTGGTGTAATGTGAATAACGGACACTACTGTGTGGTGTTATGTGAAGTACAGTCACTACTGTGTGGTGTAATGTGAATAACGGACACTACTGTGTGGTGTAATGTGAATATCGGACACTACAGTGTGGTGTAAATTGAATAACGGACACTATGTGGTGTAATGTGAATAACGGACACTACTGTGTGGTGTAATGTGAATAATGGACACTACTTTTGTGGTGTAACGTGAATAACGGACACTACTGTGTGGTGTTATGTGAATAATGGACACTACTGTGTGGTGTAATGTGAATAACACACTACTGTGTGGTGTAACATGGATAACGGACACTACTGTATGGTGTAATGTGAATAACGGACACTACTGTGTGGTGTTATGTGAAGTACAGTCATTACTGTGTGGTGTAATGTGAATAACGGACACTACTGTGTGGTGTAATGTGAATAATGGACATTACTGTGTGGTGTCATGTGAATATCGGACACTACAGTGTGGTGTAATGTGAATAACGGACACTACTGTGTGGTGTAATGTGAAGTACAGTCACTACTGTGCAGTGTAATGTGAAGAACAGTCACTACTGTGTGGTGTAATGTGAATAACAGACACGTCTGTGTGGTGTAATGTGAATAACTTGCACTACGGTGTGGTGTAATGTGAATAACGGACACTACTGTGTGGTGTATTGTGAATAACGGACACGACTGTGTGGTGTAACGTGAATAATGGACACTACTGTGTGGTGTAACGTGAATAATGGACACTACTGTGTGGTGTAATTTGAAGTACAGTCACTACTGTGTGGTGTAAAGTGAATAACGGACACTACTGTGTGGTGTGGTGTAATGTGAAGTATAGTCACTACTGTGTGGTGTATTGTGAATAATGGACACTAATGTGTGGTGTAATGTGACGAACGGACACTACTGTGCGGTGTAATGTGAATAACTGACACTACTATGTGGTGTAATGTGAATAACAGACACGTCTGTGTGGTGTAATGTGAATAACTGACACGTCTGTGTGGTGTAATATGAATAACGGACACTACTGTGTGGTGTATTGCAAATAACGGACACTACTGTGTGGTGTAACGTGAATAAGGGACACTACTGTGAGGTGTAATCTGAATAATGGACACTACTGTGTCGTGTAATGTGAATAATGGACACTATTGTGTGGTGTGGTGTAATGTGAAGTACAGTCACTACTGTGTGGTGTAATGTGAATAACAGGCACTACTGTGTGATGTAACGTGAATAACGGACACTACTGTGTGGTGTGATGTGGTGTAATGTGAAGTATAGTCACTACTGTGTGGTGTATTGTGAATAATGGACACTAATGTGTGGTGTAATGTGACGAACGGACACTACTGTGCGGTGTAATGTGAATAACTGACACTACTATGTGGTGTAATGTGAATAACAGACACGTCTGTGTGGTGTAATGTGAATAACTGACACTACTGTGTGGTGTAATATGAATAACGGACACTACTGTGTGGTGTATTGCAAATAACGGACACTACTGTGTGGTGTAACGTGAATAAGGGACACTACTGTGAGGTGTAATCTGAATAATGGACACTACTGTGTCGTGTAATGTGAATAATGGACACTATTGTGTGGTGTGGTGTAATGTGAAGTACAGTCACTACTGTGTGGTGTAATGTGAATAACAGGCACTACTGTGTGATGTAACGTGAATAACGGACACTACTGTGTGGTGTGATGTGGTGTAATGTGAAGTATAGTCACTACTGTGTGGTGTATTGTGAATAATGAACACTACTGTGTGGTATAATGTGAATAATGGACACTACTGTGTGGTGTAATGTAATAATATATAGCCAAAACTCACCCCATGAAGCCATACACATACATTTTTGACACGCGCCTTCTGTACTGTCCCTATTTTGAAGGCCCACACAGACTCACGTTTCAGGCTCTCTGGAGAAAGCAGGGACTCGCTGATGGAGAACAGGACAAGCAGCGGCAGGAGGGCGGCAGGACTGGTCCTCATCGTGTAATCTGGGAGGAGAGAGACGTATAATAACAGGTTACCGTGAGTGTGATGTAGCAGCCCTATCCCAGGCCCGGTAGCGTCAGCATGTGCTCGATAGGTCGACAGTCAATAGATTGACTGCTATTGGTCTACAGTCAAAAGGGGTGACGGACGCGTTCTCGACAGTCATTTACCCGACGTCGGGACAGTCGGCATCCCGACAGTCATTTACCCAACGTCGGGATCCCGACTGTCAAAACGCCGACAGCCGGGTGCCTGACGGCCACCCACTATTTTCCCTCGTGGGGGTCCACGACCCCCATAGAGGGAGAATAGAATAGGTGGCTCGCTACGCTCGCCACCGTGCCCGCAAGGGGCTTTTTTGCTCTCGCCATGCTGTCTGAGTCCGGGCAGTCGGGATCACGACATCGGGCTAATGACTGTCGGGATCCCGACTGTCGGAGCCCCATACCACACCTGTCAAAAGGTCGACACATGAAAAAGTTTTTCACGCATTAGGTCAGCATGGTCAAAAGGTTGACACAAGCAATTAAAAAGCAAACAAAAAGCAGCGCTGTACCTTTAAAAAATTTTTTGGATGATCGTTACAATAAATTTATTAGCAATAAAAATAGACTAGAGGTAAACATTCAATTCATAAAAACAATGACAATTAATCCCACTTCCATATTTAGCAGCACTTATAGGGATAGTCCGTTCCTATTAATGCCAAACAGTACTGATTGTGATATGATAATTACCACTGATGTGTCAGTCTCATTTGGTAAATGGTAGGGTCCATAGGTCCAAGTGGTCGGCCCAGAGATGGCACAAATTACCGGTCCACTGGAAAGATGTTGAGGTCCCAATTAACCGTAATCATCAGCAGTCACCTAAAGGGTCACCCAAAATCTTTCTTCAAACCCTCCATTTCTCTACGGTTAATTGGGACCTCAACATCTTTCCAGTGGAGCGGTAATTTGTGCCATCTCTGGGCCGACCACTTGGACCTATGGACCCTACCATTTACCAAATGAGACTGACACATCAGGAGTGGTAATTATCATATCACAATCAGTACTGTCTGGCATTAATAGGAACGGACTATCCCTATAAGTGCTGCTAAATGTGGAAGTGGGATTAATTGTCATTGTTTTTATGAATTGAATGTTTACCTCTAGTCTATTTTTATTGCTAATAAATTTATTGTAAAGATCATCCAATATTCTGGGAAATTTTTTTTTAAAGGTACAGCGCTGCTTTTTCTTTGCTTTTTCCTGTACACCACTCACAGGAGTAACTAACCTGTTTTCAAGCAGCTGCTAGGAGATCACTCAGTACAAGTCCCAACTCCAGTTGGTTCTCACCACCCTTTCTTTTTTGACACAAGCAATTGCATGAAAACTGTTGACATGAGTTTTTCATGTTTTTTTCTTTTAAAGGTGTTTTTTTCATACTTATCTATCCAAGTGGACATAGAGCATCGACCTTCTTTGTGTTGACCTAAATGTACAGATCACACAGGTCACTTAGGGCCTTATTTTGGTTCATTCTTTCTGACAAAATCCTTCTTAGATGGACAAAACCATGTGCACTGCAGGGGGGCAGATGTAACATGTGCAGAGAGAATTAGATTTGGGTGAGTTATTTTGTTTCTGTGCAGGGAAAATACTGACTGCTTTATTTTTACACTGCAATATCATACCTCCCAACTGTCACGATTTTAGAGGGACAGTCCCGATTTTCGGGGTCCTGTCCCGCTGTCCCACCCGCGGCAGGCATTGTCCCGCTGCGGGGGGGTGACAGTTGGGAGACCCCCAATCTAGTAGAATAGACGCTGTGCGCATGCGCACAGCGTCTATTCTCGTATGAAAATGAGGTCGCGGCCAATTAGCATAAGCCGCGCCCTCATTTGCATACGCCCGCCCCTTTTCGCCGCGCGAGTGTCCCTATTTCATATGGACAGAAGTTGGGAGGTATGCAATATAGATCTCACTTTGAAGTAAAAACCCACCCAAATCTAATTCTCTCTGCACAAGTAACACCTGCCCCACCTGCAGTGCACATGGTTTTGCCCATCTAAGAAGGATTTTGTCAGAAAGAATGAACCAAAATAAGGCCCTTAGAGTCACTGTGGCTTCTAATTAATCATCATTAATGGTCTTAAAGCGCCAAACTGCACTCGCAGACCCTCATGGCATTTCCTGGAGGGTCCCGGATTTGGGGGGACAGAGCTGGACAGCCTCCTCTCATTGTATAACGTATACAGTGCTGGTCACAGACATATCACGTCAGCTGATTGCCGATACATCTTCAGATACATCAGCAGACCACCCGTACACTTGTGGGGAGGTTGGCGTCGCAGCTGAGCGGGCAAATTTAAATGCCCATCCAGCCGGTTGCCCTGACTAACATGTCGGTGTGGCGATTGGTAAGTGTGTATAATTACCAGCCTTTACTTTATCTCTCTCCCAGGCTTATACCTGTTGATCTCATAATCAACCCATGATGTATTTATTCCCTTAAAAAGGAGATGTCAGTGTAATGGGCCCGATACTCGGCTCAGCGCTGCCGATTATCAAAAGACAGGTGGTCCCCTGCGAATGGAGCATGTGAATGCTCGCAGCACAGTCAGCAGGCCTGAATTGGACCCAATATCCTGGCCAAGTATTGTGACTATTTCATAGAACAAACAGAGGACAAATCCCCGACAGACAGACAGGACTGTACCTCCGGATGCTCTAGTACAATACTAATATTTACTTATGGAAGCAGTGAGACATACATGCTGGAAATGGGCATGCTTGTTATTCTAGTCCGGATTAACGCTAAGTGCTGTATAACAGTTACACACCCACCTGGCCCAATAAATGTCACAGCTTGTGGATGTTGTGTAACAGCTTCCCAGAAACTTATACAATACTCTCACTATAATAATAACCAGAGGAAAAGTCCAGTCATTAGCACCTGAGGAACTCATTGCTTCCAGTGAGCCAGTGCTTGGCAGCAAGGCTAATCTGTGCGGACGAGGGCAGGGGGCTGGAAACCAGGCATTTGTTTCCCAAGTGTTTAGACTTTTTATTGTGAAATCTTTCCACTAAAATCCCCCCCAACCCCCAACCCCCTGCTGGGACCGGATTCCATCCTCATCTGTTCTCCCTGGGGCCAGCATTGACCTTGTACAGTATCACAGTCTGTGCACTGGTGAGGATTTGTTGTGTCAGACCCACCCTGGTGTGCTTTCATTATTCCTGGAGTAATATTATTATCATCATCTTTTACAGAAGGGATCTTATAGTACTACAACGGCGGTTTCCTTTTGTAATAACATGGTAACAACCAATGAATGTGTATTACCAACACCATCAATATTTCGTGGCCCTGTCCAGTGAGGTCCTGCGTCCATTCCGACACCTCCCAGCACCCCCAGAAAGACTCCTGGCCGAGAACCTGGAAGTCCTGACATCACAAAGGACAGCTTAAATCGGGAGAGCTGTCCTTTGTGATATGTGTCACATATGCACGTACATAAGCTATTAATATCTACAGTATGCGGTAAGTTACAGATTATACCGCATCATGGATGCGATGCTTAGTACAGTACATCCCCCCGAATACTTTAAGGGTAGTTTGTGAAATGTAAAACTATAAAGCCAGCGGGACCCATCACAGAGGCATGTAAGGGAAGGGTTCATCCAAACAAGAAAAAAGAGATTCCCCCAGCGCACTGCGATGGGCGAGAGAGAGACGTACGTCCTACATGATCATAGCAATGCAGAGATATCCATTACATATAAAGTGTTTCTGCTCTGTGTGTTCTATGGTACTTTGGTGTACTGCTTTGGTGATTCTATGGTACTTTGCCGTACTGCTTTTGCGGTTCTATGGTACTTTGGCGTACTGCTTTGGTGGTTCTATGGTACTTTGGCGTACTGCTTTGGCAGTTCTATGGTACTTTGGCGTACTGCTTTGGCAGTTCTATGGTACTTTGGCGTACTGCTTTGGTGATTCTATGGTACTTTGGTGTACTGCTTTGGTGGTTCTATGGTACTTTGGTGTACTGCTTTGGCGGTTCTATGGTACTTTGGTGTACTGCTTTGGTGGTTCTATGGTACTTTGGTGTACTGCTTTGGCGGTTCTATGGTACTTTGGTGTACTGCTTCGATGGTTCTATGGTACTTTGCCGTACTGCTTTGGTGGTTCTATGGTACTTTGGCGTACTGCTTTGGCGGTTCTATGGTACATTGACGTACTGCTTTGGCAGTTACAGTATATGGTACTTTGGTGTACTGCTTTGGTGGTTCTTTGGTACTTTGTCGTACTGCCGTGGTGGTTCTATGGTACTTTGGTGTACTGCTTTGGCAGTTACAGTATATGGTACTTTGGTGTACTGCTTTGGTGGTTCTATGGTACTTTGCCGTACTGCTTTGATGGAACTATGGTACTTTGGTGTACTGCTTTGGCGGTTCTATGGTACTTTGTCATACTGCCGTGGTGGTTCTATGGTACGTTTTGAGAGGCAACTGAAGCCCAGATGGGGATGCTCCTAATCCCCCAAATCTCTGAACACTTTGTAGCCTTTCTGTAGTACACTGTAGGGTGTTAATCTTTGGTGATCATTAAATACTAGATTACCAAATACTATAATAGAAATTTCGGTGTACGTGCCAGAATGAGAAAAAAATGGGGATCATTAAATGTGGTATCCTGGAATGCAGCGTACAACGGTCTGGTAACAATCATAGGGGATCACCAGACCGCTGCCACTTCTTGCTGTCAGTATACAAGGTGCAATATGTGCTGTGTGCATTTTGTACTAGATCATATCACATCTAGGGGATGACAGCTAAACACCGCCAGTCCGAACGCCCGCCCCCTCCTGGTGACCAAATTCCCTCACTACCATGCAAGGCGATGTGTATGTAAACACATCCTCTCACATGCAACCGAACAAGAGAGCAATCATTCGATATTTGCTGTGCATCAAAGGATTTTTCTCGGTAATAAAAGTCAGTGTAAACATTTTGTGATGTCAGCCGCCTGCTCTAGCATGAGAAGTACCGCCTGCTCTAGTATGAGAAGTACCGCCTAATCTAGCATGAGAAGTACCGCCTGCTCTAGTATGAAAAGTACCGCCTGCTTTAGTATGAGGAGTACCGCCTGCTCTAGTATGAGAAGTACCGCCTGCTCTAGTATGAGAATTACCGCCTGCTCTAGTATGAGAAGTACCGCCTGATCTAGTATGAGAAGTAACACCTGATCTAGTATGAGAAGTACCGCCTGCTCTAGTATGAGAAGTACCGCCTAATCTAGCATGAGAAGTACCGCCTGCTCTAGTATGAAAAGTACCGCCTGCTTTAGTATGAGGAGTACCGCCTGCTCTAGTATGAGAAGTACCGCCTGCTCTAGTATGAGAATTACCGCCTGCTCTAGTATGAGAAGTACCGCCTGCTCTAGTATGGTAAGTAACGCCTGATCTAGTATGAGAAGTACCGCCTGATCAAGAATGAGAAGTACCGCCTGATCTAGCATGAGGAGTACCGCCTGATCTAGTATGAGAAGTACCGCCTGATCTAGTATGAGAAGTACCGCCTGATCTAGTATGAGAAGTACCGCCTGCTCTAGCATGAGAAGTACCGCCTGCTCTAGTATGAGAAGTACCGCCTGCTCTAGCATGAGAAGTACCGCCTGCTCTAGTATGAGAAGTACCGCCTAATCTAGCATGAGAAAAACCGCCTGATCTAGTATGAAAAGTACCGCCTGCTCTAGCATGCGAAGTACCGCCTGCTCTAGCATGCGAAGTACCGCCTGATCTAGTATGAGAAGTACCGCCTGCTCTAGCATGAGAAGTACCGCCTGCTCTAGTATGAGAAGTACCGCCTAATCTAGCATGAGAAAAACCGCCTGATCTAGTATGAGAAGTACCGCCTGCTCTAGTATGAGAAGTACCGCCTGCTTTAGTATGAGGAGTACCGCCTGCTCTAGTATGAGAATTACCACCTGCTCTAGTATGAGAAGTACCGCCTGCTCTAGTATGGTAAGTAACGCCTGATCTAGTATGAGAAGTACCGCCTGATCAAGAATGAGAAGTACCGCCTGATCTAGCATAAGGAGTACTGCCTGATCTAGTATGAGAAGTACCGCCTGATCTAGTATGAGAAGTACCGCCTGATCTAGTATGAGAAGTACTGCCTGCTCTAGCATGAGAAGTACCGCCTGCTCTAGCATGCGAAGTACCGCCTGCTCTAGTATGAGAAGTACCGCCTGCTCTAGTATGAGAAGTACCGCCTGATCTAGTATGAGAAGTAACACCTGATCTAGTATGAGGAGTACCGCCTGATCTAGTATGAGAAGTACCGCCTGATCGAGTATGAAAAGTACAGCCTGCTCTAGCATTAGAAGTACCGCCTGCTCTAGTATGAGAAGTACCGCCTGATCTAGTATGAGAAGTACGGCCTGCTCTAGTATGAGAAGTACCGCCTGATCTAGTAGGAGAAGTACCGCCTGCTCTAGTATGAGAAGTACCGCCTGCTCTAGTATGAGAAGTACCGCCTAATCTAGTATGAGGAGTACCGCCTGATCTAGTATGAGAAGTACCGCCTGATCTAGTATGAGAGGTACCGCCTGATCTAGTATGAGAAGTACCGCCTGATCAAGTATGAGAAGTACCGCCTGATCTAGTATGTGAAGTACAGCCTGCTCTAGTATGAGAAGTACCGCCTGCTCTAGTATGAGAAGTACCGCCTGCTCTAGTATGAGAAGTACCGCCTGCTCTAGTATGAGAAGTACCGCCTGATCTGGTATGAGAAGTACCACCTGCTCTAGCATGAGAAGTACCGCCTGATCTAGTATGAGAAGTACCGCCTGCTCTAGTATGAGAAGTACCTCCTGCTCTAGTATGAGAAATTCCGCCTGATCTAGTATGAGAAGTACCGCCTGATCTAGCATGAGAAGTACCGCCTGATCTAGAATGAGAAGTACCGCCTGCTCTCGTATGAGAAGTTCCGCCTGATCTAGTATGAGAAGTACCGCCTGCTCTAGCATGAGAAGTACCGCCTGATCTAGAATGAGAAGTACCGCCTGCTCTCGTATGAGAAGTTCCGCCTGATCTAGTATGAGAAGGCGATGTGTATGTAAACACATCCTCTCACATGCGACCGAACAAGAGAGCAATCATTCGATATTTGCTGTGCATCAAAGGATTTTTCTCGGTAATAAAAGTCAGTGTAAACATTTTGTGATGTCAGCTGCCTGCTCTAGTATGAGAAGTACCACCTGCTCTAGTATGAGAAGTACCGCCTAATCTAGCATGAGAAGTACCGCCTGATCTAGTATGAGAAGTACCGCCTGCTCTAGTATGAGAAGTACCACCTGCTTTAGTATGAGGAGTACCGCCTGCTCTAGTATGAGAATTACCGCCTGCTCTAGTATGAGAAGTACCGCCTGCTCTAGTATGGTAAGTAACGCCTGATCTAGTATGAGAAGTACCGCCTGATCAAGAATGAGAAGTACCGCCTGATCTAGCATGAGGAGTACCGCCTGATCTAGTATGAGAAGTACCGCCTGATCTAGTATGAGAAGTACCGCCTGATCTAGTATGAGAAGTACTGCCTGCTCTAGCATGAGGAGTACCGCCTGATCTAGTATGAGAAGTACCGCCTGATCTAGTATGAGAAGTACCGCCTGATCTAGTATGAGAAGTACTGCCTGCTCTAGCATGAGAAGTACCGCCTGCTCTAGCATGCGAAGTACCGCCTGATCTAGTATGAGAAGTACCGCCTGATCTAGTATATGAAGTACAGCCTGCTCTAGCATGAGAAGTACCGCCTGCTCTAGTATGAGAAGTACCGCCTAATCTAGCATGAGAAGTACCGCCTGATCTAGTATGAGAAGTACCGCCTACTCTAGTATGAGAAGTACGGCCTGATCTAGTATGGTAAGTAACGCCTGATCTAGTATGAGAAGTACCGCCTGATCAAGAATGAGAAGTACCGCCTGATCTAGCATGAGGAGTACCGCCTGATCTAGTATGAGAAGTACCGCCTGATCTAGTATGAGAAGTACCGCCTGATCTAGTATGAGAAGTACTGCCTGCTCTAGCATGAGAAGTACCGCCTGCTCTAGCATGCGAAGTACCGCCTGATCTAGTATGAGAAGTACCGCCTGATCTAGTATATGAAGTACAGCCTGCTCTAGCATGAGAAGTACCGCCTGCTCTAGTATGAGAAGTACCGCCTAATCTAGCATGAGAAGTACCGCCTGATCTAGTATGAGAAGTACCGCCTACTCTAGTATGAGAAGTACCGCCTGCTTTAGTATGAAAAGTACCGCCTGCTCTAGCATTAGAAGTACCGCCTGCTCTAGTATGAGAAGTACCGCCTGATCTAGTATGAGAAGTACGGCCTGCTCTAGTATGAGAAGTACCGCCTGATCTAGTAGGAGAAGTACCGCCTGCTCTAGTATGAGAAGTACCACCTGCTCTAGTATGAGAAGTACCGCCTGATCTAGTATGAGGAGTACCGCCTGATCTAGTATGAGAAGTACCGCCTGCTCTAGTATGAGAAGTACCTCCTGCTCTAGTATGAGAAATTCCGCCTGATCTAGTATGAGAAGTACCGCCTGATCTAGCATGAGAAGTACCGCCTGATCTAGAATGAGAAGTACCGCCTGCTCTCGTATGAGGAGTACCGCCTGATCTAGTATGAGAAGTACCGCCTTATCTAGTATGAGAGGTACCGCCTGATCTAGTATGAGAAGTACCGTCTGATCAAGTATGAGAAGTACCGCCTGATCTAGTATGTGAAGTACCGCCTGATCTAGTATGAGAAGTACCGCCTGCTCTAGTATGAGAAGTACCGCCTGATCTAGTATGAGAAGTACCGCCTGCTCTAGTATGAGAAGTACCGCCTGATCTGGTATGAGACGTACCACCTGCTCTAGCATGAGAAGTACCGCCTGATCTAGTATGAGAAGTACCGCCTGCTCTAGTATGAGAAGTACCTCCTGCTCTAGTATGAGAAATTCCGCCTGATCTAGTATGAGAAGTACCGCCTGATCTAGCATGAGAAGTACCGCCTGATCTAGAATGAGAAGTACCGCCTGCTCTCGTATGAGAAGTTCCGCCTGATCTAGTATGAGAAGTACGGCCTGCTCTAGTATGAGAAGTACCGCCTGATCTAGTAGGAGAAGTACCGCCTGCTCTAGTATGAGAAGTACCACCTGCTCTAGTATGAGAAGTACCGCCTGATCTAGTATGAGGAGTACCGCCTGATCTAGTATGAGAAGTACCGCCTGATCTAGTATGAGAGGTACTGCCTGATCTAGTATGAGAAGTACCGCCTGATCAAGTATGAGAAGTACTGCCTGATCTAGTATATGAAGTACAGCCTGCTCTAGCTTGAGAAGTACCGCCTGATCTAGTATGAGAAGTACCGCCTGCTCTAGTATGAGAAGTACCGCCTGATCTAGTATGAGAAGTACCGCCTGCTCTAGTATGAGAAGTACCGCCTGATCTGGTATGAGAAGTACCACCTGCTCTAGCATGAGAAGTACCACCTGATCTAGTATGAGAAGTACCGCCTGCTCTAGTATGAGAAGTACCTCCTGCTCTAGTATGAGAAATTCCGCCTGATCTAGTATGAGAAGTACCGCCTGATCTAGCATGAGAAGTACCGCCTGATCTAGAATGAGAAGTACCGCCTGCTCTCGTATGAGAAGTTCCGCCTGATCTAGTATGAGAAGGCGATGTGTATGTAAACACATCCTCTCACATGCGACCGAACAAGAGAGCAATCATTCGATATTTGCTGTGCATCAAAGGATTTTTCTCGGTAATAAAAGTCAGTGTAAACATTTTGTGATGTCAGCTGCCTGCTCTAGTATGAGAAGTACCACCTGCTCTAGTATGAGAAGTACCGCCTAATCTAGCATGAGAAGTACCGCCTGATCTAGTATGAGAAGTACCGCCTGCTCTAGTATGAGAAGTACCACCTGCTCTAGTATGAGGAGTACCGCCTGCTCTAGTATGAGAAGTACCGCCTGCTCTAGTATGAGAATTACCGCCTGCTCTAGTATGAGAAGTACCGCCTGCTCTAGTATGGTAAGTAACGCCTGATCTAGTATGAGAAGTACCGCCTGATCAAGAATGAGAAGTACCGCCTGATCTAGCATGAGGAGTACCGCCTGATCTAGTATGAGAAGTACCGCCTGATCTAGTATGAGAAGTACCGCCTGATCTAGTATGAGAAGTACTGCCTGCTCTAGCATGAGAAGTACCGCCTGCTCTAGCATGCGAAGTACCGCCTGATCTAGTATGAGAAGTACCGCCTGCTCTAGCATGAGAAGTACCGCCTGCTCTAGTATGAGAAGTACCGCCTAATCTAGCATGAGAAGTACCGCCTGATCTAGTATGAGAAGTACCGCCTACTCTAGTATGAGAAGTACCGCCTGCTTTAGTATGAAAAGTACCGCCTGCTCTAGCATTAGAAGTACCGCCTGCTCTAGTATGAGAAGTACCGCCTGATCTAGTATGAGAAGTACGGCCTGCTCTAGTATGAGAAGTACCGCCTGATCTAGTAGGAGAAGTACCGCCTGCTCTAGTATGAGAAGTACCACCTGCTCTAGTATGAGAAGTACCGCCTGATCTAGTATGAGGAGTACCGCCTGATCTAGTATGAGAAGTACCGCCTTATCTAGTATGAGAGGTACCGCCTGATCTAGTATGAGAAGTACCGCCTGATCAAGTATGAGAAGTACCGCCTGATCTAGTATGTGAAGTACAGCCTGCTCTAGCTTGAGAAGTACCGCCTGATCTAGTATGAGAAGTACCGCCTGCTCTAGTATGAGAAGTACCGCCTGATCTAGTATGAGAAGTACCGCCTGCTCTAGTATGAGAAGTACCGCCTGATCTGGTATGAGAAGTACCACCTGCTCTAGCATGAGAAGTACCGCCTGATCTAGTATGAGAAGTACCGCCTGCTCTAGTATGAGAAGTACCTCCTGCTCTAGTATGAGAAATTCCGCCTGATCTAGTATGAGAAGTACCGCCTGATCTAGCATGAGAAGTACCGCCTGATCTAGAATGAGAAGTACCGCCTGCTCTCGTATGAGAAGTTCCGCCTGATCTAGTATGAGAAGTACGGCCTGCTCTAGTATGAGAAGTACCGCCTGATCTAGTAGGAGAAGTACCACCTGCTCTAGTATGAGAAGTACCGCCTGATCTAGTATGAGGAGTACAGCCTGATCTAGTATGAGAAGTACCGCCTGATCTAGTATGAGAGGTACTGCCTGATCTAGTATGAGAAGTACCGCCTGATCAAGTATGAGAAGTACCGCCTGATCTAGTATATGAAGTACAGCCTGCTCTAGCTTGAGAAGTACCGCCTGATCTAGTATGAGAAGTACCGCCTGCTCTAGTATGAGAAGTACAGCCTGCTCTAGCTTGAGAAGTACCGCCTGATCTAGTATGAGAAGTACCGCCTGGTCTAGTATGAGGAGTACAGCCTGCTCTAGCTTGAGAAGTACCGCCTGATCTAGTATGAGAAGTACCGCCTGCTCTAGTATGAGAAGTACCGCCTGATCTGGTATGAGAAGTACCACCTGCTCTAGCATGAGAAGTACCACCTGATCTAGTATGAGAAGTACCGCCTGCTCTAGTATGAGAAGTACCGCCTGATCTAGTATGAGAAGTACCGCCTTATCTAGTATGAGAAGTACCGCCTGATCTAGCATGAGAAGTACCGCCTGATCTAGTATGAGAAGTACCGCCTGATCTAGCATGAGAAGTACCGCCTTATCTAGTATGAGAAGTACCACCTGATCTAGTATGAGAAGTACCGCCTGCTCTAGTATGAGAAGTACCTCCTGCTCTAGTATGAGAAATTCCGCCTGATCTAGTATGAGAAGTACCGCCTGATCTAGCATGAGAAGTACCGCCTGATCTAGAATGAGAAGTACCGCCTGCTCTCGTATGAGAAGTTCCGCCTGATCTAGTATGAGAAGGCGATGTGTATGTAAACACATCCTCTCACATGCGACCGAACAAGAGAGCAATCATTCGATATTTGCTGTGCATCAAAGGATTTTTCTCGGTAATAAAAGTCAGTGTAAACATTTTGTGATGTCAGCCGCCTGCTCTAGCATGAGAAGTACCGCCTGCTCTAGTATGAGAAGTACCGCCTAATCTAGCATGAGAAGTACCGCCTGATCTAGTATGAGGAGTACCGCCTGATCTAGTATGAGAAGTACCGCCTTATCTAGTATGAGAGGTACCGCCTGATCTAGTATGAGAAGTACCGCCTGATCAAGTATGAGAAGTACCGCCTGATCTAGTATGTGAAGTACAGCCTGCTCTAGCTTGAGAAGTACCGCCTGATCTAGTATGAGAAGTACCGCCTGCTCTAGTATGAGAAGTACCGCCTGATCTAGTATGAGAAGTACCGCCTGCTCTAGTATGAGAAGTACCGCCTGATCGTGTATGAGAAGTACCACCTGCTCTAGCATGAGAAGTACCGCATGATCTAGTATGTGAAGTACAGCCTGCTCTAGCTTGAGAAGTACCGCCTGATCTAGTATGAGAAGTACCGCCTGCTCTAGTATGAGAAGTACCGCCTGATCTAGTATGAGAAGTACCGCCTGCTCTAGTATGAGAAGTACCGCCTGATCTGGTATGAGAAGTACCACCTGCTCTAGCATGAGAAGTACCGCCTGATCTAGTATGAGAAGTACCGCCTGCTCTAGTATGAGAAGTACCTCCTGCTCTAGTATGAGAAATTCCGCCTGATCTAGTATGAGAAGTACCGCCTGATCTAGCATGAGAAGTACCGCCTGATCTAGAATGAGAAGTACCGCCTGCTCTCGTATGAGAAGTTCCGCCTGATCTAGTATGAGAAGTACGGCCTGCTCTAGTATGAGAAGTACCGCCTGATCTAGTAGGAGAAGTACCGCCTGCTCTAGTATGAGAAGTACCACCTGCTCTAGTATGAGAAGTACCGCCTGATCTAGTATGAGGAGTACCGCCTGATCTAGTATGAGAAGTACCGCCTGATCTAGTATGAGAGGTACTGCCTGATCTAGTATGAGAAGTACCGCCTGATCAAGTATGAGAAGTACCGCCTGATCTAGTATATGAAGTACAGCCTGCTCTAGCTTGAGAAGTACCGCCTGATCTAGTATGAGAAGTACCGCCTGCTCTAGTATGAGAAGTACAGCCTGCTCTAGCTTGAGAAGTACCGCCTGATCTAGTATGAGAAGTACCGCCTGGTCTAGTATGAGGAGTACAGCCTGCTCTAGCTTGAGAAGTACCGCCTGATCTAGTATGAGAAGTACCGCCTGCTCTAGTATGAGAAGTACCGCCTGATCTGGTATGAGAAGTACCACCTGCTCTAGCATGAGAAGTACCACCTGATCTAGTATGAGAAGTACCGCCTGCTCTAGTATGAGAAGTACCGCCTGATCTAGTATGAGAAGTACCGCCTTATCTAGTATGAGAAGTACCGCCTGATCTAGCATGAGAAGTACCGCCTGATCTAGTATGAGAAGTACCGCCTGATCTAGCATGAGAAGTACCGCCTTATCTAGTATGAGAAGTACCACCTGATCTAGTATGAGAAGTACCGCCTGCTCTAGTATGAGAAGTACCTCCTGCTCTAGTATGAGAAATTCCGCCTGATCTAGTATGAGAAGTACCGCCTGATCTAGCATGAGAAGTACCGCCTGATCTAGAATGAGAAGTACCGCCTGCTCTCGTATGAGAAGTTCCGCCTGATCTAGTATGAGAAGGCGATGTGTATGTAAACACATCCTCTCACATGCGACCGAACAAGAGAGCAATCATTCGATATTTGCTGTGCATCAAAGGATTTTTCTCGGTAATAAAAGTCAGTGTAAACATTTTGTGATGTCAGCCGCCTGCTCTAGCATGAGAAGTACCGCCTGCTCTAGTATGAGAAGTACCGCCTAATCTAGCATGAGAAGTACCGCCTGATCTAGTATGAGAAGTACCGCCTGCTCTAGTATGAAAAGTACCGCCTGCTTTAGTATGAGGAGTACCGCCTGCTCTAGTATGAGAAGTAGCGCCTGCTCTAGTATGAGAATTACCGCCTGCTCTAGTATAAGAAGTACCGCCTGCTCTAGTCTGGTAAGTAACGCCTGATCTAGTATGAGAAGTACCGCCTGATCAAGAATGAGAAGTACCGCCTGATCTAGCATGAGGAGTACCGCCTGATCTAGTATGAGAAGTACCGCCTGATCTAGTATGAGAAGTACCGCCTGATCTAGTATGAGTACTGCCTGCTCTAGCATGAGAAGTACCGCCTGCTCTAGCATGCGAAGTACCGCCTGATCTAGTATGAGAAGTACCGCCTGCTCTAGCATGAGAAGTACCGCCTGCTCTAGTATGAGAAGTACCGCCTAATCTAGCATGAGAAGTACCGCCTGATCTAGTATGAGAAGTACCGCCTGCTCTAGTATGAGAAGTACCGCCTGCTTTAGTATGAGGAGTACCGCCTGCTCTAGTATGAGAAGTACCGCCTGCTCTAGTATGAGAATTACCGCCTGCTCTAGTATGAGAAGTACCGCCTGCTCTAGTATGGTAAGTAACGCCTGATCTAGTATGAGAAGTACCGCCTGATCAAGAATGAGAAGTACCGCCTGATCTAGCATGAGGAGTACCGCCTGATCTAGTATGAGAAGTACCGCCTGATCTAGTATGAGAAGTACCGCCTGATCTAGTATGAGAAGTACTGCCTGCTCTAGCATGAGAAGTACCGCCTGCTCTAGCATGCGAAGTACCGCCTGCTCTAGTATGAGAAGTACCGCCTGCTCTAGTATGAGAAGTACCGCCTGATCTAGTATGAGAAGTAACACCTGATCTAGTATGAGGAGTACCGCCTGATCTAGTATGAGAAGTACCGCCTGATCTAGTATGAAAAGTACCGCCTGCTCTAGCATTAGAAGTACCGCCTGCTCTAGTATGAGAAGTACCGCCTGATCTAGTATGAGAAGTACGGCCTGCTCTAGTATGAGAAGTACCGCCTGATCTAGTAGGAGAAGTACCGCCTGCTCTAGTATGAGAAGTACCACCTGCTCTAGTATGAGAAGTACCGCCTGATCAAGTATGAGAAGTACCGCCTGATCTAGTATGTGAAGTACAGCCTGCTCTAGCTTGAGAAGTACCGCCTGATCTAGTATGAGAAGTACCGCCTGCTCTAGTATGAGAAGTACCGCCTGATCTAGTATGAGAAGTACCGCCTGCTCTAGTATGAGAAGTACCGCCTGATCTGGTATGAGAAGTACCACCTGCTCTAGCATGAGAAGTACCGCCTGATCTAGTATGAGAAGTACCGCCTGCTCTAGTATGAGAAGTACCTCCTGCTCTAGTATGAGAAATTCCGCCTGATCTAGTATGAGAAGTACCGCCTGATCTAGCATGAGAAGTACCGCCTGATCTAGAATGAGAAGTACCGCCTGCTCTCGTATGAGAAGTTCCGCCTGATCTAGCATGAGAAGTACCGCCTGATCTAGAATGAGAAGTACCGCCTGCTCTCGTATGAGAAGTTCCGCCTGATCTAGTATGAGAAGTACCGCCTGATCTAGTATGAGAAGTACCGCCTGATCTAGTATGAGGAGTACTGCCTGCTCTAGTATGAAAAAGTACCGCCTGATCTAGTATGAGAAGTACCTCCTGATCTAGAATGAGAAGTACCGCCTGCTCTAGTATGAGAAGTACCACCTGCTCTAGTATGCGAAGTACCGCCTGATCTAGTATGAGAAGTACCGCCTGATCTAGAATGAGAAGTACCGCCTGCACATATTTTTTGGGCTTGCGGTGTGAACTACGTGGGACTGCGCACCGCAAGCCTAAAAGAAACAAGGGCAAAATGTAATAAGATGTGAGAATCAGAGTGAGAGATTTTGGGAGAGTTGTTCGAATTCTTTTTTAGTTGTAATCATTTACACTGGAAAAAAAATGATTGCCGCTTTTTAAAAAAATTGGAAAAACTCTCCCAAAATCTCTCACTCTGATTCTCACACCCTATTACATTTGGTGCACGGTGTGATGTGATCTACACGCGATGCTATTTGAACTAAAAAGTTCAAACCTTATGGACACCATAAGAGAGATAGGTATCTTACCCCTATTGGTCAGAGCTATGGGGGCATGAGCCCCATTCCTGCACCAGCGAGTAAGCACCATAATTCTACTGCTGGCCATACACGCTGCGATACGGGCGTGCGTTCGGTGCTTAACTAGCACGCATCACATCACATCGCATTGCCTGTGTTTGCGTTGTGCATGCGATGCGATGCAATGTGATGAAAACTAAGTACAAAAAGTATGTGCAAGCACATACTTTTTGTACTGTGCGATGAGGTGCCGCGGGAGCGCGCACCTCAAAGCACATAATGCACAGCCCGGCATCGCAGCGTGTATGGGCTGCTTACCACCTGCTCCTGTCATTTTAATTTTTACTTACTTCAGTTCAATGTAGCGCTGAGCACAAGCGGGACTTTGCCCTCTCATCCTTAGCACATTAAAGGGGTGATTCTGGTTGGTTTGCAAACTCCTTCTTTAAAACCATGCTGCACTGCAGGTGGGGAAGATGTAACAGGTGCAGAGAGATTTACATTTGGGTGAGTTACTTTGTTTCTGTGCAGGGTAAATACTGACTGCTTTATTCTTACACTGCAATTTAGATTTCAGTTTGAACACACCTCGCCCAACTCATTCGCATGTAACATCTGCCCCACCAGCAGCGCAGCATGGTTTTGTCTATTAAAGAAGGAGTTTGCTTTTGCAAACCAACCAGAATCACCTCTAAATGCTTAATATAGCACATGTAACTAAGATATTTTTGTAAATAAACATTTCAATGTGGGTACTTTCCCTTTCTGCATCATGCATGTGTATCGTCATACATGTAAGGTGTTGACATGTGCATGTGTTTATGTAGCGTCTCCTTGTACTACATTTATATAGCAATATCAAACTGTCCCTTTAACCCAAAACGCTCATGAATTACACAGGTTCTGTGGCTGATTAAAACTAAGTGACATGCAGGCTTGAAATAAGTCAGCCATGGAATCTGTATAATTCATGAGTGTCCTGGTGTAAAGGGACATTATGGTAAGGCCGCTATTACTGTATATTAACATGAGTTTACTGAGTTGGGGTGACACTTTATATAAAGACTTGCAACTGTGTCAGAGGGAAATCCTTCCAACATTATCCATTTCCACATTTTACTAACCGAATGGATGGGTAATACACAGTATACCAGCATTAAATGAAATTAGGCCGCAGTCCTGGGAATATTATAATGTAGCAGAAGATGATCACACTGAAGTCATTTCTAGTCATTAATGCTACATTGCACAGACGCAGGACATACATTGTGTCAATATAGTATGGATTGCGAAAAGGTAATTTTGTATGTCCCCAAGATGAGCCAAAAGTGTTTAAGGGCAACTCGCTTTCTAAGTCCCAATGTTTCTTATGTGCTAATTAACCACAGCACCCCCCCCCCCCTCCTCCCCACCCCCCCAAGTCACCGAACCTTGTACAGCTGTACCCCCAGACCTCTTCTGATCCTTTATAAACTAGCTGAAGTAGAATAAACTACATTCACACATAGAATAATCGGCATGTACTGTATTTGGGGCACAGAGGTTACTTTATAACTGCACTATTTATACATTTCTTACCCGACAGCAAATAGTTAAAGTTCAAGCCCCGCTAGGCTACTGTATATTATAGGGTTTATAATTAACGCTTGTTCTAAAAACTGCTTGTCTGACAATAGCTGGATGCTGCACAGTAAATAGTTATTATAAGTGCTGCATACTGTTATTTGCAAGTTAGACCCAAGGCTGTAACTATTATTATTATTATTATTACTATTATTATTATTATTATTATTATTATTATTATTATTATATATCATTATCTGTTTTTTTTATTTTGTGGCCATTTAATTCTTCCAATTTTTCCCCATCCGTTACCTGCCCCCATAAATGACCCCACCTGTCCCCATTATCTTGTACTGTTAAAAGCTGGATTCCTGGATGACCCTTTAGTAAATAGGCAGTGGTAGAAACGTTTGGGTCCTTGTAGAGAGGGTGCAGGCAGGTCACCCTGGGGGATAATAGATAATAGAGGTAATGGTATCAGGAGACTGTGTGCAGCCCTTACCTGGAGGATGACTGTGTATAGAGGCTGAGCTTCTGGCAGAGGTCTATGCAGTCTACGAGATGCTTATGATATTTATATAGAGAGATCCAGACTGAGTCATCAGGGGGGAATGTACCAGCAGTCTGCAGGCAGAGGATTCTGGAAGAGGGAGTGCATCCCTCTGCTGGTCCTGCAGGGCTGCGCTGCCTCCACATCCCCAGTAGAGGGCGCACACAGACAGAACTGTCTCAGCATTATAGTTCTGACACAATGACATTATACAAAATATTTATATCGCTTTTCAGAGACTGTACTGTACTTACTGTGTTATTTCTTATCGTCACTTGAACAAGTGTAAATGGGGTGTAGTTATAGACAATGTAGCAGAATATTAGTAAAGAGAAAGATTCTTTATAATATCACAGAGACAATATTTTTTATTTGACAGTTTTTTGTTATGTTTTTTTGTTCACAGCCACAAAATACTTTGGTCCCCAAAAGTCCGATGGCTGGAAACGCCCACAGTTTTGTACCCTCCCGGGCAGAGGTGGATTGGCCATAGTGGCAACAGGGAAGATTCCCGGTGGGCTGAAGTACTTACCTACCCGCCCGGAATGGCTGTGAGGGGCCCAAAAATAGGGTTCCCCTCCTGGCCCAACGAAAGGGTGGGAAAGTGTCTCGAATTCAGCCCCCACACCACCCCTCTGCTGGCCTCCTCCCCCTCTACTGGTCAATACCTCCTCCCCACTTACAGGAAAGGCTGCAGAGAGTCTGCTCTCCAGGATTGGGATGGCCATCAATGCAGTCACTATCGATGGTCACCATCGATGGTGATACTGCAACCAGCCATCTATGGTAACAATCTATGTTATGGATGATCATCCACTTTTACAGACTGCCCACCACACTCAGGGGGAGATTCTGGGCGGGATTCTCTAAGCTAAAAATGCGGTAAAAACCCGTTATCGGGGTTTTTACTGCATTTTGGGATGCTGTAAGCATCCCCCGCCGGGTTACCGCGGCGGGGGGCATCGCCAGAAAAATCTGGCGATGCCCCATAGAAGCCAATGGGCTTCTATCGCAACCCTCCGCCGCCCCGCGCCGACCCCCCGCCGCCCCGCATCGCCCCCTCCCCCCTCACCTGTGTCCGGGCAGCACAGCGCAGTGCTGCCCGGACCTGTGACCTCCTCCCTGCACTGATCCTCTTCCGGGTGCAGGGAGGAGGAGAGCCCGGTGCAGCAGCAGCAGCGCCGGGTGATGGAGGGAGGGGAGAGACGCCGGGACCTGCTGGGACCCGGCGACTCTCACCGCAAAGGACAGCTCTTAACGCAAGAGCTGTCCTTTGCCTTAATTATCGCATATGTTACAGCATATGCGATAATTAAATATGCAATGGGCGGCGAAGGGGGGCAGAGATTCTTAGAGAATCTCCCCCTCAGTACGCTACATTGTGCCCATTCATCCTGTTATCCCACCTCTGCAGTACAGTAGCGCTGCCACCCAGTGATGGCACCGCTCCCATAGCCACACGCAGGGCCGTTTCTAGACAATTTAGCACCCAGGGCGAAGGAAAAAAAATGCGCCCCCCCCCAATGAAATACATTACATGGTACTGCGGAAATTGCGCGCGCCGGAGGCGCGCGCCGAAATAGGGGGTGTGGCTTAATTTAAAAGGGGGTGTGGTTTAATATAAGGGCGTGGTCTAGCAGGAAGACAATTACCTTACATCACACATTTGCATTCTGCATGACCAGACATTGGTTACCGCAGGAATTGTCATTGTCCTCCCGCACTCAAATTGGCCGGCTGAAGGCCACACAGGGACTTAGTACACCTCACAGATCAAGGCCAAACAATGACAGGCTACTTAAATCATTATACACTATTTATCCGTGATGACAATTACACTTTACGCCGCACACCGTGATGACAATTACACATTATGTCACACACCGTTATGACATTTACACATTATGTCACACACACCGTGATGACAATTACACATTATGTCGCACACCGTGATGCCCATTAGACCCCACACCGTAATGGCCATTACAAATTATGCCCCACGCGCTGCTGACGCACAACTGATGCCGTTTACTAATATGCCCCCACAGTGCCAGATATGCCCCCACAGCGCCACACATATATACCCCCACAGTGACAGCTATGCCCCCACAGTGCCACACATGCCACCAGTGCCAAATATGCCCCCACAGTGCCAGATATGCCCCCACAGCGCCACAAATATATACCCCCACAGTGCCACACATATGCCCCCACAGTGCCACAGATATATGCCCCCCACAGTGCCAGATATGCCCCCACAGCGCCACATATGCCCCCACAGCGCCACATATGCCCCCACAGCGCCAAATATGCCCCCACAGTGCCACATATGCCCCCACAGTGCCACACTTATGCCCCCATAGTGCCAAACATATGCCCCCACAGTGCCAAACATATGCCCCCACAGTGCCAAATATGCCCCCACAGTGCCACAGATGTATGCCCCCACAGTGCCAAATATGCCTCAACAGTGCCATAGATCTATGCCCCCACAGTGCCAAACTCACTGTTTCTGTGTCTCCCCCTGTGCCATCGCCTCTGCTGCTGCTTCCTTGGGGAGTGCTGCTGCAGCGCTGATTCCTTGCCCTTCACTGTGTAGTGTGTACTTGTCTGTCCTGAGCCGTCGCCCATCAGCCATTCATACCCCGCGGGCTGGCTCCTTATTGGCTGCCAGCCCGCGAGCGCTGATAGGCTGACAGCCCAGTGACACACTAAGCGAGGGGGAGGGACAGACGCGCGATGCGTTCCCCTCCCCTCCCTCTGCTTGTGTGTGGACGCCGGGGAGGAGGCTGCTGCGGCGCCTGCGGCATTGGGTAAGCTGCAGGGCGCCCCGGCTGTCAAACAGAGGCGGACAAGCCGTGCGGCGCCCCGGGCTGCTGCACGGCTTGTCCGCCTCTAGAAACGGCCCTGGCCACACGGCATGTTATACCAGAGCCGGCCCTAGCCTAAATGACGCCCTAGGCAAGATTTTGGCTGGTGCCCCCTAGCACCGCCACTAGTTCCGCCTCTGACTCTTCTCCCCTTTCCCAGCACCATCAACCCTCATCATAGCAGTCATCATTTTGGTGCTCCTACCCGCAATATTTTAAATAGAAACAGTGCACACATTCGGTGAGCAGCCCAAACAGGGGTGTGTTCTTGCTGGGAAGGGGCATGGCCACCCAATAGTACCCCCAATTCAAATTATGCCACACAGTAATGCCACTTTATTCACATTATATCATGCAATGGTGTCCCTTATTCACGTTACATCACACAGTAGTACCACTTTACCTTATGTACATTACTCCTCACATTATTCACATTATACCCTTAGAAAAAAATCCTGAGAAAATATTGTATTTTAAGCACCTCCATGGCCACACTGCAACCCAGCACAAAGCAATGTGTGCTGGGCAGAGGAGAAGAGCTGCAGCTGCTGCTGTCACTTAAGGGGAGGGGGCCCGGGGCTCCCACTGGGCCCTTCCATCAGACTTTGGCCTGGGTAATTTGTACCCCCTACCCCTTTCTCTCGGCACCCCTGATAATACCACACAGTAATGCCCCTTACACATGACACACATTATTAATGTCTTTATAACCATAATACCCCTTACACATTATGCCAACCTTTATTAATGCCCTTCATACACATAATAACACACATAATGCCCCTTACACATATGTTGCACATTATTAATGCCCTTATACACCTGACACACATAATGCCCATTACACAATGTTGCACATTATTAATGCCCTTATACACATGACACACATAATGCCTGTTACACATATGTCACACATTATTAATGCATTTATACATGACACACATAATGCCCCTTACACATATGCTGAACACTATTGCACAACCAACCCACCCCCAGACAGCACTCTAACCAGCCGCTAACACTGTGACCTCTGCCTCTGCTTGGATACAGATGTTTCCTAATACATCTTGCCTCAATAGGCCATGCAGCTCCTGGCCAGTTCTGCTAACGTTGGGTGCATTTTTTGCTGAAAATTTGTATTATTTGCATTGTTATGACCAGCACACAGAAGGAGCTTCCAATGATTAAAATGATATGCGGCATGCCTATATTCTGTGTGTGACTGTGGCTGTACCTGCATACGGAATGCTATGTTACAGTGATTTCCATGAATACACTATTTCATATGCAGATACAGCCTCACTCACACACAGAATATAGGCATGCTGCATATCATTTTAATCAGCAGAAGCTGCTGATGCCCCTAGGCATTCCAAATGCCCTAGGCAATTGCCTAGTTTGCCTATGCCTAAGGCCGGCTCTGTGTTATACCTCCGGTGCTGCCCATGTCGGGTCACTTCTGCAACATTTTTATTTTCCAATACGCCACTTTGGTAACTTGGTAAAGAGTCGGAAAAGTCAGGTTCAGCCTCAGCTGGCAGTTTCTCCATCCTGGTATTTAAAGTGGCAAATCCTGGAACTGCCTGCAGTCAGACTTACTGTGCGCTTGTTTGTGTGTCGCATATCAGGGGCAAGTCCAGGAACTGCCTGCAGTCAGACTTACTGTGCGCTTGTTTGTGTGTCGCATACCAGGGGCAAGTCCAGGAACTGCCTGCAGTCAGACTTACTGTATGCTTGTTTGTGTGTCGCATACCAGGGGCAAGTCCAGGTACTGCCTGCAGTCAGACTTACTGTGCGCTTGTGTGTGTGGCATACCAGGAGCAAGTCCAGGAACTGCCTGCAGTCAGACTTACTGTATGCTTGTTTGTGTGTCGCATACCAGGGGCAAGTCCAGGAACTGCCTGCAGTCAGATTTACTGTACGCTTGTGTGTGTGGCATACCAGGGGCAAGTCCAGGTACTGCCTGCAGTCAGACTTACTGTGCGCTTGTGTGTGTCATACCAGGGGCGAGTCCAGGTACTGCCTGCAGTCAGACTTACTGTACGCTTGTGTGTGTGGCATACTAGAGGCAAGTACAAGAACTGCCTGCAGTCAGACTTACTGTACGTTTGTATGTGTGTCATACCAGGAGCAAGTCCAGGAACTGCCTGCAGTCAGACTTACTGTACGCTTGTGTGTGTGGCATACCAGGGGCGAGTCGAGGAACTGCCTGCAGTCAGACTTACTGTACGCTTGTGTGTGTGGCATACCAGGAGCGAGTCCAGGAACTGCCTGCAGTCAGACTTACTGTACGCTTGTTTGTGTGGCATACCAGGGGAAAGTCCAGGTACTGCCTGCAGTCAGACTTACTGTGCGCTTGTGTGTGTGGCATACCAGGGGCAAGTCCAGGAACTGCCTGCAGTCAGACTTACTGTACGCTTGTGTGTGTGGCATACCAGGAGCAAGTCCAGGAACTGCCTGCAGTCAGACTTACTGTACGCTTGTGTGTGTGGCATACCAGGAGCAAGTCCAGGAAATGCCTACAGTCAGACTTACTGTGCGCTTGTGTGTGTGGCATACCAGGAGCAAGTCCAGGAACTGCCTGCAGTCAGACTTACTGTACGCTTGCGTGTGTGTCATACCAGGAGCAAGTCCAGGAACTGCCTGCAGTCAGACTTTCTGTACGCTTGTGTGTGTGGCATACCAGGGGGAAGTCCAGGAACTGCCTGCAGTCAGACTTACAGTGCGCTTGTGTGTGTGGCATACCAGGAGCAAGTCCAGGAACTGCCTGCAGTCAGACTTACTGTATGCTTGTGTGTGTGGCATACCAGGGGCAAGTCCAGGTACTGCCTGCAGTCAGACTTACTGTGCGCTTGTGTGTGTGTGTGGCATACCAGGAGCAAGTACAGGAACTGCCTGCAGTCAGACTTACTGTGCGCTTGTGTGTGTGGCATACCAGGGGCAAGTCCAGGTACTACCTGCAGTCAGACTTACTGTGCGCTTGTGTGTGTGGCATACCAGGAGTGAGTCCAGGAACTGCCTGCAGTCAGACTTACTGTGCGCTTGTGTGTGTGTCATACCAGGAGCAAGTCCAGGAACTGCCTGCAGTCAGACTTACTGTACGCTTGTATGTGTGGCATACCAGGAGCAAGTCCAGGAACTGCCTACAGTCAGACTTACTGTGCGCTTGTGTGTGTGGCATACCAGGGGCAAGTCCAGGAACTGCCTGCAGTCAGACTTACTGTACGCTTGTGTGTGTGGCATACCAGGGGCAAGTCCAGGTACTGCCTGCAGTCAGACTTACTGTGCGCTTGTGTGTGTCATACCAGGAGCAAGTCCAGGTACTGCCTGCAGTCAGACTTACTGTACGCTTGTGTGTGTGGCATACCAGGAGCAAGTCCAGGAACTGCCTGCAGTCAGACTTACTGTACGCTTGTGTGTGTGGCATACCAGGAGCAAGTCCAGGAACTGCCTGCAGTCAGACTTACTGTACGCTTGTGTGTGTGCCATACCAGGGGGAAGTCCAGGAACTGCCTGCAGTCAGACTTACTGTTTGCTTGTGTGTGTGCCATACCAGGGGGAAGTCCAGGAACTGCCTGCAGTCAGACATACTGTGCGCTTGTGTGTGTGTCATACCAGGAGCAAGTCCAGGAAATGCCTGCAGTCAGACTTACTGTACGCTTGTGTGTGTGGCATACCAGGGGCAAGTCCAGGAACTGCCTGCAGTCAGACTTACTGTCAGGGTCGGCGCCACCACTAGGCAGCTCTAGGCATTTGCCTAGGGCGCCGGCACCTGGAGGGCGGCAGTTTGCCCCTCACCCCCAGCATGGAGGGTTAGCGAACTGTGTTAAAAACTTGCGGCACCGGCGTGAATAGAAAATAACTAGCGCTTCCCTATTCACTGCATGGACCCCGCCGGCCGCCGCCAGCTTTGTACACAATGACAGCGCCGCAGGTACCCCCGCGGCACGGACACCCCTGCCCGCTCAAGCACTGCAGGGATGCCGGCGCCGCAAGTTTTTTACACAGGTACCACCACCACCGCCCCCCCGGCACCGGGGCGCCCCTACCACGACTCGGCTGGGGAGCTCCGGTGCCTTGCACCAGCCCTGCTTACTGTACGCTTGTGTGTGTGTGGCATACTAGGGGCAAGTACAAGAACTGCCTGCAGTCAGACTAACTGTACGCTTGTGTGTGTCGCATACCAGTTGCGCCTTTTCAATAACAAGACTGTATTTGTAAAAGAAATAAACCCTATTATGTGAGGCGAAAACAATGACCTTGGCCTATCCCAAATAGTTTTGCAAGTTTCAACCCTCTCGTGCACACAGCATTGTGTAGACGGTAAATTTTTTCCAGTGCGTTTTTCCCTTTAGTTCAAAAGAACAAAGTGTAAACTTAGAAAATTTTGTTAAATGAAACAAAACTCCCACCGAATCTTTCCATATGCTAACTGCGGCTTACGGAGCAGACTGTACATCAAAGGCGCGTGTGTTCGAGTGGCACCAAAAAATTAGCGATGACCATGAGGATGTTGTAGATAAAGACCATGTTGAAAAAATGTAGACATTTTTTTGACTTGACCATCAACTCCGCATCCGAATGAAATGGTACACATCCACAAAGGAACTGCTAGACAGCGAACCAAGCAGAATCACGGCCATTGCGCTGAGATATTCCAAGGTAACCTACATAAATTCATTCCCATGAGTAACAAAGGCAAGGGTATTAAGTATAAACCTATGTGGCTCAATCAGAGGCGAAGGGTAGAAATGGACAAGAAGAAGAATTTAAATTATTTGTCTGATGGGAATGAGGAATCTTTTCGCTTCCACAAGGAATGCAATAAAGCATACAAAAACGAAATCAGATCTGCAAAAATAAAAAATGAAAAGCAAATTGCAATGGAAAGCAAGACAAACCCTAAAAAGTTTTTTAAAGTACAGTATATCAATGGTTAAAGGTTAAAAAAGACAATATTGGACCCCTACGAAATGAGATAGGCTGATTGATTAATGACGATAAGGAAAAAGCAGAGGAATCGGACACTTTCTTTTCGTTAGTGTTTAATGGAGAGGAACACATGATGAGAATATTACAAAACAACAAAAATGATGATGTCCCGTTACTTAGTACTTGTTTGACTGAGTTTGTCTGCAAAATATAAATAAATAAAGCTCCAGGGCCGGTTGGTTTGCACCCAAGGGTTCTAATGGAGCTGAGCGCAGAAATAGCTAGGGCCAGGCCACTATACTTAAATTTCACAGATTCAATTTAATCAGGCCAGGTACCAAGGGACTGGCGCCATTATTTAAAAAGAGAAGTAAAATACATCCAGGAAATGATAGACCGGTAAGTCTGACATCAATAGTGGGGAATTTACTGGAGGGTAGATAAAGAGATAGCATTCAAGAGTACTTGGTGTACCATAAGATTATTAGTGGGAACCAGCATGGATTTGTGAAGGATACATCATGTCAAACTAACTTTATTAACTTCTGTGAGGAAGGGAGTGGGAACTTAGACCATGGCAACACAGTAGATGTGGTCTACGTAGATTTAGCTAAGGCCTTTGATACAGAGCCTCACGTTGATCTACAAAATATGAGGTAGATGTAGGGAACTCATCAATGGAGAAGGATTTGGGGGTTCTCATTGACAGTAGACTTAGTTGCAATTCTCAATGTCAAGGAGAAGCAGCAAAGGCCAATAAGGTATCAGCATGCATAAAAAGGGGCCTAGAAGCAAGACACGAATAGGTAATCATTCCACTGCAAAAATAATTTTTCCAGCCTTATCTAGAATACGGTGTAAACCACTTTAAAAGGTTCAGAGCAGAGCAACAAATTTGATAAAAGGTTTAAAGTCCTTTGGATATGAGGAAAGGCTAGCCAGGTTAGGGATGGTTACATTGGGCTATGAGGAAAGGCTAGCCAGGTTAGGGATGGTTACATTGGGCTATGAGGAAAGGCTAGCCAGGTTAGGGATGGTTACACTGGGCTATGAGTAAAGGCTAGCCAGGTTATGTATGGTTACATTGGGCTATGAGGAAAGGCTAGCCAGGTTAGGGATGGTTACATTGGGGTGTGAGAAAAGGCTAGCCAGGTTAGGTGTGGTTACATTGGGCTATGAGGAAAGGCTAGCCAGGTTAGGGATGGTTACACTGGGCTATGAGGAAAGGCTAGCCAGGTTATGTATGGTTACATTGGGCTATGAGGAAAGGCTAGCCAGGTTAGGGATGGTTACATTGGGGTGTGAGAAAGAGCTAGCCAGGTTAGGGATGGTTACACTGGGCTATGAGGAAAGGCTAGCCAGGTTAGGTACGGTTACATTGGGCTATGAGGAAAGGCTAGCCAGATTAGGTACGGTTACATTGGGACACGAGGAAAGGCTAGCCAGGTTAGGTAAGGTTACATTGGGCTATGAGGAAAGGCTAGCCAGGTTAGGTACGGTTACATTGGGCTATGAGGAAAGGCTAGCCAGGTTAGGTAAGGTTACATTGGGCTATGAGGAAAGGCTAGCCAGGTTAGCTAAGGTTACTTTGGGATATGAGGAAAGGCTAGCCAGGTTAGGTATGGTTACATTGGGATATGAGGAAAGGCTAACCAGGTTAGAGATGGTTACATTGGGCTATGAGGAAAGGCTAGCCAGGTTAGGTACGGTTACATTGGGCTATAAAGAAAAGCTAGCAAGGTTAGGTAAGGTTACATTGGAATGAGGAAAGGCTAGCAAGGTTAGGGGTGGTTACATTGGGCTATGAGGAAAGGCTAGCCAGGTTGAGTAAGGTTACATTGGGCTATGAGGAAAGGCTAGCCAGGTTAGGTATGTTACATTGGGCTATAAGGAAAGGCTAGCCAGGTTAGGGGTGGTTACACTGGGCTATGAGGAAAGGCTAGCCAGGTTAGGTATAGTTACACTGGGCTATGAGGAAAGGCTAGCCAGGTTAGGTACGGTTACATTGGGACATGAGGAAAGGCTGGCCAGGTTAGGTAAGGTTACATTGGGCTATGAGGAAAGGCTAGCCAGGTTAGGGATGGTTACATTGGGGTGTGAGAAAAGGCTAGCCAGGTTAGGTATGGTTACATTGGGCTATGAGGAAAGGCTAGCCAGGTTAGGTATGGTTACATTGGGACACGAGGAAAGGCTAGCCAGGTTAGGTAAGGTTACATTGGGCTATGAGGAAAGGCTAGCCAGGTTAGGTATGGTTACATTGGGACATGAGGAAAGGCTAGCCAGGTTAGGTAATGTTACACTGGGCTATGAGGAAAGGCTAGCCAGGTTAGGTATAGTTACACTTGGCTATGAGGAAAGGCTAGCCAGGTTAGGTACGGTTACATTGGGACATGAGGAAAGGCTGGCCAGGTTAGGTATGGTTACATTGGGTTACGGCGAAAGGCTAGCCAGGTTAGGTATTGTTACATCGGGCTATGAGGAAAGGCTAGCCAGGTTGAGTAAGGTTACATTGGGCTATGAGGAAAGGCTAGCCAGGTTAGGTATGTTACATTGGGCTATGAGGAAAGGCTAGCCAGGTTAGGGGTGGTTACACTGGGCTATGAGGAAAGGCTAGCCAGGTTAGGTATGGTTACATTGGGTTACGGCGAAAGGCTAGCCAGGTTACGTATTGTTACATTGGGCTATGAGGAAAGGCTAGCCAGGTTACGTATTGTTACATTGGGCTATGAGGATAGGCTAGCCAGGTTAGGGATGGGTACATTGGGCTATGAGGAAAGGCTAGCCAGGTCAGGGATGGTTACATTGGGCTATGGGGAAAGGCTAGCCAGGTTAGGGATGGTTACATTGGGTTATGGGGAAAGGCTAGCCAGGTTACGTATTGTTACATTGGGCTATGAGGAAAGGCTAGCCAGGTTAGGGATGGTTACATTGGGACACGAGGAAAGGCTAGCCAGGTTAGGTAAGGTTACATTGGGCTATGAGGAAAGGCTAGCCAGGTTAGGTATGGTTACATTGGGACATGAGGAAAGGCTAGCCAGGTTAGGTAATGTTACACTGGGCTATGAGGAAAGGCTAGCCAGGTTAGGTATAGTTACACTTGGCTATGAGGAAAGGCTAGCCAGGTTAGGTACGGTTACATTGGGACATGAGGAAAGGCTGGCCAGGTTAGGTATGGTTACATTGGGTTACGGCGAAAGGCTAGCCAGGTCAGGTATTGTTACATCGGGCTATGAGGAAAGGCTAGCCAGGTTGAGTAAGGTTACATTGGGCTATGAGGAAAGGCTAGCCAGGTTAGGTATGTTACATTGGGCTATGAGGAAAGGCTAGCCAGGTTAGGGGTGGTTACACTGGGCTATGAGGAAAGGCTAGCCAGGTTAGGTATGGTTACATTGGGTTACGGCGAAAGGCTAGCCAGGTTACGTATTGTTACATTGGGCTATGAGGAAAGGCTAGCCAGGTTACGTATTGTTACATTGGGCTATGAGGAAAGGCTAGCCAGGTTAGGGATGGGTACATTGGGCTATGAGGAAAGGCTAGCCAGGTCAGGGATGGTTACATTGGGCTATGGGGAAAGGCTAGCCAGGTTAGGGATGGTTACATTGGGTTATGGGGAAAGGCTAGCCAGGTTACGTATTGTTACATTGGGCTATGAGGAAAGGCTAGCCAGGTTAGGGATGGTTACATTGGGCTATGAGGAAAGGCTAGCCAGGTCAGGGATGGTTACATTGGGCTATGGGGAAAGGCTAGCCAGGTTAGGGATGGTTACATTGGGCTGTGAGGAAAGGCTAGCCAGGTCAGGGATGGTTACATTGGGCTATGGGGAAAGGCTAGCCAGGTGAGGTATGGTTACATTAGGTTATGGGGAAAGGCAAGCCAGGTTAGATGTAGTTACATTGGGCTATGATTGGGCTTTGGGCTAAGAACCCATGCAATTCTGGCTTGTGCATCTGCTCCTTCAGTTTTTGAAATATATTGATTAGGTAATTAATGACACTGTTAATATTTTCTCTAGATTTTAGTGGTCTTTACTAAGTTGAAACCTAATTTTACCTTCAAGTGTTCCCAACCCTGGTCCTCAAGTACCCCCAACAGTGCACGTTTTCCAGGTCACTCAGCAGGTGCACTCATTATTCAGACACATTTGAAAAGATCACAGGTGGAGCTAATTATGTCACCTGTGATTCTGTGTGGAGACCTGGAAAACGTGCACTTTTGGGGGTACTTGAGGACCAGGGTTGGGAACCACTGTACTATTGCAATGATTGTTTATATTGGAGTTTTATTGCCTGCCTTGTAATTGGGGAGGGGGGCGATTGCTCAGACTTGATTAATGGTATTGAATTCACATGGACAGGATCCATCATTCTTAAGTTAATTCAATAGGCTGGTCAAACCGTATGCTGGTCAGGGGTTTATTTAAAAGAGTTAAGTCAGGGTTGCCTATCTGCCCCTCTCCATGATGGAGAAAATGTTCTGTTCCTGGACTTCCCTGGTAATGTATGATTGCCATCTCCTGTGGGGAGCCAGGTAACTGATAAGAAAGGTGTCACCACAGGTGCTGGCAATCATACATTACCAGGGAAGCCCAGGAGCAGAGCACTGTGTCCTCCTGGAGAGGGGCATGCTGGGAGGTATGGATAATGTATGATTGCCATCTCCTGTGGGGAGCCAGGTAACTGATAAGAAAGGTGTCACCACAGGTGCTGGCAATCATACATTACCAGGGAAGCCCAGGAACAGAGCATTGTGTCCTCCTGGAGGGGGGCATGCTGGGAGGTATGGATAATGTATGATTGCCATCTCCTGTGGGGAGCCAGATAACTGATAAGAAAGGTGTCACCACAGGTGCTGGCAATCATACATTACCAGGGAAGTCCAGAAGCAGAGCATTGTGTCCTCCTGGGGAGGGGCATGCTGGGGGGTATGGATAATGTATGATTGCCAGCACCTGTGGGGAGCTAGGTAACTGATAAGAAAGGTGTCACCACAGGTGCCGGCAATCATACATTAACAGGGAAGTCCAGAAGCAGAGCATTGTGTCCTCCTGGGGAGGGGCATGCTGGGAGGTATGGATAATGTATGATTGCCAGCACCTGTGGGGAGCTAGGTAACTGATAAGAAAGGTGTCACCACAGATGCTGGCAATCCTACATTACCAGGGAAGCCCAGGAACAGAGCATTGTGTCCTCCTGGAGAGGGGCATGCTGGGAGGTATGGATAATGTAGGATTGCCAGCACCTGTGGGGAGCTAGGTAACTGATAAGAAAGGTGTCACCACAGGAGCTGGCAATCCTACATTACCAGGGAAGCCCAGGAACAGAGCATTGTGTCCTCCTGGAGAGGGGCATGCTGGGAGGTATGGATAATGTATGATTGCCAGCACCTGTGGGGAGCTAGGTAACTGATAAGAAAGGTGTCACCACAGGTGCTGGCAATCATACATTACCAGGGAAGCCCAGGAGCAGAGCACTGTGTCCTCCTGGAGAGGTGCATGCTGGGAGGTATGGATAATGTATGATTGCCAGCACCTGTGGGGAGCTAGGTAACTGATAAGAAAGGTGTCACCACAGGTGCTGGCAATCAAACATTACCAGGGAAGCCCAGGAACAGAGCATTGTGTCCTCCTGGGGAGGGGCATGCTGGGAGGTATGGATAATGTATGATTGCCAGCACCTGTGGGGAGCTGGGTAACTGATAAGAAAGGTGTCACCACAGGTGCTGGCAATCCTACATTACTAGGGAAGCCCAGGAACAGAGCATTGTGTCCTCCTGGAGAGGGGCATGCTGGGAGGTATGGATAATGTATGATTGCCAGCACCTGTGGGGAGCTGGGTAACTGATAAGAAAGGTGTCACCACAGGTGCTGGCAATCATACATTATCAGGGAAGCCCAGGAACAGAGCATTGTGTCATGGAGAGGGGCATGCTTGGAGGTATGGATAATGTAGGATTGCCAGCACCTGTGGGGAGGTAGGTAACTGATAAGAAAGGTATCACCACAGGTGCTGGCAATCATACATTACCAGGGAAGCCCAGGAACAGAGCATTGTGTCCTCCTGGAGAGGGGCATGCTGGGAGGTATGGATAATGTATGATTGCCAGCACCTGTGGGGAGCTAGGTAACTGATAAGAAAGGTGTCACCACAGGTGCTGGCAATCATACATTACCAGGGAAGCCCAGGAACAGAGCATTTTCTTCCTGAAGGAGATGGTCAGGTAAGCAAGCCTTGTGCAAGTAAGGCCACAACAAATTCTGGATTTATTCAGGACAAACAGATGAAAACCATCACCAAAACATCTTCATGCCTAAGAAACCAACATTAAAACCTATCTCTCAACCTTGAATGTATGTACATAGTTTGCTTTTTAAGACCCTTACATTGACACTATGGCCCTTATTCTGGTTCACTCGCAAAGGCAAATTCCTTCTCAAATGGACAAATCCATGTGCACTGCAGGGGGGGGGGGCAGATGTAACATGTGTAGAGAGAGTTGTGATTTGGGTGAGTTATTTTGTTTCTGTGCAGGGTAAATACTGACTGCTTTATTTTTACACTGCAATATAGATCTCACTTTGAAGTAAAACCCCACCCAAATCTAATTCTCTCTGCACAAGTTACATCTGCCCCACCTACAGTGCTCATGGTTTTGTCAATTTGAGAAGGAATTTGCCTTTGCGAGTGAACCAGAATAAGGGCCTATGCTGCCTATTTGTATATGTGATACAGCAATTATAATACCAATGCACCCGTGTGTGCCCGGCGCTGGTATTCAAATGTTTCTGGGGCCGGGCACACACACATCTTTTCAGCTCACTACAAGCTAAGAAATGAGAAAAGTAATTTGAGCACCTACCTGGGACTTTCTCACTGCGCCCAATAGTTTGGTCGGGTTTAAGCACTTTGTGCACCTAAAACCGACTTTAACAGGCGTGAAGTGTGTGATGAAACTCACCATGCGAATATCGCACTGTGTTCTCCCGTCACTTTAGATGGGAGAACAGGCGCGATAAAGCATTTGAATTCCCCCCAATAGAATGTGAAAGCTGAATTTAATAGACGGAGCCCGTTACCCCTCTCTCTACACATGCAGAACATCTGCACAATGAGTGTATGGCCTGGACTCGAGCCAGTCTCTGAGGGGAAGGAACACGCTTAATGCACAACAGACAGAGTTGTGTAACAACGTGTGACCTGCTTCCCCGCTGCGATCTGGCAATTAGCTGTCTGGATGAAACAGTCAGTCATTTATATTTAACAATGTGGTGCCCTCCGTGAACTTCCCATCACACAGTGCTGTGGTCGATGGTAACCTCAGGCCGGCTCAGTGATGCATCAGCGGGTGGGTAGAAGGTGCAACCTGCAAACACAGAGAGATGAAATAAGACTGTAGCGACAACCATTCATTAATATTGCCTCGTGTCGCAAACAAAACCCAATGGATATTTACTAAAAATCAATCTAACTTTTACTATCGCCTTTTAGAGACAAGTTCAGAAATGCGCGGCTTCACCTTTGCAAGTGCCACTCTCAGATCATTTTCACAACAAAGGGGGTTATTCTGATTCACTCGGAAAGGCACAATCACTCTCTAATGGACAAAACCATGCTGCACTGCAGGTGGGGCTGATGTAACATGTGCAGAGAGATGAGAGACAGATTATATGAACATATACGCAATATCAAAATAGGTTATGAAAAACACAGCGTCTCTCTGCAGTTCAAACAACCACATGGTTCGAACCCCAAAGGTTTGACATTCACAGCCATTGAAGCACCCACTATTAATTGGAGAGGGGGGGGGGGGGGGGTCACACTGAAGTTCTAAACAGGAGAGAGAGCTATACTGGATATTCTGTCTCAAAACCCTGGGGGTCTAAATATCGACTTTGATAATGGCAGCACACTGTACAATAAGACAATTGGAATCCTCCCATTTCATCTTGATTCACACTTGATAACCCCATAAAAACTATCTGCGTAGCAGCGGCAATTATAGGGTTAACACTCATCCCCTTCAGTCTAATACAGCCCCCTCCTTCACATGTAACACCAAACCTATCCTGTGACTGGACACTTATGATTGACTTAAACAGCCACCAATCATGGCAGAAAGGGCGTGACCAGCACACTAATAAGTGTGACCCAATTACACTGACATGCATCCTTGAAAAAGGCCAAAACACGTTGGGCAGCTACCCACATCTACTGTAGATCACATCAACACTGTAAAGGTGCCCATACACTAGTAAGATTTATCTGCAGATCTGGCTGTTTGGAACAAAAAACATGGTTATGGATGAGTGACAGTTTGTCAGTTTTCCAGCATTTCCAAGCAAATGGTCAACTGTCATTTGCGCTTGTGAGGTTATCAGATTCACTGTAAATCTGTAATTACTATATTTTATTAGGTGTAGTAATTAATGTACTATTTTAGTCCGTCGGTACCCTCTTGTTCTCCATATATGTCTATATACTCCCTATATGTGTGTGTAGTTCCAGATCAGATCGCTCTCGCCCTAATATGGTCTGCCAGGAAATACCCAGGAAATAAGTCACCAAAAGGTTATGTCCCATTACCATACTTTTGTTCCTGCTATCACAGGAGGGTGGAAGCTGAGGGGCAATCTCCACAGGGGGGTTTACAATTCTTTGCAAACCTCTGGGCTCTAGCAGACTTTGTGGAACCGGCCACCACAGGGGGTGATCAGCCCATAATGTAATCAGCCGATTATTGTTCCTGCTGTTTACATGAGGGGGATAGCTGAAGGACAATCACCACAGGGGGTGATCAAATTCCCCTACTATCAACAGGAGGGTTGTCCACAGGGGGTGACCACCACATAATGTAATCAGACTGTGTTTTATATCTTGTGTTGACTCTGCTATGCATATCTTGGCTACTTCCAGACTTTCTGGAACCGACCCCAGCAGGGGGCAGAAGCAGATGGGCAGCAGCAGTACCTGGGAGGGGGGATAAACCTGACTTGAATCCACCAATAGGGATTGAGTGCAAGCCCACTGATGGTATGGAGAAGCGTGGGAAATTGGAAGTTTTTAAAATGACTTGTACACCTGCCAGCTCAGTATGTTAGTCGCAATCCGGTCTCAGGGGTCCTACCCTTCACTGGATCTTGTGGAACACATCGTTTGCCCGGGAAGGGGGCATCCTACCAAGCTCTGGTGTGGAGCGTCTGTGTTGTGTGGATTTACACAGGTTTCGGCTATCACTGCTGTGTGGATTAAGTGATAGTTTTGTGCTTTGGAACTGCTGCTACAAGGACTGCCATTGGACTGCTACCCGATAACGTTTATATGCTACATTTGACTCTTTTTCCTGTCTTCATCTACTTTCGTGTGCTGTGATAAAAATAAACCATATTTTGGTTTCATCTGCTCGGTGTCTGAGTGATTGAGGAACTCGTACCCTCACATTTGGCGGCAGCGACAGTGGGATCATTCAGACACCAACCATCGAGCACAGAAAGCACAGAGAACAGAGGATCAGACCATATGTAAGGAAACGGAAAATGCAATAAGGTGATGTTCAGCAAGTGAGCAGGTGTCAGTCCTGTGAAAGGGAAAATGTTTCCAAGGAAAGAAAATCGATGCCTCAAGACCCCTGTAGCAGAGGAGCTCAGGGATGGAGGTTCTTCAGTGTATCGGCAGGCTGGGAAGCCGAATCTGTTATTTATTGTCAGTAAAATGCAGTATATCTGGAAGTACTGGGAAGACGCTCAGCAGATGGTCAGTGGGTGGAGAGTATCCAGCATACAGGACAAAGTGTGTTACCTGGGGGATGCATTCCTGCACTGTAAAGGTGAGGCCACTTCTTGGAATCTGCTAGGAGAGCCAGAGTTTGTAGAATTTACAGAGGAAGTGATTGCTACAGTTACCCAGATGCTACAAAGAGGACAATATTCTGAGGCTGAAGGACAAGTCCAGAATAAATTGATGCCCCAGATAGAACCAGAGGAAAGGTCTAGAAGGGGGCTACTGCAATCTGGGCAGACAACCGAGGGGTCTGCCACAGAATTAATTGTTACCGCAAGAGAAGGGTCGTTGTCAGGGGGGCCCCTAACTGCCCTTGAAGAAATGAGTATGGAGGAGCTGATAGCAGAAGGTCAGCTGCGAGGTATACCCATCCAATCCTGCACTCGCGGGGAAATCCTTCAGCAGATCCTTCACGATCAGGGAGATCCTACAAATGCATTTGCTGATTATCGAGCCTGGATCCTCCATTTCGGTGCCCAGTTGAGTGTGTGGGAACAATTGCAGTGTCTGGAGGAGTGCTTCGTGGTGGCAGAGGAAGAGGCGATTGATCGGGGGCTCCTGGATACCCCAGCATGGCAAGATCAGTGTCGCAGGGGGCGTGATGAAAGGCACCGTTTGCAATTGCTTCTCCCCCATCCTAGGGAGGAGCTGCACTACTGCTTCCCTTTTGCTGAGGTGGGAGATGCAGAGCTATTATCCTGCTGCCAGGGGATCTATGAGGACTGCGTCCAAGAAGAGATCGCCGTGGTTAGAGGAGTATCCGACAACATCCAGGCCACCAGCCCACCAGTCACAGATGACGTCGTGTTTCGGGCTGCCCAGCATACTCAGCTGGGGAAGGAGGCTATCGCGGAGAAGGAAGTGTGCGCAGAAGTAGCTGCAGGTGAGCGTCTGGCTTTTAAGGGGACAGAGCTGACACAGCCTGTCCTGCAGCCACCAGCGGAATTGTTTGTGATGGAGGGTCCCTCCTCAGCCCTGGACATTGAGACCAAATGCTGGACTGAAATGTGCCATGCCCCTAGTTTGGGTTTGGGGGAGGAAGGACATGACGGGGTGGTGGAAGTGCCAGGGCCAGAGCCCCTATATTGGCCTGCTGTTTGGCCCCTGTTCCTTGGGCAAGAGGGGGAGGTGGAAAGTGGTCCCTGCCCCTTTGTGCCCGAGGCAAAAGTATTAGTAGGTTACAATGTTGCAGAGGGGGGGTACCCAGAATCCGAAGAAGAGGAATTGCTACAGCCCTTGTTAGTTCCAATGTATGACTTAGACTGTAATCATGCCCTTGCTGGTTCTGCAAACCAGCCGCCTTTTACAAGATGGGTTTGGTATGATGTCACCCTGTGGGACTCAGGTGGTATATCCAAACCCCAGATTCTCGGCTCTGCATCCCGCTATTCCAGGTTGTTATTGGTTCCTGAACAGCTGGGTACCGGGACTACAATAGTAGGGGAAGGAATGTGAGGTTATCAGATTCACTGTAAATCTGTAATTACTATATTTTATTAGGTGTAGTAATTAATGTACTATTTTAGTCCGTCGGTACCCTCTTGTTCTCCATATATGTCTATATACTCCCTATATGTGTGTGTAGTTCCAGATCAGATCGCTCTCGCCCTAATATGGTCTGCCAGGAAATACCCAGGAAATAAGTCACCAAAAGGTTATGTCCCATTACCATACTTTTGTTCCTGCTATCACAGGAGGGTGGAAGCTGAGGGGCAATCTCCACAGGGGGGTTTACAATTCTTTGCAAACCTCTGGGCTCTAGCAGACTTTGTGGAACCGGCCACCACAGGGGGTGATCAGCCCATAATGTAATCAGCCGATTATTGTTCCTGCTGTTTACATGAGGGGGATAGCTGAAGGACAATCACCACAGGGGGTGATCAAATTCCCCTACTATCAACAGGAGGGTTGTCCACAGGGGGTGACCACCACATAATGTAATCAGACTGTGTTTTATATCTTGTGTTGACTCTGCTATGCATATCTTGGCTACTTCCAGACTTTCTGGAACCGACCCCAGCAGGGGGCAGAAGCAGATGGGCAGCAGCAGTACCTGGGAGGGGGGATAAACCTGACTTGAATCCACCAATAGGGATTGAGTGCAAGCCCACTGATGGTATGGAGAAGCGTGGGAAATTGGAAGTTTTTAAAATGACTTGTACACCTGCCAGCTCAGTATGTTAGTCGCAATCCGGTCTCAGGGGTCCTACCCTTCACTGGATCTTGTGGAACACATCGTTTGCCCGGGAAGGGGGCATCCTACCAAGCTCTGGTGTGGAGCGTCTGTGTTGTGTGGATTTACACAGGTTTCGGCTATCACTGCTGTGTGGATTAAGTGATAGTTTTGTGCTTTGGAACTGCTGCTACAAGGACTGCCATTGGACTGCTACCCGATAACGTTTATATGCTACATTTGACTCTTTTTCCTGTCTTCATCTACTTTCGTGTGCTGTGATAAAAATAAACCATATTTTGGTTTCATCTGCTCGGTGTCTGAGTGATTGAGGAACTCGTACCCTCACAGCGCTCAACCATAACCATGTGTTTGTTCCAACCAGACAGATCTGCAGATAAATCTGCGTGTGTATGGCCACCTTAAGTCTCCTCTCCCACCCGGATGAGTCGAGCGCACACCGCTCCATCTGCCTGTCACTCCCGGCATACGCGTCATACCGGAAGTGGCGTACGCAGGTGTAGCAGCAGTGCGGAACTGCAGCCGGCGTGCTGCCCGTAGTGGCAGACGCCAGTACACCCACTTCAAGGACTACACAGCGAGGGACGGTCCAGGAATGCAGTGATCCACATAGGGTATCACCACCAGGTGTTTTTGGGAGGCCAGCTCCTGGTGCCATTCATATACCTTCCATGACCCATTGACTTATTTTGTCCTGCCGCACAGCCCACGTAGCCCTTGCACCCCTGATTGACATCCTACCTCTGTGTATTGCCCAACCACAGAGAACAGTTAATATCCCGCACACCAATACCCCCCATATCCCATACAGGTATCATTACACCAGTCGTCAGCAGACACAGCTAGGCTAGTGAGAGCTGCACGTACTGGTTTCTCTGTGTAGAATTGACACAGATTTCTTTTTGTGGTCTTCCACGCACCACCAACAATTACTTCATTGATTTCGGTATTTCATGAATTTTGTTATTTCATTAATTTTTGCTTGTATACATCACCGCTCATATTTCTGTGATTTAAAATAAATCCTTTGTGCACATTTACTCGTATATATATCTCCTCATTTTCCGTGACTGATTGGTTAACTACTAACTACTAACTACTAACCACACCCATCACCCAACACAATAGAGGGTGAGCGCAGAGCTACTACCACTTCAAATGTGCAGAGAGAATTAGATTTGGGTGGGTTTGTACTTTAAACTGATATCTATATTGCAGTGTAAAAATAATGCAGCCAGTATTTACCCTGCACAGAAACAATAAAACACCCAAATGTAACTCTCTCTGCACATGTTACATCTGCCCCACCTGCAGTGCACATGGTTTTGTCTATTAGAGAGTGATTGTGCTTTTCCGAGTGAATCAGAATAATCCCCAAAGTCTGTTCCTTTTCTTCATATTTATGTCTAGCATCCATGAAAAGGATTTCTCACAAAGATACATTGTAGCAAACCGTGTGAGTATCTGAAGGGCTTTCTTAGCAATAAGAGAGTACAGTACGATTTGGTGACAACAAAACATTGAGAGCGTTGTCATTCTGAACAGTTGCTGTTGAACCTGGCTCTGCTTAAGTTCAATGATTTAGTCGAGGTGAACGGCCGTCTCACCTGTGCTGGATATGACTCTCTGGTGGGAAGAATCTGTGGAGAGACTTTGCAAACTCATCTAACTGCATTCATTCATCCAGTGGCGTAAGAAAAACTTTTGCTCCCCCCCGCCAGGACAATTTCGCCGCCCCCCCCCCCCCCCCCGGGACAATTTTGCCGCTGCCCCCCGTTAAAAGACCCCCCCCCCCCCCCCCGGGGAGCTGGCTGGGGGGTCCGTGCGGCGCGGAGGTACCTGTATTCAGGGAGAGCCTGGAGGTCCCTGCGCCTGCGGCGCTGAGTATGTTGTTGCCGGGGTCCCTGCAGTGAAGTGGAAATAACACGCTATCTCCGTCGGAGATAGCGCGTTATTTCCACTTCACTGCAGGGACCCCGGCCGGCAACATCATAATTAGCGCCGCAGGCGCAGGGACCTCCAGGCTCTCCCTGAATACAGGTACCTCCGCGCCGCACGGACCCCCCTGCCAGCTCCCCGCTGCACCCACAAGCAGTGGGGAGATGGCGGAGAAAAAATAGTGCCCGCAGACCCCCGGCGCCTCCCCGCCACCGCGGGGGCTGCGGCCTTATAGTTACGCCACTGCATTCATCTTCAGTTCCCTGGCTGCAGAAATGTCTCTAATTCCAAATTCATCTTCCATCTTACACAGTAGTCCAGCGGGGAAAGTTTGGGACGTTATTATTCTCTGTTCATCGTTTCCATAACGGTCGTTTAAAAAAAAAAAAAAGATTTTCTTCCTCTTCGATGATGTTGACTCCACCCCCCTGCATCTGTTGAGATGATTAATTACATCGAAGATATCGTCAATGTATGCCAAAATGAGAATCAATTCAGAATTTTTGAAGCAATCGGCATCATAATGTTGGTGCTCTCGCAAAAATAGCGCTAATTCCACACGCATGGCAGAAACACGATTCAGCACTTTTCTCCGGGATAACCACCAAATGTTACAATGGTACATAAGTACCTCGAATTCAGAGCCCATTTCTATACACAGCTCTTTGAAGATGCGGCGCTTCAGAGCACTATATCACACGTAAGCCCTTATTCAGATCTGATCGCAGTACAAATTTGTTCTCAAAATGGCCAAAACCATGCTGCACTGCAGGTGGGGCAGATGTAACATGTGCAGAGAGAGTTACATTTGGGTGGGGTGTGTTGAAACTGAAATATAAATTGCAGTGTAAAAATAATGCAGCCAGTATTTACCCTGCACAGAAACAAAATAACTCACACAAATCTAACTCTCTCTGCACATGTTACATCCGCCCCACCTGCAGTGCAGCATGGGTTTGCCCAATTTGAGAACAAATGTGTACTGCGATCAGATCTGAATAAGGGCCATAGTTCACACATTCCACTACAATTTATAGTACTACTGCCACTTGTGGAGGCAGGGCTTTTGTTGCCAGTGCATGCCTCTGCAGAATACAATGCGTAACCATGATGTGTGGTACGGCGACTTTCTCCAGCGCACCAAAACCAGAGTTTCATCTCAGCATGGCTGGCGCTCCGTCCAAACAAAGTGCAGGAACCATATCCCAGGACAAATTGTTGTCTCTGAAGAAGTCATTCACAGGTTTCCTCACATCAGCTGCCTTAGTTGTTGTAAGAGGCTTACAAAATAATAAAATCTTCCTTTATCATGTCATCTTTCACATAGCGCACAAATAAAACAAGCCGTAGATTGGAAACATCGGTGGTCTGGAATTTTGATGGGCTTGAAATCAGATCTGCAACTACTGTACGTGAGCCAAGGTGGCATTGCTCATGTCATATATTCTGTTGCTGATGGTGTCATTTGAAAAAGGAATTTGGGACAACTTATTTTCAGCGGCTTTTCCCAGCATGATATTCTCCATCTTTATCGCAGCTGTTTTTAGTATTTCACCAATGGTGTGTGGCTTTCCCGGCTTTGCATTCAGGTACACAACTTCGTATGATGTTGTTGAGATCAGTTTAGGTACAAAGCAGAGAACAGACAGATTGGTCCTGTCATCGAATCTGCGTCTTCACCTTGAGATCAGCAAGCGTTGCGTTGTGTTCTTGTATTTCCCATCCCCAAGCAGCTTTAGGAAGAGTTCCCTTAGTTTTGCCGGTGCTAGACTAGATCATACATGTGGGGTGTACTACAGGGCTGCCAGGTATAGCATTTTTTGTCATAAATTACACAACAAATTTTAGAATTTGCCATAAATATCCATCAATAGACTTTAGTATGTTATGGTGAAACATTGAAAATGCCATAAACGTATTGTGTGAATTCCAAAAGTATATTAATGCACCTGGCAACCCTGGCGAATGGAACAGACTCACACCTCCACCGAACCCTTGATACTGACTCACCGACCCCCACCCCCCCCCACCCCCACCCCCCAGACTGACTCACTGAACCCCTGACACTGACTCACTGAACCCCTGACACGGACTCACTGAACCTCTGGGATTCGATCGAACTCGAGTGTTATCTAATTAAGGAACAGATGTATCAGGCTTCAAAAAGTGATAAAGTAGAGAGTGACAAACAGCTCCCAATTGCCATGTTAGTTTGAAAAATAATAGTTAGGGGCTGGTTGTTTATCACTCTCCATTTTATTAATTTTTGAATTAATTTAATTATGAGACTCTTTTGCACTATAGTTTGTTTCCACTACAGTTCATTCACATTGTGAGGGGGCACTACGGTTCATTCACATTGTGACGGGGGCACTACGGTTCATTCACATTGTGACGGGGGCACTACGGTTCATTCACATTGTGACGGGGGCACTACGATTCATTCACATTGTGACGGGGGCACTACGGTTCATTCACATTGTGAGGGGACACTACGGTTCATTCACATTGTAACGGAGGCACTACGATTCATTCACATTGTGACGGGGGCACTACGGTTAATTCACATTGTGACGGGGGCACTAGGGTTCATTCACATTGTGACAGGGGCACTACGGTTCATTCACATTGTGACGGGGGCACTACAGTTCATTCACATTGTGACTGGGGCACTATGGTTCATTCACATTGTGACGGGGGCACTACGTCTCATTCACATTGTGACAGGGGCACTACGGTTCATTCACATTGTGCGGGGGGAACTACGGTTCATTCACATTGTGAGGGAGTCACTAGGGTTCATTCACATTGTGAGGGAGTCTCTACGGTTCATTCACATTGTGACGGAGTCACTAGGGTTCATTCACATTGTGACGGAGGCACTGCGGTACATTTACATTGTGAGGGGGGCACTACGGTTCATTCACATTGTGACGGGGACACTACGGTTCATTCACATTGTGACGGGGCACTAGGGTTCATTTACATTGTGACCGGGGTACTAGAGTTCATTCACATTGTGACGGGGGCACTACAGTTCATTCATATTGTGACGGGGGCACTACAGTTCATTCACATTGTGACGGGTGCACTAGAGTTCATTCACATTGTGACGGGGCTCTAGAGTTCATTCACATTGTGACGGGGGCTCTAGAGTTCATTCACATTGTGACGTGAGCACTAGAGTTCATTCACATTGTAACGGGAGCACTAGAGTTCATTCACATTGTGACAGGGGCACTAGAGTTCATTCACATTGTGACGGGGGCACTAGAGTTCATTCACATTGTGACGGGTGCACTACAGTTGTTTCACATTGTGACGGGGGCTCTAGAGTTCATTCACATTGTGACGGGGGCACTAGAGTTCATTCACATTGTGACGGGGGCACTAGAGTTCATTCACATTGTGACGGGTGCACTACAGTTGTTTCACATTGTGACGGGGGCTCTAGAGTTCATTCACATTGTGACGGGGGCACTAGAGTTCATTCACATTATGACGGGGGCACTAGAGTTCATTTACATTGTGACGGGGGCTCTAGAGTTCATTCACATTGTGACGGGGGCACTACGGTTCATTCACATTGTGACGGGGGCACTACGGTTCATTCACATTGTGACGGGGGCACTACGATTCATTCACATTGTGAAGGGGGCACTACGGTTCATTCACATTGTGAGGGGACACTACGGTTCATTCACATTGTAACGGAGGCACTACGATTCATTCACATTGTGACGGGGGCACTACGGTTAATTCACATTGTGACGGGGGCTCTAGAGTTCATTCACATTGTGACAGGGGCACTAGGGTTAATTCACATTGTGACGGGGGCACTACAGTTCATTCACATTGTGACTGGGGCACTACGGTTCATTCACATTGTGACGGGGGCACTACGGTTCATTCACATTGTGACGGGGGCACTACGGTTCATTCACATTGTGCGGGGGGAACTACGGTTCATTCACATTGTGAGGGAGTCACTAGGGTTCATTCACATTGTGAGGGAGGCACTACGGTTCATTCACATTGTGACGGAGTCACTAGGGTTCATTCACATTGTGACGGAGGCACTACGGTTCATTCACATTGTGAGGGGCGCACTACGGTTCATTCACATTGTGACGGGGACACTACGGTTTATTCACATTGTGATGGAGGCACTACGGTTCATTCACATTGTGACGGAGTCACTAGGGTTCATTCACATTGTGACGGAGGCACTGCGGTACTTTCACATTGTGAGGGAGGCACTACGGTTCATTCACATTGTGACGGGGGCACTACAGTTCATTCACATTGTGATGGGGCAATAGGGTTCATTTACATTGTGACGGGGGCACTAGAGTTCATTCACATTGTGACGGGGGCTCTAGAGTTCATTCACATTGTGACGGGTGCACTACAGTTTTTTCACATTGTGACGGGGGCACTACGGTTCATTCACATTGTGACGGAGGCACTACGGTTCACTCACATTGTGAGGGAGTCTCTACGGTTCATTCACATTGTGACGGAGTCACTAGGGTTCATTCACATTGTGACGGAGGCACTGCGGTACATTTACATTGTGAGGGGGGCACTACGGTTCATTCACATTGTGACGGGGACACTACGGTTCATTCACATTGTGACGGGGCACTAGGGTTCATTTACATTGTGACCGGGGCACTAGAGTTCATTCACATTGTGACGGGGGCACTACAGTTCATTCATATTGTGACAGGGGCACTACAGTTCATTCACATTGTGACGGGTGCACTAGAGTTCATTCACATTGTGATGGGGCAATAGGGTTCATTTACATTGTGACGGGGGCACTAGAGTTCATTCACATTGTGACGGGGGCACTAGAGTTCATTCACATTGTGACGGGGGCACTAGAGTTCATTCACATTGTGACGGGGGCTCTAGAGTTCATTCACATTGTGACGGGTGCACTACAGTTTTTTCACATTGTGACGGGGGCACTACGGTTCATTCACATTGTGACGGAGGCACTACGGTTCACTCACATTGTGAGGGAGTCTCTACGGTTCATTTACATTGTGACGGAGTCACTAGGGTTCATTCACATTGTGACGGAGGCACTGCGGTACATTTACATTGTGAGGGGGGCACTACGGTTCATTCACATTGTGACGGGGACACTACGGTTCATTCACATTGTGACGGGGCACTAGGGTTCATTTACATTGTGACCGGGGCACTAGAGTTCATTCACATTGTGACGGGGGCACTACAGTTCATTCATATTGTGACGGGGGCACTACAGTTCATTCACATTGTGACGGGTGCACTAGAGTTCATTCACATTGTGACGGGGCTCTAGAGTTCATTCACATTGTGACGGGGGCTCTAGAGTTCATTCACATTGTGACGTGAGCACTAGAGTTCATTCACATTGTGACGGGAGCACTAGAGTTCATTCACATTGTGACAGGGGCACTAGAGTTCATTCACATTGTGACGGGGGCACTAGAGTTCATTCACATTGTGACGGGTGCACTACAGTTGTTTCACATTGTGACGGGGGCTCTAGAGTTCATTCACATTGTGACGGGGGCACTAGAGTTCATTCACATTGTGACGGGGGCACTAGAGTTCATTCACATTGTGACGGGTGCACTACAGTTGTTTCACATTGTGACGGGGGCTCTAGAGTTCATTCACATTGTGACGGGGGCACTAGAGTTCATTCACATTATGACGGGGGCACTAGAGTTCATTTACATTGTGACGGGTGCACTACAGTTGTTTCACATTGTGACGGGGGCTCTAGAGTTCATTCATTGAGGAGCACTTGTTTGGGATTTATTAGGAAGTGCCAGGGAGGGGGGGGCATGGGGGTTAGTTGCTACTGCAAGGGGACAGGGGACTGATTGATATGAGATGTTGTGACCCACAACTTGGTACTGGCACCGGAACAGATCTTCCCATCGATGTTATTACACCATGGAGGCAGCAGAGATCTCCACCAGGTTCTCAAACTTGACCCTGAGGACCTCACATGGTTCATGATTTCCAGGTCTCCTGTGGAGTTTTAAATATGACAGTTGGTGATACACAGCGCATCTGCTGGGTGATCTGGAAAACCTGGCCTGTGTGGGGTCCTGAAGACCAAGTTTGAGAACCCCTGTCATAGAAGGACAAGAGATGGCAGCGGCAGCTATGAGTGAGCTCACCAGGTCCAGCAGCGGAACCCAGCAGACCTGTGAGAAGACCTTGGTGGGATGACGCCTCTCATCTCTGTCACTTTAAACTCTCTTCGTAGTTTGTAACTGTTATATCTGTAGAGAGAACATTATGTGTTAGGTAATTACTTGCTGCAAGTACATGTCTATCTTGTTTTTACAGCAGGAATGTGGAACCAGGCCCCATGCTTGCCATAGGCCCAATTAGAAAAACAGCAATATGCAATAAGTGTCCACAGAAACAGGAATACTACAAGGAAATTAAACACCCCAAGGGATAGTCCCAGGAGTGAAGTTGTTCTAGGACTGGTCTGCTGTCCTATTCTCTGATAGACCCCTTTGGTCAGCTGGTCCTAGAGCAGCTTCTGGTTGGTTCAGAGAGTCAGCTGACAGGAATCAAGATGGAAGCACACATGCACCAACAATATGAGAGATGATCCTAAAGATATGCCAACCATCCGGCTAATTGGCAGATAGAAGGCCCAGGGGTGCTTTCAGTGGTCCGCAGGAGGTCACCTATGCATCCCCTATGTTTTGTGTCCCAAAAGTCTTAATAGAGGTCAGCATTGTCACACAGGTAGCACAGCGGTGCCTGTGATGGGTAATACACACAGACTCCTTCCGCCCTTCAGTTGTACTTCTATGGAATACATGGTTATTTTGTCACACAGCCCCCGTTCTACAACTAGATAGCAGCATTAGGTGACACATTTCACTCTCTCCCATATACACTTGTATCACCTACAGTATATACACTTGTATCACCACTGCCATTGTGTCCTCCGCTAAAGCAAAAGATTCCAAATAAAACTGTATGCGATGAAGCAAACGTAGGAGCACAAGAACAGAATTTTGCACTAGATTATCTCCACTTTTACAGCTTGTAAATGGCCTTTACTGAGTGACTGAGTAATACAGTATGTTCTCTAGTTCAATATGACTCTGGACTGTCTTCCTGTTAATGATATTAAAATAATCACCGCCAGGGGGCGCCAGTGATCTGTACGTTTCATTTCAGCAATTGTTACTTGTATTGTTACTTGTATTCCAGAAGCTGTAAAGAAGAAATGCAGTAAGGGCCTGGTTTCTTGCACCGCAGCACCGAACTCCCGACCAAATTCGCATCACAGTACACAGGTCTGAATTGGTCCCATAGTGCTAAGCCATGCAACAACAAATGGGTACCCCAGCCCACCAGCCCACCAGGCCTTGACTTTATAAATTACAAGTTTAATCTTGCCACAAAACTAGATGGAAATAGCTGGGGTACTTGTGTAGTTTCACGGCGCCGCCGCGTGCACACTCTGCCAGAGGCTCTGTTTACCTGTGCGCGTGCCGCTCTAGCTCTGTCGGACTGTGCGCGTGCCGCTCTAGCTATAAACTGCGTATTGTCAGCTACGTTATCAGAGTAGCGCCGGGCAGCAGCAGCGCGCTGCCCAGGCGCTGACAGGTCACTGTGGTACTTGTAGTTCCACAGTGAAATAGGCAGCCCTGCGCACCGCTGACAACGGGGGCATGTAAAAATGGACACCCCGGGCACACCGCTATCAAAGGGGTAGTCCCCCATGCAGACGCTAAATTTAGACGCAAAAGCGTCTGAAACCCGGACTATCTGCAAGCCGCTAAGAAGGGGGAGTCAGGATTCAGACGATAAAGCGTCTCAAACCCGACTACCTGCTAGCCGCTACGAAGGGGTTGTGTCCCCCATGCAGACGCTAAAACTTAGACGCTTTAGCGTCTGAAACCCGGACTAACTGCTAGCCGCTAAGAAGCCGGGGTTTCTGGACTTAGACGCTAAAGCCTCTGAATTTAGTTGCAGCTAGAGCAGCACGCGCCCAGAGTCTTGCAGGCTGCCAAGTTTCAAACAGAGTGTGCGCGCGGCGGCAGCGCCGTGAAACTACACAAGTACCATAGCTGGTTTTGTAATATCGCAACTCATAAACATACCTGTGTGTGTGTGTGTGTGCATATATATATATATATATTTTTTTTTTTTTCACATGAGATATCTTGAATTGTTAGGTGTCACTTTCTCACCCTGTTATAATCTGGTGCATTGTTCCTGCCGCTATCCCAATGTAATCATGTCGTACCCTGCTGGCAGCGATCATAATTGCGCTGTATACAGTACACCAAACACTGTTACTCTCAGACTGCTGTGAATGTAAGTTCATGTTTGTTTTTATGCTGAAGAACGACAGCGGAAACACTTTGATCCCCAGTGACCCTAAAATATGCAATTCTGTTTTTTCTTTCCATTACAAAATGTGTTTTGTTTTATAAACGTCTGTGTGATTTATAGGGGCTGACATACAGACTTCTGAGACTTACACATGGAAGAGCTAGCGGCTAGCCTAATCGTATTAACAGGGAGCAGCAGCAGGGCGGGGCGCACGTTCCGATGGTTACCTTCAATGGTGTGAATATAGACGCAATATAGTTGGGCGTTGTTGGGTGTTATATCGTTGAGCGTTCATATCCCCGGCGATAATGGCTGAAATCGCCCGTACACAAACGGCTTAATGTTAACTTGTCAAAACATCATGTAGAATATAACTTTTATTGATTTACCCTAAAACCACCTTAAAAAAGTATGCGAATACGTGTTAAAACAAATTACGGCAAAAATATAACCATTCCTTGCTACATAATTAAATAGTAATTCCAAATATTTCTCATGGGATGAACAGAATCTCAAGACCCCCCCCCCCCCCCCCATCATCATCTCTCTGCAAGCTTTAATAAATCCTTGGTTCCACAACACAAATCCCTGGCACCTTCCATTCTCCTGCGCTTGGTACAGGGAGTGATGAAAGCGGCTTCCAGTGTGGCATTGCCCGACGTGCCCGTGAGACTGCGAGTGTTCCAGACAGAAGGAATGACGTGAATACTGTAGTAAGAGGAACACTTTATATGGGGGGATTGGAACATCACATATGTTGAATGCAAATAAGGTTTTGATCACATCAGGATCTCCAACCGGCTGGTCTGTCTTATTGACCCTGTAAGGGAGTCATACCTCCCAACTGTCCCAATTTCCATGGTACAGTACCATTTCTTTGGGACTATGACTTTGTCCTGCGGTGGGGGTGGGGGAGTTAGGACCCCTGTCTGCTGCTGTTATAATGAGAAGAGCAACACGGAATAGACGCTGTGCACGTGTCTATTCAATGGGGGATGGGGCGTTGCCAGCAGCTCTCAGAACGCAGTCCATGCCCCCAAAATGGCAAAAGTGGGAGGTGTGGCTTGTGGGAGTATCATTGCCGCTAAGCCAAGCCCCCTTTTGACAGGGCAATGCCCCTTTCATGGCACCAGGTACTGATCACAGAGGCGACCATTGGGGTGATTCTTGTCTGTTCAGAGAGGGCCAAATTCGGGCCCATTCCGATGGTTTGGGGACAGCGCATGTGCAGGTCCCCTTTGTCAATGGCTTCTGTGAATTGCATAGTCGCTGTGTTGTTCACAGGGATCAGGACGGGCCAGGGACGGATGGCGGCGGGGTTGTGTGCCACTCATGGGAACTCCTACTGTCAGACCCTCCAGCCCATTCCCTCCCCCCCCCCCATGCAGCAGCTTCTGTACGTTATACAGTGTCAGACCCTCCAGCCCATTCCCTCCCCCCCCCATGCAGCAGCTTCTGTACGTTATACGGTGTCAGACCCTCCAGCCCATATTCCCTCCCCCCCCCATGCAGCAGCTTCTGTACGTTATACAGTGCCAGACCCTCCAGCCCATTCTCCAGCTTATGCAAGAATACACTGAGGGGTCAGCAACAATTGCTGTCCCCTAGGAGCACTTAGTTTGAGTCGTTTGCTTAATTAGGAGCAGCTGCTGCAATGGGAGGGTCAAGTCCCACAAAAGATATCAAACATAAAATCACACAAGAATTAGCAGAACTCAAATTAAATGAGAGGATCAATATGATAAAAAATTCACAATTTAATAATAAAATTAATACATAGAGGACACTACATGAATAAACACTTTAGCATAATATTATAACACATGTGTCATTGTGTAAGTTAAGAATTCTAAAAATTTATATCTCAATGGCTGGATGATCAGATCTCACGTGGGTGGGGGAACCCCGGTTGGGGGTGAGAATATGTCCTGCACTGTCCACAATGCAATGGTCCCAATGGAATTGGAGTCCTTGTGAATGCGGCAATGTGATGTCCTGTGTGCCCACCGAGGGAGTGGCTGTTGTTTTGAGCCTACCTCCAACGTCTTGGCACTTTGTATCCAAGTTGACAGGTATTTAGCCGAAGACTTCCACTGTTTAGGGGACCCGTGGTCAGAAGAATAAGCAGGTAAATGGTCACATGTTCTCTCTGGATCAAAGTAGCCAAAACAGCACCACCAACGCGTTTCCCTGAACTAATGCCAGCTTCGTCAAGGTGTCCTTGTATTATCTGTATTATTAAATTGTGAATTTTGTATCATATTGATTCACTCATTTAATTTGAGCGCTGCTAATTCTTGTGTGATTTTCTGTATGTTATGCAATGTCAGACTCTCCAGCCTATTATCCCCCTCCATGCAGCAGCTTCTGTACATTATACCGTGTCAGACTCTCCTGCCCATTCTCCCCCCCCCCCATGCAGCAGCCTCTGTTCGTTATATGGTGAGAATTGCCGGTTACTGTCAGGCCCTCCATCCCATTCTTCCCCCCATGCAGCAGCTTCTGTACGTTATACAGTGTCAGACTCTCCAGCCCATCCTCCCTCCCATGCAGCAGCTTCTGTACATTATACCGTGTCAGACTCTTCAGCCCATTCTCCCCCCATGCAGCAGCTGCTATACATTATACGGTAAGAATTGCCGGTTACTGTCAGACTCTCCAGCCCATTCTCCCCCCATGCAGCAGCTTCTGTACATTATACCGTGTCAGACTCTCCGGCCCATTCTCCCCCCCAAGCAGCAGCCTCTGTTCGTTATACAGTGAGAATTGCCGGTTACTGTCAGACCCTCCAGCCCATTCTACCCCCATGCAGCGGCTTCTGTACATTACACGGTGTCAAACTCTCCTGCCCATTCTCCCACCATGCAGCAGCTTCTGTACATTATACTGTGTCAGACCCTCCAGCCCATTCCCCCCCTCCCCATGCAGCAGCTTCTGTACATTATACCGTGTCAGACTCTCCTGCCCATTCTCCCACCATGCAGCAGCTTCTGTACAGTCAGAATTGCCGGTTACTGTCAGACCTCCAGCCCATTCTACCCCCCATGCAGCAGCTTCTGTACGTTATATGGTGTCAGGCCCTCCAGCCCATTCTACCCCCCATGCAGCAGCTTCTGTCTGTTATACAGTGTCAGACTCTCCAGCCCATCCTCCCTCCCATGCAGCAGCTTCTGTACATTATACCGTGTCAGACTCTTCAGCCCATTCTCCCCCCATGCAGGAGCTGCTATACATTATACCGTGTCAGACTCTCCTGCCCATTCTCCCCCCCCAAGCAGCAGCCTCTGTTCATTATACGGTGAGAATTGCCGGTTACTGTCAGACCCTCCAGCTCATTCTCCCCCCATGCAGCAGCTTCTGTACATTACACGGTGTCAAACTCTCCTGCCCATTCTCCCACCATGCAGCAGCTTCTGTACATTATACTGTGTCAGACCCTCCAGCCCATTCTCCCACCATGCAGAAGCTTCTGTACAGTCAGAATTGCCAGTTACTGTCAGACCCTCCAGCCCATTCTCCCCCCCATGCAGCAGCTTCTGTACATTATACCGTGTCAGACTCTCCTGCCCATTCTCCCACCATGCAGAAGCTTCTGTACAGTCAGAATTGCCAGTTACTGTCAGACCCTCCAGCCCATTCTTCCCCCCATGCAGCAGCTTCTGTACGTTTCATGGCTTCAGACCCTCCAGCCCATTCTCCCCCCATGCAGCAGCTTCTGTACATTATACCGTGTCAGACTCTTCTTCCCATTCTCTCCCCCCCACCCCCCCCCCACCCCCATGCAGCAGCCTCTGTTCGTTATATGGTGAGAATTGCCGGTTACTGTCAGACCCTCCAGCCCATTCCCCCCCCCCCATGCAGCAGCTTCTGTACATTGCACGGTGTCACTCTCCTGCCCATTCTCCCACCATGCAGCAGCTTCTGTACATTATACCGTGTCAGACCCTCCAGCCCATTCTACCCCCCATGCATCAGCTTCTGTACATTATACCGTGACAGACTCTCCTGCCCATTCTCCACCATGCAGAAGCTTCTGTACAGTCAGAATTGCCGGTTACTGTCAGACCCTCCAGCCCATTCTCCCCCCCAAGCAGCAGCCTCTGTTCGTTATACGGTGAGAATTGCCGGTTACTGTCAGACCCTCCAGCCCATTCTACCCCCCATGCAGCAGCTTCTGTACGTTATATGGTGTCAGAACCTCCAGCCCATTCTACCCCCCATGCAGCAGCTTCTGTCTGTTATACAGTGTCAGACTCTCCAGCCCATCCTCCCTCCCATGCAGCAGCTTCTGTACATTATACCGTGTCAGACTCTTCAGCCCATTCTCCCCCCATGCAGCAGCTGCTATACATTATACGGTAAGAATTGCCGGTTACTGTCAGACTCTCCAGCCCATTCTCCCCCCATGCAGCAGCTTCTGTACATTATACCGTGTCAGACTCTCCTGCCCATTCTCCCCCCCAAGCAGCAGCCTCTGTTCATTATACGGTGAGAATTGCCGGTTACTGTCAGACCCTCCAACCCATTCTCCCACCATGCAGCAACTTCTGTACATTACACGGTGTCAAACTCTCCTGCCCATTCTCCCACCATGCAGCAGCTTCTGTACATTATACTGTGTCAGACCCTCCAGCCCATTCTCCCCCCCCATGCAGCAGCTTCTGTACATTATACCGTGTCAGACTCTCCTGCCCATTCTCCCACCATGCAGAAGCTTCTGTACAGTCAGAATTGCCAGTTACTGTCAGACCCTCCAGCCCATTCTTCCCCCCATGCAGCAGCTTCTGTACGTTTCATGGCTTCAGACCCTCCAGCCCATTCTCCCCCCATGCAGCAGCTTCTGTACATTATACCGTGTCAGACCCTTCTTCCCATTCTCTCCCCCCACCCCCCCCCCCCCATGCAGCAGCCTCTGTTCGTTATATGGTGAGAATTGCCGGTTACTGTCAGACCCTCCAGCCCATTCCCCCCCCCCCCATGCAGCAGCTTCTGTACATTACACGGTGTCACTCTCCTGCCCATTCTCCCACCATGCAGCAGCTTCTGTACATTATACCGTGTCAGACCCTCCAGCCCATTCTTCCCCCCATGCAGCAGCTTCTGTACGTTTTATGGTGTCAAACCCTCCAGCCCATTCTACCCCCATGCAGCAGCTTCTGTACGTTATACCGTGTCAGACCCTCCAGCCCATTCTACCCCCCATGCAGCAGCTTCTGTAAGTTATACAGTGTCAGACTCTCCAGCCCATCCTCCCTCCCATGCAGCAGCTTCTGTACATTATACCGTGTCAGACTCTCCAGCCTATTCTCCCCCCCAAGCAGCAGCCTCTGTTCATTATACGGTGAGAATTGCCGGTTACTGTCAGACCCTCCAGCCCATTCTCCCCCCCATGCAGCAGCTTCTGAATGTTATATGGTGTCAGACCCTCCAGCCCATTCTCCCCCCATGCAGCAGCTTCTGTACATTATACCATGTCAGACTCTCCTGCCCATTCTCCCCCCCATGCAGCAGCCTCTGTTCGTTATATGGTGAGAATTGCCGGTTACTGTCAGACCCTCCAGCCCATTCTCCCCCCCATGCAGCAGCTTCTGTACATTACACAGTGTCACTCTCTTGCCCATTCTCCCACCATGCAGCAGCTTCTGTACATTATACCGTGTCAGACCCTCCAGCCCATTCTCCCCCCCCCCCCGATGCATCAGCTTCTGTACATTATACCGTGTCAGACTCTCCTGCCCATTTTCCCACCATGCAGCAGCTTCTGTACAGTCAGAATTGCAGGTTACTGTCAGACCCTCCAGCCCATTCTTCCCCCCCCCCCCCATGCAGCAGCTTCTGTACGTTTTATGGTGTCAGACCCTCCAGCCCATTCTACCCCCCAAGCAGCAGCTTCTGTACGTTTATGGTGTCAGACCCTCCAGCCCATTCTACCCCCCATGCAGCAGCTTCTGTACGTTATATGGTGTCAGACCCTCCAGCCCATTCTACCCCCCATGCAGCAGCTTCTGTATGTTATACAGTGTCAGACTCTCCAGCCCATCCTCCCTCCCATGCAGCAGCTTCTGTACATTATACCGTGTCAGACTCTCCAGCCCATTCTCCCCCCATGCAGCAGCTGCTATACATTATACGGTAAGAATTGCCGGTTACTGTCAGACTCTCCAGCCCATTCTCCCCCCATGCAGCAGCTTCTGTACGTTATACAGTGAGAATTGCTGGTTACTCTCAGACCCTCCAGCCCATTCTCCCCCCATGCAGCAGCTTCTGTACGTTATATGGTGTCAGACCCTCCAGCCCATTCTACCCCCCATGCAGCAGCTTCTGTATGTTATACAGTGTCAGACTCTCCAGCCCATCCTCCCTCCCATGCAGCAGCTTCTGTACATTATACCGTGTCAGACTCTCCAGCCCATTCTCCCCCCATGCAGCAGCTGCTATACATTATACGGTAAGAATTGCCGGTTACTGTCAGACTCTCCAGCCCATTCTCCCCCCATGCAGCAGCTTCTGTACGTTATACAGTGAGAATTGCTGGTTACTCTCAGACCCTCCAGTCCATTCTCCCCCCATGCAGCAGCTTCTGTACGTTATATGATGAGAATTGCCAGTTACTCTCAGACCCTCCAGTCCATTCTCCCCCCTGTACAATCCGACCCTCTACTCCAGGCAGCTACATGTGTTTGTCATGATGGAGTGGGAGGTGGCGGAGATCCCTGGCTGCAGCATGTACTGAGCTGTGTCATATTACTCCTTCCCTGCAGTGGGAATCATTGTACAGGCTGAGCCCAGAGCAGCGAGTCCCAGAACTGGAGGTGTAGGATGCAAACGAGGACTTCTTCTGGGCTTTTCAATCCCAAGGAAGTTTGTCTGGGCGGTAACCCAAAGGAAGGCGCCTTGTGGGGGGACGTTGTTTTATATTCGGCCGCTGAGGGGAGATACAATACATATGTACAGAGGATGGTATCTCGTGTTAGGTTATTGGAAACAGACGACTTCATCGCAGCCAGACATCGCTTGTACTGTTGTGGCCGCTCGGAGAACATGAAGATCTCAGAATAATGACATTTGCCTCCTGACGGGGACAATACATTGTGCCGGGACGGTGTCCGGGAGGAGGGAACGGCGGGATCACTGGTTTACTGACTGCGGCGACTAGCCATGAAAGGTAGGTCACTGGAAAATGCACGTGGGGGTAAATAGATTGGAGTTCGATTGAAGATGGGATGTTGCCTGTAGCAACCAATTAGATGCTTTCTCATATCTTCTAGAAGTTCTTGAACTCCCATCTTAGTAAATTTACCCCACAAACGAACAATAGCAGATGCTGGGGAATACCAGAGACATGTGGGTATGCCAACAGGGAAACAGGCGGTTGTGGGGCACAGGGCACTGGCACCAGGCTACTGTAGCTGCTGCGTTCTAAACCTCCCAACACTCACTGATCTCCCAACATGCTGGGGATATCGGTGACTGTGTCCCGACCAACCAATCACAGCTTTGCTTTCATTTGCTTAGCCTGTGCAGGAATATTCTGATTGGTTCATGTGCTGGGAGCTGCACAAGGACCAGTTTGCCTGCTGGACTCTCCCCGGGTTCTGCTGGTTGTGTTTGTGCAGCGGAGGGAAGATCAGACCTGTGTTGGTGCTTAATACATTATAAGTGATAGTCATACATTATATACACGGGTCTAGATGGGAACGCCCTGTCATGTGTTACCCACTTCATGCCCCCTGTGTTTCTTTATTTATAAACTTGTTGTAGGGCGACTGGCAGATTTATCTAGGTAGACAGTCATAGGTGAAACTGGGGGTGGCCCAGGGGTGCATCGCACTACCCATTCGCCCAAAACATAGTTTATCATTTTTTATTACCCTCAATGGTTTCCGGTCACTCTACATTTGGGGAGTCTGCATTAGCTTCCTTGTTATGCCCCTTACACCCCAGACACACTGGAAATGAAAGTGCGCATTAGGGATGGCCATCGACCATCGATGATTTAAAATCATCGATGGTTTATGGCCGATGTCGAATACTTTTGCCAGATGGTTTCCCTACATTGATGGTAAAGGAGAACCGATGGTTCCTTTTTTTTTTTTTAAATGTGCCGGGAAACGGAGATTAGCTCCGCCCCCCGACACCCAGAAGCCCCGCCCCGGGTTTATATAATAGATGACATCGATAGCTAAAACTATCGATGGTTATCCATCAAATAGTTTACTACTATCGATGACTGGGTACAGAATCTCCATCGATGGCAACCATCGATGGCGTCTGCACCGATGGCCCTCCCTAGTGCGCATGTGCATGGGGCGCGATGATGTCATGCCACATAGTAGCATGACTAGCGCCCGGTGTGCTTCCATCGGAGCCCACCTACCCGACTGGCCGCCCTTGCTGGAAGCTGGACCCGTCAGTCCACCCGTTGGAACCTGACCCCATAGTCCAGTGTGTGTCTATGATATTGCTGTGTTAGGGGATTAAAAATGTACAGTTGAATATGGGACAAAATAATACAGTGATCTCTATGTGTCAGCCAATGTATGGAGTATAAGGTAATCTTTTCCATGCCCCCTTGCAGCAAGGCCACACCCCATGCAGCGAGGCCACGCCCCAATGCAGTGATGCCACGCCCCTTCTGGGCGTGTGCTCCTAAGGCACGCGCAATTTCTTTCAGAGAGCTGAACTTTGGAGCTCGGACCACCCGTTACCGACTTTCAAGTTTCGCCTACGATGACCTGCAGTCGGTCAACCGTTAGAAAAGGTCAAACTAAGCAGAAGGTCCCCATGTTTTTCATTTTTTCCCCCAGTTTTTGGGACTTTTTATGCTTTACCATCCAGGAGGACTCCGAATGTGAACCCTTAGGTGTAATGAGCACTGAACTCTGGGAAATTAATAGATGCACAAAGTTTCTATAAGTGATGAAGTAAAGTACCATCCAATCAGCTCCCAACTGTCATGTTACAGGCTGGGTTTGAAAATGACAGTTGGGAGGCCGAATGGATGTTACTCTGTCCCACTCGGGGCCGGCAGTGTCCCACGGCAGGGGGAGGGGGGGGGGAATTGGGAGTCTCTCCTGCCACCAGTGAATAGATGCTGGGCATATGAACACAGCATCTGTCCATGCCCCCACAGTGGCGAAAACGGGGCATGGCTTTGCGGTAGCGTTGTGAGTACGGGCCACGCCTCCTTCCCACTATGTCATGCCCCCAACATTTTCCGCCCCTCCTATGGCATGGTGAGGACAGTTTAGGGAAGTGGACATCGTCCCCCCTCGGGGGCGGGACTCACCAGCCGTCCTGGCAGAGGGTGGCAATACCGCACAGTGACCTCCTGTACCTCAAACTTGACCGCTGATCGAGAGCGCCCTCCCGCCAATTTATAAATTGATATTTGTGAAGCCAAATTGTGTGAAGGCCGAAAGGCCGGGTGGTAATTGAAGAAAGCAAGGGAGGGAGGGTCGGTGGGAATCCAGACTCAAAGTGAAGAAGGATCACCTGACTACCCCTTATATACCCCTGCATAAGCTACCACCCATTCTACACCTGATTAGCTACACCTACAACACATGACTCTATGGGGTAAGAAACATTTCACTAACTTTATTATACAAATCACAAAATTGCAAGACCCTTATCTCGCGGCCCCAGCCACTGATATGCAATACCCACATTCCCAACAAAGCAACGGGGTGGGGCTACAGTGACACAATTCAGCAAAAAATGCGCCATTATCCTGCCCACTTTTTCTCATTGAGCAAGGGAGTCGTGGCGGGGTGGGGGGGGGGGGGGGGGTTGGGGTGGATGACTTGTTTTTCCGCTTCCTGGGAGCCTCCTGACCATTTCATTTCGGGAGAGTGGACAAGAATGGTGACGTGGAGAGAGATAAAGCACCAACCAATCAGCTGCTAATTGCCACGTTACCGGCTGTGTTTGTGTTAGTCCTCTCCACTTGGTCCATTTTGGGCCAGATGCACTAAGCTTCAAAACTGATAAAATGGAGAGTGATAAACCACCAGCCAATCAGCTCCTGTCTGACATGTCATAGACAGTGTTTGAAAAATGTCAGGTAGGAGCTGATTGGCTGGCTGTTTATCACTCTCCATTTTATCACTTTTGAAGCTTAGTGCGTCTGGCCCTTTATCTCACCCCTAAGCTTAGCGACATCACAGAAGGGGTAGTGGACATGTGGAGTAGCCTCCTATCAGAGGTGGCAGAGGCTGAGACAGGAGAGCAATATAACAATGCATGGGATAGGCACACGGACATCCATGTATATTTCCCCTATTATCTCTAGAGCATCTGGTCATGGTATATTACAGCTACAGTGTCTCAGTCTACAGACAAAAGGCGGACATGAACAAAAAGGTCGACATGGGCTTTCATGGTTTTGTGGCGTTGTTGACATAGGTGTACCGCATCCCTTTGCTGCGATTGGCACACTATGGTAATCTAACTCTATGCCCACGTGGACGATAGTCATTTTTTATTGAATTTTGTCAACCTTTTGTCCATGTCGACCTTCTTACTGTTGTCCTGTACCCTGTAATGACTGAAGCCTGTATTTACCAACATGATGTAACTGATACCTTCACCCAATAGCCGCTGCTACTCCCGGTGAGAACCAGGCGGCAGAACCTCAGCTCTGCAGCAATTACTCCGCCACGGATGCTGATTGTAGCATCTACATCAGGTTGCCATGGCTACTGCACACGCCTCCGCTCGGGTTAGATGACTGATTGCTCGGGCATTGAACGCTGACTACTCCCATTTAGACTTTGCACTTAAGGGGGGATGTATCAAGCCCTGGGGAGCGATAAACGTGGACGTTGCTCAGAGCAACCAATCAGCCAATTTATCATAAGAAAACTGGCCGCATCGGACCTGTTTGACACCCGATCTGACCCGATGCGCATTCCCATATGCATCGGATTGGATCCTGTAGCTCTTACGTGCAGCACATATGGTCTGTCAGTATGGACTGTATCAGTGTACATCGCCGGTACATCGCCGGGGCCGATGTACAGATGGGGCCACGTTCAACTGGGATACAGTCATCGGGTCACCAGCAAGTTGTTAGACAGTCATTAGGTCAACACCATTAGGTCGACATGCATTTAGGTCGACATGGGTTAGGTCGACTAGGTCGACAGGGTCATTCGGTCGACAGTCAAAAGGTCGACATGTGGTTTTTCACAGTTTTTTGAGCCGACATGTGCCGACAGGTGGTATTTCATGCTCTACCATCCACTAGGGCGTGGTGGGAGAATAAAATAGTGTGCCCGAATCATGGCGAGTGTAGAGAGCCATGCGAGGGGACGCGGTGAACTTTAACCTATGTCCATGTCGACTGTGTTGACATTCGGGTCAAAAAAACAGTGGAAAACCCCATGTTGACCTTTTGACTGTCGACATAACCCATGTTGACCTAATGACCTTGACGACCTAATGACCCTGTCGAACTAACCCATGTCGACCTAGACTTATGTCGATTTTCCGGCATGTCGACCTAGACATATGTCGACCTAAATGCATGTTGACCTAATGACTGTCTAACAACTTGCTGGTGACCAGCTGAACCACACCCATTCAACTATACGGCTCTCGGAGCGAACAGGGTGCGTGTGAGAAGATTCCACGCCCTATTCACACTAATGCATAGACGCCGAAACCGTGGGTGCTCCGGGGCCCGAGCACCCACGAAAAGTGAGGAGCACTCACGGCACGGCCCACGGCAGTGGGATCCCAGCAGCGGATATGCCATCAGCAGCAGGATCCCTGCGGCTGATGGGATCTAGTAGCGGTATTGACCCCTTGAGTGGTATGCCCGGACCCCGCTGGATCCAGGATCGCCGACGGCGAGCAGAGGGTGAGTCCCGGGGGGGGGGGGGGGTTGTCTGTGGAAAAAATGTCAATCGGGGCCCCTGCACCAATGTACACACGTGCATGTGAGATGCACGTCCCCTACCTTGGCAAACGGTGCTCCATCACAGGTAACTCAGGCGTGCCAGTGCAACAGATGAGCACGGCTGTGTGTGCCAGAACTTATTGGCTGGTACCCGTGAGATTGATTTTTAGCGATTTGATATCGATAGAATAGAATCAACTTTAAAAATGTATTTAAAAAACCCCGTTATTCTTATGCACTTAAGTCAGATCCAATGCCGTAGCTGATTTGCCAGCGCACACGGATATATACATGACAACCGATGAGGTGGTTGCTGGGTATAACCAGCGACCATGGGCTGGGTCAGCGCTGAATCTTATTGGGAAACGGGACTTTGTTTACTTCTTAGCATAACTGGAAAACCCCTGTAATGCCCAATAGCCGGCCTCTAACTGGCCAACGTGAATCAGGGCAGGGTATTCAGTCTGTGATTACTGTAAAGGTCTGAGCTGTTTCCTTTTCCGAGCGTCTGAAATACTCGCTGTTCTCGCTGCCTCTGACCAGGGAACATTGGGCAGCGCAGTGGAAAACAGCACAGAGCAAACAGCCGGAGACCAGAGCAAGGCAGCGCGTCACCTCATCAGCACCTTCACTGCACACTGCGGGGGAAATGTACTGAGATGGGAGTACTACTGTATCTCACATGGGATGTTGCTATGGGCAATGAGTCAGACACTATCTATTATCTTATTGTACGTGCTAGATAATGAAGAAGAAGATTTTGATTAGATCAGATGATGATGAAAGTGCCTCTACACCAGTGATAGGGTGAACTACACATCCCAGCATGCCCTGCTCCAGTTAGCTATTTGGGCATGCTAAAAGTGTAGCAGGGCATACTGGGATGTGTAGTTCAGTAACATCTGGAGGGCCGAAGGTTCCCCCTCCCTGCTCTACATTTGGGCATCCTCCTCACCTGACTGTGTGAACATGTGCTCAAATCCTGACCAAGCAGCACCCACTCCTCATCCACCCTGCCCAGGACGGCCAGATTAGGAGCACACGGGCCAAGTACCGAAAATGTTCAAGGACAGAGCCGTCTCCTCAATTAGGCTCAATAGGCAATGGGGCCCTACGTTTGGAGCAGGTGACAGAAGTAGAAGTGACAATTTGAATTGGGGGCACGGCCAATCGCCATGGAGGGGGCTTGGGGGAGCTGGCCAGCATTCCCAAAATTGAGGGAGTGCTCACTGCCTACATCTTCTCGGGGAGGTAAGGCCCGGATCTGCATCTTTTGGACACATATTTGGGCCTCTGCTGTGGGACAGCTCAGCCATCCTGGGCAACTTGGGGTTACTAATAGGGGAGATGTCCCCATCTTTGAATCAGGCCCACATTTCCACAGGAAGCTCAGGACCCCCACCGCAGCTCCCCCAGTCCTCCTTACAAGCTTCCCATACCACTTGTGGTGTAACTAGAAATGTTGCACCCCCCCCTGCTGAAGAAGATTCTGGGGCCCTCTGCCTCCTATCCATACAGTACATTTATTATATTTTTGTACCTACATGCTCTTTGCCAGGAGTTTCTTGCTTGTTAGTAGGGGGTTACATGCTTGTTGCCAGGGATTTCTTTGCTCTTTGCCAAGGGTTTTTATGCTCAATACCAGGGGTTACATGCTCAATGCCATGGGCTTCTATGCTCATTTCCAGGGGTTACATGCTTGTTGTCAGGGGGTTATGTAACACTCAGGTCTGAGGTTACAGAGATTTACCTTTCAGGAACATCTTCAGTGGCAACTCAGAATTATTCACAGAGAGGCAGGAGTTAAACAGGTGACAGTGAAATAAAGGGGTTTTATTACAATTTCAGCTTCTTCAAGCAATAATAGCAATTGTCACCATTTACTTAGAATACAGGTTCTGAGGTCTGCATTAGTCTGTGTGTCTCATTAAAGAAGCCCTTGGACAGTAAAACAGTCTCTTTGCATTAAGGCTCTGAATCCTTGCTTTTGCAGCCACAATCTCAAGCATATATATACAGTATATAGAGTATTTTCCAGCATTCTCAAGCTACAGAATCAAAGTTGAATAAATGCTGCAGATGCAGCCTTTAGTATCTTGCCTTACTTTCAGTACATTATCCGGATGGCACAGTGTCCACAATGGTAAACCAACAGTCTATGCATGGACTTGTCTTTTGCAGTATTAACACAAACAGCAATAGCTGAAACTTGCAAATGCTGGGTGACAAACACAGGCTAGTCACATGTAAGTTCTGATTCAGCTGCTTTACTGGGAATGTCTTTACTTGCTGGGTCTGTATTACAAACAAATGCCTGTCCATCACTGGTTACTTACTCACAGCAGCCAAGGTGCTCATCTCCTCCCAGCACTACCTTATAGCTTCACAGCAGCCAGGGTGCTCATCTCCTCTCAGCACTACAGTACCTTATAGCTTCAGTCACTGTGGCTATGGAGGGATCACATAAACTCCAGGGTCTCCCAATGTCTTTCTCTGCAGCTTAGCTGGCTATCTTCATGAGAGGTCAGTGCTCTTGCTCCTTGTAACGCTCCAGCAGCTATCACTCTGCAACCATGCTCTCTCCATATGCTGGCTGACTCTGTCCTCTCTTTACTTTCACTTTCTAAAAAAACCTCCTCCCCTCATCCTGTGCATGTGTAGCCAGCTTCCTGAGCCAATCAGTGCACTAGGAAGTGCATGCTATACAGTTAAGTTAACCTCTGCAGTACCCAGAGTGTCCCTGAAATGAGGCAGCAGAATAAATAAAGCACATGGATGTTTTCCATAACAAAACAACAAATATTCATAAACATTCCTGTATATTGCTTCAAAAAACAGTCCCAGTATTTCTTTCTGGGGTGCTACAAACTCCCACACTAAAAGGTTGCATGTCCTCATGCAAAACTGTAAGGTTCAAGGTCCCGAATAAGCAGTCTGTGTCCATATGATCTCTGATTGGCACTTTGTGTCACATTTTCCATTCCCGTGCGCCCCTCTCCACCTACATTGCATTGGTAGTCAAGTGGAGGACCTCTGTGATGTGAATAGCGCCAATACCGTCTGTGATGTGTTACATATCTGCTGCCTTAAACTGCTGCACCATTAGGTCCGGTGACATTTACAGCCTGTTGACCTTTAGCTCCAATGATAACATCAAATTCCACAATTTCTCCATCTCCCAGGCTGCGAAAATATTTTCTAGGGTTATACCTCTGGATGTCTGTATAATGAACAAACACTTGTTTCTTCATGTCGTGTCGATTTATGAAGCCATAGCCATATTGCCTGTTAAACCAAATAACTTTTCCCCTAACTCTTCTTGCAGTGACTTCACTCCCTGGGTATGTAGCTGGTTTGGTAACCACTTTAATTTGATTTTGGATTATAGGATGGATATCCACATCTCTGATCTGCTTTTCTTTGGTGCGCCATTTTGTCTCTCCTCTGCACTTCCCTTCTTGTTGCATGAGGTATCGCAATTGCTGTGACATTTCGGTGATTCCGTGGGTCAGTTCAGCCACTTGCACTTCTATAGTACTTAATGGATCAGGACCTATGGCCGGAGCACCCTGTGCAGCCGCTCCTTTCGGTGTATGCAGATCCAGGATTTCCATCTTTACATTCTCTGGGGCATATTTATTTTCTTGGTACCCCAACATTTCTGGACAAGACAGTTCTTGACTGTTTAATTTCCCTACTATTTTAATGGCAGATTCTTTGAAGGATGAAAAGGAGCTTGTAGATAACTGTAACTGAAGGAGGCGTAAATGCACCTTCACCATCTCACCGTGGGAACCCTCTATAAATTGATTTATCAATACTTCGTCTGTTGGCCGGATTTCTGTTGGGTCAATGGCCTGAAGTGTTCGAAGTGCCTTCTGTAAGGCGAGGGCAAAATCACGCAGTGTTTCTCCTGGCTGCTGCTTTCTTGTGTAAAAGGCCACCTTCAGTTCAGACAATGTTCTTGTATCAAACGTTGTGGCTATTCGTTGTAGGATCAGGTCGACTGTTTTTCTTTGCTCCTCTGGCCATGAAGTCACCTCTTCTAAGGCTGTGCCTTTCAACTGCCCAATTAAGATCTCCACTTGTTGCTGGTCTGATAATGTGCACAGGATAAACATCGACTCCATTTTTCTTTTAAAGTCTGTTAAGGTATTTGCCTCTGAAGCTTCTCCACTATAAACTGGGAGCCATGTGACCCCAAAGTGATAGGGCAGCATTATTGGGATAATGTTGGTCATGGTTGGAATAGTATTTGGAGAATCTCCCGCAGCTTGTTCATTGGATGACATGTTGATATTGTGTTTGTATCCTGTTCGTGACGCCAATTGTAACACTCAGGTCTGAGGTTACAGAGATTTACCTTTCAGGAACATCTTCAGTGGCAACTCAGAATTATTCACAGAGAGGCAGGAGTTAAACAGGTGACAGTGAAATAAAGGGGTTTTATTACAATTTCAGCTTCTTCAAGCAATAATAGCAATTGTCACCATTTACTTAGAATACAGGTTCTGAGGTCTGCATTAGTCTGTGTGTCTCATTAAAGAAGCCCTTGGACAGTAAAACAGTCTCTTTGCATTAAGGCTCTGAATCCTTGCTTTTGCAGCCACAATCTCAAGCATATATATACAGTATATAGAGTATTTTCCAGCATTCTCAAGCTACAGAATCAAAGTTGAATAAATGCTGCAGATGCAGCCTTTAGTATCTTGCCTTACTTTCAGTACATTATCCGGATGGCACAGTGTCCACAATGGTAAACCAACAGTCTATGCATGGACTTGTCTTTTGCAGTATTAACACAAACAGCAATAGCTGAAACTTGCAAATGCTGGGTGATAAACACAGGCTAGTCACATGTAAGTTCTGATTCAGCTGCTTTACTGGGAATGTCTTTACTTGCTGGGTCTGTATTACAAACAAATGCCTGTCCATCACTGGTTACTTACTCACAGCAGCCAAGGTGCTCATCTCCTCCCAGCACTACCTTATAGCTTCACAGCAGCCAGGGTGCTCATCTCCTCTCAGCACTACAGTACCTTATAGCTTCAGTCACTGTGGCTATGGAGGGATCACATAAACTCCAGGGTCTCCCAATGTCTTTCTCTGCAGCTTAGCTGGCTATCTTCATGAGAGGTCAGTGCTCTTGCTCCTTGTAATGCTCCAGCAGCTATCACTCAGCAACCATGCTCTCTCCATATGCTGGCTGACTCTGTCCTCTCTTTACTTTCACTTTCTAAAAAAACCTCCTCCCCTCATCCTGTGCATGTGTAGCCAGCTTCCTGAGCCAATCAGTGCACTAGGAAGTGCATGCTATACAGTTAAGTTAACCTCTGCAGTACCCAGAGTGTCCCTGAAATGAGGCAGCAGAATAAATAAAGCACATGGATGTTTTCCATAACAAAACAACAAATATTCATAAACATTCCTGTATATTGCTTCAAAAAACAGTCCCAGTATTTCTTTCTGGGGTGCTACAGTTACATATTGCCAGGGAGTTACATGCTCATTGCCAGGTGCTTCTATGCTAATTTCCAGGGGTTACATGCTTGTTGTCACGGCGTTACATGTTGCGAGGAGGTAACATGCTCATTGTCAGGGGGTTACATGCCTACAGCACGCCATTACTCCCAGAATTCAGCACTTCTGGGTAGCGCTGTGCTCGCTGCACTATGCTGACAGATGCTAGAGGTCCACTAGGACCTCTACTATCTGTCTCCTCCAAGCAGGAGGCCATTTTTTGGATGGATGTTTTAGAAGATTTCATGAAGACGGCCAGAGCACATGGAATCTACAGAGGCCCTGTGCCCCCCCCCCCGCTGCACCGGCTCCCCCTTTCACCTCTTGGGCTGCCATGCCCTAGGTACGTCACTGCCCACCACCTAAGGGGTAAATAAAACCCAGTAAGTGGAAGCAGCAGAGTTGTACGCTGTATCTAAGTAGTCTTCACGTAATTGGTATTCATCGTGGGGCTTTAAAAGTTGCCGAGAGCCAGGGAACAGCGCCAAAGGAATAATGGCTTTCCTGAGTTGCCTGACAATCCCTTGTTTTCAATAAGGCGTCTTAAGAAACATTTTATGCTGAACATGAAACACGACGCAGAGCACAAATCCCCGAGTGCTGGATCCTGGAATCTCCACGACCAGAGCTGGTGCCAGGGACAGGGCTGATGATTAATGGCCACCTGCAGGTGCTTATTAACAAGTCCAGGGCGAGCCGCGGAGCCTGTCAGAGTGTTGGCCGGTGTCGCAGCGTTATGTAATAGCCACACAAGTTACAGTCTCGGTCTGTTTGTAGGCAGCCTACGGTTACACAACCGGAAACCAGACGTAGGAACCTTAATGCAAGGATACATATATAGGGGGAGACGACGGCTTGATTAATACCCTCTATTTCCTCCGATGGGATCCCCATCTGCTTTACTCCTCGTATAGGCTAAGACCTTCAGATTATCGTACAATACAGGGAGCTCAGCTCCACCGGTTCCTCAATTGTCACTTGTCCAGTTTGCTGGAAAAAAACACCCGTCATCCCGATGATGTCACAGTGTTGTTACTGGCGACCAGGCCGCCTAATTCCCTGACTGCCAGTAAAATGATGCCGACAAGTGAAAAATAATATTGCTTTGGAAATTAACTATTAGCCACGGATTCAGCAGTTTCTGACATGTGAAAATGTTTAATGCATATGAATAAACATTTCGGGCCAGATTTACTAAAGCCAACAGCCATCGGCAGATTTAAACTGCAACAGCAATCAGGGCGTTTGTATGTGGGGGGCCTGGACTGCGCACCCTGTGTAATGAGAGGTTCTGCCTTGCTGAGGCTTGTAGTGCCACACACATAGAGAAAGAAGACTATACATTACTGATAATCATTGTAATACATTTGGCAATAAATAGAGGTGGTCTCCCTGTCCGCTACAGTGTATGTCATAAGCTAGTGAGCAGCGGAAGAGAGGACATCGCTGGACGGACCAGGTGAGTATGTGTGTGAACTTGGTGGAAAAGGGGTGTTATTAAAATGATACTTCTCTGGGTGTCTGACTTTTTACAGGTGAACTACGAGAGCCAGCAGGCTCATTAATGCCCTCCGTGCTGGGGCTTGTAGTTCTCCTGTAAAAAAAAAAGAATGTTTTTTCTCATTTTTACACACATCAGCCTGGCGTTCACCCTGGACGGGTGAAGCCTGGCGGGTCCCCTTTATTCGGGGGTCCCCACTCCCCCGGTGACCAGCCATGGTGCACATGTGACGTCCTGGTTCTAAAAATACAGGGGACTATAAAACTGGGGGTCCCCCATATTTTGGAACCAGCACCAGACTCCATTAGCCAGCTGTGCCATGCCACAACCAGGGTACACTCTTTACGTAAGGTCCCCCGGCTGTGGCATGACGCAGCTGGCTGTTGGAGCCCAGTGCTGGTTGGGGGACCCCCAGTTTTATAGTCCCCTGTATTTTTGAAAACAGGACCGGGCTCAGTGGCAAACGCAGGATTTTCAGAAGGGGGTTTCCAGAGGGGCGGAGCAAAGCACGGAGATGGACAATTAGGTGACCCAGTATATGCCGGGTCAGTTAAAGTATTATAGATAGACCAAATGTATAAATAATAATAATAATAATAATAATAATAAAATATATATATATATATACACACACACACACATACATACACATATATATATATATATATATATATATATATATATATATATATATATAATTTCACTCAAATTGAAATGCAGGCTTTTACTCGCCAGGTGCCTCCCGTATGCTCCGATTAAGACACCGGGGCACTTCACACATAGAGAGTATATATATATATATATATATATATATATATACACAAACATACATACATATATATATACATACAGGGGCGTCAACAGCCGTGTAGACCTCCAGCGATAGGGGTGGAGGAAGCTTTGATGTGCCCCGGGTAGTAGGGGGTATTATATCAACCGCTCAGCATGTAGGGCCTGGATCAGTCATTTCCACTAATTACCCCTTTACTGCACAGATGGTGGGAGATAGGGTGGAAGAAGGGCACATTGGGCTTAATGAAGGGGCCCTGATACATAACTTCCAGGGTGGTAGAGGATGTTTAATATGCAGAGGAGGGGTGTATAGTGGAGTGGGCTTATTATTCATACTTTTCTGGTGGGAGGACAGCTTGCTTGACTGCAGATATCTCCAGTTCCCAGAAATAGATTTCTTAGATTTTAATGGAACTAAAAACTAGAGAATCCCACCTACCAAATGCTATTGGGGACTAGGGGATCAGAGTTCAGGAGGCAGAGCAAATCTGCCAACGAGTATATACAAGAGCAGTAACCAGCTGCTGGAAGGCTGATATCTCTGGTTCTGGGCACAGTAAAGACAAGCTACTCATGCCCCTTAAAGGGGGAGAGTCCCAGCTTTTGGAATATATCCTCAGAAAAACTCTAAGTCAGACAGAACCTGAAATATCTGACTGGGAAGAGCAATTAACAGGCTTGGATGGGGACCACTGCTTTGAAGTCAGATATCTCTGGTTCCCAAGGGCCGATTTTTAAAATTCTTGTACCCATGGAAAGAGGGGACCCTCAGCTTTCAGACTAGGGCCCTTAGACTCCTGGGGGGGTTTCTGGGTACTCAGAAACCCCCCCTGCGTGCGCTACTGGGGCTGGTTTCAGAAATACGGGGGACCCCTACGCTTTTTGTCCCCCGGATTTTTGGAACCAGGTCCGGCCCAATGAGCCATGAGCTGAGTATGCTCAGGGGATGGGACCTCATGCTGTTTTTATTTTTAATTTAACTAAATGACACACACTTCCATGTCTAAGAAATCGCATTACTAAAAACTGCACTTTTTCCATACTAAAAATCACACCAAATTACATGCGAATTGTGACTTTGGGCGTACTAGGAGCGGACTCTCCCTCATAATTGTTGCTTAACTGTGGATATGGACATCTTTTAGAACCAATTGTTTCATATAATTGTTTTAGTTTGTGTGTATGCATACCTCCCAACTGTCCCGCTAAACACGGGAATGTCCAGATTTTTGGGGACAGTCCCGCATCCTTCCCGTGGCCGGCAGTGCCCTCATTTGCATACACCACGCCCCCTTTTTGGACGCGAATGGCCCTATTCTGAGCGTCAGAAAGTTGGGAGGTATGTATATGTATGTCATTTCCAATATTAAATATATATGTACAGGTCATCCAATTCCATTTGTTTTTAACGTTATTCCTTAAAGCGCTGCACCCCCCCCCTCCACCCCCCCCTTTTTTCTTGTATACATAAACATACAGGTGTCACTAACCTGTTATTAAGTAGCTGCTGAGTTACCCACCCTTACTAAGCGCTCCCCCTAGTCCTCTCCCTTCTTAGGGTCAGCACTAGATTTCTCTTTACTCCTCCAAGCAGACTGTTGTGTCTGAGTCATGTTTGGCAATGTGCGGACCTGGTGTTTCCATTGCCCGGGTTCTAGTTACATTTTATGACCCCATAGAGATGGCCCATGCTTCAATACCGGTAATGATACTGGAAAGTGATGTGTATGGATCTGCCCCATAAAGTCTTAAATGTTCCTCAGACAATTGGAGATACAGCAGCAATGGTTACGCCGCTGAGCGGGAATTCTGGGGATCCTGCTGGAACTCTGGGTTTATACAGTATGCTCAGGCACTGGCGTAACTATAAGGCCGCAGCCCCCGCGGTGGCGGGGAGGCGCCGGGGTCTGCGGGCGCTATTTTTTCTCTGCCAGCTCCCCACTGCTTGTGGGTGCAGCGGGGAGCTGGCAGGGGGGTCCGTGCGGCGCAGAGGTACCTGTATTCAGGGAGAGCCTGGAGGTCCCTGTGCCGCTGAGTATGATGTTGCCGCCGCCAGGGTCCCTGCAGTGGAGTGGAAATAACGCGCTATCTCCGCCGGAGATAGCGCGTTATTTCCACTTCACTGCAGGGACCCCGGCAACATCATACTCAGCACCGCAGGCGCAGGGACCTTCAGGCTCTCCCTGAATACAGGTACCTCCGCGCCGCACGGACCCCCCTGCCAGCTCCCCAGGGGGGTCTTTTAACGGGGGGCAGCGGCTAAATTGTCCGGGGGGGGGGGGCGGCGAAATTGTCCCGGTGGGGGGGAGCAAAATTTTTCGTTACGCCACTGTGCTCAGGAAACCATGTACTGTGCAGGAGGATAGGTCACACTTTCACATCACACACTATGCCTGCTGGAACTCTGGGTTTATACAGTATCATACCTCCCAACTTCTGTCCGTATGAAATAGGGACACTCACGCGGCAAAGCTGCGCGAGCGCCCGAAAAGGGGGCGGGCGTATGCAAATGAGGGCGTGGCTTATGCTAATTAGCAGCAACCTCATTTTCATACGAGAATAGACGCTGTGCGCATGCGCACAGCGTCTATTCTACTAGATTGGGGGTCTCCCAACTGCCACCCCCCCCCCGCAGCGGGACAATGCCTGCCGCGGGTGGGACAGAGGGAAAGGACCCGAAAATCGGGACTGTCCCTCTAAAATCGTGACAGTTGGGAGGTATGTACCGTATGCTCAGGTAACCATGTACTGTGCAGTAGGATGGGTCACACTTTCACTTATTTATTTATTTATTAGTAGTTTCTTATATAGCGCACACAGATTCCGCAGCGCTTTAAAGAGAATATTTTGACCATTTACATCAGTCCCTGCCCCAGTGGAGCTTACAATCTATATTCCCTACCACATGTACACGCACACAGACATTCTAGGGTTAATTTTGTTGGGAGCCAAATTAGCCTAGCAGTATATTTTTGGATTGTGGGAGGAAACCGGAGTACCCGGAGGAAACCCACGCAAGTACGGGGAGAATATACAAACTCTGCACAGTTAGGGCCATGGTGGGTAATGAACCCATGACCTCAGTGCTGTGAGGCAGTAATGTAACCATTACACCGTCCGTACTGCCCCGTATATATAACACATGGTGGGGATAGAACCCATGACCTCAGTGCTGTGAGGCAGTAATGCTAACCATTACACTGCCCGTACTGCCCGTTATATAACACATGGTTGGAATAGAACCCATGACCTCAGCACTGTGAGGCAGTAATGTAACCATTACACCATCCGTACTGCCCCATATATATAACACATGGTGGGGATAGAACCCATGACCTCAGTGCTGTGAGGCAGTAATGCTAACCATTACACCATCCGTACTTCCCCGTATATATAACACATGGTGGGAATAGAACCCATGACCTCAGTGCTATGAGGCAGTAATGCTAACCATTACACCATCCGTGCTGCCCCATATATATAACACATGGTGGGGATAGAACCCATGACCTCAGCGCTGTGAGGCAGTAATATAAACATTACACCGTCCGTACTGCCCGGTATATATAACACATGGTGGGAATAGAACCAATGACCTCAGCAATGTGAGGCAGTAATGTAACCATTACACCATCCGTACTGCCCCGTATATATAACACATGGTGGGGATAGAACCCATGACCTCAGCGCTGTGAGGCAGTAATGCTAACCATTACACCATCCATACTGCCCTGTATATATAACACATGGTGGGGATAGAACCCATGACCTCAGTGCTGTGAGGCAGTAATGCTATAACCATTACACCATCCGTACTGCCCGGTATATATAACACATGGTGGGAATAGAACCCATGACCTCAGTGCTGTGAGGCAGTAATGCTAACCATTACACCATCCGTACTGCCCCGTATATATAACACATGGTGGGGATAGAACCCATGACCTCAGCGCTGTGAGGCAGTAATGCTAACCATTACACCATCCGTACTGCCCTGTATATATAACACATGGTGGGGATAGAACCCATGACCTCAGCGCTGTGAGGCAGTAACATAACCATTACACCATCTGTACTGCCCCGTATATGGGATGCGGTCATTTGGTCTACTGCATTATGGTAGAAAGTCATTAGGTCGAATCCATTAGGTCGACATGCTAAAAGGTCGACATGACTCTAGGTCGACATGGGAAAAGGTCGACATGATTCTAGTTCGAAAGGTCATTAGTTCGACAGGTCATTAGTTCGACAAGGTCATTAGTTCGACATTGTCTATGTCGACATTCACAAGGTCGACATGGAGTTTTTCACTGTTTTTTGAGCCAACATGTGCCGACAGGCGGTATTTCATGCCCTACCATCCACTAGGGCGTGGTGGGAGAATAAAATAGTGTGCCGAGCGTAGCGAGGCACCGTGCCCGACGCATAGCGAGCGCAGCGAGCGATGCGAGGGGATGCAGTGCACTTTAAACTGTGTCCATGTCGACTGTGTTGACATTCAGGTAAAAAAACTGTGAAAAACCCCATGTCGACCTTGTGAATGTCGACATAGACAATGTCGAACTAATGACCTTGTCGAACTAATGACCTGTCGAACTAATGACCTTTCGACCTAGAATCATGTCGACCTTTTCCCATGTCGACCTAGAATCATGTCGACCTTTTAGCATGTCGACCTAATGGATTCGACCTAATGACTTTCTACCATAATGCAATAGACCAAATGATCCCAACCCCCGTATATATAACACATGGTGGGGATAGAACCCATGACCTCAGTGCTGTGAGGCAGTAATGCTATAACCATTACACCATCCGTACTTCACACACTACGCCTGCCCGAGCTATAGGCGTAGTCTCCTACCCTCCCGGATCCTGCAGATGTGGGTGTTCCCCCTAGCCTTTATGTTAAACCTCCATTTGCAGTCAGTGCGGGCAACCCGCGCTGCGAGGGGGGGGGGGGCGGAATTCGCTGGGTGGGGTTTGGTGGGCTCACCAAGGATAGAAATATTCACAACAACAAGCATTTCAGCTTTGGGCAGAGTGTGACCCCCTCATTGGTGCATCCTAAGGCAATATGGCTGTATACTTCTGGGAATGACAGTATTCTCTGCACTGTGCTGAATACTCGGTAGCACTCAGGGCCGGCTCTACCATTAGGCAGCTTTAAGCAGCTGCCTAGGGCGCCAGGATCTGGGTTGCGCCATCAAGTCTGCCTATCAAAAAATTCAAGGATATCTATGAGGATCCTTGTTGTACTTAATGCAGGTGGCGTCTGTGGAACTTCTAAGACCTCACCTCCATACTTTCCCTTGAGGCATACTTCCCTACTTAGCTGCCCCCTCTTCCTTGTACTCTGTTGTGGGTGGTAAAGGGGAGGGTTCTGGGGGCCTCCATGGAAAGCAGAGGACTTGGAGGAGGTTGGAAAGTGGTTATTGGTGGCAGCATGGGGAGGGGGGGGGGGGGGGGGGCAGTAGGTTGAAGTTTTGCCTAGGGTGCTGAAAAGCCTTACACCGGCCCTGGTAGCAGTATATAAATTAAATTCAACAGCACAAATATACCATCTATGTATTGCAAGGTAATCTCCCATTTATTTTGGGGTATGTGTCATTGGGTTGACCACCGACGGTTGACAAGGCTTAGGTTGACACCTGAAATTGGTGGACATGGCTAAGGTCGACTCAAGCATTGGGTGGACAATGGGAAGGGTATGAGGACCCAGGGTCCGGGTACGCTAGGAACACCATGAGACCAGCGGCTGATCAGCTGTCAGACTACGCGCTGGTTTTCCAGCCGTGTGTGATATTTACAGTATGTATCACGTCCACCTTCTGGTCAGTACATAAGTGGTTATTATCCTTAAAGACTGATTTTAGGCAGTACCTGTCTATTGCATGCCCCTGTTTTGTCATTTGGCTGCAATGAGTCATATGTACCAAGCTCCAGAGTGCGAAGAGTGGTGAGATGCGCCACTAGCAATGCCATGACTGACGCATTCTGCCCCTTGTCTTACAATGACATCCCAATGGTTCAGGATCAGTGACCTTATAACCAGAACAGAATCTGTATACTAGGCTCTGTATCTGTGTGCTATAAAAAGAAGCAGATTTATTTTGTCTTTCAGACGAGGAACTTATACAAGACGAGGATGACATGCCCTCCTCCAGATACAGGCAAAATGGTAAGAAGGCATCTCTAGCTGTGCCCAGTGCATGGGTACCACATGCCGTACCACCATTCCTCTGGGTATAAAGTATTTATCTGCTTTCCAATAGCCCCCGCTATGCAATCAGTCGCTACCACATGCTGTACCGCCATTCCTCTGGATATAACGTATTTATCTGCTTCCCAATAGCTCCCTATAAATAATCAGACGCTGCGACATGCCGTACCGCCATTCCTCTGGGTATAAAGTATTTATCTGCTTCCTACTAGCTCCAGATATATAATCAGACACTTCCACACGCTGTACCGACATTCCTCTTGGTATAAAGTATTTATCTGCTTCCCAATAGCTCCCACTATGTAATCAGACACTACCACATGCCATACCACCATTCCTCTGGATATAAATTATTTATCTGCTTCCTACTAGCTCCCCCTATATAATAATCAGACGCTGTCACATGCTGTACCGCCATTCCTCTTGGTATAAAGTATTTATCTGCTTCCCAATAGCTCCCACTATGTAATCAGACACTACCACATGCCATACCACCATTCCTCTGGATATAAATTATTTATCTGCTTCCTACTAGCTCCCCCTATATAATAATCAGACGCTGTCACATGCTGTACCGCCATTCCTCTGGGTATAAAGTATTTATCTGCTGCCCAATAGCTCCTGATATATACTCAGATGCTGCCACATGCCGCACCGCCATTCCTCTGGGTATAAAGTATTTATCTGCTTCCCAGTAGCTCGAACTATATTATCAGATGCTACCACACGCCATACCGCCATTCCCATGGGTATAAAGTATTTTTCTGCTTCCCAATAGCTCCTGATATATAATCAGACGCTGCCACATGCCGTACCACCATTCCTCTGGGTATAAAGTAATTATCTGCTTCCTACTAGCTCCAGCTATATTATCAGATGCTGCCACAGGCCATACCACCATTCCTCTGGATATAAAGTATTTATCTGCTTCCCAGTAGCTCCCGCTATATAATCAGATGCTGCCACACGCTGCACCGCCATTCCTCTGGGTATAAAGTATTTATCTACTTTCCAGTAACTCCCGCTATATAATCAGATGCTGCCACACGCCATACCACCATTCATCTGGATATAAAGTATTCATCTGCTTCCTACTAGCTCCCACTATATAATCAGACGCTGACACACGCCGTACCACCATTCCTCTAAAAGTATTTATAAAGAATTTATCTGCCTCCCAATAGCTCCTGCTATATAATCAGACGCTGCCACATGCCGTACCGCCATTCCTCTGGGTATAAAGCGCTGCCCTTGACAATGATTGGTCTTCTGGGTTTAGGACCTAGAGTCCGAGCTGCACATCGAAAGCAGAAATTATGTCATTACTTAGATACCAGAGACGGATCATAGTAATAGGGACTACTGTATGAACTCAATAACTGTGTTTATTCATTTAAGTGGTGATACTGTATTTTAAAGTTCAAATCCCTGGTTGTGCACAAATATGTGCAGACCGCGGGAGCGAGCAGCTTCGGTGACCTGTTCCCTCCAGGAGGGGCAAAAAGGGGGCGGGCAGGGTAGCAGCAGCAGGAGGGGAACGCCCATAAAAATGCTGGGCGTTCCCCTGCACATGCAGGCGTGGTGATGTTAAGGTCACATGATGTCAGCACCCGCCCCCTTTTCGGGGATCTGCGGCCGGAATAAAAGTCTGTTTGGACTGAATTATTACCGAAGGGGAGAGAAATCATTCAAATTATTTTTCTCCCGTTTGGCTGTGTGAGATGGGATGGGTTAGAGAACACACCCCCTCACATGCTAGCAACGGGATTTGGGTACCGGGTGGGGGGCCTGACATTTGGCCGGAAGGAGGGTGGCGTTTAGCTGTTCACTAGTCTGAGAACATATGCGACCTAGCGAACAGGTGTGAATCAGGCCCATCAAAATCAGTCGCATCTCCAGCACCTAGAGCAGGGGATATAGCGACGTCTGCTGCTCTGGTGGACGGAGAGATGGGGCGGCCAGTGCCATCGTATGGAAGAGAATGACTGGGAATATGTATAGTCGCATCGGCGCTCAGAATCATTTACACGACATCGTTTTATAAAACTGATACAAATATTGTACTCAGCGGTTTCCTATCCCGACAGCTCATCCCGTAATCACCCCAATATTCACCTACCGGCTGAGCGTAAACTGTAATATACACTTATAGCATTAGCAGGAAAGGGGTGCTCAGTGTGCCCCGGGATTTCTAGGTTGTCACAGGTATTTATCCTTTTATTCTGATCTGTTCTTTCAGGTAGGGCCAGGACTACCTGCACCCGCTGTCAGAAGAACCTCTCCCTCCAGAACTCAGTGAAAGTTCTCTACATCTTCGTTGTGATTCTGATCATCGTTGTTATAGTATTGGCCTCATTGGGTGAGTCGGGGACCTACGCGGGAAAAGATATTTGGTTTTGTGTAACATTGTATAAATTATAACAGGTTGGCTCTATTGCTGGGTGTGGTATAGGGTTCCGACAGTCGGGATCCCGACTGGCCGAACTCAGACAGCATGGTGAGCACAACAAAGCCCCTTGCGGGCTCGCTGCACTCGCCACGCTGCGGGCACGGTGGCTCGATACGCTCGCCACTTATTCTTTTCTCCCTCTATGGGGGTCGTGGGCCCCCACGAGGGAGAATAGCCGGTGGCCGTCGGGAACCCGTCTGTCTGTGTTTTAACAGTCGGGATCACGACGTCGGGTAAATGACTGTGGGTATCCCGACTGTCGGGACCCCGTCCGCCACCCCTATTGCATTGATAATTTCAGTATAAACCCCTTGCATAACCCCCCTACATACACAGACACGCACACACTAGGGTTACCCCCTCATCCCTTTAATTCCAGACACATATTAATTACACAGGTCTTGTGGCAGATTAAAACCAGGTGAAATGGAGTCTTAAAGTCAGTCAGCAACAGAACCTGTGTAATTAATATGTGTCCGGAATTAAAGGGATGAGGTGGTCACCCTAACACGCACACACACACACACACACACACACACACAGACAGACACTCTTTGTAGTTCGATATTATATTAATATCATACCACCCAACGTCCTATAGATTGTAAGCCTGTGAGCAGGGCCCTCCTACATTTTGACTCTCTGTAAATACCCGGTTTTTGTATCACTGTCTCCTATTGTAAAACGCAATGGAATATGCTGCGCTATATAAGAAATGTAATAAATAAATAAACTATTCTGAGACGCACAAGACAGGCCCCCCATGCGTGGTGCAGGCGTGCAGCCAAAATCAGAGGGCATGGCTTAGCAAACCAGGGGGCTCCCGCGAGGCCAGGCTCCCATTTTCGCAGTTGTGGGGGCCTGGCCAGCGGCTCTGTCTCCAGGAGTAAATGATGTGCGCACGCTAGCAGTGTCGGGCAGAGGGGGGCGCCCAACTGCCCCCACCATGGGACACTGCCAGACCCGGATGCCCACTGTACGGTACAGGGTTATTATGTGCCCAGATGCCCACTGTGCGGTACAGGGTTATTACGTGCCCAGATGCCAACTGTGCGGTACAGGGTTATTATGTGCCCAGATGCCCACTGTGCGGTACAGGGTTATTATGTGCCCAGATGCCCACGGTGCTGTACAGGGTTATTATATGCCCAGTTGCCCACTGTGCGGTACAGGGTTATTACGTGCCCAGATGCCCACGGTGCTGTACAGGGTTATTACGTGCCCAGTTGGTCACTGTGCGGTACAGGGTTATTACGTGCCCAGTTGCCCATTGAGCGGTACAGGGTTATTACGTGCCCAGATGTTGGATAGAGATATGTTATGCTGCAATCAGACATTAAGAAATGTTATTTGTTTGCAGTAATGATGCTGAGCGGAACGCCGCTGCACAGAAGGGATTTATCTCTATGTGATTTACTGGAGGAAATACCCAACATTTCAGCATAACATAAACAGTGGGAGTGTGTGACCTTCCCCGCTACCCCGTCATCTGCCAAACTATTCACCATAACACAATGTGCTCGGCCCAGCCCGGGGAGTTCTATAATGACAGATGAAGGACATCTCCGCTGGTCACGTGTGCGCTGTCTTATGCAAGAGCAAGCAGCCTGCGCTGTGCACTGGAGGGGGATTCTCCTGTCCTATACTACCAATGCTTCCTGAGATATGAGGAAACTTTCATCCAGGTGTATACATTTCATAGTTGTCTAGTAGTAGTAGTAGTAGTACATTTATTTATAAGGCGCCGCAAAGTGTCCGCCGCGCTGTACATAGCAAACAAAAAACAAATTACAAGGTAACGTACAGGGTGTGTTGATAAAATACAGTATAAATAGGGGTATAGCTGGTAGAACTAAATCAGCATCAGTTCTGAAGTAGGTGTCAAAATTGTCGAGGAGACTGAAGATGAAGTAGAGGAAGGGAAGAACAGGGCAGGAGCACAGGTGAGGTAAAGAGGTAGGGTGAGTACGTGAGGCAGGAGGACCCTACTCATAAGAGTTAACATACTCAAAATAGGTGGGTGGACGAACGAAAAACAACAGGATAAGTAGGAACGGAGGGGAACGGAGGCAGGATAGGAGGATCAAAAGAGGTTAGGAGGAGGGATAGGCTAGTCGGAAGAAGTGGGTTTTGAGGGAGCGTTTGAAGGAGGTAAGGGAATCAGAAAGCCTGATGGGTGGCCAGCGGTGTAGCTAGGTGCCACAGTGCCTGGAGCAAGGGCATACCCTTGCTCCAGGCACTGTACCCGCCACCCTATTACATTATTATATATCAATGGCCAACACAGGATTTTCGTTAGGGGGTTTCCACACACACACACACACACACACACACATATATATACATACATACACACACACACATATATACATATACACACACACACACACACATGATTTGACTGTGGAGGTGGATTACACACCGGGCTATTACGCTTATTTTACATGCATGAACACAGCATATACACGCGCACACATAGCATGCATACATACATATAGCATACCTGCACACATACATATTTACACACATACAAAGCATACACACAGTACACACAGCATACATGCACACACCCCACCTCAATAACACAAAGCAAAGACATCCCCTCTCTGCCCCTGCACATCCACATGCTGCTCACCTCACAAAACTACACTACATAGGCAGTGTGCCACTGTCCTCCTCCCTCCGGTCCACAGAGCAACCTTTCATCCGGATGTGTAACCAGGGAGCAGCGTGGTTACATCCTGCCTCCGGCTCCTGCAGCCCCGGCACAGCAGGCCACTGACTGTGCTGCACCGCGTCCCTGCGAACCCCATGGCGCCGGCTCCCAGCTTCACACAGGCTCACACACACCCTCTCTCCCCTGCACTTGCCAGCCGCTGCCGCCATCAACATCCTGCTGCTGCTGCTTCCGCTACAGTGAGTGAGCGGGCGGGCGAGCGAGCGTGAGGGCAGTATACAGCAGGGCAGGGCAGCAATGCCGTTTGCGGTGCGTGGCTCCGGCGCCCTGTCAACTTATTGCGCCCGGAGCTCACGCTCCGCCGGCTCCGCCCTAGCTACGCCTCTGTGGGTGGCGGGAGGTTGTTCCAGTGCAGGGGGGCAGCGCGAGAGAAGTCTTGGACACGGGAGTGGGAGGAGGTGATTAGGTGAGAGGTCAGTCGGCGGTCAGCGATGGAGCGAAGAGGACGGGAGGGAGTGTGGATAGAGATCAGTGAAGAGAGGTAAGGAGCGGTGGAGGAGGAAATAGCCTTGTAGGTGGTGGTGAGGAGTTTAAAGAGAACTCGGAAAGGAATGGGGAGCCAGTGAAGAGATAGACAGAGGGGGGAGGCGGAGGTCTACCCTCCAAAATCCTGCAGGAGGCTCCAATTTCAGATATATATTTCCTGCTTCCCTGCATTGACCTTCAAAACTCTCAAATTCTTCAGATTCTGCCAAGGGTGCCACTAAGGGGATTAATTACAAGGCCAGTGGTTTGCTGTAATCACAGTGATTTGCTGTAATTGGTCTGGAGTCCCTGCTTAGGACTCTCATGATCCCTTCTTATGGGAACCCCTGATAGAAGAAACAGCAGCACATGATCACACAGGGTTTTCTTATCTGTGCTGATGTGCACTGACCCATAGCATGCTGCTCTTGATTGGCTATGCGCAGGTTTTGAGAGAGCATGAAAAAAAGGGGTCCCGGACAATGTCCATTAAATGAAAGCCTACAAAACATTCACAGCTGCACACAAATGTGATTGTAAAAGTGACCAGTGTATAATGTCATCCTGAAATTCGGAGTAATGAATGAAGCATGAATTTTCCCTCCCTCCTGTTACTTGTAGTGTTCCGGAGAGTGGATTCCCTTCACGAAGACTTCAGCACGGCTAAGTCCAGTTACGAGAAGAAGATCGTGTCGGTGCAAGTGAATCTTCAAGAGCTCGGTAAATATATTGATCGTCCCTCTATCTTTTGGGATCACTTCTGTGTTTTCTAAGCCATAAGAGGAGCCGCTCGAGTTTCATGTTGTGTTGGTTCTAATACATCATCGTGTTTTGGTTTTGGCAAAACCACCCTCAAATGATTTGGTTCCGCTTCAGATTTCAGTTTGGTTTAAAACCGATTAAATTTGATGCAAACTGCTAAAATTACATAATTCTTTGCAACTTAAAATCTGATTCTGAACTGCTGGAAGATCAGAAGCGGGACTCAATTTGAAGTGGATCTCTTCAGGAGTTCCCGGGAATGGGTTTTGGGTCGGTTTGGATCCCCGAAAATTTGGGTGGATTTGGATTTCTGGAGAACCAAACCCAACATCTCTAGTTTGCAATTCGGGAATTACTGCATTTACCTTAGGTACAGCGTATTCAATCTAGTGACACTCTGTGATACTGACCCTAGTGGTCTATGTACTAAGCCTTTTAGAGAGATAAAGTGAAGAGAGATAAAGGCCTGATGTATCAAGCTCCAAAAAGTGATAAAGTGGCAAACAACCAGCCAATCAGCTCCTAACTGTCATTTCCCCAAAAAAACATACTGTAACATGGCCCTTAGGAGCTGATTGTATAGTACTTTGGGCCAGGAGCACTAAGCTTCAAAAAGTGATAAAGTGGAGAATGGCAAATAATCAGCCAATCAGCTCCTAACATTTTTTTTAAAGCCAATATGTAACATGACAGTTGGGAGCAGATTGGCTGGTTGTTTATAACTCTCCATTTTATCACTTTTTGAAGCTTGATACATCTGGCCCAAAGTACTATCCAATCAGCTCCTAAGGGCCATGTTACAGGCTGTTTTTGAAAAATGACAGTTAGGAGCTGATTGGCTGCTTGTTTATCACTCTCCACTTTTTCACTTTTCAAGCTTAGTACATCTGGCCCTTTGCCTTAAATCCTCCACATCTGGAGTGTTATTACATCCGCGTGCCACATGCTGCGTAAGCATTATCTTGCACAAACATCGTGCTTCCATCCAGTTCATCAGAGGACTGCGGGCCGGACATTACGGCTGCAGACCTGTGTACGTCTATTCCCAGAACAGATCAGCTGTGTGTTGTTTTCCAATGAAGGGTAATTTATGAGGATTTGAACCAAAATGTGTTTTCTGCCTTCTAACTGCCGAAAGGACCCCGTCCTTAAAGCCCCCAGCGACCACTGGTTCAGACATGAAACAGATCCCCCCTACACTGAAGTGTTTACGAACGCTGAAACAACCCGCAGAAAAGCAAGTTTGGGTTTCCGCATCGGCTGAGAACTCTTGTAGTTTACACACCAGCTCCCCCCCAAAATAACATCTGTCCAGACTGAGGGCCGTCTGTTCTGCCGCTACCGAGAGTTCAGCCTACAAACCTCCACATCCTGTTTGAACTTAAAGTTATTTTTGATCTGATTAAATGTCTGCAGACCGCTCGGACCAGTCGGGAGGGCCGGCTGTACTGGTACTTAGTACTAGGCAGCTGGAGATAATGATGCTGATTATCCAATTAAACAGATTTAATGTGTTCTCTGAACACAATGATTTTGTTAGTTTCAATAAACATCTGCAATGCAATAAGTGAGGTGGAAGGGTTTGTGCGGGATGTTTTCCCAGCAGGTTTTACGCTGAGAATCATTTCATACGGAAGAATGCGCTTAATTCAGACCTGATCGCACGGCACCGAATTCACAGCGTGAGCGATTATCGATATGTGCGTGTGTACAGAACATAGTGCTCATGCGCCAGGTCGTCCTGCGCTAAAATGCTGCTACTATTCTCATCGCTGGCCGTACATAAGGTGATTGGCAGGAAGCCGGCGTTTGGGGGTGGTAACCAGTCGATTTTTTGGGAGTGCCAGGGAAACCGCAGGGGTGCCCAGGCATTTTAGGGGAAGTTTAGGGGCTCACCTGTCCTGTTCTGCTATACGGCGGCTCAGCTGTCAATCAGTGCAGAGGGGAGCAGGGAGCCAATGAGAGGTGTCTGTCGGAGCGGCTCTGATTTCTAATAGTATTTATAGCATCAGCCTGTAGCTCAGTCACTGGATGGACGTGCAGGCTGCAGGGGAACTCCCGGCAGCGTAGCCCCTGAGCCTTTCAGTATGTGGGGACCCTTCATTTGTGGGGGCCCTGGGACAGCTGAGCCACCCCTATCGACCTACCTTAATCCAGCCCTGACCCTAACCTCCGATAAAAACCTAACCACCCCTCCCCGCAACCTACCCCTAACCTCCCCCCTGCAGCCTAACCCTAATCCCGGCCTCTCCCTAACCACCCCACATACTTATGTTCATCACCCTGGCAGTTGTGATTCTGGCACTGACATCCTCATTGATATCGGGATTCCTGCACTGCTCAGCATTGGTAATATGCCTGCAGGAATCCCCACCACCAGGATTCTGACACTGACATCCTCATTGTCATCGGGATTCCGGCACTGCTCAGCATTGGTAATATGCCTGCAGGAATCCCTACCACCACGATTCTGGCACTGACATCCTCATTGATATCAGGATTCCTGCACTGCTCAGCATTGGTAATATGCATGCAGGAATCCCTACCACCAGGATTCCGGCACTGACATCCTCATTGATATCGGGATTCCGGCACTGCTCAGCATTGGTAATATGCATGCAGGAATCCCCACCACCAGGATTCTGAACGAGCATTTATGCCAATAACAATGGACATAGACTGAGGCATACATATTTAATAGGGATGCGGTCATTTGGTCTACAGCATGATGGTCGACAGTCATTAGGTCGAAACCATTAGGTCGACATGGGAAAAGGTCGACATGGGAAAAGGTAGACATGGGAAAAGGTCAAAAGGTCATTAGTTCGACAGGTCATAAGTTCGGCAATGTCTAGGTCGACAGTCAAAAGGTTGACATGGCGTTTTTCACTGTCTTTTGAGCTGACATGTGCCGACAGGAGGTATTTCATGCCCTACCATCCACTAGGGCGTGGTGGTAGAATAAAATAGTGTGCCAAGCGTAGAGCGGCACCGTGCCCGACGCATTGCGAGAAGATGCGGTGCACTTCAAACTGTGTCCATTTCAACAGTGAAAAATCCCATGTCGACCTTTTGACTGTCGACCTAGACATTGTCGAGCTAATGACCTGTCGAACTAACGACCTGTCGAACTAACGACCTTTCGACCTAGAACCATGTCGACATTTTCCCATGTCGACCTGGACCCGTGTCGACCTGGACCCATGTCGACCTAATGACTGTCGACCATCATGCTGTAGACCGGATGATGCGATTCTGCTGGTTCTGCACCAAACGTTGGGCCATCTTGAAAAGAGGGACTCCTATGTTAGAATTTTATTTGTGGATTTTAGTTCTGCTTTTAATACCATTATTCCTACTTCGTTGGTTTCCAAACTTTTTAATTTGGGGTTAAATGGGTATCTGTGTAATTGGATCCTACAATTTTTAGTGAATAGACCACAGGTAGTGAAGCTCGGAAATCATATCTCCGGCGAGGTCATGGTTAGTACAGGCGTACCACAGGGCTGTGTCCTGAGCCCGTTGTTATATTCTTTGTTCACGCATGATTGCGTGTCAACTTCAGAATCCGTGCAGATGGTGAAGTTTGCGGACGACACCGCTGTGGTTGGCCTGATAACAAATGACGACGAGGTAGCGTATAGGTCTGAGGTTTGCAGACTGTTTGAATGGAGTAGGCAAAATTGTCTGCACCTTAACACAAATAAGACCAAGGAGATGAAAATAGATTTTAGGCGAGGCTGTGGTAGGCCAATACTTCCCATTTTTATTGAGAATAAGCCTATTGAGGAGGTGCAGGTTTTTAAATTTTTGGGGCTACTCATTTCAAATGATCTTACGTGGTCTTTAAACTCTACCACGGTGGTTAAGAAAGCTCAGAAACGGCTTTTCTTTTTGAGAAAACTTAAAGCTGTATGCTCCGACATTAACACACTAGCTAGATTCTATAGAGGCATTGTGGAGAGTGTCTTAACTTACGGAATCATAGTTTGGTTCGGGAGCTGCACCGTGGCTGAGAGGACCGCGTTAGATCGTGTGATTAAAATTGCAGGCAGAATTATAGGGGTGTCTTTACCATGCGCCCATGACTTATATAAAAACAGATTGCTAAAGAAGGCAAATTGTATTTTAGCAGATCCTAGCCATCCAGAATACAAGGCTTTTGAAGTTTTGCCATCGCAAAAACGATATCGCAGTATTTCAGCACGTACAAAGCGTATGACAAATAGTTTCTTTCCCACTGCTGTTCGTATGCTAAATGCTGTTAAGTGACATGGGAATTGCCCTAAATGTTTTTCCTTTGTGTAGGTTTTTGTATTTAAGTTTTGTTGACGGTGCATTGTTGTGATGTATTGTTAATAACAATAAAGTATTCTTATCTTATCTTATCTAGACCAAATGATCCCAACCCATTTAATAAACCATTGGATGAAACCTCTCCTCTTCATGACGGATAAAATATATATATATATATATATATATATATATATATATATATATATATATATATATATTTTGGCGCTAATACAGCTTCGTTTTTGCATATTTAAACCATGTGTGTCCGTGTGCCTCCTTCTTGTTGGACTGGTATATTATTACTTGGAGTGCACCGGGTTATTTACTGATTGTGGAGTGCCGATATATTGGAGCATATATATATATATATATATATATATATATATATATATCAGTCTATATTACTGAGCAATCAGACATGTCTCATCTGTTTCCAGACACCATGCTAAAGAGAGGCAATTAACCATTATTAACCAATTAAGTGACTGTTGACTCCACTTATAGTATTGAATTTGAATAATTACAGTATGTTTTTCCTCGCTAGACATGAAATCCGTGGGCAACTGCTCTTACTGCCATGACGCCAACTTCTTGGGCCAGGAGATCAGCAAACTTCAAGGGGAGCTGGAACAAATGCAAAAGATGCTCTCGGCACAGAATGTGCAACTGGACCGAACCTCTCAGAGTCACCAGTTAATGACGGCTGCCAACAGCAAGATGGATAACCAGATTGTGAAGAGCAACATCTCCCTTCTTCAGATAAACCAAACCCTGGGCCTTTTCCTTTCCCAGGTCAAAGGGTGGCAGACGGCAGCGTCTGAGCTAGAGGCCTCGGTGAAGAACTTGGTCCAGGAGCGGTACGACATTACAGCAGCAGTCCAGCAGATAAACTTTACCCTGGGTCAAACATCAGACTGGATACAAGTTATACACAGGAAGACCGACGAGGAAACTCTGACCCTGCAAAAGATCGTAAATGACTGGCAAAATTACAGCAAGGTTTTCACTGCATTTAAGGCCACGTCAGGCAAAACAACCGACCTGGTGAGGACCATCCAGAGTAGCATGGGTGCCACCGCCCAACAAATCACCCTTAACACAGAGGTCATACATGACTTGGTTCTACAAGTGATGAGTCTCCAGCTACAGTTGGACAACATTACTTCCTTCTTGGATGACCACGAGGAAAACATGCAAGATCTCCAGTATCATTCAAAGTACACGCAGAACCGGACGGTTGAGAGATTCGAGAGCCTCGAGGGCAGGATGTTTTCCCACGAGACCGAGATCGGCACAATCTTCACCAACATCAATGCTACCGACAACCATGTGCACAGCATGTTGAAGTACCTTGACGACGTACGCCTGTCTTGCACCCATGGGTTCCACTCTCATGCGGAGGAGTTATATTACCTTAATAAAACCGTCGGGCTCATGCAGGGCACCACCGACTTGCTGAGAGAGAGATTCAGTTTAATGAATGCAAGGTTAGACTTTGACATACGGAACCTTTCAATGATCATGGAAGAGATGAAGTTGGTGGACACCAGACACGGTGAAATTCTCCAGAAGGTCACCATTGTGCAAGGTAAGAATTGCAACCGACCCTTTACATTTATGGTATAAAATGCAGATCACAACTTGCGCCTTCCAGAAAGCATCTTCATTATTATTAAATATACAGTACTTGCACGTACAAAAGTGTCCTTCTTCACTGAGCGCAGGTACGCCATAGGGCACGAGAAGCCCCAATGAGCAGTTCTGAAAGATGCTGAGTAATGTATAGTTCTTTGAATTTCGAGGCCTTGACCTGTTTGTTATACCTGAATCAGGCCCTTTATCCGCAAAGGAGTTGGCGTTACAGACATAAGTTTGAGATTAAGCTCACTGGAACTCAACAAATTCCACACCTACTCAGCTTTCATATAATGTGAATAATGTTTGCACGTTCTGTGCAAAATAAATGCACTCGGTGCAGCGTAGCCGCACAGGCCCTGGCACACTGATATTGCCACTTGCAGTATATATGAAGAAGTCTAATCTTAATTTACTATAGACCTTTTTAATAGAGAAAACAAAGAGGAATTGATCATGGGCCAGATGTACTATGCTTTGAAAAGTGTTAAAATAGAGAGTGATAAACCACCAGCCAATCAGCTCCTACCTGTCATTTTTCAACACAGCCTGTAACATGGCAGTAAGGAACTGATTGGTGGGTGGTTTATCACTCTCCATGTTATTGCTTTTAATGCTTAGTACATTTGGCTCCATATCAGCTATTGTATCCAAATACAGTTTCCTCCTCCAGTCTTGTTGTCATAATGCGTTTCGTGGAAATATTTTAACGTTTAACGAAGCGAAACGCGAAAGTATTTATACCACAAATCACAGCGCAGGAGAGGCTTCCTCTGTCAGTTACTGCCACAGCAGGGGCGGGTTTTAACAACCACAAAATGCTTTAAGTCAAGATGAATTATCACAGATAACTTACCTTGCTAACAAATGAAACGCGTTAGCATGGTCGTGCGTTAACTACAATTTTTTTATTTTTTAAAGCTCGTAGTCAAATCATTTCAAACTATGGAGGGTTCTTTCACAATACGTAAGTAGTTTATTACACAACCTACAGGGTTATTATGATGATATAAGCAACATTTCCTGTGGCGATAACTCTATGCCAGAAATGCTTCTGTTTATTACCCCTCCGTCTGTCCCTACTGCTGTGCAGAATAACTCGTGCCTGTGTTTTTAATGGGCCACTAAAACAAAAATAGAATGTTGTTACATTTTCCATGTCTAATAACACCCAAGACAGCTCCCATCGCTGTGCACCAAGTCATTGAGTATTATGCATTTGGCTGCAAAATGCTGACTGTTTTGCTGGTGGAATTTGGCCTGAATAAAGGTGTGAATGTATCTATCTGTATATTAAATTAGAAGAACGGGGACATAAAAAAGTGAAGCAAATAAAAAATGTGAATTGCACAATAGGCTGCACATGTACAGGACATAAGATACTGTAGATAGAACACTTGGATATCACAAACTGTCCATTTAGAGTCATCAAAACATACAATCAGCCCAAAGCCTACTTCACCACCAGGGTTACTGAAACCACTGTCCAATGTATCTCTCCACTCCCACAACAAGTTGACGACCTCAAATATGGTTACATCAGTTCTTGCCATGGCACACGAATTTAGCCATACAGTATGTAAGGATTTGCCAAGGACTTAAAATTAACCTTTTAAAGACAATTGCTGTGGTTTGCAAAATATTCCACATGGACACGTTTTTATTGAAGAGATGAAGACAGCTACAATAATAAAACTAGACTGGGTTCAATGACCTGGGGCATCCAACAAGCAAAGTCCATCAATGTCCACCAGGGTCCTAGACTGTATTAAGCAGATAAATTGGTAGACCATTAGAGAAGTTGTCCATGTTAACTAATCATTTGTTTTGAAGCGTTTATCAAGTACATTTCATAAAATGATAGATGCTGATTGATTGACTGACTGATTACTTGATTGATTAATATGGGTAACTAGTCCACTGGTCCACTTCTCCACCCTTTTCTCTGCGTGATCAACCCATTGAGATTCCACTACTGTCCTTGGTTAACCAACACTATTTGCAAGTTGCATAGTTAGATGTTTCATGATACTTGACCTTACGGCTTTTATGTCCCAACAACATTTAATTCCTAGTCAATGTTGGTACAAATAACTGAATCAGCAGCATTGGGCCCCATGTCATGTTGGACACACATGGATTGTTCCAGATGGTGAAGCTCCGATGGACAAAACAACTTTCCACAGAAGTGCCAAGTAGAGTAATCAACACTTAGGGGGTTATTCTAGTTCACTCTTTCTGACAAAATCCTTCTTAGATGGACAAAACCATGTGCACTGCAGGTGGGGCAGATGTGACATGTGCAGAGAGAATTAGATTTGGGTGGGGTTTTACTTCAAAGTGAGATCTATTTTGCAGTGCAAAAATAAAGCAGCCAGTATTTACCCTGCACAGAAACAAAATAACTAACCCAAATCAAATTCTCTCTGCACAAGTAACATCTGCCCCCCCTGCAGTGCACATGGTTTTGTCCATCTCCATTTTGTCCAAGAAGGAATTTGTCAGAAAGAGTGAACTAGAATAACCCCCTTAATGTCAGGAGATGATTAGAAATGGCTCCAGTGCTAATCACCAGTCCCCATGTCCAAACATGTTTAATAAAAATCTGGTCAAATTTGATTGGACTATTCTTGGCTGTTATTCTTATTTTGGAGACACTGACACACCCAGTGATGTTGGTGATATTGGGGCAATTAGCTGATTCACAGTACATGTGAGTGCCCAGCTTATTCTTGCAGTATATAATAATTTTGCCTTAAAATGGCCCAGTGGATCTAATTAATAAGTACATGGAAGAAGAGTTGAGGTCTTTAGGCACGCCATCAATATAATTTATTTTAGCTGATGCTCCTGTTTTATTTATTTGTTTTGTAACAATTTCTTATATAGCGCACACATATTCCGCAGGGGTGTGGCATAGGGGTCCGACTGTCGGGATCCCGACAGTCATTAGCCCGACGTTGGGACTGTCCGGATTCAGACAGCATGGTGAGCGTAACTAAGCCCCTTGCGGGCTCACTGCACTCGCCACGCTGGGGGCACGGTGGCTCGATATGCTCGCCACTTATTCTATTCTCCCTCTATGGGGGTCGTGGAAAAATAGCAGGTGGCCATCGGGTACCCGGCTGTCAATGTTTTTACAGTCGGGACCCAGTCCGGCACCCATTCCGCAGCACTGTACAGAGAATATTTTAACATTCACATCAGTCCCTGCCCCAGTGGAGTTTATAATCTATATCCCTACCACATGTACACTCTCATACAGAGATTTTAGGGTTAATTTTGTTTGGTCAATTAGCCTACCAGTATATTTTTGGATTGTGGGAGGAAACCGGAGTACCCGGTGGAAACCCACGCAAGTACGGGGAGCATATACAAACTCCGCACAGTTAGGGCCATTGTGGGAATCAAACCCATGACCTCAGCGCTGTGAGGCAGTAATACTAACCATTACACCGTCCGTACTGCCCCTTATATATAACACATGGTGGGGATAGAACCCATGACCTCAGCGCTGTGAGGCAGTAGTGTAACCATTACACCGTCCGTACTGCCCCGTATATATAACACATGGTGGGGATAGAACCCATGACCTCAGCGCTGTGAGGCAGTAATACTAACCATTACACCGTCCGTACTGCCCCTTATATATAACACATGGTAGGGATAGAACCCATGACCTCAGTGCTGTGAGGCAGTAATGCTAACCATTACACTGTCCGTACTGCCCCGTATATATAACACATGGTGGGGATAGAACCCATGACATCAGCGCTGTGAGGCAGTAATGTAACCATTACACCGTCCGTACTGCCCTGTATATATAACACATGGTGGGGATAGAACCCATGACATCAGCGCTGTGAGGCAGTAATGTAACCATTACACTGTCCGTACTGCCCCGTATATATAACACATGGTGGGGATAGAACCCATGACCTCAGCGCTGTGATGCAGTAATGCTAACCATTACACCATCCGTATTGCCCTGTATATATAACACATGGTGGGGATAGAACCCATGACCTCAGTGCTGTGAGGCAGTAATGCTAACCATTACACTGTCCGTACTGCCCCGTATATATAACACATGGTGGGGATAGAACCCATGACATCAGCGCTGTGAGGCAGTAATGTAACCATTACACCGTCCGTACTGCCCTGTATATATAACACATGGTGGGGATAGAACCCATGACCTCAGCGCTGTGAGGCAGTAATGTAACCATTACACCGTCCGTACTGCCCCGTATATATAACACATGGTGGGGATAGAACCCATGACCTCAGCGCTGTGATGCAGTAATGCTAACCATTACACCGTCCGTACTGCCCTGTATATATAACACATGGTGGGGATAGAACCCATGACCTCAGCGCTGTGAGGCAGTAAAGCTAACCATTACACCATCCGTACTGCCTATACTTTAACTAATGCATGAACTGTCAGTGTAATCACTGTACGCAGTTATTATCAGGCCGCTCTAACATACTCCAGTATTGCCGGAAGTAATCTCTATGTGTTGATTCTGCCCAATCTGGGAACCTGCTCGCTGCTGAATTGGAGACCGATTATGTGCAGCACACTTTTAAAAGAAAGCACAGATCCTAGGTCCACCCAAACCACATCTGGATCTGCTCAAACAAGACCCATTCCAAGCCGGACAGAGCCCCCTCTAGTGTGCCAGATCCTGTAGTCCAGTAAAAATGCACAATTGTGTCTGGAGAATTAGAGCATCTCTCATATAGGCCATGTCTTGTTTATTTAATATCATTTTTAATTATTTCCAGAAAATCTTTTTAGGATCTAAAAATCAGTATCTGTTGATATTAGTTATAATGGTAGAAATGATTTTTTATTATGTGCTTCCTGTACAACATAGTGGATTCAAGTGGTTTTGTTGTGCAGAAATTTTCTTTAGTACTTTAGTGCATAATCGTAACCTCCTCCACCACCCCCAGCCTAATCCTAACCTTCCCCCTAGATCCTTACCCTAACCCAGGGGTGGGGAACTTCAGGCCCGGGGGCCGCATGCGGCCCCTGTAGCCGGTCTGAGTTGCCCGCCTTCAAGTAGAGAGGAATTCTCATGAGAGGTCAGTAGTTCTCGCGAGATTCCTCTTAATCAACAGCAGCAGGAGACTGTCAGTCCTATTCAGAGGCAGCCGCCGAAGCGCGGGACAGCTGCAGCAGGACAATTTGTAAGATACATTTTTACATATGGCCCCCGAAGGATTTTTTTCCCCATACAAACGTCCCTTGGCACAAAAAAGGTTCCCCACCCCTGCCCTAACCAAATACTTCCACAGCCTAACCTTAACCTCCTCCACCCCCCAGCCTAATCCTAACCCTCCCCCTAGATCCTTACCCTAACCAAATACTTCCACAGCCTAACCTTAACCTCCTCCACTCCCCAGCCTAACCCTGACCCTCCCTTAGCGCTTAACCCTAACCAAACGACAGCCTAACCCTAATCTCTTTCATCACCCCCAGCCTAACCCTAACCCTCTCCCTAGTGCCTAACCCTAACCAAACGCTCCCACAGCCTAACCATAATCTCTTTCATCACCCCCCCTAACCCTTACCCTCGCCCTAGTGCCTAACCCTAACAAAATGCTCCCACAGCCTAACCCTGACCTCACCAAGTGCAGCCGAACCTTAACCACCTCCACTCCCACAGCCTAACCCTAACCTCCCCTACCATCCCAGCCTAACCCTTCCCCTAATGCCTAACCCTAGCCACCTCCACTTCCACAGCCTGACCTTAACCATCTCCACTCCCACAGTCTGACCTTAACCACCTCCACTCCCACAGCCTGACCTTAACCACCTCCACTCCCACAGCCTAACCCACACACTGCAGCCTAACTCTAACCTCCTTTACTACTGCAGCTTAACCCTAACCACCTCCACAGCCTAACCATAACCCTCCCTGTAGAGCATATTCCTAACCAGACACTACCACAGCCTAACCTCCCCTACTACCACAGCCTAACCATAATCCTCCTACTAGTGCCTAACCCTAACTGAACTTTACCACAGCCTAACCCTAACCAAACACTACCATAGCCTAACCCTTACCCCCCCCCCCCACAGCCTAACTCTAACCTAGTCCATCCCCACAGCCTAACCCTAACCAAATACATCCACATCCACAGCCTAATCCTAACCTCCTCCACCACTCCCAGCCTAACCCTAGCCCTCCCCTTAGTGCCTAACCCTAACCCTCACCAATTGCTCCCACAGCCTAAACCTAACCTCATCCAACCCTACAGCCTAACCCTCACCTAGTGCCAAAACCTAACCCCATCCCCAGTACTTACCTCCAGTACCCATAGGAATGTTGGTATTCTCACTATGAGGATCCCTACTCCATCGCTTTTAAGTACAGTTCAAATATTCTGTCCCGTAGTTAATAAAATAATATGGCAACAACACTTTATTGAAGAATAATGGTGGTAGAAAATATTTAAAAAAAAATGAAAAAACCTCCTATTTCTGTAACTTGTTACTGGAGGAAGTTTTTTATTGATGATATTTTCCTATGTTAGCGCACGTCACGCATTCCACACACACAGCGCTGACATCCAGGGATACAAAACGTTGTAACCCCCAGCAGGGAAAATAAAAATCCCATTCATAGCTACAGCTGTTGGGATCCGTGTAGAACCCCAGCAGAGGAGCCCTCGTCACGCACACGGTGATATCTGCCACATGTATGGACACGCTCCTATAATACAGACACAATCCCCGCGGCGTATAGTACTGTACATGGCACAGTACAATGGATTTATGGATCTAACGTGGCCGGGAAGGATTTGTTCCAGCTGCCAATTACATTCTAGCTCCATTTATCTAGTAAATTCTATGAAATGACAGCTACATCCTGATTGGCTACTACTTACTACAGCTCCATTTGTCCGCTATAGAAGGTGGGATCATTCTGCCCGTTAACGCAAGGAGCGGGATTTGGATGCTGCCCCCTCTATGGGGTGATTAATGTTTTCTCCAACTTACTAAAGCTTTTGCTGGCGATTCCCTACGTGCCCTGGCGGAGGGGCTTTATAGTGCGTAAGAAAATGTGGTAAAAACCACGAAAACTGGGTTTTTACGTCATTTTCAGTTTAGTGCATCCCGCCCACAGTATATGAACATTCGCCATCCAATCTCAATGCATTACTACTGGAAAATATGACAGTTAAGGTCAGGGCCATCTTAACAGCAGTGTGGGCCCCTGGGCAAAGCAATGCACTGGGGCCCTTACCCATTCTCCCCTCCTAGGGGTGGGGGGGTGCTATCAGCAGCAGCTTTGATGTCCCACGGGTGGCAGGGGGTGCTCTATCTTCCATTCAACATGTAGGACCTAGAGCAGTAACTTCTGCTAATTACTCCTTTACTGCACAGGTGGTGGGAGGGAGAACACTGACATGTAGAAGGGGGCACTGAGCTGAATGAAGGGTCCCTTGTAAATGACTTCCAGGGAGGTAGGGGGTGTTTTATACACAGGGGAGGGTTGGATAATGGAGTGGGCTTAATATTCGTCCTTTTCCAGTGGAGGGCAGCTTGTTTGACTGCAGATATCGCCATACCTCCCAACTGTCACGATTCCGTCGGGACAGTCCCGATTTTCGGGTCCTGTCCCGACGTCCCACCCGCGGCAGGCATTTCCCGCTGCGGGGGGTGGCAGTTGGGAGACCCCCCAATCTAGTAGAATAGACGCTGTGCGCATGCGCACAGCGTCTATTCTCGTATGAAAATGAGGTTGCGGCTAATTAGCATAAGTCACGCCCTCATTTGCATACGCCCGCCCCCTTTTCGGGCGCTCGAGTGTCCCTATTTCCTCCGGACGGAAGTTGGGAGGTATGTATCGCCATTATCTGGAAATAGATTTCTTAGCCTTCAATAGTATAAAAACCTAGAGTCCAAACTTTCAGGAGGTGCTGGGAACTTGGGGATCAGAGATCAGGAGCCAGAGCAATCCATTGACAAAAATATAAAACTGTACACCAGATGTTTGGAGCTGGAGCAGGGACCGGCTGCTGGAAGGCTGATATCTCTGGTTCTGGGCAAGATAGAGACAAACCTCTAGTATCGACAGAAAGGGGAGAGCCCCAGCTTTTGGAATATACTCCCAGAAAATCTCTAAGTCAGAGAGAACTGCAATTAACAGGTCGGATGTGGACTGCTGCTTTGAAGTTGGATATCTCCAGTTCCCCAGGGCCGATTTTAAAAATTCTGGTATCCCTGGAAAAAGGGGATCCTCAGCTATCAGCATAGGGCCCTTATACACCTGGGGCCCCTGGGCAAGTGCCCATTAAGCCCATACGAAAAGACGGCCCTGGTTAAGGTGCCCATACACTTACAGATTTATCTTCAGATCTGGCTGGTTGGAACAAAAACCTGGTAATATCTGAGTGACAGTTTGTCAGTTTTCCAGCTTTTCCAAACAAATGGTCAACTGTCATTTGCTCTCATCCATAACCATGTTTTTGTTCCAACCAGCTAGATCTGAAGATAAATCTGCATGTGTATGGCCACCTTTAGCTGTGCTCCTGTTGGGTGACCTGAAACATGTGACCTGTTGGGTGGTATGAAAACGGTGACGGTTATTTGCAGCCACCCACTAAGCAGGGATTTTGCAAAATTCAACTGCTGAGGGGTCGAAAAAGGGGTAAAATGTTCCACCCAGTAAAGCTTTGCCGGGTTGAAACGGGAACATCAGCTACAGTAGTTATAAGATTAATGTAGTAAAATAAAGACACAGAGGGTGACATTTAATAGGAAATGATTGTAGTTTTTTGGCGATTGGACATTTTTCCGAAATCGCCAACTTAATGAGATGCGAATTGCGGCAAAAATCGCAACTTATTGCCGCAAATTCGCACATTCTAAAGTGGCGATTTCTCAATTCGCATCCAGATGTTTTCCCATTGAAAAAACATACAATTCGCAAATTTAATGGGGTGCGAATTTGGAAATCACCCAAAAAAAGTGCAAAAATTGGCAAAAAAATAGACCAGGTTCTGACTGGCGAATTTGTCAGAAACATGCACAGATCATTGCGATCTGTGCATGGTTCTGGTGTTAAAAAAAGAGTTAAATTAAAAAAGTAAAAAAAAACGGCGTGGGGTCCCCCCTCATGAGCATAACCAGCCCCAGGCTCAAAGAGCCGGTCCTGGTTTCATAAAATCATGGGGCTGAACAAATAGGGGTCCCCAGGATTTTATTAAACCAGCACCAGGCTCAAGGGCCAGTCCTGGTTCCTAAAATACTGGGGACAAAATGAGTCCCCCGTATTTCAAGAACCAGCACCGGGCCACACCAGCCAGCAGGGTAATGCCACAGCCGGGGGGGGGGGGGGGAGACTTTATATACAGGTCCCCCCGGCCAAAGCATTCACCCCCTGACCGGTCAGCATGGGCAGGGGTCCTGGGGGAGTGGGGACCCCCCCAAAGAAGCCCCCCCCCCCCCCTCCAGAACTTACCTGCCCATGCTGAAGCCCGTCCTCGATGCCTGGTTCCGGGGCCTTGGTTCCAGGGCTGGTCCGGGGCTCCAGGGCTGAAGAGTCCGGGGTCCTGGATCCGAATAAATCCATGGGGGACCTGTGGAAGGAAATCCTACTCACCAGGTCCTCGGGCAAAGATCCCGACATCTTCTCCTTCTCTGCCCTAGTCAGCCGCCGGTGCCCATCGGACTTGTCGATGACAGAGATGTTTCATCTTCCGCACCTCTCATCCGAATGATTCTATTGGCCGCCTAGCGGCCAATCAGGAGGCGACTTTCTTGGCTCATGAGACACATGAGAGAAGAAGGTAACGTCTGCAGTACCACACACAGTGTCCCTGAAATGAGGCAGCAGAATAAATAAAGCACACAGATGTTTTCCATAACAAAACAACAAACATACATACACATTCCTGTACATTGCTTCCAAATACCAGTCCCAGTGTCTCTCTGGGGCGCCACGCTATCTTACATTGCGTTACATACCTTTTTCTTTTTCTCAGTACATAAACCCCTTAGAGTAAATTGTTATGAATGCTCAACATAGTCCTGAATAAAGTAATTAACACCGGTGACAAACACCACTAATCAATTCATTATTTCAACAGGATCACCAGGTCTTCCAGGCCCAAGAGGATTCAAAGGTGATCTGGGAGTCAAGGGACCTATAGGCATCAAAGGAGACAAAGGTGACACTGGTGACTTGGGTGATCCAGGTCATGAAGGACTCAGAGGACAAATTGGTAACATTGGGCCTATGGGACTGAAAGGTGCCCTTGGATCAAAGGGGGCTGCAGGTATCAAAGGCGAGAAGGGCAGTATGGGGTTCCCAGGTCCCAAAGGTCAAAAAGGAGCCAAAGGTGACATAGGTCTTCTAGGACCTGCTGGACCTCCAGGATACATAGGACCCTCAGGCTTCATTGGAGAGCCAGGAATTCAGGGGCAACCAGGCTTACCAGGGATGGATGAACCAATGGGTCCGCATGGGGAAGCTGGCGTTCCTGGACCTCATGGTTTGCCTGGACCTATGGGACCATCTACTTTCTCTAAATGAATGTAACCTCGTTTAATGAAACTTAAGTTACATGAATGTAGCACTGAAGAACGAAACAAAAAATTGACCAAAATTCATGAACAAAAATGTTGACCTGAAGTGCAGGTTGTTCGTCATCAGATCCAGACCCGAAGCAGACCCGGTGGTCCCCGGAAATGTCTGATGCTTCTCAATAATGACTGAGTGTAGATCCCTGGGTGGAAATTGCATTCTGACGCTCAATGACGCAACTGATGAATTTATATATGAGGCCTCACAAACTCTATTCCTTTCCCCTAAATATAGCCCACAAAATGAGCCTGATTCACAGTCAAATGCAGTCTACACTCAACGCCAATGTTTTGTGAGTTGAGGTCAAGAAACAAATCTAGGACAGCATGAGAGGGACATCCGCCCAAAGTGCACATCAGAAGCAGGGCTAAGGGGTAACTATGTTAGGATAATTTGGTTACATTACAGCTGGGCTTGGGCGGGCATCTCATTCCCACTACAATTAGTTATGGCTCTGATTATCTGTGTAATGCTAGGAAATGAGTATAGGAAATGGGCATTTCCACTTTATAGGGTCATTTAGACATCCTCAATTTCCAACAAAAATATAGAGGACCTGCCCCGGGACCCTTCATCTAAACTCACTGCAGCAGTACGCAGTATAAGTGCAAAGACATTATCACAGTGTGTATGAAGAATGCACAGAACAATGGTAAATACTCCACTTAAATGTAAATAGAATGCAATTACAGTACAGTATGTGCACATTGGGTAAATGAAGAGGAACCACAAGTTACGTCTGGTTCGTATATTGCTCAGTGTTGCAATTAATACATATATTATTTGCTCTGTCTTGTGTACAAAATATATACATCACCTCTGATTCATGTACATATTAGCAGTATACAGCACAACATACTGTATAATGCAATAGTTGCAGGGGAAGCAGCTGCTATGGGGCCCAGAGCTGAACGGGGCCACCTTCCCTGTCACAGTTATATGTGTTATATACAGGGGCGTAGCTACCATAGGTGCAGGGAGTACAGCTGCTGTGGGGCCCAGAGCTGAGAGGGGCCACCTTCCCTGTCACAGATACACGTGTTATATACAGGGTGTAGCTACCATACGTGCATGGGGTGCAGCTGCTATGGGCTCCAGTGCTGAGAGGGGCCACCTTCCCTGTCACATTTACATGTGTTATATACAGGGTGTAGGTACCATAGGTGCAGGGAGTGCAGCTGCTGTGGGGCCCAGAGCTGAGAGGGGCCACCTTCCCTGTCACAGATACACGTGTTATATACAGGGTGTAGCTACCATAGGTGCATGGGGTGCAGCTGCTATGGGCTCCAGTGCTGAGAGGGGCCACCTTCCCTGTCACATTTACATGTGTTATATACAGGGTGTAGGTACCATAGGTGCATGGGGTGCAGCTGCTATGGGGCCCAGAGCTGAGAGGGGCCACCTTCCCTGTCCCAGTTACATGTGTTATTTAGAGGGTGTAGCTACCATAGGTGCAGGGAGTGCAGCTGCTATGGGACCCAGAGCTGAGAGGGGCCACCTTCCCTGTCACAGTTATATGTGTTATATACAGGGGTGTAGCTACCATAGGTGCAGGGAGTTCAGTTGCTATGGGGCCCAGAGCTGAGAGGGGCCACCTTCCCCGACCCAGTTACATGTGTTATATACAGGGTGTAGCTACCATAGGTGCAGGGGGTGCAGCTGCTATGGAGCCCAGAGCTGAGAGGGGCCACCTTCCCTGTCACAGTTACATGTGTTATATACAGGGGTGTAGCTACCATAGGTGCAGAGAGAGCAGCTGCTATGGGGCCCAGAGCTGAGAGGGGCCACCTTCACTGTCACAGTTACATGTGTTATATACAGGGTGTAGCTACCATAGGTGCAGGGAGTGCAGCTGCTATGGGGCCAGAGCTGAGAGGGGCCACCTTCCCTGTCACAGTTACATGTATTATATACGGGGGTGTAGCTACCATAGGTGCAGGGAGTTCAGCTGCTATGCGGCCCAGAGCTGAGAGGGGCCACCTTCCCTGTCACAGTTACATGTGTTATATACAGGGTGTAGCTACCATAGGTGCAGGGAGTGCAGCTGCTATGCGGCCCAGAGCTGAGAGGGGCCACCTTCCCTGTCACAGTTACATGTGTTATATACAGGATGTAGCTACCATAGGTGCAGGGGGTGCAGCTGCTATGGGGCCCAGAGCTGAGGGGGGGCCACCTTCCCTGTCACAGTTACATGTGTTATATACAGGATGTAGCTACCATAGGTGCAGGGGGTGCAGCTGCTATGGTGCCCAGAGCTGAGAGGGGCCACCTTCCCTGTCACAGTTACATGTGTTATATACAGGGGTGTAGCTACCATAGGTGCAGGGGGTGCAGCTGCTATGGGGCCCAGAGCTGAGAGGGGCCACCTTCCCTGTCACAGTTACATGTGTTATATACAGGGGTGTAGCTACCATAGGTGCAGGGAGTGCAGCTGCTATGGGGCCAGAGCTGAGAGGGGCCACCTTCCCTGTCACAGTTACATGTGTTATATACAGGGTGTAGCTACCATAGGTGCAGGGGGTGCAGCTGCTATGGGGCCCAGAGCTGAGAGGGGCCACCTTCCCTGTTACAGTTACATGTGTTATATACAGGGTGTAGCTACCATAGGTACAGGGGGTGCAGCTGCTATGGGGCCCAGATCTGAGAGGGGCCACCTTCCCTGTCACAGTTACATGTGTTATATACAGGGTGTAACTACCATAGGTGCAGGCGGTGCAGCTGCTATGGGGCCCAGAGCTGAGAGGGGCCACCTTCCCTGTCATAGTTACATGGGTTATATACAGGGGTGTAGCTACCATAGGTGCAGGGAGTGCAGCTGCTATGGGGCCCAGAGCTGAGAGGGGCCACTTTCCCTGTCATAGTAATGTGCTATATTCATTTTTCACCACTGGTATACAGGGTCCCTTACAAACTTTTCTTTTTGCTAGTTACGCCCCAGGATCACACTATAATTCCTTCTCATATTTCAGCAGAAGACTCAGACACTGTCATTTTTCAATAGCAACAGTTTCTGAAAGGAAATTATATTTCATTAATTAGCGCAAAGCTTTTATCTTGCATTTTTAGCGGCAAGGTAACAATCCCAGAATCAGACATATAATTGTGTCTATCGGTTCTTCCTTGTATGACGTGGACCCATCCCGCGTCCCACACACGCTGTGGATTTGGTGGGCGCCAATAATTTAGGCAATGCTTTTTTCTATGAAAAACTGTGCCGCTACGCAACCCAATGTTATAAGCTGACGACAGACGTATCGCCGCTTCCACGCGCTGGGCAAGTGGGCAGATGCTAACGTTATTCATTTCTGAAGCAGTTTCCCTGATTTCTTCCTTTTTTTCTGGATCTAATTCTAAAAAGTGAATTGACGAATTGCATGAGACACATTTTATTATTGTCCTTGTATTTCAGGTATAGGTTTGGGACATGGTAATAAACTTTAAGGTAATTGAATTGTCGATGGTCAACTTTAGGTGATGAAACGCGTCTGATTTTGGACCCGTTGTTACCTATGTCAAGGTTGCGACATTGGAGGGCATGAGGTTGGCAGACTGAGGCATGCTAGGTGCAAAAATATCAATTTAGTTTTCAGGTCAAGTTGTTTATATTTGGTTGGTGAAGTGGGGTTGACAGGTCTGTGGTTGAAGACTTTTGTACCCCAGGGAAAAGGGATTGAATAGCTTGTGGCCAATTAGATCAACATACAGTAATGGTCAAGTATGTGATTGATCTTTCCATATATGTATATTAGTAAGGACCGGTTTCTGCGTGGGACCAATATCAAGCAATAGGCTAAAAAGGAGCAAAACTTTGCGCACAACGCGTTTTGCAGTAAGACTCTTACAGTCCCCCGGTTCAGCTTTGTTTTGCCACAATACAGTTATGCTCATTATGTGCAATTTATACAGTAGTTTATACAAAGAGCAGGTACAATGCTAACACTGAGGTGTGGTTGGTTTATACTAAGGAAATATCTAGTGGGCGAAACGCGTGGGTGTTAAAAAATCCACAACAAATCCACATATTTAGAAAACCAAATGTGGAGTCACTGGAGGAATGGGGGCACTAAAATAGCTGATGATGACTTGCATTAGTAACCTAGATTACTGTACATATACAGTATACATTGGTTTATGCCTACTATTACATATAATGCTTTAAGACACAGTACCTTGTAATATTGGATGTATAGCTTAGCATTATTTATTGGCCTCTTATCACACCAGCCATCAGCCCTGATTTTAGCAGATCATTGCCAGTTTCAGGAGTCCACCGCAGGCTTTGCCTAGCCAAGTGGGTGTGGCTTGGGTGGATCCGGTGGGAGTGGCCTAAATTGGAAACCCTGACCTCACTATTCATTTTATGTGAACCACCTCATTATAGATTGCGGCTCCTGGGGACCAAATAGTGATTGCGTTATATTTTCTTATTTGATGAATGTGTTCTATATAATGTATCTCCTTTACGCTAATAACAGTATCCTATTACGCAATCACTTTATAGCTATTTTTCCAGTATAATATTGCATACTGTGCAAAAAGCAACAACAAACTGCAGATTGTATAGTGACATAATGGTGAGGATACTATAAGTGTATGTCCTTTTCACCGTATTTTTTGCATATGATCCCAAAGTCAAAGAGCTATTTTTTTTGTATGAATCATGCTGGTATTACCTTAACGTAAGGGTTGATGTATCAAGCAGTGAAATGAGTAAAGAAATGGACCGGTGGAGAAATAGCCCACAGGCAGCATAAGACTGGTGTATGTTGGACTCACCAGTAGAGGCCCGTGCCTAGGGGTGTGGTTAACCTCAGGATGGGGTGTGGCCAGCCAACACAGAGTCCTGGCTAATCATTACAGAGTCTGGGCCCTTGAGTCTTATACCACCCACAGCACCCAATCAGCTTTCAGGAAGCATTTATCAAGTACCGCCTATAAAATGATTGGTTGGCAGAAGCTGATTGGTTGTTGTTGGCAACCTCTTTGTTAGTTCATTTCTCCACGCATTTCAGCTGCTGGATCACCTGATTAATTCTGTAAAGCAAAGAATCATTTAACTACTACGGAGATACTTTTTAATCTCAGATAAAAAAAAAAAAAAAAAAAAACGTTAAAATCGTCCTTGTATTTCTTTTTTATTTGTCAGAATATAATATATTATATTGGACTGATCATTTATCACAATCTACCCGCTGCTGAACTTATGCTACAATCAGTAGAAAGAGACTGCGAGGTTATGAAGGGGGACAATGCACGCTGGAAGTCATTTGCCAAACGATGACGACGACCTGAATGTCATATAAAACTTTCTTAATACGTAAAAAAAACTATTATCCCTAATTTACTGGGACGGATCCTGGTTTCAAAAACGTTTTCCTCTCGGTGCTGAATAATATAAGGTTGGTAGCTTTTAATAAATGATCAAGTCAGTTTTTGTTCTCTATGTAAATGTGCAACTGGATTGCGCACAGAATGTACCAGGTTCACGGTTGTAGGTCGCAGTTTGTTATCTACGTGTACTCAAGTTTATTCACTAAAAAAATAAATACATTTGCTCAATAAATAATTGTGCGGATCTATGTTTACTGGTGGAGTCTACACAAATATACTGCATGGTTGGTGGTGAATGCCGTATACAGAAGGTGCGGCATAAAATCACACAGGTTGGGTGTGACATCCCGGCTTTCAGGATCCCAACATTCAGAAAACTAGAAGACTATCAGTAGAATGACAATGGGCCGAATCTCAATAGATCCCAGTAAGTAATTTCACCATGCTCGCCGGCTTTCAGGCTGCCTCCTCCAGGGCGGCACTGCACGTTGGGAGGGGGGGAAGCACGGCATATGGGGGTTGACACAAGGGAGCAGAACAGGGGTTGTCTGTGAAATCACATCATTGTGGCCCCACTACACAATGCCAAGGTCATCGACATTGTGGAGCAGGGGGCTGGGGCTTGATGGTGCGATTCTGCATGAATGATGCCATCTGCCTCTACTGATGGTGGGGTTTATGTGTGGGTGCAAGGGGGTGTTGACTATCTAGGAGACTTTCCCTCTTTTTTAGGGGACCAAGAGAGCCACTGGATTTTCGGGAGCCTCCTGGCAGATCTGGAGAGTAGGCGAGTATGATTAACCCTACCTTTACCTACTCCTAACTTCCTGAAGCATAACCCCCCCCCCCACATTGCAACCTAATCCCCCCACTCCGCAGCCTAACCCTCCCTTCCTGAACCCTACCCATAATCCCACTCCTGTGTGATCCTTTGAACATCTCTGTAAGCACCATCTTCCACACCGCCGCGTCCGCACCCCTTCCATAACACACCGATAATGTGGACCACCTCCGTGCATGAGCTAAGCCACCTCCCTATTACCCCAGCCTGCCCAGGAATGGGCGCTGCACTTTCAGTGCACTTCTCCCTGTCTGCATCTCAAATCGCAGCTGCAGCTCTGTACGGACACAACCAGGACGCACGAGTGGTGCGCACGAGTAACCCAATAGAATCCTATTGGCTTCTCTCTGCAATCACTTCTGAGAGGGATACAATTCGATCCCTCCCAGTATCCCTGGGGCTGCCTGGATCACCTGACACCTTTGAATCAGTCCCTCCCAAAATGGCTGCCACTTTGGGAGGGACATTTTTAATGGGAGCGCTGTCCCTATTGCATTTCGAAGTACATACCAACATTTATTAATGCTGGCTTGTGCAGGATAAGAGGCCCTGTTTACCGCATTGCAGATGTGATCCCACCCAGTATCTATAATACTAAACCACCAAAAGTATATTCAAATAATAATTTGAGGGCCTAAACAGTACTACTGAGCCTGCAGCTCTATAATCTCTATAACAAGGCACACCGCCTCTCCTAAACGCTATATCCGCTAACTCTTCTCCCCTTTCCCATCGCCATGCTGACGCTTCCAGTTGCTAAGTGGATAATTGGAAGAGACAGTCGGGAACAGAGACAGCTTCCCCCGGTCTCTTATTCTTCCATCCCATGCAACTTTGTGGAACATAAAAATATACAGCTCACATCCGTCTCCATGCCGTGTGTGGCGTAATATGTGATTTTCTATATTGTTTTTAGATGTCTTAGGTAACGTCTCCTTTACCAGACACTTTGCCGACACAGAAATGTTCCAGCACAGCCCAGCTCCCCCAGTCACTGACTTCTTACCCCTCCCCACCACCACCACCACCAGCTGCCTCATTGCATGACCACGCTTAAGTCATGGATGTAATTGGAAAAACAAAATGATATGTTTCATATTTCCCCGGTTAATGCTTTTCATATTCCTGGTTGATCTCATCGCACATCAGTAATTATATCCAACAAAACATAATAAATATGACTTTAACCCAGTGGTTTCCAGTTTACTGTATAGTTCATGCTCTGGGTGGTGTGTCAGCTCTGCAGCCTAGCAGCTATACCTTCCATTTGCAGTTATCTAGCACCTACAGTATAACTAGTCCTTAGCTACATGCGGTCCATGATTCCATAGGGCAACAGTTACCCAGGACAGTTACCTAGGACAGTTACCCAGGACAGTTACCCAGGACAGTTACCCAGGACAGTTACCCAGGACAGTTACCCAGGACAGTTACCCAGGACAGTTACCCAGGACAGTTACCCAGGACAGTTACCTAGGACAGTTACCCAGGACAGTTACCCAGGACAGTTACCTAGGACAGTTACCTAGGACAGTTACCCAGGACAGTTACCAGGACAGTTACCCAGGACAGTTACCAGGACAGTTACCCAGGACAGTTACGCCACATGGAGGTGAGATATTTATATATTAAAAGCAGAAAAATGACCTTTGTGAGTGACCTATTTCTATGATGGCCATCACAGACTCTTGGTCCACAGATCTGCCACAAATTGTGATTGGTTGCTTTGTTTCAGGGTGGCAAAACGCCCAGCTGACATTTACAAGGCATCACCATTGTGCTCTGGAAAATGAGACTGTTGGCGAACTCTCCCTGTGTACATCTGCTGGGTGACCTCGAACATGTGACCTGCTGGGTGGTCTGGAAACTGTGACAGTTGTTTGCAGATATCCACTAAAATGGGATTTTTCAAAATTCGACTCCTAACGGGGTCAGACCAGGAAAATCTGTGCCCAGTTGATATCAGGCACATCAGCTTGTTATAATGATTGTTGTCCCATCATTGATGTTTTCCTTTATTAGTGCAATGGGTGAAGCTGGCACAGATTATAATATCACTGACAGCTGGTAGTATATACAGAGCACTGAGTAGTGTATACAGACCCCTCTGGTCAATAGGGCTCCTCATCAGTAATTGGGGTTTTACCACTGCCAACCACCATACTGTACCATATCTAGGGGGAGTGGCAGAACTCTCACCCTCTACTCGCCCAGTCTGGGTAGCTATTTATTATCTTCTAATAATAGGTTTCCAGCCTAAACTTGGGGATTTGGGGGAAGGGTTGACGTGCTCCAGTGTCGGCTGGTCAGGTTATTGGCACCTGGTATTGGCAGCATACAGGTATTGGTAGTGCCACCGCAGGGTCTGAATGTGGCATATGCACATATTCAGGATTCAGCCTGGCTCTGGTTAACATGTGCATTGTGGCTAATCTGGCATCAGGGTACATGATCTACGCCCAGGGGCGGATCAGATAGGCGGGGCAGGTGCCTTGGTGCCCCCTCACCCTGAATCCGCCAATACCAGCTCAACCGCCTTTATAGCTAATACACAGTCCTGGCTGTAGTATCCGGATGATAGGTCAGCAGTGTCTAGATTTATAGTCAACACTAAACGGTCGACATGTTATGAGATTAACATAAAAGTTTATGGGCGGACTCCATGTTAAACTCATAACCTGGGATCCTATGGTGTGAACCACCTATAGACGTTTTATGGTTATCGCATAACATTAAATCTATGGAGAGGGCAGGCAGCAGCTGATTAGCCACGGAGCTCCCCCCGGAGCTCAGACCTGATTGGCCAAGGGAAGTCCCAGTGACTGATGTCACCGGGATTCCCTTCATTCTCAGGGAGGAGCAGCATGTGCATCTCGTCCAGTGCGGTGGAGCGGGTCTTGGCGTTTTTTAACCCTGTGGATTCCTACTGGAGGATAGTATGTGATCTACACTGAAGGAGAAGAGTATACAGTACACCTAGTACTGACCTGCTGGGGGCCCTATAGGTAAGTATGTATGTATGTTGTATGTATGTGTGCATGCATTTATGTTACTTTTACTTTTCAGGGTGTGTGTTTAGATTTTAGCATTAGACCTGCTGTGGAATTACAAGTCCCAGCAAGCCCTGTAAAGCCCTGCATGCTGTGACTGGTTTTTCCCCCATCCAGGCTTACTGGACAGAGTAAGCCTGAGGGAGACCCCTTTAATGGGGGGCCCCCACTCCCCCAGGGACCCCAGCCAGGGCTGCCCAGCCACTGGTTGATGTGACGGCTGGAGGACCTTGTATGAAATGTGTCTCCCGGCTGTATAATTACCCTGACGGCTGTTGGAGCCCGGTAATGGTTCCAAAAAAGGCGGGACCCTACTTTTTTGACCCCCCCCCCTATTTTTTAAACTTTACTTTAAATCACTTTTACAGACAGAACCATGCACAGATCTCACTGATCTGCTCCGGGATCTCACTGATCTGCGCCCGGATCTCACTGATCTGCTCCGGGATCTCACTGATCTGCTCCGGGATCTCACTGATCTGCTCCGGGATCTCACTGATCTGCGCCCGGCTCTCAATGATCTGCGTCAGGATCTCACTGATCTGCTCCAGGATCTCACTGATCTGCGACCGGATCTCACTGATCTGGGCCCGGATCTCACTGATCTGGGCCCGGATCTCACTGATCTGCTCCGGGATCTCACTGATCTGTACCCGGATCTCACTGATCTGCGGCAGGATCTCACTGATCTGCGCCCGGCTCTCAATGATCTGCGTCAGGATCTCACTGATCTGGGCCCGGATCTCACTGATCTGGGCCCTGATCTCACTGATCTGCTCCAGGATCTCACTGATCGGCGCCCGGATCTCACAGATCCGCCCCCCCCGGATCGCGCTGATATGCGCCCCGGATCTCTCTGATCTGGGCAGGATCTCACTCATCTGGGCCCCCGGGTCTCACTGACCTGGGCCCCCGGATCACGCTGAACTGCTCCGTGATCTCACTGATCTGCTCCGGGATCTCACTGATCTGCTCCGGGATCTCACTGGTCTGTGCCCGGATCTCACTGATCTGCGCCCCGGATCTCACCGATCTGCGCTCGTATCTCACCGATCTGCCCCGGATCTCACTGGTCTGCGCCCCCGGATCTCACTGATCTGGGCCCCCGGATCTCACTGATCTGGGCCCTGATCTCGCTGATCTGTGCCCGGAACTCACTGATCTGTGACCGGATCTCACTGGTCTGGCCGCGGATCTCACTGATCTGCTCCTGGATCTCACTGAACTGCGCCCCGGATCTCACTGATCTGGGCCTGGGTCTCACTGATCTGGGCCCTGATCTCACTGATCTCCAGCCCCCCCAGATCTCACTGATCTGCGTCCGGATCTCACTGATCTGTGCAAAGTCCTCACTGATCTGTGCACGGATCTCGCTGATCTGACCGCGGATCTCAGAGATCTGTACGCGGGTCTCACTTATCTAAACGCAGATCTCACTGGTCTGGGCCCTGATCTCTCTGATCTGTGCCTGGATCTCACTGATCTGGGCCCCCGGGTCTCACTGACCTGGGCCCCCGGATCACGCTGAACTGCTCCGGGATCTCACTGATCTGCTCCGGGATCTCACTGATCTGCTCCGGGATCTCACTGGTCTGTGCCCGGATCTCACTGATCTGCGCCCGGATCTCACCTATCTGCGCTCGTATCTCACTGATCTGCCCCGGATCTCACTGGTCTGCGCCCCCCGGATCTCACTGATCTGGGCCCCCGGATCTCACTGATCTGGGCCCTGATCTCGCTGATCTGCGCCCGGAACTCACTGATCTGTGACCGGATCTCACTGGTCTGGCCACGGATCTCACTGATCTGTACGCGGGTCTCACTGATCTGCCCCGGATCTCACTGATCTGCTCCTGGATCTCACTGATCTGTACGCGGGTCTCACTGATCTTCGCCGGATCTCACTGATCTGCTCCTGGATCTCACTGATCTGCGCCGGATCTCACTGATCTGCTCCTGGATCTCACTGATCTGCCCCGGATCTCACTGATCTGCGTCCGGATCTCACTGATCTGTGCAAGGTCCTCACTGATCTGTGCACGGATCTCACTGATCTGACCGCGGATCTCAGAGATCTGTACGCGGGTCTCACTTATCTGAACGCGGATCTCACTGGTCTGGGCCCTGATCTCTCTGATCTGTGCCCGGATCTCACTGATCTGGGCCCGGGTCTCACTGACCTGGGCCCCCCCGGATCTCGCTGATCTGCTCTGGGATCTCACTGATCTGCTCCGGGATCTCACTGATCTGCTCCGGGATCTCACTGGTCTGCGCCCGGATCTCACTGATCTGCGCCCGGATCTCGCCGATCTGCGCTCGTATCTCACTGATCTGCGCCAGATCTCACTGATCTGCGCCCCCAGATCTCACTGATCTGGGCCCCCGGATCTCACTGGTCTGGGCCCTGATCTCACTGATCTGCGCCCGGAACTCACTGATCTGTGATAGGACCTCGCTGATCTGTGCCCGGATCTCACTGGTCTGGCCGCGGATCTCACTGATCTGTACGCGGGTTTCACTGATCTGCGCCGGATCTCACTGATCTGCTCCTGGATCTCACTGATCTGTGCCCGGATCTCACTGATCTGGGCCTGGGTCTCACTGATCTGGGCCCTGATCTCACTGATGACCCCCCCCCGGGACTCACTGATCTGCGTCCGGATCTCACTGGTCTGTGCAAGGTCCTCACTGATCTGTGCACGGATCTCACTGATCTGACCGCGGATCTCACTGATCTGTACGCGGATCTCACTTATCTGAACGCGGTTCTCACTGATCTGCTCCAGGACCTCACTGATCTGCGCCCCGGACCTCACTGATCTGTACATGGTTCTTTCAAACTCGCTTGCCAGAACCTGGTCCAGTTTTCTGGTGATATTTGGAAATGCTTAGGGTTCGATTTAAAAAATCATAATATTGCACCCTATCAAATTTGCAATTTTGATGTTTTTTCACTGACAAAACATCTGGATGCGATTTTTGAAGTGCGATTTTTTTTCATATCGGCATAATGTGAGATTTTTACCACAAATTTCAGACTATTACATGTGCATACCTCCCAACTTTGTATGCCGCCCTAGCGGGACCTTTGCACGTGGCAAAGCCGCTTGCCCGAAAATTGGGGCATGGTCTCATAACAAGGGGGTGTGGCCTTCAAATCGCATCACTCGCATGAGGCCACAACCCCATTTTGCCGCTGCTGCCCCTCTGCCTGCGGGTTTAGACATATCGACCATTCCCTGCTCCCAAACCCCCCCCCCATCGGACACTGCTGGGCCTGGGTGGGTCCTGGGAACATCCCCAAAAAACGGGACATTCCCATGGAAAGCGGGACAGTTGGGAGGTATGCATGTGCAGTTTGTGGTAAACATGTGATTGTAGCCATTTTCAACCCAAAAATTTGCATGTAATAAATAAAACACATAGGGGGAAATTTACTAAAGGAAATTTGTAAAAAATAGGTGTATTTGCATCCAGAAATACACTTATTTTTGACATTTACTATCCCGAAAATGTGGCCATTCGTAGTCGTATTGATGTGCTATCAATACGAATACGAATGGCCGTATTTTCGGAATAGTAAATGTCAAAAATAAGTGTATTTCTGGATACAAATACACCTATTTTTTACAAATTTCCTTTAGTAAATTCCCCCCATAGTATTACATCTCAGCCAGTATGTGCAATACCAAATTAGGGAAGTGCCTCACTTGCATTTACTGCACTACATGTGACAGTATGCCTCTGAATGCAAGGGGGTGCCAGTGCAGGATACATGGAACTGGGGTAGTGCACCGGGCACTTTTCAAGTTCCCTGAAACACGTTTTGGGTCTGTATCTCGGGCAGTCTTTTGGATCTGGATCTGTTCCCAAACACCACCATTTTTCCTGTTTTGTGTTTTATGTTTTGAGTTCTGATTTTCTTTTTTTTTTTAACTACTACACCACGCAGGTTGCACAGCGGGGTGGGAGAGTGAGCATACGGGCGTCCTTATATACATACTGTATAGTGACATTGTCTGGATATTGCGAGATCCGACAGCGGGATCTTGCAGGTGCCGGAAAGGCGCGCTCCGAGTCTTGGTGGGAAACCCCGTATTGGCTTGTGTATGCGTTCGGATAGGGGGGTGTTCAGGGGTGTCCGGATTCCCGGAATCCGGACGCGCTCATCTCTGCATGGAAGGCTTACTAGGGCAGTGCACATGCAAAGTGTTTTATTGTTGCAGCAAAGGACAGATGTTGGTTGTCAGCTCACGTTACTCTGTATGGGTGGAGAATTTAGGGTCCCTGCATTCCCCGAGAACATGATAATATGTCCATATCATGTAACAACCCCATGGGGTGAATCCCTAACATTACTTTAACACATGGCAGATTCCCTCTACGTTCCCCATGGTTACAGTTCTGTGGGAAGGGAGCGTAAAAGATGATTTACGGTTCTACACTCACATAAAAATGTTCACAGTCTCTGCACTGCTTGTATGCCCGGTATGGTTCCCAAACACGTCACCTTGTGTGAGATCCTCGTCTATACTGACAACGAGAAGATGTTTTCCTATCAATTCACATTTACATGTTGATGGTTTGTCTCATGCCCAGGGGCATAACTCTTGAAGACAATGGAGGCATCTGCTGCTGGGCTCCTGATCCCAAGGGGGCACCTCTACTCCCCTGCAAGTTTAAATCAGTTCATTGAAAGCCTTCGATAATGTTTCTGTGACTGACTCCCCCTCCTAACATCATTTTTGCAAGTGTCACACCCTGTATTAGAACCCATGACCTGTCTTACTGGAGACAGACACATTACTGATTGAGCTATTGGGGGGGGCAAGCACCAATATTTATCTTGCCGCCGGGTAACTGGGACAAACTTACGCCACTGGTCACGCCTGAGGTCTGACCTGCACTGATGGAAGCCTCAGGCGTAAGGGCTGATGGGAAACTGAACATACCAGGATATGGGGACCTCAGGAGTAGGGCCCGAAGGTGTGACCAGAACAGAGGAGATGGAACATCTATAACACGTCTTTTATTTAGCACGCAGGTAAGATGACAAACAGCGGCAGATGGTACTGAGACTTGGCACTTTGGTACCATGAATATAGGCAGACAGGTAATCACAGGCACAGAGGTATAGGCAGTGCTGTAGCAAGTAACATCGATGGTAGGATGTAAGTGTAGGAACACTGATGAAGTCTCAGTATAGCTGAGCAAACAGCAGAGGATACGATAGATGTTGGCACTGTGTACTGACTGCTGGAGGCTGGGAAGATACTGGCAGTGATGAATGTCGATGACGGAGCAACAATGGTGAGGAGTATTTATTGGGGAGCAATGATGGTGAGGAGTATCGATGGCAGAACACCAATGGTAAGGAGTATTGATGATGGAGCAATGATGGTGAGGAGTATCGATGGTGGAACACCAATGACGAGGAGTACTGTTGGCAGAACACCAACAGACCAGGAGAATCAATGGCGGAACACCGATGGAGCAGGAGATTGATGGTGGATCAGGCAGTACAGTGTATGGACAGGTGCCGGTCTCTTTAAGCAGGACAGGAATCCTCTGGAGCTGGTTAGCCTGGACGCTGGAAACAGAACACAGCAACAGCCGAGAGAGGCACTATCACAGGATAGACAACCATAGCCCTGACTATCAGGAAGCACTGGATCAGGGAATTTATACGTGCTGGGAAGCAGGGATTGGCTCAGCAATTAGGAAGGATACAGAGTGTAGCGGATTGGCTGTAGGAAAACCATGTGACTATCCAAACATGGCTGCATACATGATTTGTGGATTTGGAGGGGTTCGGTTCTGCGCTCCTATCCCGGCTGCCTATCCGTTGTCACTAAGGTCACCCTCTGACCTTATGGTTAGTGGAATGAGTACGAAGTAGGTGTGACAAAGAATATAGGTGCCAATGGATATTAAAGTTGACAAAATTTAATTAGACATAAAAAACATGGGATATAAAACATTTAAAATGATGGAATAAAAGATCTTCTTACCCCAAAGGGTATTTGGAGCCAGCAAGGATGGAAAAAGACAGGATGCAGTCCGGAATGTGCACCCTGCTTGTGGCTCCAAATACCTATGCACCGGGGATGGGTCCTGGGTCAAGTTTGTGGAATACCAGTCACTTCCGACGTGTTTCGAGCATCTAGGTGCTCTTCTTCCTGGGCGCAGTGACTGGCACCCACCTAGCTGGCGCTAATTTTTTGCTATAAAATACCAGCTAGGTAGGTGCCAGTCACTGTGCCCAGGAAGAAGAGCACCTAGCACGGTCTTATTCCATCCTGTCTTATTCCATCCTTGCTGGCTCCAAATACCCTTTGGGGTAAGAAGATCTTTTATTCCATCATTTTAAATGTTTTATATCCCATGTTTTTTATGTCTAATTAAATTTTGTCAACTTTAATATCCATTGGCACCTATATTCTTTGTCACACCTACTTCGTACACATGGCTGGAAACATGTTTGGATCAGGTGAGAAAGTCGGTTTGGAAACAGCATGCTGTAGCCTACAGTAATGGCCGCGGCTTCGGAACAAAGAGTTACACCCTACATGATGATCATGTGTTATAGCCGGGTGACCTCAGCAATGACTGTAGAGGTGATGTGCTGCGGACCACACGCACACAGCACAGATAATAGCCAGGCTTGATAAGCAGGGACAGTCTGGACAGACACTTGAGAGGTACAGTAAATATGTTTGTCCTGTTACCGGATTGTGACAGTTTGCCCAATTTGTTTCAGGAATCAGGACAAATGAAGGGTTCCTTTATGCCTGATGGTGTTTAACCTTTTCATGCACAGAGGCCGCTACATTGGACGGATGTTTTAATGTCAATGACCAGGAAGTTATGAGAGACGATAATAGTGAGCTCACGACCCACCAGTTCCGCCACTGATTCAGTAAGTAATTGTATCTGCAGAAAAGATGTTCTGCAGCAGTGTTTCCCAGCCGAACAGTGTAACATTGGGCCTTATTTTGGTTCATTCTTTCTGACAAAATCCTTCTTAGATGGGCAAAACCATGTGCACTGCAGGTGGGGCAGATGTTACTTGTGCAGAGAGAATTAGATTTGGGTGGGGTTTTACTTCAAAGTGAGATCTATTGCAGTGTAAAAATAAAGCAGTCAGTATTTTCCCTGCACAGAAACAAAATTACTCACCCAAATCTAATTCTCTCTGCACATGTTACATCTGCCCCCCCTGCAGTGCACATGGTTTTGTCCATCTAAGAAGGATTTTGACAGAAAGAATGAACCAAAATAAGGCCCATTATTTGGGCCCTTATTCTGATTGACGCATACTTTACCGCATACTTTCGGATCGCGTCTTTACGGCGTCTGCGCATGCGTGGAGAACGCAACGCGCATGTGCCACGCCTTGACTCCGTACCTGTTCGGCCAAATCCCGTACAAAACTGTTCCCCGCAATCAGTCGGGAAATATGGGCGTATTATGGGCGTCATGCGGAATGACACATGGGCGTAGTTTCAAAGTGGGCAAAACGGGGCGGAAACATGGGCGGACACAGGGGAAGTACACTTATGTTGGGGGGCGTACATTCGGATACCACTCCGAATGCACGCGATCAAAAAGGGAAGAAATGTGCGGTGTCCACAAGTGTACTATTGCTTTGCGGACACCACTCGTTCATGCGGTAGGCGAACGTACGCCTAATGACTACAAGCATTAACACCTGAACCCAATAGAATCGACTCCTTTACTCATTACTCACTAATAGGACGCTTGTCAGTGCTTTAATTGAAACCATTGCTGCTTCAAGGAAACCGTACTAATCCCCCACATATGCTGTACTTGTCACACACTTTAAAACTGCTAACAATGGACATGACTGAATATTAATACTAGCAATACACATGTGTATTCGACATGTACTCATGAAACCACACATTTTTGGTAAAGTAAACAAATTTATTTCTATACATGTCACAGTCAATGCCACTGTGATGCAATGACCAAAAAATAAAAAATACCAAACAAAAACAACATGGCAGGAATGTACAAAAATAAATAAGAATACAAAACAAATATAATTGCACACAGATGGACTCCAGCACCTCCTATGTGCCACTGCACATGCAGCCAGTGGGAAATGAGGAGGCTGCTGGCCCTTCGACAGCAGGCCAACCTGCACCTGACCATTCTACAGCAGGGCAACCTACACCTGGCCCTTCTGCAGCAGGCCAACCTGCAGCTGGCTCATATGCACCATCAGCAGAATCATTTGGAACACAACCGGGGACTTCACAAGATAGTACCATGGCCATCACTTCAAGTACAGCTGACAGTAATGGCAGGCAAAAGAGGGCAACAGGGGCACCAAAAAGGACATATGAAGCAAGGGCTCATCTGGTTACCCTCAGCACGTGATTGGACACAAGAAGCTGACACACACAGCACAATGGAAGATTTGGGACCACATAACGGTGGAGATTAATGCAGCCACAAGTTCATTTGCGACCACGTTTGGCCTTGGGAGGCTCCTTGGCCTGTGCAGCAGCTCTTCTGGCACGGGCAGATGCTGGGGCAGGTGGAGCAGATGATGTTGAGGGGTTGGCTGGTCTACCCCTCCTGCCAGCAGGGAGTGTTGCCGGTGGTAATGCACCAGAAACGGATGACATTAGGACCCTGTTGCTGGTAACCAGCTCCACCATAAGCTCATTATGGTGGAGGAGGAGATCATTTTGGCGGGTGGCTTGCTCGGCCAGCACCTGAGCACTTGCAGCCATGGCCTGATGTGACTCAGCCATGGCCTGCATGCTCGCAGCGATGGCCTGCTGGGTGCTGACCAAGCTCGCCAGGATCTCCTCGGTCCTATGCATCCGTTCTGATGCCAACTCTCCCTGCTGGTTGATGTCCCCAAGCATGTTGGCCAAGGCGGCCAAATCGGCTTGGTCCGATGGCTGCTGCTGCACAGGCCTACCCCTGGGGCCAGGTGGCACGGACTCCTCCACCTCCTGAGCAGAGTCGGCACCAAGCGGTGGGTTGTCTGTGGAAAAAGATAAACAAAATTAGGACACATTCTAAGATAATTACTTGCACAAGTTTATGGCATGACCAATATTTACCTTCAATAAAAGACGCAAACACTTCAGCTGGGGCCTCGCTATCCATCGTGCTCACCCCCCTGATCTCCTCAACTGATATACAGCTCTCGGCCAGCAACTCCAGGGGGGTGAGCTCTAGCCCTGATGGCATGGGCCCGGCCCCAGATGTCTGGCTGTGTTCCCACCGCTTGGTCATCTTCCTCTTCAGGTTGGTTTTGAAGTCCTGCCACCTGCAATGTAAGTTGACATATTAATACATGTCACTCCAGATGTTAGCTGTTGCAGCCATTGCTCTGTGCTACATATTACGACATGTGATTAATGTCCAATAGATAATATGACATGCAACTATGATATCAACCGTTACAATACACATTCACAATCACCCTACTCTAACTCTCAACGAAATAACATGTCAATAATGTCTGTGTATCGTAACAACCTCACGGGCCATTTGCAAAATCCATCTAAGCTTTAATTAAATCATTACTTGGCTATTACTGGGCACATGTATCACAAAACAACTTGCCTCTTCTTCACATGGTCCGTCTCACGAACTTGTGGCGCTACTTCATTAATCTCTGCCGTTATCTGTTCCCAAATCTTCCATCTGCGTGTGTGTGTCAGCTTCTCCGATGGACACTCAATCCAATCACGTGCTCGGGGAACCAGGATGGCAAGCTCCTGTGCTTCATATGCCTTATTTTTTTTTGGTGCTTCCTCTGTTGCCCTGGCTCTCCCCTTGCCACGTCCATGGCCACGCCGCCTGTCACGTGTCGCTGCACTTGAAGTGCTGGCCATGGTACTACCTTGTGAAGTCCCCGGTTGTGTTCCAAACAATTCTGCTGATGGTGCATATGAGCCAGCTGCAGGTTGGCCTGCTGCAGAAGGGCCAGGTGCAGGTTGCCCTGCTGTAGAATGGTCAGGTGCAGGTTGCCCTGCTGTAGAAGGGCCAGCAGCCTCCTCATTACCCACTGGCCGCATGTGCAGTGGCACATAGGTGGTGCTGGAGTCCATCTGGTCAAATAGTTGCTGCAGGTCTGGGTCCACCTCTGGTTGTGATCCAGACATGTTAGCAACAACATTGTCACCTTCTAATACACCTTTATATACTGTTTGTGTATCCTGTTTGGCGGACATCAGCGGCAGCTGCGTTCCGTGCGTGAGCGTACGTCGCTGTTTTTTCGCGCCGCATACGGTGGCGGAAATTCCATTGTGTAAAACCTGGCGAAAGTTCGACATGAAATACTGGTCACCAATGCTAACATTGCATAGAATCTTCTGATACACCTGTGACTATTGCACAATACACATGCTATTTGCTAGCATGACATGACATTTGATTCATGACTACTGTGGTATTGTGGAGTTTGTTTGCAAGCTAAAAGTAGCCCAATCCCTTAGATAATCCAGGCCACAAGTCATGCAATACTCATCTCTACTGTTATAGACCACACATGTGAGAGGCCTATAAATAGTGACTGGCTGCTAGAATCATTTGTCTCCAGATCTGGACTTGTCAGGGTCTAAGGTAAGCTCTTCCATGCTCCTTGTAGATATGATATCCATTAACAATGTAAGTGTATGAATGTATGCCCCATTGCCTCACTGCCTACAGATTGTTGGGCCAGCAAAGTGCGTGTAGCATTATTGCAACATGTCACATGTTCACTATTTCACTCACAGGTCTTAAACCTGTGTGGGTTCATCTATTGCAGGACAACATGTCCCAGCAATAGATGAAATGTCTCATAGTACATGATGTTGGCAAAAAATGCTGACACCTTTATCTGTGTGTTTAGGACGGTGTGTATTGAGTTCATATTATTGTTACATCATTATAGAGTCAAATGGATCTGCGGGATTTCACGGGGCGGCCATCTATTGTACGTATTGAAGCATACAAATCTATTTGTAGTCGGATATGGCCATTATGTGCATAGGTGCATCAGTATTTATGTTCATTTCTTTATAGGTTGCTGAAGCAATGATGCGCTACATGGAGAGGAGGCTAAGGGCACTTGCGGCTCTCCCCACTCGTCGCCCAAGGAGGCCAGGACGTGCTAGAATCTATCGCACACGGGTGACTCTGTTTGCTATGCCCGATGATGAGGTACTTACTAGGTACCGGTTACCGCCACATGTCATTCTGGATCTGCTCTCGTTAATTGAGAGTGATCTGGAACCTCTACACGGGATCACGACAGCAATTCCGCCTCACACACAGCTGCTGGCGGTGTTGCATTTCTGCGCCTCAGGATCATTCCAACAAGTAGTGGCAGTACTTGCTGGAATATCTCAGCCGGCCTTCTGCCGAATCCTGAGGCGTGTGACGTCGGCCATGTTCAGGCGCAAGGGGCACTTCATGGCCATGACATTTGCCACCGAGACCCTGCGCAGAAGCCAGCAGGCCTTCCATCAAATTGCTGGCTTCCCTAATGTGATAGGGGCTGTGGATGGCACCCATGTACCATTTGTGCCTCCATCTCGAAGTGAGAAGATATATAGGAACCGCAAATTGTTCCACTCACTGAACGTGATGGTGGTATGTGGCCCATCCATGGAGATTCTCGCCTTCAACTCGAAGTTTCCCGGAAGTGCCCATGACTCTCATGTCATCCGACAAACCGGGATATGGCAAAGACTACAAGAGCTGGAAGGCCGTGATGCGTGGGTTCTGGGTGACTCCGGTTACCCATGTACGCCCTGGCTACTTACGCCGTACAGCTACCCAGCACCGGGCCCACAGGAGGCATTCAATCGGGCGCATGTTGCCACCAGGCAAGTGGTGGAGCGCTCAATTGGCCTTTTAAAGGGTCGATTTAGAGTGCTCCACCGCACTGGTGGTGACTTACAATATGCGCCTCAAATGGTGTCGAGGATCGTGGGCCTGTGTATATTTTTCCACAACATTGCTGTGCGGCGTGAGATACCCTTTGATGAGTGGGAGGTACCATCTGAGCCGCAAGATCCGCCCATGCGCCCATCCCGCGCCCCTGAATGCCGGAGGGGATACCAGCTGCGGGACTCTGTGGCGCAAAGATACTTCAGGTACATGTTATCCAGTTGACAGAACACACCAATTTTAGTAAAAATCACCCCTTCAAATAAGTACAGTGTGTTAGTTGTCAGTGTTACAAAACGAAAATTAGCCAGCCTGCCCTCCTAATGGCAAAGAAATAGGAGATATTTATCATATGTGCTTAGTTTTGGGGGAAGTTCAATATAGGTGCTCATTATTATACCTTGTACAAGGGATCTTATGTGTTTGTTATATCTTCATTATTGTAGTTGATACTATCCCTGATGACTGGTGAGTACATTGATTTATTCTCTAATGTGTTGGGGATTTTTTCCTGTGTTGATGTATGATTTGTTTGCAGATATATATATATATATATATATATATATATATATATATATATATATATATATATATATCTATATATATGATATTTGAATTTATTAACATGTTTCAACATTTCAAGGAGCAGGCAGCCAGGCAGCCAGGCAGGCAGGCAGGCAGGCAGGGCTGGTGTATAATGCTGGTCTCAGGATACCTGCAAGTATGTGTATGTGTCTTTTAAACATAAATGTACGCATACACATAGATGCATAGAGTAAGTAATGCTAACTACAGCTATGCGTTGCTAAGCTATAGCACGCGTTGCTTGGCGGAGCGAGGCGTCATTGGATTTGCTAAGTGCATACACACTGTGTTTTATATATATCAGATTTGTTCATTGCCATACATCAGCACTACTGTTTTGAAGGCATGCGAATTTGTCACCATTTGTGTTGGCGCAGAGACGCTGTTCATGTAAAGATGAACAATAAAGTTATTAACACAAATAACTGTGATAAACCAATGCCACCACCTGATTGGTTGATAGATGCCATTGTTAACATGGCGGAGACACGAAGGGCAGACCCCTTTTCACCTGCGGAGCTGAGGGTTCTGGTCTCCGTCATGGAGACAAGGCTGGGCCGTGCGGGGCCCTTTATCAGTAACCGCCATAAGCGGAGGGCCTATGCTGCGGCAGGGCGCCGTATTTACGCCCGCACTCGGGTGCGGAGGTCCATCGGGCAGCTCGAGAGGCGGTGGTCGGACCTCCGCAGGCGCCAGCCCCAGCTGCTACAGCAAATCAGGGGCGAAATTGCTGATTGTGAGTATTTTAGCTATGAAATTTCGCACTTACAACATAGCATATATAAACAATAAAATGTGTCTCATGATAAGTGGGTGTCCATGGGTTTAAAAGTCCATAGACTGTTATGTGTGCTTCTTCCTGGTTAACATGCAGTCATGTGGCTTTTATATGTAATGACATAGCATTGAGGATTCTGATGCATACAATGTGCCAGATCTAATATGTGTTACACATTGATAAATGCCAGGGTTGTAATGTTTGAACAAATTACTAACAATCACATAATAATTTAAATGTCACATTTTGGAGCCCATTAACAGTAAGGAGCTACTTTCCTGCATCGTTTGCCATCATTATCACCCTTCCATGTATGTCTTGTTATGGATTAATACATGTGCCCCAATGACCCGACATTGACCATGATTTTTTTTTCTACCACACAGCACGAGCCCGAGCCCGACAGGCACGTGAAGAGGCCGAGGCAGCCCTGGCCCAGGAGGAGGCCCAAGACCCTGAGGAGGAGGTGGCGGCAAGGGTGGAGGAGGAGGAAGTGGAGGAGGAGGAAATGTTGGAGGAGCAAGTGGAGGAGATGGTGGAGGAGATGGTGGAGGAGGTGGTGGAGGAGGTGCCTGAGGAGGTGGTGGAGGAGGAGGAGGTGCCTGAGGAGGTGGTGGTGGAGGAGGTGGAAGAGGAGTTGGTGGCAGAGGAGGAGGTGTTGGTGGCGGAGGAGGAGGTGGAGGAGGAGGTGGTGGTGGTGGAGGAGGAGGTGGAGGAGGAGGTGGTGGTGGTGGAGGAGGTGGTTGTGGCGGAGGAGGTGGACGAGGTCATGGTGGCGGAGGAGCTGGCGGAGGAGGGGGCTGAGGAGGCCACGGTTGCCCCAGAGGTGTCCGATTCCGAGGGGGAGGAGGCATGTCAGGCCCCGGAGTCACATCTGATCGGTATGTTTACATAATGCATCATTCATGAAGTAGTTGTACTGGTATTTGTTATGTAGCACTGGTGATGATAAATGTTGTTACAATACTATTAATACAGACCCCAAAGTGGGTAGCTACAGATACAGGTACGGGTTAGATGGGGTGTCCAAGGCATCCCTTTCATCCAGGACACCTCTGAATTACACAGGTTTGTGGATGGCTTGGAGCTCCATTTTGACTGCCACATAACCGTTGTAGTTAAACAGGATCCTGGAGTAAAGGGATGAGTGGATCATTTGTGGATTAAATTCACCTGCTGCAAGCGTTGATTATGACCCATCAAATAGTGGAATCTATATTGTTGGTGAATGTTATTTCTAAACTATAGGATGTATGCTATAAATGGAGTATGGGCCGGCCTACCTTGGAATGGAGTCACAAGTTGCCAGTGTCCCAGGAGCCTCCTCTACCTAAACACCCCCAGTAGTTCAGATTGTTTTTTTGCCGTCACAGAATTGTAGGTTGGTTTAGACTGAATTATGATTTGGAGGATGTGTACTGTGCATTCCTGACATTTGCATAACTCCCATGCCACGAACCATCACTGAACTTAGACTGAGGAGATTGTGACAAGTTCTTATTGACGGAGGCCATGACATGCTTGTCATTGGTTAGTCATGGGTGGGTTGTGACTGAGAAGAAACACTATGACTGTTATGTCTTCTGCAGAGTAAAGGGTAGAGGCAGGGCCGCCAAGAGAAATCCTGGGCCCCGGTACAAGAACTTCCTGGGGCCCCCATGGACGGAGCTCCCCGCACACTCTGCGGACCCGTTGTTACGCCACTGCTTCCAAGGTGGATACAGGGACAAAAATTTACACTGTAATGCCTATTACACATGTCACACACCCATTACATATTATACCACATGCCATAATGCTCATTACACGTTATGCCACACACCGTAATGATCATTGCATATTAGGGGGTTAACATGCTCATTGCCATGGGATTAACCTGCTCTGCCAGAGGTTAACATTCTCTGCCAGGGGTTAACATGCGCTTTGCCATGGGATTAACCTGCTCTGCCAGGGGTTAACATGCTCTGCCAGGCGTTACATGCTCTGCCAGGGGTTAACATTCTCTGCCAGGGAATAATATGCTCTTTGCCATGGGATTAACCTGCTCTGCCAGGGGTTACATGCTCTTTGCAAATGATTTACACATACCCTCCAACATGGCCCATTCCATTAGGTACAAAATGCTCTGTTCCTGGACTTCCCTGCCGGTGGCAGTTGCAGAGGTGGGGCTGCAACACAGTCCAAAATTCTAAAAGGGGAGCCACATATACTGCCACCCCAAACATCACTGTCCTGGACTCACTTGCAGTTGATGTGACCTCCCTCTTTGAATTTTTTACTGTGCTGGAGTCCAACCTCTGTAACTGCCACTGGCAGGGAAGTCCAGGAATAGAGTATTTTGTACCTAATGGAATTGTGCATGCTATTAACACAGCATGCACATTAATTCACAAGGTGGGATTTCACTATAGTGGAGGGGCTTTCACCTGATTAAATCATACTGTATATTTAAGACATACAAATATAGACATATAAATAAATATAGTGTTCACTCTAGGATTTTTTAGGGTAGGGTGCTGCCCACCAAGCTCCGCTCTCATACACTCGCAGCTGCAGCGGCAGAGGCGCTGGGGAACACCGGAGGGCTGAGAGGGGCAGGCCATTCAGCGCAGCAGGCAGCAGGAAGAGCTGCAGATAACAAAGTCCTGTCAGCGATGTGGTGGGTTCTGGAAAGGCGCATATTACAGCACAAAGTAAGGGCATATCACCTGAAGGTGTATATCACCTGAAGAAATTGCCGTAATAAAGGCAATGAAACGTTGTCACAAGATGCTGCATTAAGTGATTTTTTTTGGACAAGCTGCTAGGAGTGCCGCTCCTCACCCATCTATTGTACAATTTTCATGCACCCAGCACAGCAGCTTCAAAACAGAGAGAGCCAGAACCCCCCCCCCCCCCTAACAAAGATATATATATATATATATATATATATATATATATATATATATATATATATATATATACAGTCTGTATTGTCTGGCACTCTGAAGATGAGGTTTACTGCCTGGGTTGCCTTCCTAAGAAACCCATATATATATATATATATATATATATATATATATATATATATATATATATATATATATATACACATATATATATATACACATATAGATTCTGATTCTCCGGCACTCTGGACCCTTCCCTGGGCAACTTGCTGGGGTGCCTTCCTCTGGGAGAACTAGTCCCTTACAGATAGCGGGCTGGAGGGGCGGCACTCACAGACTGCACATTAGGACTTGAAACGGTGTAACAAGTGCGTTTAATGATAATGTTTCGGGGAGCTAGTCCCCTTCATCAGATCGCTGACAGAATGATAAAAACAATAATAAATAGGGACACTTACCAATCCATGCCGGGCGCATCGCGGTCCCGTATGCGCCGTCCGCCTCTGTCAGCTCCTGTCACGCAGACTTCCGGCAGTTGGAGGCAGCCACCTCCAACACATCACTTCTGCCGGAAGTCTGCATGACAGGCGCTGGACGGAGATGGAAGGGACTAGCTCCTCGAAACATATCATTAAATGCACTTGTTACACCGTTCAAGTCCTAATGTGCAGTCTGTGAGTGCCGCCCCACCAGCCCGCTATATATATATATATATATATATATATATCCCACCAGCCCGCTATATATATATATATATATATATATATATATATATATATATATATATGTCCAAACCGACTGCACACAAGGGTTATCCACAAATAAACTGCTCGTTTTCACGCCATCATAGCAGCTATGATGCATGAGAAAGGAGCAGTTTATTTGTGGATAACCCTTGTGTGCAGTCGGTTTGGACATTGTATATCCAGGACACGCTGGGATGATATGCAACGGGTGCAAGCTGTGGATGCAAGCTTAGAGTGCCGGTTAACTGTCTTCCAAATATATACATATGTGTGTGTGTGTACATAAAATATTAATATTATATTGTCATTTATTTATGCAAATAAATCATAGCTACTAAGCCAGCCCAGGCAGAGGAGACAAATGCACTTACAATTGGCAGTTTATAGTGAGCTCAGCTGTAAGCTCCTTCGGGCCGGCTCCACTGTGACTGCACCTTCGCCTTCCTCCTGGTGCACGACTCCGGAGTCCCACCACCAGGGGCTGGCTGGCAACTTTTAGCCTGGGGGAAAACATAAGAGAGTGGCCCATCACTCCGATAGAGGGCGGGATGCACCAAGCAGTAATGGTACAGTCCTGCCGCCCATCGTCACAATGCTCATCGCATATCTACTGACATACAGATGGGGCAGGCCTCTTCTTTGCTGGCAAATCCCCAGAACGTCAGCGCTGGCGATCCACCAGCAGCCTGCCTCACCATCTGATTGAGACGCGCGTGCGTCTCACGCGCACACGCATCTCAATCTCAATTCCGGGGGAAGCGCCATCAGAAGGGGACGTGCGCGCCTCTCGTGCTTGTGCGTCCCCTTCTCACTATAGAGATGGCGCTGGTGGGGGATGGGGGCTGGCGTCGCCATCCCCTGCAAAGATGGGACCTGCCCCATCTGTATGCGATAAGCAACACAAAGTGATAAGCACTGGCAACTGTGATCCACAACATTGCCTGGACTCCCGGGTTTCTTACCTAGAAGTCCCCCTGCGCATGCACACAGACCCAGGTGGCCACAGGGCTTCCTGGGAGGGATCCGTTTTGAATCCCTCACACAGCAGTGCTGTGGGAGCAGCCCACCCCGGAAAGGGAAAACACATGTGGGAGAGAGATAGATAGCGAGAGAAAGAGAGGGGGGGGGGGGGGGGGGGGAGATAGTGGGAGAGAGCACAGTGGAGGGGGAGATAGAAAGAGAGAGCGCAGGGAAGAGTGAGATAGTGAGAGTCTGAGAGAGAGCACTGGGTACAATGCGATAGCAAGAGAGAGAGCGCAGGAGAGAGATAGCGTGAGAGCGCAGGGGAGACAGAAATAGAGAGAAAAAGCACAGGGTGGAAGATAGGGAGAGAGTCCACAGGGAAAGAGTGAAAGAGACAGCAGGGGAGAGAATGAGAGACCACAGGAGAGAAAGTAAAAGAGACAGCAGGGGAGATAGTAAAAGAGACAGCAGGGGAGATAGTAGAAGAGACAGCAGGGGAGAGGGAGAGAGACCACTAGGGATATAGTTAATGAGACAGCATGGGAGAGAGAGAGACAGCAGGAGAGATAATGAAAGAGACAGCAGAGTAGATGGAGAGAGTGAGAGAGACCACAGGGGAGTTAGTGAGAGACAGCAGGGATGAGGGAGAGAGTGGGAGGGACCGCAGGGAAGATATTGAAATAAACTGCAGCAGGGGAAAGGTAGAGGTAGACTGCAGGGGTCAGGGAGTAGTGGTACCTTGTAGTTACGATCTGCAGTTGATCACAGGTCCACTCCAGCCTTCTCCAGTCCATCCTGTGCGGTGTAGTAGGAGGAAGCAAGGACCAGAGGAGGTCAGTAGAAGACAGGAAGAGAGTTGGGGGCGGGGCTACTGCAGAGCCCGGGCAGGAAGCTGAGCTGCTGGGGGCCTTAAGAGGGAACTCGTGACTCGTCCGGCTGTCAGAAGTTGAACTTGTCTGACTGACAGTCGGTGCTGCTGCTGCCCTGGCTTGGACACACAGTCACTGTCAGCCCAGCTCTGGCACACAGAGCTGACAGCACAGGCGCGCACAGTCTCCGTCCACACAGTGTGGTAAGGCTGCCTATGCGCGGCCGTATCACAGCTTCCGTATTACCAGCAGTCTGTGATAAGGCCGCGCATTGGCAGCCTTATCACACTGTGTACATAGCCTGCCCTGCATGGTGGTCACACGCACACGCACAGGAGACCTGCAAGATGATGTAATCATCATCTTGCCAGAGTCTCTACACGGAAGCTCCGCAGCGGTGGAGCGCCGCGTCTGTACGCTGACTGCACGCACTTACAATGAAGTGAAGTGACAGTCAGCAAACAGTAAGCACCCGCTCCCCTCTCCTGCTTCGATCTACTGCCGCCCGCGCTCCCTCTACACAGAATCGCGCTGTGCAGCGGCAGCCGTTGCTAAAATAACAAAAAAAATAAAAGTGTTTTTTTTTGTGTGTCCTCGGACCCGGGCCCCCTGATAGGCCCGGGCCCAGGTAAAATGTACCCGCCCCCCTCCCCTCTCGGCGGCCCTGGGTAGAGGGACAAAAACACAGTATGTAGTAAATAAGTGTGTATGTATGTAGATATGTATGTGTCATATCTATTTATCTATGTGTGTCTCTATCTCTCTACATAGATATATATATATACACATGTCACCTAGCATTTGTGCAATTTATGTAGCAGTATGTGAAATGTATGCATGAATATCATGACTAATTTTTGCCCCTTTGACATGCCCACAGATGACACCACACCGGCAGATGAGGGAGTTATTGGGGCCCTCCTGCGGGCGGAGCACCATTTGAGGCTCTTACTAGCAGATCTGCAGGACCTTCGCGATCTCCTGATCTAATTTATAATTTTATATTTTTTTATTTAAATGTTAATTTTGGTTTATAATAAATGTTTTATGCAAGTTCACAGTTGTTGGTTTTCTTTGCACATTAAACAGTATATGTGTAGATTGTTTATAATCTTTTACACAGGGTCTAATAGAAACCATTGCACTTCAATTGCTGTAAGGGTTAATGTGTGCAATGCATGTGTTAGGCATGCTTGTAAGGATATATTGGCATCTAATTGATTCCAATTCCAAATAAGAAGTTTTTTATGAGGATAGGTAATTGAATAAGTGGGTCATGTGATGTATTGCAGAAGATACATAATAGTGGGTTGTTTGGCGTAAATACTCCGCTTACGTGCGGTAGCACCGCTTGGCTCCCGTTCGGATGCGGTATTCCCGAGCATACTCTGTAATACTCTGTAATACCGTGCAGAATCGGAGTGTTTCTCCCGCACACGCATGGTTTGTATGTCGTCCGTAAACACGCCCTGTTCTTAAAGAGTGAGTCCGTCCGAATGCGGAGGACCCGTGGGCGTTTCTACGGACGATGGCCGCACGCGGCAGAACACCGTGGCGTGCGGACCGCTCCGTAAGAATGCGGGAATATCCGCACCGATCAGAATAAGGGCCTTGGTATGGAAATATGATCACATACAATGATATGCGGCTAGTCTACATTTTGTATCTATTTGCTAATGTATCTGCACAACAAATAATGGGGGTAATTCATGTATGTAGCGGTGCTTGTGGTGTTGTTACAGGACACACCTTTGAAGCTTAACCAGGAATGTGGTGTATTTGTAGTGAGCACATAGTTAACCGTTATGAAGGGTAAATGTTGATATATGCAGTATATAGCAGATATATAACAGGCAGGTGTGCACAGGTGTATGGTGCTTGTCAGGGTTGCCATTAGGGGGGTCTAGGGGTACCTCAGTCCCGGGCCTGGACAGGAATAGGACCCGGGTGGCAGCAGTTAGTACCGGGCTGCCAGTATAGATTTTATTCAAGAAAAAGTGTCTAGTGCACGATGAACGTCATTGCCGCTATTGCCTCCCTGGAGGCTCCATGTACCCCACCCTGCATCCCCCCAGTAGCCGGAGAAGTCAGAAGAAGCCTGTCAATCGCCGGCAGCAGCCAGAGCCACAAGCGGGAGGACACAGCAGCCTTAGTGCTGGTCTGTATTGGCGACTGCGGGGTTAACGCTGCAGGCGCTGTATATACTGGAACGCTGAGCGGTGATTGACAGCTTCTCTCACCGGTGGGGTATTATACAGCCGGGGCTCAGGACGCACTGATAAGTTATAATAATGCGGTCCTGGCAGCTTGTTTCCCTCAACTAGCCCAGGATCGCTGTCTAATCGGTGACGCACATGTGCAATCCATTACCATCGGGGCTGTGGTCAAATTCAGATCGCTACGAGCGATATTACACACTCCCAATAGGAGTCCACATAGAAGTTAAAGTATAAAAAAGTTTCCCCCCCCAAAAAAACGTGAAAAACTCACGGCGACATGTGTCGAACATTGTCAAGTTGACTGTCAATATCGTCCCACGGCATGTCGACCTAGACACTTTTGACCTGTCATCCGGATCCTTTAGTGAACAATTAAACTCATGAAGGGATCTGATGGGTAAAATACAGGTTTTGGGAGGAAAAAACTTTTAAAGCCTTTTAGAAAAAAAAAAATCCACAACAAGCTCCAAATGCGAGGTTACATGTGTTACTTATTATGTACCATCATGGGGTAGAAAAATTAGCTTTGTAAATATTATGTGAATAGTAATAAGCATATTAATGGTGCAAATGTATTTCTGGCCGCAGGCTTGGGACTGGCTGTACCCTGGACGGTAACTGTGGAAAATCACAATATGCTGAAACATAACATTGGAGCTGTGACCGACCAAGCACTAAGTAACGTATGTGTCACTCTCACTCCCATTAGGAGAATATTCGGTACTTATGTAGTATCTGGGCTGCCGATTTTTTGATTGTATGCCTTAAGTTAAGGCATACAATCAGATGCGATGCGATGCGATATCGCATCGCATCGCATCGCATCCGATATCGGATGCGATGACCCGATTTTTCCATAGGAATCAATGTTAAAATGATTCCTATGGAAAAATGGGTCCTTTTCATACCCCTACTATCCAAGTGGGCATGGAGTTGGATATAAACCTGTGGCGAGCGTAGCGAGCCACCGAGCCCGAAGCGTGGCGAGCGAAGCGAGCCCCGCGAGGGGACGGTATTCGTCCCCTCGCGGGGCTCGCTTCGCTCGCCACGCTTCGGGCTCGGTGGCTCGCTACGCTCGCCACAGGTTTATATCCAACTCCATGCCCACTTGGATAGTAGGGGTATGAAAAGGACCCATTTTTCCCATTAAATTCCATGTTAAAATGGACTCAGTCCATTTTAACATTGATTCCTATGGAAAAATCGGGTCATCGCATCGCATCGCATCGCATCGAATCGCATGGTCGCATGCGATGCGATGCGATCTCCCGATCCGACCCGATTTAGAAATCGGCAGCCCAGATACTACATAAGTACCGAATATTCTTATTTTCTTAATTAAAATACTCATAAATAAAATAGTCATCTGTCCTGCGGGTGATCTCATTAGTACGGGTGCATTTTAGGTTTTCTCTGCCCTGCGTCCAAATATTGCATTACACAGAGACACATGTAATAACTGGAACGTCCAGAACATGTGTAGGGGGTATATATATATTTATTTATAAAGGCTAAATCCTCCTCACCTTCTTGAGGTGAAGTACCGCCAGTGAACAATAGGGGCCACTTGAAGAACCAAAGAAGCTTTATTTTGGGCGCCCCCCCCCTCCCCGCTCGTCCGTCCGGCCTGCCCCCCGTGCCCCCTCCCCCCCATTGCCGCATGCTTACCTGTCCGCGTCCCGGCTACCCTCCTGGCTTCAATCAATTCTATCCAGACGGACGACGATAAAATGGCCGCCCCCATACCGCAGACAGTTTCAGAGAACAGTCTGCTTTATGTGGCGGCCATTTTATCGTGGTCCGTCTCCATAGCATTGATTGAAGCCAGGAGGGGAGCCGGGACGCGGACAGGTAAGCATGCGGGGAATGGGGGGCGGGGGGATTACTATAGCACCGCAGCCCCCCGGCGCCCCCATATGCACAGCGCCCCCCCCACGACCGCGGGGGCTGCGGTGCTATAGTTACGCCACTGGTTTCAAACTTGTTGGATTGGAGAGAGGGAGCTGTGAAGACAGAGGTTGGAGGTAGAGATGGGCAATAACGAGAGCTGCGACCCAGCAGATCAGTCAGTGAAAAGATCCGTATCTTTTGGATGGGTCATCGACTCACTTTGAAGAAGGGGAAATTTGATAATAACGAAGCATAATTTGTTTTACAAGCATTTATTGCCATTTTTTTTTCAACTTTTTTTATTAAAACACTGAGCTGCACAAATAAGAACATACATGACCGAGTAAAACACTGATCGATGGCTGGATGCAGAATCGCCATCGATGGCAACCATCGATGACAACCATCGATGGTGTCTGCACCGATGGCCATCCCTAGCAGCAGCAGCCTTATTATTCCTTCTTTTTTTTTTTACTTGCAGTCGCAGCACTGACTCAGTTTTTGGAGTTAGTACATCTCAGCTGCCACAGGTGGCAGTGCTGAGCTCAGGAAAATGTATTGTAATTAAAAACGAAACTGAAAGTAAAAGAACGACGGATCACCTTTTTGGGATCGGCGGCTCACTCGTTCTTTCATGGGATCCGTTCAAAAGATTTGCTTCGTTCGCGAACCACCCATTTCTAGTTGGAGGTAGGAGCAGATAGGGACTGGGGGTAGGGTGGGGAGTAAGTGAGCTAAAAACTGTCACAGCTAAAAGTGAAAATACATTGCATAAGCCGTCATTTTGTGTATAGTGTATACATATTTATCTTAGTACCATGAGAAATCTCGATGTTCTAATCTGACCATCTGTAGTGTGAGTACAATACTCAACAGCCACTGTACTGCTGACATATTATTTATCAATTTCCATGTCATTTTGTGCATTGAATCCAAATAGTGCATTAGTAACTTGATATCACATAAAGCTCATGAGATATAAAAAAAAAATTAAATGTTAAAATGAAGGGGTCTACTGTATGTACTAAGCCCCAGGGATAGAGATAATGTATCGGCCAAAGAGCTCTTAATTGTCATGATATCATCTGTGGTTGAAAACTGACATTTAGGAGCTGGTTGGTTGGCTGCCACTATTGTTAAGTCTGTAACTTGACTACAGGAGTATGGACTCAGAGTAAATAAAAACAAATGTGCATTTTTCCCAGAAAATAAGATCTGTTATATTCTGCCACGGGATACTTACACAGCAATAGGAACTATATACACCACAACTATAACTTTATCGCCAATGCTTAGTACATAGAACCCAGAAAGTGCTTGATCAGACTCCCTATCAGCCCCCCCCCCCCCCCCCATGTCAGCCTTCTCATCCTCTATGTTGTCAGAATCCCCCTCCTTGTCTTCCTCATTCTCCTCCATATGCTGTCCTGGACCTTCCTCTTAGTGCTGGATGCCAAGGAGTAAATTTACGAAGATGGAAGTTCTATTGAAGATGAGATGTTTCCCATAGCAACCTGGGTAGACAGGTAGCAGGTACCATACTGTATATCGGTCGAAGCATACCGGCAGCGAGGGCAAGGTGTGCAGAACATCTGTATCTGTTGTGGCAGTGACAGCATCTTTACAAGTGATGTGGAAGATCCAGTCCAGGTTTTAGAGCAGCAGCAGTGAGAAAACTGATGTGATCAAAGTTGGGCTGATTAACAGCACATGTGGCTTCACGGTCAGTAGTTTATTGCTCCTGATGGTGGAACAGCTGCCCAAGTGATAGGCCGGGGTGTGGGCTACGGTAGGGACCACTGGACCATTCTGAAGAGCTTGTACTATGCTGTGATTATCTGTATACTGCAATGCTGTAACCCTTCTTGCTTATGCTGTGTACCTGGTATGCTCCAAAAATAAAGACAAAGGCTTCATATTCAGTAGTGTAACTATTGCCCCCCCGCTATGGCGGGGAGGCGCTGAGGGACTGTGGGCGCCGGTCTGCGGGTCTATAGTTACTAGTACAGTATGCGTCTGTGTGGCCGGGAGCGGGACATATATTGGCAGCGCCTCCCGCTAGCCCTCCCACCCGCCCACCCAAGTAAAGTTAAATACCCCCCTTATCCCTCCGCATGCCGCCGCCGCATTCAGGGTCCCACAGTGCAGATCCGTCTCCTCCTGCAGTTCTAATGAAAAATAACTATCACAAAATGGCTGCCCCCATACAGCAGACAGTTGTTTTGAATGCTAGAGGAGGCATGGGCCTCCTCTAGCATCCTTAAAAACTGTCTGCTATTAGGGGGCAGCCATTTTGTGATGGTCATTTTTCATTAGAACTGCAGGAGGAGACGGAGTCGGGAGAAGGTCTGAGATTCGGGACCCTGAATACGGCGGCATGCGGAGGGGTTAAGGGGGTGTTTAACTTCACTTGGGAAGATGGGTGGGAGGGCTAGGGGGAGGGGGGCAGCGCTGCCGATATCGGCGGGAGGCGCAAATATTCTAGTTACCCCACTGTTCATATTGATCCGGTGTATGTGATTCCTTGTCACATTATACAGTACGAGTTACTCATCTCCTGACCGGTAATAGTCTGCAGCGTCACCGTACCAGATGCTCCCTGGCTGTGTGCGATACTTGTCTGTAGGGTACAGGATTTATAGAACGTAGCTGGGTGTATTCGGTTTTCTCCCTTCATGCTTAATAAAGCTCTGCGCCCCATGATAATTACTTCCAAGCATCCGTGATGTATATAACATATTGCACATTGTCTAAGCTCTGCGGAATGTTAATCATTTCATACGTTAGCAAATCCTGATACGCCAGATGGGCTTTCTATATTTATACCCCATTTATTGGGAACAGAATCCACGATTAACTAGGAAATGGTTTCCCGTTAGATATGACTTTGGTGGGAAGACGGAACCGGACATTTTCAGGTGGTTTTTATTTATTTATTAATTTTATTAAAAAAGACAGAACATGAAGACAAAAGGGAAACGGGGAGATTTATCAAATCTTGGAGAGAGATAGAATGAACAATACACTCGTAAAAATCAGATTCTCTGAATGTGGGTCGCAAGTAAGCCGCCGGGGCCAGTGGAATGGGGTGTGGTCCTTACATCGACAGTGAAAAGGTAGACACATGACAGGTCAACGCAAATTAAGCTGACATGGTCAAAAGTTGATACAAGCGAAATGGTCAACATGAAAAAGGTCAACATGCATTTTTCATGATTTATTTAAAAAAAATAACTTGTTCTTACTTTACCATCCCAGTGGGCAGAATATAACAGTGTGCCGAGCGCAGCGAGCAATGCGGGGGGGGGGGGGGGTTACACTGATATGGTGTCCAGGTCAACATATGTCGACAGCAGTCACACACTGTACCGCTGCATCTTGTCAGCCACACCTGGCCTATCCAATCACTGACAACCACGCTGCATCTTACTGCAAATCAATTTCCAATTTATTATAATTATTATAATTTTATTTATAAGGCGCCACAAGTGTTTCGCAGCGCCGTACAAAGGAACAATACAGGGAGACAAAACTTGGCATAACATTGAATAAATAACAAAAATACAGTACAAATAAAGAGCGCCACAGTACAATACACATTACAGCTTAAATGTAAGTAGTGAGGACGAAATCAACATACAACTAGAGGCTTGAGGCCAATGATGGAGATGAGTATGCGGACGAAGATGGTCACTGTGTGTTGGAGTATAGGAGAGCTGTGAGTGACATGTGAAGAGAAGTGGGCTTTGACAACAGGAGGGAAGAGGGCCCTGCTCGGAGGAGCTTACAATCTAGTACAGTGTTTTTCAACCACTGTGCCGTGTCACATTAGTGTGCCTTGAGGTGTTCTCAAGTGTGCCCCCAGAACTACAGATGCCCAAACCAGTTTACACTCACCACCAGTTCAACTGTTATTTATTTGTCTATTCTTTTCATGTAAAGGGCCAATGTATTTTATTTTTGTTGCCTGTAGGGACCACTGTGATTGTTTTTTATATGGGGGCCAATAGGTTTAGTTTTTTCCTGTGGGGTCCAATGTGTTTTGCCTTGTGGGGATCTCATGGTGTGCCTTGGCAATTTTTAAAACTTATTTAGTGTGCCGCAAGGTAAAAAGGTTGAAAATCATTGATCTAGTAGGAAGGGGAGACAGACAGATTACAAGAGGTGCAAGCGAGTGGGTGGTGGTTAGATAGCAGGATGTAAACAGGCAAGGGGTCGGAGAACCAGCTGGTTTATGCAGTGGAAGGGTTTATGCACTTTGAATCAATGATTTTGCCATTCAAAGATTAGACAACTGATATTTGCTTGTGCGCAAGCCCTGAATCTGTGATCACAGGGGGCAGCCGGAATGTGCCAGCACTCGCACTTTAGTGATTTCCCTGCAGGCACAATTCAGGGAGGGAACCGGTGAGCCTTGCCCGAGCTGATATGTCATCATCCCGAGGTCAGATCTCAGGGGTTCTGGATGGCATAGTCCCTCCCTCGTTATCAGGTACTGGAGGGAGAGAGAGTGAGAACTCATTAGGGGGATGTAAAAAAAGGGGGGATTAGGGAGCAGTGAGGGAAGATGGGAGGGGAGAGCAGTGGGAGATGAGAGTAGGGAGTGGTAAGGAAGGATGAAAGTAGGGAGCAGTTTGGGAGGATGGGAGCGGGGAGCAGTAAGGGAGGATGGGAGCGGGGAGCAGTGAGGGAGGATGGGAGCAGGGAGCAGTGAGGGAGAAGAGAGTAGGGAGCAGTGAGGGAGGATGGGAGGGGAGAGCAGTGAGGGAGGATGGGAGCGGGGAGCAGTGAGGGAGGATGGGTGTAGGGAGCAGTGATGGAGGGAGTATGGGTGTAGGGAGCAGTGATGGAGGGAGTATGGGTGTAGGGAGCAGAGAGGAAGGATAGATATAGGGAGCAGTGAGGGAGGATGGGAGGGGAGAGCAGTGGGAGAGTATGAGAGTAGGGAGCAGTAAGGAAGGATGGGAGTGGGGAGCAGTGAGGGAGGATGGGAGTGGGGAGCAGTGAGGGAGGATGGGTGTAGGGAGCAGTGAGGGAGGATGGGAGCGGGGAGCAGTGAGGGAGGATGGGAGTGGGGAGCAGTGAGGGAGGATGGGAGCGGGGAGCAGTGAGGGAGGATGGGAGTGGGGAGCAGTGAGGGAGGATGGGTGTAGGGAGCAGTGAGGGAGGATGGGAGCGGGGAGCAGTGAGGGAGGATGGGAGTGGGGAGCAGTGAGGGAGGATGGGAGCGGGGAGCAGTGAGGGAGGATGGGAGTGGGGAGCAGTGAGGGAGGATGGGAGCGGGGAGCAGTGAGGGAGGATGGGTGTAGGGATCAGTGATGGAGGGAGGATGGGAGCAGGGAGCAGTGAGGGAGGATGGGAGAGCAGTGGGAGAGTATGAGAGCAGTGACAGAGGATAGATATAGGGAGCAGCGAGGGAGGATGGGTGTAGGGAGCAGTGAGGGAGGGAGGATGGGAGTAGGGAGCAGTGAGGGAGGGAGGATGGATATAGGGAGCAGTGTGGGAGGATGAGTCACAATTGACTGGAAATGAATGTTATTGTGGTTAGTAATACTGTAGAGAAAAATAGGCCCCAAATCCTCATTATTTTAGCTGTTTTGCTTTTTAAAAGAATTAAAAAATTCAAACCCAAATATTCAGGTCCCCTTGACTATCATAAAATGAAGGATGATTCTAAGAACATGATCCTTGTAGAACTTAGTGCAGATGGCAGGTGTTGTGATGCTAAGACTCCACCTTCACACGTTCACCTGAGGTTCTGGACAGTAGGTATTGGTTTGTGGGTGGTGGGGGCAGTAAGCTGAGGTTCCATACAGTGGATATTGGTTTGTGGGTGGTGGGGGCAGTAAGCTGAGGTTCCATACAGTGGATATTGGTTTGTGGGTGGAGGTGGCAGTAAGCTGAGGTTCCATACAGTGGGTATTGGTTTGTGGGTGGTGGGGGCAGTAAGCTGAGGTTCCATACAGTGGATATTGGTTTGTGGGTGGTGGGGGCAGTAAGCTGAGGTTCCATACAGTGGATATTGGTTTGTGGGTGGAGGTGGCAGTAAGCTGAGGTTCCATACAGTGGGTATTGGTTTGTGGGTGGTGGGGGCAGTAAGCTGAGGTTCCATACAGTGGATATTGGTTTGTGGGTGGTGGGGTCAGTAAGCTGAGGTTCCGTACAGTGGGTATTGGTTTGTGGGTGGTGGGGGCAGTAAGCTGAGGTTCCGTACAGTATATATTTGTGTGTGGATGATGGAAGTAGTAAGTTGAGATTTTGGACCATAGGTATTGGTGTATGGGTGGTGGGGACAGTAAGCTGAGGTTCTGGACTGTAGATATTGGTGTGTGGGTGATGGAGGCAGTAAGCTGAGGTTCTGGACATTGGCCCTTAGTCCCGTTGACTCGGACGGATGCGTATTTTCGGACTGCCACCAAGTGTTCTTAGCTCCGCCTACCGTACGGATTGTTCACACTGTCCGAATGCGGTAAGACGCCGAGTGAACGGACCGAGAGTGGATGTTTCATGTAAACAACTCCTCCATCTGTGGGAACCTCACCCATCCTCCGATGGTCGCTGACCATCGAATGATTGACTGAGCGGTCAGACAGCTCAGAGTGCTCCAGACCACTCCCCAAGCAGGGTTATTGGCGGGCAGCTGACATCCGGCTATGTCAGCTGTCTGCCCCCCCCCCCCCCACACACACACACACCTGCGTCACGGCCGGATTACCATACATACTCCCAGGGTTTTCATGGGAACGCCCATGAAACGCGGGGCGTACGCATATGGTAATGAGCCCAAACAGCCCTTCACGCCACTCTCCACCCCCTGTTTGGATTGTTCCGACCGATCGTTTTCTGTACGGAATTCACGCTGTATTTGGACGTGCGCGGCGTTTGCACATGCGCAGAAACGTCTCTGCAAATGCGCAAACACAATACGTCGCCCGTCCGACTGAACACGCAGCCATCCGACTCAATCAGAATAAGGGCCAGTGGGTATTGGTGTGTGGGTAGTAGGCTGAGGTTCTGGACCATAGGTTTTGGTGTGTGGGTGATGGAGGCAGTAAGCTGAGGTTCTGGATCATATTTATTGGTGTGTGGAGTGTGGGGGCAGTAAGCTGAGGTTCTGGACCATATGTATTGGTGTGCAGGTGATGGGGGCAGTAAGCTGAAGTTCTGGATGGTAGGTATTGGTGTGTGGGTGATGGAGGTAGTAAGCTGAGGTTCTGGACCATAGTTATTATTGTGTGGGGGTAGTAAGCTGAGATTCCATATAGTGGGTATTGGTGTCCGGGTGGTGGGGGCAGTAAGCTGAGGTTCTGGACCATAGGTATTGGTGTGTGGGTGATGGAGGCAGTAAGCTGAGGTTCTGGACCATAGTTATTATTGTGTGGGGGTAGTAAGCTGAGATTCCATATAGTGGGTATTGGTGTCCGGGTGGTGGGGGCAGTAAGCTGAGGTTCTGGACCATAGGTATTGGTGTGTGGGTGATGGAGGCAGTAAGCTGAGGTTCTGGGAAGTGGGTATTGGTGTGTGGTTGGTTGGGGCAGTAAGCTGAGGTTCTGGACTGTAGATATTGGTGTGTGGGTGGTGGGGGGCAGTAAACTGAGGTTCTGCACAGTGGGTATTGGTGTGTGGTTGGTTGGGGCAGTAAGCTGAGGTTATGGACAGTGGGTATTGGTGTGTGGTTGGTTGGGGCAGTAAGCTGAGGTTCTGGACTGTAGATATTGGTGTGTGGGTGATGGGGGCAGTAAACTGAAGTTCTGGACCGTAGGTATTGGTGTGTGGGTGATGGAGGTAGTAAGCTGAGGTTCTGGACCATAGTTATTGGTGTGTGGAGTTTGGGGGTAGTAAGCTGAGATTCCGTATAGTGGGTATTGGTGTGCGGGTGATGGGGGCAGTAAGCTGAGGTTCTGGACAGTGGGTATTAGTGTGTGGTTGGCTGGGGCAGTAAGTTGAGTTCTGGACCGTAGATATTGGTGTGTGGGTGATGGGGGCAGCAAGCTTAGGTTCTGGACCGTAAGTGTGTGTGTGAGTGAGTGATGGAGGTAGTAAGCTGAGGGTCTGCCTAGGCTGCCGATATACCCTGCACTGGCCCTGCGCACACTGGTCCTTCTAGTGCCCCAGTCAATGTCACACACCAGCTGTGCTAGGGATGCTCGGAGCTGCTGTTTTGGACGACTGAGGCAGACTCGTTGGTGGACTCATTACACTGTGCTAGGAAAGCCTTGCCAGGACATATGTTATTTATTATTACACTTGGTTTGGTTGGAGGAATTGCCGAGGTCTTAGCATTGCACATTTACAGCTGCCAGCACCTACCAGATGTTCAGTAAGAAGCACGTTACATCCAAGCATGGAGGGACGGAGCAAGACGCAGGTCCGTCATCGTACAGGACCGACATCAAGAGATGTCCAAGCAGAATCAGCAAGAGGTGGAGACACTACCTGGAAAACCTGATCACCCATCTAGGCCCCATTTATACATGTGACGGAGACCAGATGCAACACTGCAAGATGAATTGTGCACAACTGTGTATCGTGTATACTGCACAACTGTGTATCGTGTATACTGCACGACTGTGTATTGTGTATACTGCACGACTGTGTATTGTGTATACTGCACAACTGTGTATTGTGTATGCTGCACAACTGTGTATTGTGTATACTGCACAACTGTGTATTGTGTATACTGCACAACTGTGTATTGTGTATACTGCACAACTGTGTATTGTGTTTAATGCATAACTGTGTATTGTGTATATGGCACAACTGTGTATTGTGTATACGGCACAACTGTGTATTGTGTATACTGCACAACTGTGCATTGTGTATACAGCACAACTGTGTATCGTGTATACTGCACAACTGTGTATTGTGTACACGGCACAACTATGTATTGTGTTTACTGCATAACTGTGTATTGTGTATATGGCACAACTGTGTATCGTGTATACTGCACAACTGTGTATTGTGTATACGGCACAACTGTGTATCGTGTATACTGCACAACTGTGTATTGTGTACACGGCACAACTGTGTATCGTGTATACTGCACAACTGTGTATTGTGTATACTGCACGACTGTGTATCGTGTATACTGCACGACTGTGTATTGTGTATACGGCACAACTGTGTATCGTGTATACTGCACAACTGTGTATTGTGTACACGGCACAACTGTGTATCGTGTTTACTGCACAATTGTGTATTGTGTTTACTGCATAACTGTGTATTGTGTATACGGCACAACTGTGTATCGTGTATACGGCACAACTGTGTATTGTGTATGCTGCACGACTGTGTATTGTGTATACTGCACAACTGTGTATTGTGTATGCTGCACGACTGTGTATTGTGTATGCTGCACAACTGTGTATTGTGTACACGACACAACTGTGTATCGTGTATACTGCACAATTGTGTATTGTGTTTACTGCATAACTGTGTATTGTGTATATGGCACAACTGTGTATCGTGTATACTGCACAACTGTGTATTGTGTATATGGCACAACTGTGTATCGTGTATACTGCACAACTGTGTATTGTGTATACGGCACAACTGTGTATCATGTATACTGCACAACTGTGTATTGTGTATATGGCACAACTGTGTATCGTGTATACTGCACAACTGTGTATTGTGTATATGGCACAACTGTGTATCGTGTATACTGCACAACTGTGTATTGTGTTTACTGCATAACTGTGTATATGGCACAGTTGTATATGGCACAACTGTGTATTGTGTATACTGCACAACTGTGTATTGTGTATACGGCACAACTGTGTATCGTGTATACTGCACAACTGTGTATTGTGTATACTGCACAACTGTGTATCGTGTATACTGCACAACTGTGTATTGTGTATATGGCACAACTGTGTATCGTGTATACTGCACAATCGTTTTTATCATCTTACTGTATCTTTGAAAACAAAAATAGATAAATCTAAACAATAAAATATAATGAAATTCGCTTCTCAGTCTTTTGAGTGTGATCAGGTGTATTTGGTCGCCACCAAGAGGAGGACATGCACGGTTCTGGAATAAAAGGTCTGTAGTGTCAATATAGACCAAGGGTCAACACTAGGAATGTGCACCGGGCACTTTTCGTGTTCCGTGAAACACGTTTTGGGTCTGTATCTCGGGCAGTGTTTTGGATCTGGATCACACCACCATTTTCGTGTTTTGGGTTCTGTTTGAAAAAAAAAAAGCATAACAACGGCTAAAATCGCAGAACTCAATTTTTTTTTGCTCCTACGCTATTATTAACCTCAATAACATTAATTTCCACTCATTTCCAGTCTATTCTGAACACCTCACAATATTGTTTTTAGGTCAAAAGGTTGCACCGGGGTAGCTGGATGACTATGCTACGCCACACAAGTGGGTGGCACAAACACATGGCTCATCTAGGAGTGGCACTGCAGCGGCAGACAGGATGGCAGTTTTAAGAACTAGGCCCCAAAAATCACAAAATGGCAAAAAAAGGTGCAAGATGGAATTGTCCTTGGGCCCTCACACCCGCCCTTCTGTTGCGTAAATAGGACACACACTTTAACAAACCAATCATTTCAGTGGCAGGATCTGCCACACGACTGTGGCTGAAATGTTTGGTTTGTTTGGGCCCCACAAGAAAAGAAGCAAGTCACCTCTCCCTGTACAAACTGGCTCTATAGAGGCAAGATGTCGTCCTCAGCCTCATTCAATTCATTTTGATGAATATCATCTACTCCACATTATGCGGAAGCAACTTTCTACACTGCTCACTGACCAGGTTCTCCGCTGCACTAAAAACTCTTTACACCATGGAAAGTTGTGCTGGCTGCCGGTGGCTCCAAAAACATGCATTTGTCTTTTTGATGTCCTTCTCTTGGGGCCTGGAGTTTTCAGGAACGGGCAACAAATGGTGCTTGGAGACAAAAGCATTCTAAATGTGGTCTATGACTGTCGCTGGCTGGGGGATGTCTCATCCCACCAATATGGGGTGGTATCTGCTGACACTACAAAACAGGGAGCAGCAACCGGTCTGGGGGAGGTGCTTTCTTGATGGCAATGTGGGCCCTGGCCAAAGCAATGCACTGGGGCCCCTACTTAAGTAAAAAAAATCATAACTAAGACTCAGGTCCAAATTTGCTCAACGGCCGTTGGTGTGAATTTGCACCTGTATGAATATGCAAATATGAAAAGCTCAGGGCGAACACCTTTGGCAAGTTTCATCTGGACTTTCGCAACAGGATGGGCAAGATGGAGGTGGAAGAATTGGGCCGCCCAGCATGGAAATGATGGGCGAACGCTGGCAATCCCACGCATGCTTTGGGGTGTCAGTTTCACCTTTTGACTGTTCCTAAAGGATCTCCAGTACTTTTCTTAAGACCTGGTGGCACCGGAGTTGGGGCAGACTTAAATTGCCAGTGAAACAGAAGCAGCGTAAGGAGTCGCTGTGGCCATCATTAACAGTGTTCACATATGTGGGATAACAGACGAAATCATTGCACTTCAGATTCTAGATGAGGTATAACAAGTGCCCTGTTCAGTGGTTGGATTACATTGACTTCTCTAGATTCCACGCCCCTTTTTATACAAGCAAGAGATGGAGCCGCTCTTATCAAACTAGGGTCTGGCAGTTGGATCACCAACCACGAACCGCCGGAAGGGGACTCGCGTGTTCCCTTCCGCCGGAGCTCCCTGACGGTCCCCGCCGATCGCCGCCACCTCACCACACCCTCCCCTTACCCTGCCCGTCTCCCTGAAGTGGAGACAGGCAGGTTTTGCCTCCCCTGACACCTGGAAACTGGAGCGCCACTCCGCTGGCGATCTCCAGCGGGAGCATTCTGGTGAGCCCATCTGTAATTTCTTATTTGCTACTACCTGACACTGAACACTGCACCCCAGTCTGTTGTCAATTAGGACTCCTAGGTTTAGGGTTCTAAATCTGATTTCCCCAATTCCACCCCATTTAAATCCTATGTACCACCTTTGTTATGTCTCTGGAGATGCATGACCTTACATTTCTCCACATTGAAGTGCATTTTGCTTTTCTTTGCCCACTCTAGTTGATTTAAATCCCTCTGTAACATAAAGACATCCTTATCTGTACTAATCATCCGACACAGTTTTGTGTCATCTGCAAAGATGGATAAATTGCTGAGTATTCCCTCCTCTATATCATTAATGAACAAGTTTAATAGAAGAGAAGTACCAATCCCTGTGGTACCCCACTAAGCACGGATATCCAACTGGAACATTCTCCATTTACCACCACTCTCTGTTCTCTATCCTGCAGCCAGTTCCTCACCCAGCTACAGATAATTATTCCTTGTCCCACCTCCTCCATTTTTTTATTTAACCTCTTGTGTGGTATGGTATAGAAGGCCTTTGCAAAATCCAAGTAGACTCATGTCTTCTGCATTCCCAATATTTAAGTTCTTGCTGACCCCCTCGTAAAAGCTTATTCGGTTGGTTTGGCAGGAGCAAATTTTTAAAAACCAATGCTGGTTTCCACTTATACTATGCCTCTCTTATCTCTTAGAATTCCCTCAAATAATTTCCCCATGATTGATGTTAAGCTTACAGGTCTAAAGTTTCCTGGGTCATCATTTTTTTTTCCCTTTTTGAATATTGGTACTACTTCTGCTAATCTCCAGTCCCTTGGCACCATACGGGAAGAAATCAATTTGTCAAAAATGTAATGCATAGGCTTTACTATCTCCCTCCCTTAATTCTATTAAAACCCTAGGATGAATCCCATCTGGGCTTGGGATTTATTACTTTTGACACTACAAAGCCCCTTGTGCATCTCTTCTATAGTGAAATCTGTATATGTTCTATTGATCTCACCACAAATCTGGAACCTGTAGCTTCCACGGTCTGCTCCTCCCTAGTAAATACAGTGGAGCAAAATGCCTTTAACAGTTCACACATCCACTCACATTCCCGGCAGCACTGATTTTGTGTAATTCACAATCAAAGTAGCCAGAGAACAATCTCTACTAGCCTTACAATAAACACATGTTAGAAGGCCCCTAGGATTGTGGGACCCTAAAGCAGCTGCCCAGTAAGGCCATGCATTAAGATGGCCCTGCTTTCACCTGCACAGCTGCAACCTGATTCCCAGCGACAATGTTTCTCTTGGCTGCATCCTCAGATATGGAAAATCAGAAGAACACACAAAATCACAGCTCTTTACCCTTTCCAGGTGACCGACCGCGCTGTAAAGAGATGAGGTTTCATGGTTCCTTTAATTCATTTTTAGCAAAGTCAAGAAAATGTATTTAATGATAATAAACACTTATTTCACCACCGGCAGATGTAGAAAGCTCCTGAGTTTGCGGAATTAGTGGGGATTGCGCAGGATATTATATGGGATAAATGGGTATTAGGAGGCACAGTGCACTTTTATGGCCCGCACGGGAGAGTCACGGACATGTCTGTCAGCCCTGTTTGCTGAGACTGTGCAAACACATTGCGGCATCGCCAGGAACCCTGGCAGTGTTTGCACATTGGAAGTTATTTTGAGTCTGTTTGGGTCAATTTTTCAACAGGTTTAATGTTTTCGGCTAAGACTTGAACATGTGTAGGGTTACATTTTATCATTTATATACTGAGCAGGAGGACTTCTACCTGCTATTAGTAGAGTCTGCCCTGAGGAGGAAGTAGTAGAGTATTTTGTTAACATACAGATGTGTTAATTTCATACAATAAAGTCACGGCAACTAGCCCCTGTAGACGCACCAGCGACTCAGCTGTGCCAAGTGTCTTTCTAAAACATGTGCATCTCAATCCACGGTGTCACTTACCTTGGTGACAACTGGTGCCATTTGTGGACTCCATGCATACACCTATATCACGAGCCTTTTAAAGGGGTATGGCTTCACTGGAAAGGGTGTGGCTTCACTGGAAAGGGTGTGACCTTGCTGGCTGACCTTTGTTTTCAAAATACTGGAGGTCCCGAAGATGCTGGGCAGCCCCCAGAGACTGTAAGTTCTGCAGCACTGCCTCCTTAACAGTGATAGGAGCCAAACAATGCACATAATGTGACAGTGCAGCATCTTGCTCCTGTCACTGAGGAGGAGCCAGTGTTTTGTTGTCAGCCCTCAGTGGGTGACAATCGAGAGCAGCCTGATCCCCCGTCATCCCCTTAGTGATAACACTGTTATTCAGGCTTGATGTGTGGCATTTGTACATTTGTGCACGTTGCTTTTTCTCATGCCAAGCTTTACTGTGCCTCATCTGCGGCTTGTACATGTACAGTATAAAGCCAATTCCTTTGCCATTGCCAGATTTACTGTGGAGGCCTCTAGGCTGAAGAACTGCGGTGGCCCCATGAGACAGGTGCAAGTAAAGGTCCTAAATTATATTTAATAAATTTAACGAAGACATGTTTCCATACCCTCCAACATTTGAGGAGTACAAATCGGTACAACCACAGAAAGGGGGCGTGGTCACGAGTAAAGGGGGCATGGCCACGACCCCTAAACTAAAAAAAAAAAAAAAACTAAAAAAACACTGCATCTGTATGAGGTGAGTAGGCTGCCTACCTGTGTCCAACCAGGCTGAGAGCAGTCAGTGGCAGTTGGTGTGCAGGGGCTGAGAGCAGTCAGCGGCATTTGGTGTGCAGGGGCTGAGAGTGTATTCATGCAGGTGGCCTGGGACGAAGCCTGCTAGCACACGCACGTAGGGGGAGAGAGGTGGTAGAGGGAGAGAGATGCTGCTGCTTACTGGACACACGGCACATAGGAGGAGGGCAGGGGTGGCTCTGTCATTAACAGTCAGAGAGAGGGTGAGCTGCTCTTCAAACTGTCTACTGCGCTGCACTGTCATATACTGTGACAGGCTCAGCGCAGCCAGTAGCAGCGCGGCGGGGCACAGCAGCAGAGTCCGCAGGGCAGAGGGCAGGCGCGAACTGGCTCATCATGATAGGGTGTGTGACATGGCACCCTAAGCCCTCTGGGAGTTGTATTTTGGTCGGCCACTCACCCTCCCCGAAGAGCAGCCGGCTGTGAAAGAATGAAACTACAAACATATGCATGCCAGTTTGCCGGAAGCCAGAGGAGGAGCCAGTCATCAAAAAAAACCTGGTACATTCGGTACACTTTGCTTTAGCCGGTACAGACCGTTAAAAAACGGTACTGTACCGGCTAAATCGGTACAGTTGGAGGGTATGTGTTTCTCTCTCTACAAAATAGCACCTTCTCAGGAGATACAAGCAAAATGAGGCAATTCTACTCTCAGCTCTGGGCCCTATAGCAGCTGCACTCCCTGCACCTATGGTAGCTACACCCCTGAATATAACACATGTAACTGTGACAGGGAAGGTGGCCCCTCTCAGCTCTGGCCCCATAGCAGCTGCACTCCCTGCACCTATGGTAGCTATACCCTGTATATAACACATGTAACTTTGACAGGGAAGGTGACCCCTCTCAGCTCTGGCCCCATAGCTGCTGCACACCCTGCACCTATGGTAGTTACACTCTGTATATAACACATGTAACTGTGACAGGGAATGTGGCCCCTCTCAGCTCTGGGCCCCATAGCAGCTGCACTCCCTGCACCTATGGTAGTTACACCCCTGTATATAACACATGTAACTGTGACAGGGAAGGTGGCCCCTCTCAGCTCTGGCCCCATAGCAGCTGCACTCCCTGCACCTATGGTAGCTATACCCTGTATATAACACATGTAACTTTGACAGGGAAGGTGGCCCCTCTCAGCTCTGGCCCCATAGCAGCTGCACTCCCTGCACCTATGGTAGCTATACCCTGTATATAACACATGTAACTGTGACAGGGAAGGTGACCCCTCTCAGCTCTGGCCCCATAGCTGCTGCACACCCTGCACCTATGGTAGTTACACTCTGTATATAACACATGTAACTGTGACAGGACTACATTTCCCGGCATCCCTTGTGGCGCAGTAGTGTGGATAGCTTTGTTTGCACTGGGCTTGGCAATAGTAAAGAGTAACTAACTGGGTATTTAATACTGGTCCGGTGCCCGGGTGACCGGGCGGCAGCTGCAGTGCGGCTGGTGTTGGGGATCCAGAAATTTTTTTCATCATTCCATTCCGGATCTGTGCCATTGAAAGAAACCGCTTCATGCGCAGTCAAAACCATCTATACGTGAGTATATGGTTTAGGGGTTAAAACCCCCGTCAGATGTCATTTCATTACACAGTGTGACCTGGATTTGAAAGATCTTTATTTTGGCTAACACACTTTCTGATTGGTGTAAGTGTGTTTAGAAGGGGTGGCCCCCCGACTGAATAATATTGGACCACATTATATCATATGATCCGATTGTTTAGAATTTCTTTCATACTAGTTCAAACAGGATTACACGAGGGGCATTGCCTTGTTGTTTTTTTCTTGTCATTTCATATCTTTAAATAAGAATATACGCCGTTGAAAAACACTCATCTGGAGAATTCGAGCAATACAGGGAAGTACCAGCTTCTATATTGTATCTTTTTGATCACACCCACTATCTAGCGCCCATATTCACATTTCAAAAATATCTTTCCACATAGCTATACCCTGTATATAACACATGTAACTGTGACAGGGAAGGTGACCCCTCTCAGCTCTGGCCCCATAGCTGCTGCACACCCTGCACCCAGGGGCGGATCCAGGATAAAATGACAGGGGGGGCACCATGATAAAAGAGGGTTTAGGTGGGGGAGGGCCAGTGTTAGTGGTGCCAGTGCACATGCTAATAGAGCGGCAGAGAGAGGGTGGCAATGGGATTAAAAATAGGCCCTGGCATTTAAAGTACGCAGGCCCACCATGGCAACAAAAGTGAAGGATGTAGTTGTGCGCGCGTCGAAGGCGCGCTCTGGAAAAGGGTGTGTGGCCACTCAACAGGGGGCATGTCCTTGAGTGTAGTGTACAACACCATATACAACTTCTACACATTATGCAACAAAATACTACTAGACCCCATTATACTTGCCCCTTACACATGATGCCAAATGGAATGAGCCAAAATTCACATAATGCCACACGGATTGAGCCAAAATTCACATAATGCCACACGGATTGAGCCAAAATTCACATAATAACACACGGATTGAGCCAAAATTCACATAATGCCACATGGATTGAGACAAAATTCACATAATGCCACATGGATTGAGCCAGAATTCACATAATGCCACACAGATTAAGACAAAATTCACAATACGCTTCATAAACAGGGACATTGTCCACCAAAGGCGCGCATTAAACATTTACACCAGGCAAGTCCATCGTTGGCCCTCGAGATGTTGTGAAACTACACATCCCAGCATGCTTTGCAATAGTTTTAGCATTCTCTAATAGCAAAACTGTGGCAAAGCATGCTGGGATGTGTAGTTTCACAACATCTGGAGGGCCAACGTTGGACATGCCTGATTTACACCATAATGTCCATTGCATGTTAAGTTACACGCCATTATGTCCATTATGTATTATGCCAAACACCATAATGCCTATTAAAAATTATGCTACATACAGTAAGTGCTGCTTATCTACATGCTCATTGCCAAGGGTTCCATGCTCATTGCCAGAGGTTCCATGCTTGTTGCCATGTGGGATTACATGCTCATTGCCAACGGGGAATAAATGCTCGTGGTAAATGGGGGACAGCCACCGCCAGGCAAAAGTGATAGCCACTGACAGTGGCAGAGCCTGGCTGTATTCCGAGCACTGCAGGTCCCAGCTATTTGAAATAATACCCATTTCACACCAGAAAATGCATTCCCAGGTTGGCCCCTTTTACACCAGCCTAGTCCCTGCATTTTCTGGTGTGAGGGGGAGAGAAAACCACCCCTCCCCCCCCTTTGCACCAGTTATCTCATTTAACCGGCTATATCTTCGGAACTAACTGACCCATTTACATGAGACAAGTATCATATTGAAGAACTTTTGAGTGGGCTTTGAATGATTTTGGTCCAGTGAAACTGGAACGTTTGGTTCCAGAGTAATCTGCCCTCAAAGAACATGAACAGCCATGAAATTACATTTCAAAAAGAAAAAAAATCGATTTACACGCTATATCTCTGGAACCGATTGACCGATATGGACCATCCTGGTATCATATTGAAGGTCCAGCGATTTGAAATTAAATGACATCAACCACAAGCTCCTGTGATGCCAGGGGGGGAACTGGCAGCCGTCGGAACTGGGTGGGGGTCGGAATTAACGGGTCCCATATTATCCTATGGGGAAAAAATGTTACAGCTTTGCCAGGCGATATCTCCGGTTCCCGGGGGGCTAGAGACACGGGGCTGGGCTCGTTGGAAAGCTCTGGTCCTCATCTACAAATTTAATGACAGGGGGGGCACGTGCCCGGGTGCCCCCCCCCCTGAATCCGCCACTGCCTGCACCTATGGTAGTTACACTCTGTATATAACACATGTAACTGTGACAGGGAAGGTGGCCCCTCTCAGCTCTGGGCCCCATAGCAGCTGCACTCCCTGCACCTATGGTAGTTACACCCTGTATATAACACATGTAACTGTGACAGGCTAGGTGGCCTCTCTCAGCTCTGGCCCCATAGCAGCTGCACTCCCTGCACCTATGGTAGCTACACCCCTGTATATAACACATGTAACTGTGACAGGGAAGGTGGCCCCTCTCAGCTCTGGGCCCCATAGCAGCTGCACTCCCTGCACCTATGGTAGCTACACCCCTGTATATAACACATGTAACTGTGACAGGGAAGGTGGCCCCTCTCAGCTCTGGGCCCCATAGCAGCTGCACTCCCTGCACCTATGGTAGCTATACCCTGTATATAACACATGTAACTGTGACAGGGAAGGTGGCCCCTCTCAGCTCTGGGCCCCATAGCAGCTGCACTCCCTGCACCTATGGTAGCTACACCCTGTATATAACACATGTAACTGTGACAGGGAAGGTGGCCCCTCTCGACTCTGGGCCCCATAGCAGCTGCACCCCCTGCACCTATGGTTGCTACACCCCTGTATATAACACATGTAACTGAGACAGGGAAGGTGGCCCCTCTCAGCTCTGGGCCCCATAGCAGCTGCACTCCCTGCACCTATAGTAGTTACACCCCTGTATATAAAACATGTAACTGTGACAGGGAAGGTGGCCCCTCTCATCTCTGGGCCCTATAGCAGCTGCACCCCCTGCACCTATGGTAGTTACACCCCTGTATATAACACGTGTAACTGTGACAGGGAAGGTGGCCCCTCTCAGCTCTGGGCCCTATAGCAGCTGCACCCCCTGCACCTATGGTAGTTACACCCCTGTATATAACACATGTAACTGTGACAGGGAAGGTGGCCCCTCTCGACTCTGGGCCCCATAGCAGCTGCACCCCCTGCACCTATGGTTGCTACACCCCTGTATATAACACATGTAACTGAGACAGGGAAGGTGGCCCCTCTCAGCTCTGGGCCCCATAGCAGCTGCACTCCCTGCACCTATAGTAGTTACACCCCTGTATATAAAACATGTAACTGTGACAGGGAAGGTGGCCCCTCTCATCTCTGGGCCCTATAGCAGCTGCACCCCCTGCACCTATGGTAGTTACACCCCTGTATATAAAACATGTAACTGTGACAGGGAAGGTGGCCCCTCTCATCTCTGGGCCCCATAGCAGCTGCACTCCCTGCACCTATGGTAGCTACACCCTGTATATAACACATGTAACTGTGACAGGGAAGGTGGCCCCTCTCAGCTCTGGGCCCCATAGCAGCTGCACTCCCTGCACCTATAGTAGTTACACCCCTGTATATAAAACATGTAACTGTGACAGGGAAGGTGGCCCCTCTCATCTCTGGGTCCCATAGCAGCTGCAACCCCTGCACCTATGGTAGCTACACCCTGTATATAACACATGTAACTGTGACAGGGAAGGTGGCCCCTCTCAGCTCTGGGCCCCATAGCAGCTGCACCCCCTGCACCTATGGTAGCTACACCCTGTATATAACACATGTAACTGTGACAGGGAAGGTGGCCCCTCTCAGCTCTGGGCCCCATAGCAGCTGCACCCCCTGCACCTATGGTAGTTACACCCCTGTATATAACACATGTAACTGTGACAGGGAAGGTGGCCCCTCTCAGCTCTGGGCTCTGCACACCTGTAATCCAGACAGGCTTGTGGGTGGAGTCTCAGCAGTCTGTGCTGAGTCAGCTGTGAGTAAGGTGTTTGGTGAGCTCCAGCAGCTGCATCCAGTGTTTGCAGGGGGATTCCCTGCGATTTTCCCCCAGGGGGACGGATCCTCCTGGGGGACATGTCTCCAGGAAGTCATCACGTGGTTGTGGTACTACAGAATCCAAAGTGAAAATTCCTGGTGCCCAGACAACTAGTGCGGTTGGCCAGTCTGGTGCATCAGGTAGCAACATGAGCAGCTCGAGAGGCAATGACGGCAGTTCCCTCAGCATGGCTTTGGTACAGGTAGAGCCGCAGCAAGCCCTCCCTATGCCACAGGGTGCTCTCCTGTGTGATGGAACACAGGATGGAGCAGAAATGGAAGTGACCTGCTCTGTTGGCAAGGCTCCAGTGGGTCAACTGGAGCCTCAGTCGGATAACCCCAAACTCTCCCTGGATGCTCCCCTGCATGAAGTAATGCAGGGTCGAGTAGCAGCAGCCGTTGCCTGTCCAGGGGGGAGTGAAGCGGGGGGGAGGTGAAGCCTCTAGATGCATTGGAAAATGTATCTACATCCCCAGGTAATACAGAGGATGAAGAAGAGTGTGGTGAGGAGGAGGAAGAGTCCTTTTAACAATTTCTCTATAGAGGACCTCCAAAAAGAAGCCAAGCGCATACAGTCCAGAATTGCAGATAAAAGAAAAAAAGAAATACCTGCCGCAAGTGGGAAAGGTCTGTACAGCCTTGTAACACTGCACAAGGGATGCCTATCTTGGACAGAAACATTTTATCTGAGGGGGGTAGGGAAGTGATTCAGGCTGTGTATGGCCAGTTGGATGCTCCAGCCAGGTTAAAAGCTGCAGATGAATTAATCAGCAGTGAGAAAAAGAGACTTAAAGCTAGAAATGTAGTAAATGTGTCTAATGCTGCAAATAATAAGACTGATGAAGTAAATAACAAAATTGTCCCAGGCACAAGGTCTTATGCTAGTTTGGTAAATATGAATGTACCCCCAACAGCAGTTACTTCTGGCCAAATGACTAAGAGGAGAAATCTTTTGCAATTTAAATGGGCAGGGACAGGTGAAGTCCCAACTAAAGAAGTCTTTTTAGAGATGACTTTCAGCCTGGGCTTCCATGCTTCAGATCTGTATGCCTGTATCCATCCAGTCAAAACACCTGACTTTGATGTAAGTTTCCTTTCCTATCAGGGCTTACAGGCTTTTTGGACAATGTGGCAGGCATGCAGATCCCAGGCACCATATAGTAACTATAGAACTAATTTGGTTACAAAGCAGGATAAGGTTAAAATAACAATATTAGTCAGAAATGAGTCCATTCCTGCCCAGGATATTTTGTTTTGGTTGTCCAGATTCTGCACAGTGCAATCTAACTTAATAAAGGTTGGTTTCACAATGGGAGTCTGGGGAGGTGCGTGGTCGGCTATGGTTCAGTTAAAAAGTACGGATAAAGGTTTTTTGCATATACCATCTGCGGCCTATATTGGCAGAGACCGCGTTCAGTGCTTTTATGCTGGGCAGCCAAGCACCTGCTTTAGATGTGGAGACTTCCGCCACTTGAGTAGTGATTGTAATGTCACCAAATGCACACTTTGTGGGAAAATTGGGCACATCTCAAGAGACTGTAATGATGTTAAATGTAACCTTTGTGGGGAGGACGGCCACCCTTACAGTCGATGTCCATGGGCAAGCCATAATATGGAGAGTGAGCGAGAACAGAGGGAGGAAGCTGTCAGGAAAGAGAAGGAGGGTCCAGTCAAAGAAATTGTCTTTGTAGGTGTGAAAACCAGGGCGGCTAATGTTGGGGAAAAGAAAGATGAATTTCAAAAAGAAAATAAAGGGAAGAGGAAAAAGGATGACAGTGAAAAATTAGTCCTCTCTAATAGATTTGATGTCTTTTCTACTGATGAAGAACAGGAGGGGGAGGTTCTAAAAAAAGGTAAAGAGTTATTTTTTGTCCCCAAGGTTAGTAAGAAGAAAGCAAAGCAGGGTAAGAGAAGGAAACAAGTGGAGAATGAGGAGAGTAGTGGAGAAGAGGGATTAGAGTGGGATCCGGTAGGCACAGAATTAGGGGCTGAGGAGGTAGCTGGAGATTCTGAGATAGATGGTACAGGCTGCCCTACTCAAGAGATGGTAATAGAGGAGACACAACAGGTAGAGGAAGATGAGGAAAATATTGAAATGGATTTGTCAAATTCAGTAATTGCACCGAGTGGGGTAGCTGCAAATGACCTATTGAGAGTTCCAGGTTTACCTCCTAGGTCAGAGAGTAAACCACCAGATCCTGGACCCTCACAAAGTAAGGGTGGTCTGACCCAGAAGTCAGGCAGTGATGGCATGCTGGGTGCCATTGGGGAGGGGGAAACCTCTCTCAAAGGGAAAGGTTCTAGAAGATCTAGGTCTTCAAATAGGGTGTCTGGGAAGAATGTAAATGAAAAGTGAGCAAGGTCCTGCTTTTATAACCCAATGAAACATGGATCCCCAACCCATATGATGTGCCACCATTAATGTGGCTTCCGTAGTCTCTGAACGTGCTCGTTTTATGGCCTTTGATTTTTTCAATACGGTTGAGATTGATTTTTTGTTTTTGCAAGAGACCAGAATTAGTAAGTTGAACATCCTCCACAAGGCAAAGAGGGAGTGGAAGCGCGGGCCTTCTTACTGGTCTCTTGCGGCCGAGCCGTACAGTGGGGTGGCAGTGCTTTTTACTGGTATGGTAACCGTGCACAGGGTTATAGAATTACAGGCAGGTAGGTGTATGATTTTAGATGTCAATCTGAGGGGACATGACCTGAGGCTCATTAATATCTATGGACCACAGTCAAAATGGGACAGGAAATGTCTCTTCAGTGAGATAAAACCGTTCCTTTTTACGGCTTAGCAGATTGTCTTTGGTGGTGATTTCAACACCGTTATTAGGCCAAAAGACAAGGGAGGTTCAAAGACAGCCCCGGGCTATGGTTCTTATTTTTTAGTTAGCATGGTTAGACAGGCAGGTCTGGTAGATGTGCACGTTCGCCATTCTCCAGACCTCACGGGTTACACTTTCTTTAGTGGTAGTTGTAGGTCTAGAATAGATAGGTTTTTTGTTAAGGAGACTTCGAAAACTTTGCCTCCAGAGGTAAAGCCAGTAGAGTTCTCTGATCACGTTTTTCGCTCTGTCATTTTGAATGCTTCAGAAGCTACTCAAAAGGGGCGGGCCTATGGCGATTGAATTCTGAGCTCCTAAAAGAGGAAAAGGTTAGACAATCCCTTAGAGACATCTTTCAATCTCAGGAAACACTTTTTGGAGGCTGGATGGAGTAGATCTGAGTGGTGGGAAGAGATTAAAAAGAGAATTCGGAGATTCTTCAAGAGGTTGGTAGCTAAAAAGAACTTAATAAAGAGAAATATCTACCAGAGTTTGAGAAGGAAATTAGATTTCTTGATTTCTGAGGGTGGAGATAGTGGGGAAATCTCCCGAGTGAAGGCTCAGATGAGGGAATATCAGTATAACCGGCTGGATTCTTTGGTTTTGGAAAGGGATTTTGGCAAATACCAGTCGCCTGATCCTTACCAGAATTGCGGAAGATCAGTCGAGATGAAGGAGGTGAGGGGTCTTTTTGACAAACAGGGTGTTCTTCGTGAGGATAAGGAAGGCATCTTGGGAGTCATTAGATCTTATTACTCCGATCTTTTGTCTGATCAGCCACTTATCAGAGAGAGGATGGAAACATTTCTGAGGGAGACACCTGGACTTTGTAATCCAGATGCCTGGATTGAAACCCTGGGCAGGAGTGTGACAGCAGAGGAAGTTAAGATGGCGATTGATAAGTTGAGTTGTAAGAAATCCCCAGGCCCAGATGGTTTAACATCTGAGTTATATAAAGTATTTGCTGACCTCTTCATTCCTCGCCTTGTAGAAGTATATAATGAGTGCCTGGGTGGGGGAATTCTCCCTCCTTCTATGAGGATATCTGCCCTCATATTACTGTCCAAGGGGAAGGACCCATCTCGTATTGAGAACTGGCGCCCCATCGCACTTCTCAATACAGATAGAAAGATTTTGGCAAAAGTACTTTTCAACAGGTTGTCAGAATTTTCAGAACACCTGCTTTCCCCATCCCAGCACTGTAAATGTGAAGGGTCGAAGCACATTTAGTGCTGTCCTTGGTGTCCGGGAGGCCATAGAATGGTGCCGTGCTGAGAAATGGGGAAAATACTTGCTGGCGTTGGATCAGTCTAAGGCTTTTGACCGAGTAAATCATGAGTACCTATGGGCCCTACTTGAAAGGTATGGTTTTCCAGTCAGGGTGGTGTATTGGCTCAGAACATTATACAGTCAGGCCGAGAGCTTCCCACTTGTAAACGGTTGGGTGGGCCCTGCTTTCGAGGTGAGCTCTGGAGTTCATCAGGGATGTCCCCTGAGCCCTCTCCTGTATGTATTCGCGATTGACCCCTTCATAAGAAGGGTAGAGAATGGTACGGTGGGAGGGGTGCAGCTGGGCCCAGAGTTCCCTTTTAAGGTGGTGGCTTACGCAGATGATGTCACAGTGGTTCTGTCATCAGTGGCAGAGGCACGTGATGTGGAAGAGCTCATCTGTGAATACTCTATAGCCTCGTGCTCTAGGGTAAACCAAGAGAAGTGTGAAGCTTTCTGGATGGGGGAGGAAGGAGAAGAATTTTCCCTTCCGGACAACCTCCCCCAGCCCAGTCCTCAGATAAAGATTCTAGGTATTTGTTTTGACCATGGTGATTATGCCACTCTAAATTGGGTGAAGTGTCTGGAGAATGTTGCCAAGAAAGTGGAGTGCTGGAAGAGGTGTAAATTCTCTTTCAGGGAAAGGGTGGACTTGTGCAATACTTACCTGATCCCATTATTTCTATATGTCAGCTATGTGTGTTTTTTGCCTCAATATTTATGGGCCAGGTTGAACTCCTTGTTTTTCCTTTTATTTTGGGGAAACAAGATGAACCTAATCAAGAGAGGTATTACTTACAAGTCGAGGAAAGACGGAGGGGCTGGCATGATCAACCCTGTCGTCTTTTTTGTTACAACCTTTTTAAAGCTTAATCTTGGGAGTTTATTGTTAGAAACTCCTCCTCGATGGGTGAGTGGATTTGAAGTCTGGGTGTCCCCCTTCCTCAAACTTTGGTTAGGTGGTGGCCAAGTGAAGAATCTTCAAATTCGGAAAGGGTATCTTCCGATCTACGTTATCCAGAGCTTGAAGGGGACAAAGCGTTGGGGTCTGGAAGTGGGGGAAGTACAAAACCTTTCCAGGAAGGAGTTGGGGGACAGGATTTTGCGAACCCACTTTCATGTTCCGTTGTCACTAAGGGATTGCCCGAGTGATGTCGCTTCGGCTGGATTGGCTCTCATAAATTCAGAGAGAATACCGACGAAGTTTAGAGACATTGCTTGGCTTTTTTTCCATGGGAAGCTTTACGTGAAGGGGAACATGATGTGGAGAAATGCCAATGATCGTGGTTGTCCACGGGAGGAATGTCTAGGGGAGGTGGAGACGATGGACCATTTCTTGATCAAGTGCCCCTTTAATGTAAATGTTTACAAGAGAGTTTCAGGAGCTTTGGGTATCCCGTGCCTTTCGGGGCTTAGTTACCCAGAGTGGGCTTATGGAGCATTCAGAAGATATGGTGTATTTAATTTGACCACAATTTATTTAGTCAGTTTAGTAGTTAGATACCACACATGGATGGCGCGGTGTCAGGTTTCCCTAAAAGATAAAATCCTTCCTTGTGAAGTGGTGGTGGATTTGATTCTGCACGAGGTGGAGAGGATGATGGATCTAGACCGGAAAAGGGTAGATGCTGTTAGGTGGTCTAATTGGTGGGGCCGCCTGGAACCCCCTTGAGTGGGTGGCAGAAATCCTTTTCCAGGTTTAGCTGGAACTTTCTATCTTTTCACATCCTGTAGATTTTGGAAATAAGGGTTTTTTAATGGAACAGGTTTTGCATAGATCTAAAAAGCCTTGCTCAGTTTTCCTTTGCAAAATATGTAAATATTGGGATGAAGTAGTTATAAAGTTAATGTTCATGTGTAAGAAACACAGAAGGCTGATTAAGCCTGAAGTGACATAAACCACTAAGGGTTCTCACAGGTTACACTCTGCTGTTGGTCACATGGCTATGGTAATGAGGATGGGCACAAGGCCTATCAGAGCAGGGGGAGGGTCTAAGCAGGGTAGGAATGATCACGAGTTTAAAGTGATCAACCCCTGTCCAAGAAGCTACTGACCAGGCAAGACCTACAGTGCAGCTTCTCCTCTGAGTCAGGTTTTTCGCTGAAATTACAAACTGTCTAATCTTTTCCTCTCATCTCTTCTCTATCTATAGCTAGCGCTGCTCATATTTCTGTCCCCTCTGTCTCTGTTTTTCTACCTTTTTCTGTCCAGCATGCCCCGTCCGTCCAGAGTGTCACGACCGCCTGCACGCCTTGCAGATGCGGCGTTTGCGTGAGGGGGGCCTGTGGCCGGGGGGGGGGGGCGCGGCGGGGACCGGCGGCGTCTAGCGCACGTGGGCGCGACGATCTGGCTGGGGCGCATGGTGATGATGTGGCCGCGCGTCCGGCCGCGTCACACGCTAGGAGAAGCCGTGGCGCCGCGGCTTCTCCTGCAGCAGGGGGGTCGGGCAGGGGTAGCGCCCGTGGTGCGATTAGTCACGGGCGCGGGCTGGGCACCCGCCGCCCGCGTGGCTTACATATACAGCAGGCGGCGGACAGGTCAGGCACCCGCCCGGCGGGGCCTGATTCAGACCTTATCGCGCCTGCGCCCTATACTAGTTCCCCGCAAAGTAACAGGGGTATTCAGCGGGCGGCGACCAGGTCAGGCACCCGCCAGGCGGGGCCTGATTCAGGCCTGGTCGCACCTGTGCCCCCCGATAGTCCCCAGCTTCACTCTACAGTGGGCAGACGGTCCTTAGGGACAAGGGGCAGGGGGCGCACTTCCAGCGCTCCCAGGATGGGTAGTAGACGCGCGCAGCCCGGGGGGAGGGATAGGCAGCCCCCTATGACGAGTGCTGGCATGACCAGGGGGGGCAATATACAGGTGGTACCCCTGGCATTGGGTGCCCCCACTGCCACCCCCACTAGGCCAGGGAGAATGACGGCTTTATCATTGCGCCTTGCTAGGAGGCGTTTATTGCAGGCGGCTAGGAGGGTCCCTCAGCGGTCCACGGGGGGCGGTCTTTTAGCGGTCCCCACCAGCGGGGCCCCTTCTGTAGCCCAGGCACCCCCGGGTCCCCGAACTCCTCTGGAGGGGGAGGATGCGCGGCAGTTCCTGGCGCTACTGTCATCTTTTTTGGGGCAGGCTCCAAATGTGGCGTCTTCCTCCGTGGCACCCCCCTTCCCCCTCCATCTTGCCCAGCGTGACGGCCCAAGCAACGATGGGAGCCGGTGGTACACACGCTCCAGAAGCTTCCACATCCACGGCTGCAGCTGTCCGGCCAGCCTCCACGGATGCTCTTACCCAAGGTGGACCTTTGGAGTTGAGCCTTGTACCTCGGGACTGCACCTCAGGTGGGTCAAAAAAGAAGAGCAAGCGGCGCAGGAGTAGGGACTCCCGCACCTCCTCCTCATCCTCCGGGCGTTCGGACTCCGCTACGTCCGGGGAGGAGGGAGGACGTAAATTGCGGAGACGTCGGCGTCGCCACGGGCGACATCGCCGCCATTCCAGCTCCAGTGGTAGTTCAGGGTCCCCCCCTGTACCCTAGAGGTCAGGTGGTGCATTGCGAAAACACCGCTGTGCTTAGGGGCCTGAGGCGCAGCGTACAGGAGCGAATTAGGGACGAAAAATATGTAAATTTCTTTAAAATGACAGCACAGGATGAGAAGGATTACCGCGCAGCAACGCGGAAAGGGGGGATTGGGGAGGAGGCTTTTTGCACCTACCACCGGTGGAAAGCGGGCCTCTTCATGTTTGCGGCCTGTTACCTGGAAACTAGGCCCCAGGAACACATGAATATGGTGCGTTACATGCACATGATTCATGCTATGTTCCTTACTGATGGGGACTCGACATGGCGTTCCTATGACGAGAGTTTCAGACGGAAACAGTCGGGATTGGCAATCATGAACCTAGGTTGCAAAGATGTAGAGATTTGGATGGGCCCAAAACCTGCAGCTCCACCGGCCGTTGCCCCCACCCCTCCTCCGAAGAAGGCCACGGCGCCCTTTCGCGCAGAAGGGGGGGCCGGGGGATCCTCCGCTGGTCGATGCTACGCATACAACGGGGCGGGCTGTTCCCTGGGTGCGCGATGCAAGTACAAGCACTGCTGCGCTAAGTGTTGGGGCCCCCACACGGCTAAGGACTGCAAAAAAGGAAAGCAGGGAGGCCCTCCAGCTGCTCAAGCGGCAGGGGGACACCCTCACTAAGGCCCCTTCCCCAGTTAGACTCGATCGCATGGCCAGTTGGCTGGCGGCATACCCCCAAGAGGAGGAGGCTTCCTTCTTGCGGTCGGGATTTGACGTGGGTTTCCGCCTCCCCATTGACGGGGAGGTGTCGACCTCGTCTCCCCGAAATTTAAAATCCGCCATGCAGATGCCCGGGGTGGTCTTGGATAAGGTTGCTAAGGAGGTTTCACTGGGTAGGATGATAGGTCCTTTCCAGTTCCCCCCAGTGGCCAATTTAGTTTTATCCCCAGTGGGAGTGGTTCCCAAGAAGGCCCCGGGTAAGTATCGGCTCATTCAACACCTGTCGCATCCTGTGGCCAGTTCGGTGAATGACCCATCCCCGAAGAATTGTGCCGGGTTCGGTACCAATCTTTCGAACAGGCATTGACGATAGTCCGGGGTTTTGGCCCTGGTGCGCTGCTGGCAAAGATCGACATCGAGACGGCCTTTCGCCTCCTCCCCCTGCACCCGGAGTCGTTTCGGTTCATGGGCTTTCGCCTCCCCACAGGCTTTTATGTGGACAGGTGCTTGCCCATGGGCTGCTCGATCTCCTGCGCCTTCTTCGAACGCTTCAGTAGCTTTCTACACTGGTGCGTGGTTACGGGATCAGGGGAGTCCGGGGTGGCCCACTACCTGGATGATTTCCTCTGTGTGGGTCCCGCGGAATCATCGCGCTGCGGAGCTTTGCTCGCATACATGCAGGGCCTGTTTCAGTATCTAGGGGTACCGGTGGCAGCTGACAAGACGGAAGGGCCGGTTTCCTGCCTTTCCTTCTTGGGCATCGAGATCGACACCGTTGCCGGGTGCTGCAGGCTTCCCCTTGGAAAAACTGTCCCGTTTGCGGGCGGCGATAGCCCTCACGCTCTCCACAGGTAAGCTGCAGTTTCTACATATGCAGTCTTTGTTGGGTCTGCTACATTTTGCGTGCAGGGTTATTCCCATGGGACGGGTTTTCTGTAGAAAACTTGAGAGATCCGTCTCTGGCGTAAGACACCCCTTACACTTCATCCGGCTTTCAGCCGAACTGAAGAGGGACCTGCGCGTGTGGCTCTCCTTCTTAGAACAGTTTAATGGGGTCCTCATATGGCCTTCCCCCCTCCTGCGACAATCACCAGCTGCAATTGTTCACTGATGCCGCAGGAGAGGTGGGCTTTGGAGCCTTCCTGGACGGGTCATGGTGCGCCGCACCGTGGCCTCCGGAGTGGGTCACAGAGGGCCTCACTAAAAACTTGCTGCTCCTTGAGCTGCTCCCCATAGTGGTAGCTTTGGAGATCTGGGGCGACAGGCTGCGCAATGCTAGCATTGTTTTCTGGTGCGATAACTTGGGAGTGGTGCACGCGATCAACCGCCAGGGTTCCGCCTCCCTTCCAGTGGTTCGCCTCTTAGCGCGGCTGGTTTTAAAATGCTTGCTGCTGAATGTACACTTCGTGGCAAGACATATTCCCGGAGTGGAGAACTCCGTGGCGGACGCCTTGTCCAGGGCTGACTGGGTTAAGTTCCGGGCCCTGGCACCTCATACTTCTCCCGTTGGTGAATGTTGTCCCTCTTATGTTTGGCAGATGATCAGGCCGGAATGGAGGGGCTAGCCATGCGGGCTATTGCGCCCACGACGCTGCAATGCTATCGTGCAGGTTGGCAGGAGTGGGAGCAGTTTCGGCTGTCTGCCCCTCAGGTAAGACACCTAATGCAGGCATGGTGGCCTTCGTTTGGAGTTTATATTCTTTAGGTCGTTCTGTCGCCTCCGTGCGCAGGATACTGGCAGGGGTGTCTTTCTTTTCTGCTTTGCAGGGTAGGGCGGACCCGTCCCGGTCGTTTTTGGTGTCAAGAGCATTACGTGGCTGGCGGAGGGCCTCGCCAGCGCTCCCAGACCGGAGGCGCCCGATTGATATGGCATTGCTACCAGCTTTGCTGGACGCCCTGGGGGACATTTGTTGGCCTGCCTACGAGGTCCTTTTGTTCCGAACGGCGTTTGCAATGGCGTATCACGGGGCCTTCAGGGTTGGGGAGCTGGTGGCTCCATCGAAACGGGCTCCTTCACCTTTGTCCGTGGACGATTTAGTGGTCCAGGAGGATTCGGTGCTTTGTCACCTGCGACGATCCAAGACAGATCAGGCCGGTAGGGGGAGATGGCTGTCCCTGCTCCCATATGCGGTGGAGGGGGCATGCCCTGCGGCGCTGGCTATGGCCTTGACACAGGTGCGCCCGAATCTGCCTGGTGCGTGGTTGATGCACGAGGACGGGTCACCTCTCACCAAATACCAGTTTGGTCACGTCTTGGGACGGGCGCTGGAGGCCATAGGCCTTGATCCGAAGGAATTTGGGTCGCATTCCTTCCGGATCGGGGCTGCTACCTCGGCGGCTGCGGAGGGCCGCTCCGACGCAGAGATTCAATCTCTGGGTCGATGGCGCTCGGCAGCATTCCGTAGGTACATTCGGCCGTCTTTATCTATCACTGATCACCATGGTCGACTGGACGCATAAGCGCTCGCCAACTTCCAGTGGGGGCCTTGAGGTGTGTTTTTGCATTCGCCCGGGGGCACAATTCGGCTATAATTACAATCTGGCATGGCGTACTTGGTAGTTTACTCCGGGCGGTGTGTTTTGTGCCTCAAGAGCTGGTCGGCAACAGTTTTTCCTCCTCCCTATCTCCATAACCTGTTTAGCGTGTGAGTGCAACGATAAGTTTTCTCCGACTAACTAACCTCTTGTATGCATATTTCAGATCGACGGGACGTTAAGTCCGTGTGGATGTTGGGCCATTCGTTTGTGTACTGGGCCTCGCAGGCGGAAATCGCCTCTGACGTATGCATGTTTCCGCAAGCTGGGGAGGTTAGGTGGTTAGGAGTGAGGGGCATGAGGTGGTGTGCACTGCAGGCCCAAATGATTCGTGCCGTGAAGCAGTTTGGGGTCCCGGAGGTCATTATATTCCACTTAGGCGGGAATGACCTTGGACGGGGATCCGTCCTGGAGCTGCGCTCCATGATTGTCCGGGACCTTCACATCATTGCCCAAGTGTTGCCGTCATGTATGTTAGTGTGGTCCTTCATAATATCCAGGATAGTATGGAGGGCAGCGAGATCATGCACCAGCATCGAGCGTTCATTCAAAAAGGTGAACTCTACGGTGGCAAGATACCTGTTAGCTAACGGCGGGAGTGTCATTCGGCACGACGCCATCAGCTTCCAGCGCCCTGAGCTGTACAGGAGCGATGGCGTGCATTTGAGCCCGGAGGGTATGGCTCTGTTTTTAGGCAACATTTTTGCCTGGTTAGCGGCACGGTGCTGAGCGTTTTGATTAGTGGTGGCGGTGGCTGCTGCCTAGGTAAAGAACGGTCATTCTTTAAGAACTCTGTATGTGTGTAGGTAGTGGGGTGTACTCTCCCTCGACAACGATTGTCATGGGCCACGCTTCTGCCCGGGGGATGGCCGTCACCACCAGGCCTGGTGGCTGACCAGGGAGAGTGGTCATCCAGCGTTGTATGTATGATTTAGTGATCTTTAACCCCACCTTTCCTATAATGACCGTTCTTTGGCGCCGCCACCATTCATAGTCTTAGTTTAATTGTCAAATAAATTTGACATTCTGTTTTGAAACGCCAGCACTTTGTGTCGTGTCTTTATTTTAGGTTAAGTTTAGATTAGGTTATACTGTATATAAGTTGTATTTAAGTGTATCAACGGACAAGTGGGGCCAGGGGGATACCCGATGGTGAGTTTATATATTTCTCTATTGATATTTTGCTTATTAGGCAGATGTATCCTTTGATATTGCGGTTTGCATTCATTTATGTTATGTATTAAGATTTCATTTGTAAAATACTATTTATTTATTTATTGTGATATATTGTAAATATTGTAAAATTTGTTGCAAGTTTTAATAAATGGGAGAATTCCCTCTCAGCTCTGGGCCCCATAGCAGCTGCACCCCCTGCACCTATGGTAGTTACACCCCTGTATATAAAACATGTAACTGTGACAGGGATGTTGGCCCCTCTCAGATCTGGGCCCCATTGCTACCTTGGTGCAACCTTTTGGCCTAAAAACAACATTATGAGGTGTGAAGATAGACTGGAAATGAGTGGAAGTGAATGTTATTGAGGCTAATCATAGCATAGGGACATACTTTTTTGTGATTGTATCTGTTTTATGAAAACTGAAAGAGTGGTTTTGCCAAAACCAATCCAGATCCAAAACACACAGGAAGATCCAGAATTAAAACAAAAAACCTGAAAAGTATGTGATGCACATCTCTAATACATACAGACATACAGACATGCACACATGCACACATACATTCAGGCATACATGCAGACATACATACACACATACACACAGGCATACATACATACACACATGCACACATACATACAGGCATACATACATACACACATGCACACATACCATACCTCCCAACTTTTCATCTGAAGAAATAGGGACACTCGCGCGGCGAAGCCGCGTGAGCGTCCGAAAAGGGGGCGTGGCGTATGCAAATGAGGGTGCTGCTTATGCTAATTAGCCGCGACCTCATTTTCATACGAGAATAGACGCTGTGCGCGTGCGCACAGCGTCTATTCTACTAGATTGGGGGGTCTCCCAACTGCCACCCCCCGCAGCGGGACAATGCCTGCCGCGGGTGGGACAGCGGGACAGGACCCGAAAATCGGGACTGTCCCTCTAAAATCGTGACAGTTGGGAGGTATGCACATACATACAGGCATACATACATACATACATACAGATATACATACATACACATACAGGCATACATACATACACACATGCACACATGCATACATACACAATTTATGTACATACATACATACATACATACAAACATACATAAATACATACATGCACACATGCATGCATACATACATGTACATATACATACACACATACATACATACATACAGTCATACATACATCCTTGCACACATACATGCAGTCATACATACTATACATACATATTATTATTATTATTATTATTATTAATATTATTATTATTATAATTTTATTTATAAGGCGCCACAAGTGTTTCGCAGCGCCGTACAAAGGAACAATACAGGGAGACAAAGCTTGGCATAACATTGAATAAATAACAAAAATACAGTACAAATAAAGAGCACCACAGGACTCAATCAACATACAACTAGAGGCTTGAGGCCAATGATGGAGATGAGTATGAAGATGGTTACTGAGTGTTGGAGTAAAGGAGAGCTGTGAGTGAAATGTGAAGAGAAGAGGGCTTTGACAACAGGAGGGAAGAGGGCCCTGCTCGGAGGAGCTTACAATCTAGTAGGAGAAGAAACAGACAGATTACAAGAGGTGCAAGCGAGTGGGTGGTGGTTAGATAGCAGGATGTAAACAGGCAAGGGGTCGGAGAACCATCTGGTTTATGCAGTGGAAGGGTACGCTTTGATGAATAGGTGAGTTTTCATTGCCCTTTTGAAGCTTTGCAAGGTCGGGGAGAGTCTAATGGAGCGAGGGAGTGCGTTCCACTGAAGGGGTGCAGCACGGGCAAAGTCCTGTACTCTAGCATGGGAAGCAGTGATCAGGGTGGAGGAGAGACGACAGTCGTCAGCCGACCGTAGAGGGCGGGAGGGTGTATGAATAGAGATGAGGTTAGAGATATATGGAGCAATGGAATTAGAGATGGCCCTGTATGTGAGTGTGAGGTGTTTGAAGAGGATTCTGTAGGGGAATGGAAGCCAGTGCAGATTTGTATGTATGTACATACACACATACATACATACATACATACATACATACATACATACATACATTCATGCATACATACATACATGCATACATACATACATACATACAGTCATACAAGCACACAGTCATACATACATGCATGCATACATACATACATACATACATGTACACAATACATACATACATAGTCATACATGCACACATTCATTCCAGGCAAGTGATTAATGATAAATAATAACATTTACAAGCCCTGCTACCCGGATTTAGCAGCACGTGTATTATAATAAGATGTGTGTGGGGGGCTGCAGACCACCCTGACTGAGGTAACAGACACGGGGAGATAATTACAGCATTCAGGGTTTGGGGTCGGTGAGAGTGAGCGGTATATAGCTGCATACAGCTGTATATAGCAGCATCTGCACTCATTGTACCCAGTGCTTGTGGTCCCTGAGCAGCTCATAGCTATATACTGGAAGCAGTTACTGATTGGTCTGACAGATGAATGTGCTGCACCTGTAGGGGGTATTTACTAAAGCGTGGATTTGTAGAGGTTGTCACATTCCGGCTATCATCAGTTATCTTCCTGTTGATCTGATGTATATCAGCAAATAGTGAGCATTTCATACCTTCCAATATATTGTATTAGGCCCTCGAGACTCCTGCGTGTGCTGAAAGGGGGCGTAGCTTCATAGGAATGCCGCAATAGCAAGCCACGCCTCACGTTTTCATGCCCCAGCACCTTGTCCTATGCTGCAAGGCCCCCCACATGCTGCCAAGGACAGTGGTAGTATAACAAATCCTTGTAAAACTACAACTTAAGCTGAATCAGGCCCTATGGCCCTCACTGACCATGGAATGCAGATCTGCAAAATTGTGGCAAAAACGATCGCAGTCCACAGAGTGATGGTCCATTGCGGGGGCGGCAACAGACAGGGCATGGTCAGGACAATGCAGGCGTGTCTGGACAGTTCAGCAGGGGTAGCCGCAGCGGCTGCGTGACGTCACACGCAGCTGCCGAGACCCAAATAATGGCGGTCCTCCACCTGGCTCCGCAGCAGTCGGTAATGTGCGAGCACTTCGCTGTATAGACGGTGCATGGGGTGGCCTTGGCCTGTGTTCGACACTTCCCCGGAGCCTACCGCCGGGAGTAAACATTTTACAAAAAATCCCTAATTTACAACTCCACCTGGATTTGGTGAATTGCTCCATATATCTGTTACTTCTAACAAGGAAGAAATGAGGGACAGGAAGACTCGGAACAGAAGGGAACAGTTGGGGGTCATGAGTGTGTATAGCCTCAGACAGATTATCTATATGACCATATATTACATTACACTCCCGCCCGATCACTCTGACAAGAATGCAGATTACTGGAGATTTCTGTTATATTTTTCTTAAACCACGTTTGTTTTGCAGGACATAGCAGCGCACCCACACACTTACCAGCAAGCCACACATGGAAAACCTGGCATGTCTAATCCAGTATAAGCACTACATGAGAACAATCACCCTTTATACATTCACCAAGCAGAACCAAATTGTGTCTGCCCTGACATTTCCAGTGATTCTAAGTGATGCTCGTCCCTTTAGTCATAAACAGTCATTTCCCCAGTCAGCCCACCATCCCGGAATGGCCGTGAGGTGCTGATTCTCACACTGCGCTCCTGAGCCGCCTGTTGGCGCGATGACTTGTGCTGATATCATAGCACCCCCTCCAGGAAGGGGAAATGGGAAGTCCTCAAATATCATTTTAAAATTTTGGGATATAAACTTAGTGTCTTCATTTACACAACATCCCTGATATACTCTGTGCTGCTAGGGCCCTGCTTATTTCACTATATAACTCTGAGTATGTGACACTTCCCAGCCTCCATCCCCCTCCTTACATCATATCACTGCCCCTGTCACATGCAGCCCTGTCCTCACTGATACATCACTCATCTCCTGATATACTCTGTGCTGCTGGGGACCCTGCTCCTCCCACTATATAACGCTCAGTCTGTGGCTTCCTGCTGCCTCCATTCCCCTCCTCACATCATGTCACTGCCCCTGTCACATGCAGCCCTGTCCTCACTGATACATCACTCATCTCCTGATATACTCTGTGCTACTGGGGACCCTGCTCCTCCCACTATATAACTATCAGTCTGTGGCTTCCTGCTGCCCCCATTCCCCTCCTCACATCATATCACTGCCCCTGTCACATGCAGCCCTGTCCTCACTGATACATCACTCATCTCCTGATATACTCTGTGCTACTGGGGACCCTGCTCCTCCCACTATATAACTCTCAGTCTGTGGCTTCCTGCTGCCTCCATTCCCCTCCTCACATCATGTCACTGCCCCTGTCACATGCAGCCCTGTCCTCACTGACAAATCCCTCATCTCCTGATATACTCTGTGCTGCTGGGGACCCTGCTCCTCCCACTATATAACTCTCAGTCTGTGGCTTCCTGCAGCCTCCATTCCCCTCCTCACATCATATCACTGCCCCTGTCACATGCAGCCCTGTCCTCACTGATACATCACTCATCTCCTGATATACTCTGTGCTACTGGGGACCCTGCTCCTCCCACTATATAACTATCAGTCTGTGGCTTCCTGCTGCCTCCATTCCCCTCCTCACATCATGTCACTGCCCCTGTCACATGCAGCCCTGTCCTCACTGACAAATCCCTCATCTCCTGATATACTCTGTGCTGCTGGGGACCCTGCTCCTCCCACTATATAACTCTCAGTCTGTGGCTTCCTGCTGCCCCCATTCCCCTCCTCACATCATGTCACTATCCCTGTCACATGCAGGCCTGTCCTCACTGACACATCACTCATCTCCTGATATACTCTGTTCTGCTGGGGACCCTGCTCCTCCCACTATATAACTCTCAGTCTGTGGCTTCCTGCTGCCTCCATTACCCTCCTCACATCATGTCACTGCCCCTGTCACATGCAGCCCTGTCCTCACTGACACATCACTCATCTCCTGGTATACTCTGTGCTGCTGGGGACCCTGCTCCTCCCACTATATAACTCTCAGTCTGTGGCTTCCTGCTGCCTCCATTCCCCTCCTTACATCATGTCACTGCCCCTGTCACATGCAGCCCTGTCCTCACTGACACATCCCTCATCTCCTGATATACTCTGTGCTGCTGGGGACCCTGCTCCTCCCACTATATAACTCTCAGTCTGTGGCTTCCTGCTGCCTCCATTCCCCTCCTTACATCATGTCACTGCCCCTGTCACGTGCAGCCCTGTCCTCACTGACACATCACTCATCTCCTGATACACACTGTGCTGCTGGATATCCTGCTCCTCCCACTATATAACTCTCAGTCTGTGGCTTCCTGCTGCCTCCATTCCCCTCCTCACATCATGTCACTGCCCCTGTCACATGCAGCCCTGTCCTCACTGATACATCACTCATCTCCTGATATACTCTGTGCTACTGGGGACCCTGCTCCTCCCACTATATAACTCTCAGTCTGTGGCTTCCTGCTGCCTCCATTCCCCTCCTCACATCATGTCACTACCCCTGTCACATGCAGCCCTGTCCTCACTGACAAATCCCTCATCTCCTGATATACTCTGTGCTGCTGGGGACCCTGCTTCTCCCACTATATAACTCTCAGTCTGTGGCTTCCTGCTGCCCCCATTCCCCTTCTCACATCATGTCACTGCCCCTGTCACATGCAGCCCTGTCCTCACTGACACATCACTCATCTCCTGATATACTCTGTGCTGCTGGGCACCCTGCTCCTCCCACTATATAACTCTCAGTCTGTGGCTTCCTGCTGCCCCCATTCCCCTCCTCACATCATGTCACTGCCCCTGTCACATGCAGCCCTGTCCTCACTGACACATCACTCATCTCCTGATATACTCTGTGCTGCTGGGCACCCTGCTCCTCCCACTATATGACTCTCAGTCTGTGGCTTCCTGCTGCCTCCATTCCCCTCCTCACATCATGTCACTGACCCTGTCACATGCAGCCGTGTCCTCACTGACACATCACTCATCTCCTGATACACACTGTGCTGCTGGATATCCTGCTCCTCCCACTATATAACTCTCAGTCTGTGGCTTCCTGCTGCCTCCATTCCCCTCCTCACATCATGTCACTGCCCCTGTCACATGCAGCCCTGTCCTCACTGACACATCACTCATCTCCTGATATACTCTGTGCTGCTGGGGACCCTGCTCCTCCCACTATATAACTCTCAGTCTGTGGCTTCCTGCTGCCTCCATTCCCCTCCTCACATCATGTCACTGCCCCTGTCACATGCAGCCCTGTCCTCACTGACATATCACTCATCTCCTGATATACTCTGTGCTCCTGAGGACCCTGCTCCTCCCACTATATAACTCTCAGTCTGTGGCTTCCTGCTGCCCCCATTCCCCTCCTCACATCATGTCACTGCCCTTGTCACATGCAGCCCTGTCCTCACGGACACATCACTCATCTCCTGATATACTCTGTGCTGCTGGGGACCTGCTCCTCCCACTATATAACTCTCTGTCTGTGGCTTCCTGCTGCCCCCATTCACCTAATCACATCATGTCACTGCTCCTGTCATATGCAGCCCTGTCCTCACTGATACCTGTACATCACTCATCTCCTGATATACTCTGTGCTGCTAGGGACCCTGCTCCTCCCACTATATAACTCTCAGTCTGTGGCTTCCTGCTGCCTCCATTCCCCTCCCCACATCATGTCACTGCCCCTGTCACATGCAGCCCTGTCCTCACTGACACATCACTCATCTCCTGATATACTCTGTGCTGCTGGGGACCCTGCTCCTCCCACTATATAACTCTCAGTCTGTGGCTCCCTGCTGCCTCGATTCCCCTCCTAACATCATGTCAATGCCCCTGTCACATGCAGCCCTGTCCTCACTGACACATCACTCATCTCCTGATATACTCTGTGCTGCTGGGGATCCTGCTCCTCCCACTATATAACTATTAGTCTGTGGCTTCCTGCTGCCCCCATTCCCCTCCTCACATTATGTCACTGCCTCTGTCACATGCAGCTCTGTCCTCACTGACACATCACTCATCTCCTGATATACTCTGTGCTGCTGGGGAGCCTGCTCCTCCCACTATATAACTCTCAGTCTGTGGCTTCCTGCTGCCTCCATTCCCCACCGCACATCATGTCACTGCCCCTGTCACATGCAGCCCTGTCCTCACTGACACATCACTCATCTCCTGACATACTCTGTGCTGCTGGGGATCCTGCTCCTCCCACTATATAACTCTCAGTCTGTGGCTTCCTGCTGCCTCCATTCCCCTCCTCACATCATATCACTGCTCCTGTCACATGCAGCCCTGTCCTCACTGATACATCACTGATCTCCTGATATACTCTGTGCTGCTGGGACCCTGCTCCTCCCACTATATAACTCTCAGTCTGTGGCTTCCTGCTGCCCCAATTCCCCTCCTCACATTATGTCACTGCCTCTGTCACATGCAGCCCTGTCCTCACTGACACATCACTCATCTCCTGATATACTCTGTTCTGCTGGGGATCCTGTTCCTCCCATTATATAACTCTGTGGCTTCCTGCTGCCTCCATTCCCCACCGCACATCATGTCACTGCCCCTGTCACATGCAGCCCTATCCTCAATGATACATCACTCATCTCCTGATATACTCTGTGCTGCTGGGGAGCCTGCTCCTCCCACTATATAACTCTCAGTCTGTGGCTTCCTGCTGCCTCCATTCCCCACCGCACATCATGTCACTGCCCCTGTCACATGCAGCCCTGTCCTCACTGACACATCACTCATCTCCTGATATACTCTGTGCTGCTGGGGATCCTGCTCCTCCCACTATATAACTCTCAGTCTGTGGCTTCCTGCTGCCTCCATTCCCCTCCTCACATCATATCACTGCTCCTGTCACATGCAGCCCTGTCCTCACTGATACATCACTGATCTCCTGATATACTCTGTGCTGCTGGGACCCTGCTCCTCCCACTATATAACTCTCAGTCTGTGGCTTCCTGCTGCCTCCATTCCCCTCCTCACATCATGTCACTATCCCTGTCACATGCAGGCCTGTCCTCACTGACACATCACTCATCTCCTGATATACTCTGTTCTGCTGGGGACCCTGCTCCTCCCACTATATAACTCTCAGTCTGTGGCTTCCTGCTGCCTCCTTTACCCTCCTCACATCATGTCACTGCCCCTGTCACATGCAGCCCTGTCCTCACTGACAAATCCCTCATCTCCTGATATACTCTGTTCTGCTGGGGACCCTGCTCCTCCCACTATATAACTCTCAGTCTGTGGCTTCCTGCTGCCTCCATTACCCTCCTCACATCATGTCACTGCCCCTGTCACATGCAGCCCTGTCCTCACTGACACATCACTCATCTCCTGGTATACTCTGTGCTGCTGGGGACCCTGCTCCTCCCACTATATAACTCTCAGTCTGTGGCTTCCTGCTGCCTCCATTCCCCTCCTTACATCATGTCACTGCCCCTGTCACATGCAGCCCTGTCCTCACTGACACATCCCTCATCTCCTGATATACTCTGTGCTGCTGGGGACCCTGCTCCTCCCACTATATAACTCTCAGTCTGTGGCTTCCTGCTGCCTCCATTCCCCTCCTTACATCATGTCACTGCCCCTGTCACGTGCAGCCCTGTCCTCACTGACACATCACTCATCTCCTGATACACACTGTGCTGCTGGATATCCTGCTCCTCCCACTATATAACTCTCAGTCTGTGGCTTCCTGCTGCCTCCATTCCCCTCCTCACATCATGTCACTGCCCCTGTCACATGCAGCCCTGTCCTCACTGATACATCACTCATCTCCTGATATACTCTGTGCTACTGGGGACCCTGCTCCTCCCACTATATAACTCTCAGTCTGTGGCTTCCTGCTGCCTCCATTCCCCTCCTCACATCATGTCACTACCCCTGTCACATGCAGCCCTGTCCTCACTGACAAATCCCTCATCTCCTGATATACTCTGTGCTGCTGGGGACCCTGCTTCTCCCACTATATAACTCTCAGTCTGTGGCTTCCTGCTGCCCCCATTCCCCTTCTCACATCATGTCACTGCCCCTGTCACATGCAGCCCTGTCCTCACTGACACATCACTCATCTCCTGATATACTCTGTGCTGCTGGGCACCCTGCTCCTCCCACTATATAACTCTCAGTCTGTGGCTTCCTGCTGCCCCCATTCCCCTCCTCACATCATGTCACTGCCCCTGTCACATGCAGCCCTGTCCTCACTGACACATCACTCATCTCCTGATATACTCTGTGCTGCTGGGCACCCTGCTCCTCCCACTATATGACTCTCAGTCTGTGGCTTCCTGCTGCCTCCATTCCCCTCCTCACATCATGTCACTGACCCTGTCACATGCAGCCGTGTCCTCACTGACACATCACTCATCTCCTGATACACACTGTGCTGCTGGATATCCTGCTCCTCCCACTATATAACTCTCAGTCTGTGGCTTCCTGCTGCCTCCATTCCCCTCCTCACATCATGTCACTGCCCCTGTCACATGCAGCCCTGTCCTCACTGACACATCACTCATCTCCTGATATACTCTGTGCTGCTGGGGACCCTGCTCCTCCCACTATATAACTCTCAGTCTGTGGCTTCCTGCTGCCTCCATTCCCCTCCTCACATCATGTCACTGCCCCTGTCACATGCAGCCCTGTCCTCACTGACATATCACTCATCTCCTGATATACTCTGTGCTCCTGAGGACCCTGCTCCTCCCACTATATAACTCTCAGTCTGTGGCTTCCTGCTGCCCCCATTCCCCTCCTCACATCATGTCACTGCCCTTGTCACATGCAGCCCTGTCCTCACGGACACATCACTCATCTCCTGATATACTCTGTGCTGCTGGGGACCTGCTCCTCCCACTATATAACTCTCGTCTGTGGCTTCCTGCTGCCCCCATTCACCTAATCACATCATGTCACTGCTCCTGTCATATGCAGCCCTGTCCTCACTGATACCTGTACATCACTCATCTCCTGATATACTCTGTGCTGCTAGGGACCCTGCTCCTCCCACTATATAACTCTCAGTCTGTGGCTTCCTGCTGCCTCCATTCCCCTCCCCACATCATGTCACTGCCCCTGTCACATGCAGCCCTGTCCTCACTGACACATCACTCATCTCCTGATATACTCTGTGCTGCTGGGGACCCTGCTCCTCCCACTATATAACTCTCAGTCTGTGGCTCCCTGCTGCCTCGATTCCCCTCCTAACATCATGTCAATGCCCCTGTCACATGCAGCCCTGTCCTCACTGACACATCACTCATCTCCTGATATACTCTGTGCTGCTGGGGATCCTGCTCCTCCCACTATATAACTATTAGTCTGTGGCTTCCTGCTGCCCCCATTCCCCTCCTCACATTATGTCACTGCCTCTGTCACATGCAGCTCTGTCCTCACTGACACATCACTCATCTCCTGATATACTCTGTGCTGCTGGGGAGCCTGCTCCTCCCACTATATAACTCTCAGTCTGTGGCTTCCTGCTGCCTCCATTCCCCACCGCACATCATGTCACTGCCCCTGTCACATGCAGCCCTGTCCTCACTGACACATCACTCATCTCCTGACATACTCTGTGCTGCTGGGGATCCTGCTCCTCCCACTATATAACTCTCAGTCTGTGGCTTCCTGCTGCCTCCATTCCCCTCCTCACATCATATCACTGCTCCTGTCACATGCAGCCCTGTCCTCACTGATACATCACTGATCTCCTGATATACTCTGTGCTGCTGGGACCCTGCTCCTCCCACTATATAACTCTCAGTCTGTGGCTTCCTGCTGCCCCAATTCCCCTCCTCACATTATGTCACTGCCTCTGTCACATGCAGCCCTGTCCTCACTGACACATCACTCATCTCCTGATATACTCTGTTCTGCTGGGGATCCTGTTCCTCCCATTATATAACTCTGTGGCTTCCTGCTGCCTCCATTCCCCACCGCACATCATGTCACTGCCCCTGTCACATGCAGCCCTATCCTCAATGATACATCACTCATCTCCTGATATACTCTGTGCTGCTGGGGAGCCTGCTCCTCCCACTATATAACTCTCAGTCTGTGGCTTCCTGCTGCCTCCATTCCCCACCGCACATCATGTCACTGCCCCTGTCACATGCAGCCCTGTCCTCACTGACACATCACTCATCTCCTGATATACTCTGTGCTGCTGGGGATCCTGCTCCTCCCACTATATAACTCTCAGTCTGTGGCTTCCTGCTGCCTCCATTCCCCTCCTCACATCATATCACTGCTCCTGTCACATGCAGCCCTGTCCTCACTGATACATCACTGATCTCCTGATATACTCTGTGCTGCTGGGACCCTGCTCCTCCCACTATATAACTCTCAGTCTGTGGCTTCCTGCTGCCCCAATTCCCCTCCTCACATTATGTCACTGCCTCTGTCACATGCAGCCCTGTCCTCACTGACACATCACTCATCTCCTGATATACTCTGTCCTGCTGGGGATCCTGTTCCTCCCATTATATAACTCTGTGGCTTCCTGCTGCCTCCATTCCCCACCGCACATCATGTCACTGCCCCTGTCACATGCAGCCCTATCCTCAATGATACATCACTCATCTCCTTATATACTCTGTGCTGCTGGGGACCCTGCTCCTCCTACTATATAACTCTCAGTCTGTAGCTTCCTGCTGCCCCCATTCCCCTCCTCACATCATGTCACTGCCCCTGTCACATGCAGCCCTGTCCTCACTGACACATCACCCATCTCCTGATATACTCTGTGCTGCTGGGGAACCTGCTCCTCCCACTATATAACTCTCAGTCTGTGGCTTCCTGCTGCCTCCATTCCCCTCCTCACATCATGTCACTGCCCCTGTCACATGCAGCCCTGTCCTCACTGACACATCACTCATCTCCTGATATACTCTGTGCTGCTGTGGACCCTGCTCCTCCCACTATATAACTCTCAGTCTGTGGCTTCCTGCTGCCTCCATTCCCCTCCTCACATCATGTCACTGTCCCTGTCACATACAGCCCTGTCCTCACTGACACATCCCTCATCTCCTGATATACTCTGTGCTGCTGTGGACCCTGCTCCTCCCACTATATAACTCTCAGTCTGTGGCTTCCTGCTGCCTCCATTCCCCTCCTCACATCATGTCACTGCCCCTGTCACATGCAGCCCTGTCCTCACTGACACATCACTCATCTCCTGATATACTCTGTGCTGCTGAGGACCCTGCTCCTCCCACTATATAACTCTCAGTCTGTGGCTTCCTGCTGCCTCCATTCCTCTACTCACATCATGTCACTACCCCTGTCACATGCAGCTCTGTCCAAACTGACACATCACTCATCTCCTGATATACTCTGTGCTGCTGTGGACCCTGCTCCTCCCACTATATAACTTTCAGTCTGTGGCTTCCTGCTGCCCCCATTCCCCTCCTCACATCATGTCACTGCCCCTGTCACATGCAGCCCTGTCCTCACTGACACATCGCTCATCTCCTGATATACTTTGTGCTGCTGGGGAATCTGCTCCGACACTGTATAACTCTCAGTCTGTGGCTTCCTGCTGCCTCCATTCCCCTCCTCACATCATGTCACTGCCCGTCACATGCAGCCCTGTTCTCACTGACACATCACTCATCTCCTGATATACTCTGTGCTGCTGGGGACCCTGCTCCTCCCACTATATAACTCTCAGTCTGTGGCTTCCTGCTGCCTCCATTCCCCTCCTCACATCATGTCACTGCCCCGTCACATGCAGCCCTGTCCTCACTGACACATCCCTCATCTCCTGATATACTCTGTGCTGCTGAGGACCCTGCTCCTTCCACTATATAACTCTCAGTCTGTGGCTTCCTGCTGCCTCCATTCCCCTCCTCACATCATGTCACTGCCCCGTCACATGCAGCCCTGTCCTCACTGACACATCCCTTATCTCCTGATATACTCTGTGCTGCTGAGGACCCTGCTCCTTCCACTATATAACTCTCAGTCTGTGGCTTCCTGCTTATTGCTCAAGTTGAAGACCCGACAGTCCCAACAATTATCATTGGTATGAATATTTTAGATCATTGTCCTGAAATTTTAATTGGAGTCTTAAAATCTAAAGTAACATAGATGTTAAAAGAACACTACACAAGGTAATACGGGATGCGGTCATCTATTAGAATGAACTTAGGTCTACAGTCATTAGGTCGACCCCACTAGGTCGACTGGCAGGAAGGTCGACCTGACTTAAGGTCGACATGGGCCAAGGTCAACATGACTTAAGGTCGAATTTGCATAAAGGTCGACATGAGGAAGGTCGACTGGTCATAAGGTCGACATGGGTTTTTCACTGTTTTTTTAGCCGACATGTGCCGACAGGTGGTATTTCATGCCCTACCATCCACTAGGGCGTGGTGGGAGAATAAAATAGTGTGCCGAGCGCAGAGGCGTAGCGAGGGCGGAGCCGATGGAGCACTTGCTCCAGGCGCCGGTAGATAGCATGGCGCCGGAGCTGTGCTGGCACCGGCACCGCCAGCTCGTTCGCCCTCTCCCCCGCTCCCCCATTCCCCCGCTCCCGTTCCCGCTGTGTCCGGGAGAGACTAGAGACGCGCTGCTATGTAAATTTCACGTCTTATGCTGGACCGCTATCCAATGGGCGCTTGCGGTCCAGCAGCCAATCAACTGGTGGCTGCTGGACCGCGAGCGCCTATTAGCTAGTGGTCCAGCCAGCGGGAGATGTGAATTTTACAAAGCAGCCAGCACGGCTCTTACCCGGACACAGCGGGGGGATGGGTGCACAGGACAGGACGGATGGTCTTTTTTGTGCACCTAAGCGCGCTGCCTCCCTGTCAATCACTGTGCGCCTCCCCGCCGCGTCATTTTCATATTGCAGGTCAATGGTCATCACGCCGCAGCAGCGGCCGCTCCTGACCCCACAGCCCTCAGCCCTGGCCGCCCGACCATCACTGTGTGTTCCACATTCATGAATGAAAATCTATGGTTATAAACAGACTGTCGCAGAGTGTGAGCAGCCGTTATCGCTGACAGCGGATCCTGCAGCAGTCTGTTTATAACCATAGCCGCCTATTTTCATTTATGAATGCGAACTTCATATAAGTTATATGCTGCTCACCCCCCACCAATGCGAATACTTTGTATGTGGAGGGCAGCAGCGCATCCATGTGGGATTAGTGACTGTATGAAGCCCCTTGGCATTGAGCATGAAGCCCCTTGGCATTGAGCATGAAGACCCTCTGCATTGAGCATGAAGCCCCTTGGCATTGAGCATGAAGCCCCTTGGCATTGAGCATGAAGCCCCTGGCATTGAGCATGTAGGTAAGTGGCACTTTTGTGTCAAATGTGTAATGGGCATTGCGGAGTGTTATATAGTATGTAATGGGCATTACAGTGTTATATAGTATGACATGGGCATTGCAGAGTGATATAGTATGTCATGGGCATTGCGGAGTATTATATATAATGTCATGGGCATTGCGGAGTGTTATATAGTATGTCATGGGCATTGCAGAGTATTATATAGTATGTAATGGGCATTACGGTGTTATATAGTATGTAATGGGCATTACAGTGTTATATAGTATGTCATGGGCATTGCGGAATGTTATATAGTATGTAATGGGCATTGCGGAGTGTTATATAGTATGTAATGGGCATTGCGGAGTATTATATATAATGTCATGGGCATTGCGGAGTGTTATATAGTATGTAATGGGCATTGCGGTGTGTTATATAGTATGTCATGGGCATTGCAGAGTATTATATAGTATGTAATGGGCATTACGGTGTTATATAGTATGTAATGGGCATTACAGTGTTATATAGTATGTCATGGGCATTGCGGAATGTTATATAGTATGTAATGGGCATTGCGGAGTGTTATATAGTATGTCATGGGCATTGCGGTGTGTTATATAGTATGTAATGGGCATTGCGGAGTGTTATATAGTATGTCATGGGCATTGCGGTGTGTTATATAGTATGTCATGGGCATTGCGGAGTGTTATATAGTATGTCATGGGCATTGCAGAGTGTTATATAGTATGCCATGGGCATTGCTGTGTGTTATATAGTATGTGATGGGCATTGCGGAGTGTTATATAGTATGTAATGGGCATTACGGTGTGTTATATAGTATGTGATGGGCATTGCGGAGTGTTATATAGTATGTAATGGGCATTACGGTGTGTTATATAGTATGTCATGGGCATTGCAGAGTGTTATATAGTATGTCATGGGCATTGCAGAGTGTTATATAGTATGTCATGGCCATTGCGGAGTGTTATATAGTATGTAATGGGCATCACGGTGTGTTATATAGTATGTTATGGGCATTGCGGAGTGTTATATAGTATGTTATGGGCATTGCGGAGTGTTATATAGTATGTTATGGGCATTGCAGAGTGTTATATAGTATGTCATGGGCATTGCAGAGTGTTATATAGTATGTCATGGCCATTGCGGAGTGTTATATAGTATGTAATGGGCATTGCGGAGTGTTATATAGTATGTTATGGGCATTGCGGAGTGTTATATAGTATGTCATGGGCATTGCGGAGTGTTATATAGTATGTCATGGGCATTGCGGAGTGTTATATAGTATGTCATGAGCATTATGGTGTGTTATATAGTATGTCATGGGCATTGCGGAGTGTTATCTAGTATGTCATGGGCATTGCAGAGTGTTATATAGTATGTCATGGGCATTACGGTTTGTTATATAGTATGTAATGGGCATTACGGTGTTTTATATAGTATGTAATGGGCATTCCGGTGTGTTATATAGTATGTAATGGGCATTACGGTGTGTTATATAGTATGTAATGGGCATTACGGTGTGTTATATAGTATGTATTGGGCATTACGGTGTGTTATATAGTATGTAATGGGCATTACGGTGTGTTATATAGTATGTAATGGGCATTACGGTGTGTTATATAGTATGTTATGGGCATTACGGTGTGTTATATAGTATGTTATGGGGATTACGGTGTGTTATATAGTATGTAATGGGCATTACGGTGTGTTATATAGTATGTTATGGGGATTACGGTGTGTTATATAGTATGTAATGGGCATTGCGGTGTGTTATATAGTATGTTATGGGCATTGCGGAGTGTTATATAGTATGTTATGGGCATTGCAGAGTGTTATATAGTATGCCATGGGCATTGCTGTGTGTTATATAGTATGTGATGGGCATTGCGGAGTGTTATATAGTATGTAATGGGCATTACGGTGTGTTATATAGTATGTGATGGGCATTGCGGAGTGTTATATAGTATGTAATGGGCATTACGGTGTGTTATATAGTATGTAATGGGCATTACGGTGTGTTATATAGTATGTAATGGGCGTTACGGTGTGTTATATAGTATGTCATGGGCATTGCAGAGTGTTATATAGTATGTCATGGGCATTGCAGAGTGTTATATAGTATGTCATGGGCATTATGGTGTGTTATATACTGTAGTATGTAATGGGCATTATGGTGTGTTATATAGTATGTAATGGGCATTACGGTGTGTTATATAGTATGTAATGGGCATTACGGTGTGTTATATAGTATGTGATGGGCATTGCGGAGTGTTATATAGTATGTAATGGGCATCACGGTGTGTTATATAGTATGTAATGGGCATTACGGTGTTATATAGTATGTAATGGGCATTACGGTGTGTTATATAGTATGTAATGGGCATTACGGTGTGTTATATAGTATGTAATGGGCATTACGGTGTGTTATATAGTATGTAATGGGCATTACGGTGTGTTATATAGTATGTAATGGGCATTGCGGAGTGTTATATAGTATGTTATGGGCATTGCGGAGTGTTATATAGTATGTTATGGGCATTGCGGAGTGTTATATAGTATGTTATGGGCATTGCAGAGTGTTATATAGTATGTCATGGGCATTGCAGAGTGTTATATAGTATGCCATGGGCATTGCTGTGTGTTATATAGTATGTGATGGGCATTGCGGAGTGTTATATAGTATGTAATGGGCATTACGGTGTGTTATATAGTATGTCATGGGCATTGCGGTGTGTTATATAGTATGTAATGGGCATTACGGTGTGTTATATAGTATGTAATGGGCATTACGGTGTGTTATATAGTATGTAATGGGCGTTACGGTGTGTTATATAGTATGTCATGGGCATTGCAGAGTGTTATATAGTATGTCATGGGCATTGCAGAGTGTTATATAGTATGTCATGGCCATTGCGGAGTGTTATATAGTATGTAATGGGCATTGCGGAGTGTTATATAGTATGTTATGGGCATTGCGGAGTGTTATATAGTAAGTCATGGGCATTGTGGTGTGTTATATAGTATGTCATGGGAATTGTGGTGTGTTATATAGTATATCATGGGCATTGCGGAGTGTTATATAGTATGTAATGGGCATTGCGGAGTGTTATATAGTATGTTATGGGCATTGCGGAGTGTTATATAGTATGTCATGGGCATTGTGGTGTGTTATATAGTATGTCATGGGAATTGTGGTGTGTTATATAGTATATCATGGGCATTGCGGAGTGTTATATAGTATGTAATGGGCATTACGGTGTGTTATATAGTATGTCATGGGCATTGCAGAGTGTTATATAGTATGTCATGGGCATTGCAGAGTGTTATATAGTATGTCATGGCCATTGCGGAGTGTTATATAGTATGTAATGGGCATTGCGGAGTGTTATATAGTATGTTATGGGCATTGCGGAGTGTTATATAGTATGTTATGGGCATTGCGGAGTGTTATATAGTATGTCATGGGCATCATGTGTGGGCTTATGTGTAATTGGAATTACAAAGTTCACTAAAATGTGCAATGGGCATTACGGTGTGTGGTATAACGTTGGTCCGTGCCCACTTTTCACTGAGCAGGAGCCTCACCTACTACATATTGGGGGGGGCGCGAAACATGCCCTTGCTCCGGGCGCCGTGGCACCTAGCTACACCACTGGCCGAGCGCAGCGAGGCACCGTGCCCGAAGCATCGCGAGCGATGCGAGGGTCCGATTCTCATTGCCAACTGTGTCCATGTCGACTGTGTCGACATTCGGATCAAAAAACAGTGAAAAACCCATGTCGACCTTATGACCAGTCGACCTTCCTCATGTCGACCTTTATGCAAATGCGACCTTAAGTCATGTCGACCTTGGCCCATGTCGACCTTAAGTCAGGTCGACCTTCCTGCCAGTCGACCTAGCGGGGTCGACCTAATGACTGTAGACCTAAGTTCATTCTGACAGATGTCCCGATTCCTCCCAGATATGGAAGGGACAGTATTGGGATCCCAGCGCTTGGGATGCAGGCGATCAGAAGATCAGCAGCAGAATCCTAATGGTCAGGATCCCAACACCTTTAGGTGTATATCCTAACCCCCCCCCCCCCCCCCCCCCCAACCTGCAGCCGAACCATAACCCTCTCCTTTAGTGTTGTAACTCAACCCCTCCCTCGCAGCATAACCCAACCCCTCCCCAACATACTTTCTTTGGGGATGACAACAGTTGAAGTTCTGATGCCAGCCCGACATTGTTAAGCGATGCAGGATCCGGGAGTCGGCCTTCTGACCAGTGTCGGCATCCATGCATCTGCATTTTGACTGCCAGCATCCCAACCACAGGTGGGTGCCGGACGGGGTCCCGACAGGCATTCACCCGACGTCGGGATCCCGACTGTCAAAACACCGACAGCCGGGATCCCGACGGCCACCTGCTATTTTCCCTCGTGGGGGTCCAAGACCCCCATAGAGGGAGAATAGAATAGGTGCCCGCAGCGTGGCGAGCGCAGCAAGCTCGCAAGGGGCTTATTTGCACTCACCATGCTGTCTGGGTCCGGCCAGTCGGGATCCCGACATCGGGATAATGACTGCCGGGATCCCGACTGTCGGACCCCTATACCACACCCCCACAGGTATTCTATGCAGATCCCCCAGATGCTGTGCCCTTAGTAAGCGATGTATTTACAGTATTCTGAAAGAGTGCCGCACTAAGGGGGTTATTCTAGTCCATTCTTTCTGACAAAATCCTTCTTAGATGGACAAAACCATGTGCACTGCGGGTGGGGCAGATGTAACTTGTGCAGAGAGAATTAGATTTGGGTGGGGTTTTTCTTCAAAGTGAGATCTATATTGAAGTGTAAAATCATGCAGTCAGTATTTTCCCTGCACAGAAACAAAATAACTCACCCAAATCTAATTCTCTCTGCACATGTTACATCTGCCCCCCTGCAGTGCACATGGTTTTGTCCATCTAAGAAGGATTTTGTCAGAAAGAATGAACTAGAATAAACCCCTAAGTATACTCCAGTCTTCTTTTTCTCTAGGGATGCTTCATACCCTTTCCCAAGATGGCCGCTGAGATCTGTACTGAGCATGCGCAGGGGCCATGTTTACTGTGTTAGAACATCACTTTCCATTTAGCCCTAGAGAGGCCTGCGATTTTCCCCAATCCACAACGATTCCAGTGTTCCTGGACCCTGTTCATCCTTCATTTTAAGCGTGCATGTAACAGTGAGTACAGCTGTATCTATCAATGAATCTGTCTGCCGGACACAGGAACTAGAAGACGTGGCCACGTCTTTTATTCTTTTCTTTCATTCGGACCCTATAACAATCTCTCGCTCTAAGCCAGCAGTCATATGACGATGACACGGAGAAGGGAAAACATTTCCATGCCTATTTTTACAGCATTACATGTAATCCTCCCAGGTGCGGCACAAACAGCGCATAAAGGCTCAGGGCAGGCCACCGTCTCCCCCCGCGCCGTGGCACTCGGCCTTCACAAATAAACATCTACCTAAACCCTGTTTCTTTTCATTGGAAGAGCAGGCCAAGGAGCTCTCGCTGAACACCATCAGAGCAGCCGCTGTTTGGCTTGGCCGGGGACGCCAGCAGCTCCATGCAGGGAACGGTGAAGCGATGCAGGGCGTGTTGTTAGCTTTGAGGTGGCCACGGAGGGCGCTGCCAGCAGACACCATGTGCTCACTCATGCACATCGACTGCTATAGGAAAATACACCTTCCGAGCAGCATCTGATCTGTGTACATGCTACACAAGGGGCTTTGTCTGCCGCCCTCAGACCTCTCCAAGTCACAGGATCAGATGGAAAATAACAGTCTGCAAACCAGCGGCCAAAACAGCTCTCGCCCTGAACTCTGGGAAACGTTAGCAGGTGCGCTGCGGAACAACAATGCCGCTCCGCCAGTGCCGCAGTCACCTGACACATAAAGTGTGGCGAGCGCAGCGAGCCTCCGAGCCCGAAGCATGGCGAGCGCAGCGAGCCCTGTGAGGGGACGCGGATACCTGTGAAGCCCGCAAGGGGACGCGGATACCTGTGAAGCCCGCGAGGGGACACGTTTACCTGTGAAGGTATCCGCGTGAGCCGACGTGGATAGTGGGGTTATGAAAAGGTCGTAGGACGCGTACCGCCGCCCCTCCCGGGCTCGCTACGCTCGCCACGCTTCGGGTTCACGTTTATAGTGGGGGGTGGCGTGGGGTGCATTTAACATTGCAAGCACCCATTAGGGTGCTTTAAAGCACCCATTTGGGTGCTTATACGATTTTTTATCGAATAGGGGGCTAAAATCGCATCGCATTGCATGCCATCGGGTGCATGGCATGGGATGCGATCAAAACATTGCGCAACCAATATCGGGGGCGCCGTGATAATACACAAGTACCCAAAGTCAAAAAGTCGACATGAGTTTTGCAAGTTTTTGCCCCGAATGTCAACATAGTCGACATGGACACAATCTTATGGTGTGTACACACGGTGCAAGTACCGTGCAATGCGATCCCGATGTGATCTGCATACAACTTTGACTATACAGTGCAGATCTGTACTATATAGTGTATGCAGTCAAGACTTTCTGCTCGCGATACATGGACGCGCATGGTGAAAATCTCATGCTGATTGTACCCGTGTGTGCACAGCATCAGTGTACCGCGTCCCCTCGCATCGATCACTGCGCTCGGGACACTAGGAGTGTTCAGGAAAATGCTGGGAGTGTCCAGGAAAACGCTGGGAGTGTCCAGGAAAACGCTGGGAGTGTCCAGAAAAACGCTGGGAGTGTCCAGGAAAACGCTGGGAGTGTCCAGGAAAACACTAGGAGTGTCCAGGAAAATGCTGGGAGTGTCCAGAAAAATGCTGGGAGTGTCCAGGAAAACGCTAGGAGTGTCCTGGATAATACTGGGAGTGTCCAGGAAAACGCTGGGAGTGTCCAGCATCGCGGCGGCTGCCATGCGAAGGGCGGCGATGTATATTAATACATCCCGCCCTAAGTGGCATATAGTGTAAGTGGCGTAACTGTGTGGTGTAATATGTAATAGGCATTATGGTGTGTGGCATATAGTGAAAGGGACATTATGGTGTGTAGCATAATTTATAAGGGGATTGGGGCAGGGGCTGAAACTTTTTTGGCAGGGGGGAGCAAAATTTGTAGCTTCGCCACTGGGAGGGTGTCCAGAACCAGCCCCGATTTGCCTGTTTCCATCGAACTACTGATTAAGTCCAGCGCTGCGCTGCATCTGCGATGAATGTACAAATAATTTGATGGTGATGGTGTATTGGTTAGTGAGAAGCCAGGAGGGATACATACCTCCCAACTTTGTGAAGACAAGAATAGGGACACTCGCGTGGTGTATGCAAATGAGGGCATGGTTTATGCAAATTAGGCCACGCCCTCGTTTTCGGTGGCGAATAGAAGCTGTGCGCATGCGCACAGCGTCTATTCTGTGAGATTGGGGGGGACTTCCAACTCCCCCCCCCCCACAGCGGGACACTGCCGGCCGCGGGAGGGATGCGGGAACGTACCCGAAAATTGGGACGTTCCCGCGTTTAGAGGGACAGTTGGGAGGTATGGGGATATAGTTCATTGGATAGACAGTAAAAATGTTGACAGTGTCTGGGTCAACTTGCACAAGGTTGACATGAGAAAATGGTCGACATGCGGTTTTTAGATTTTGGGGGTGTCAATTTTTTAAATTTAAGCACATGCATCACCAATTAGTGTACGGCTCCAAGGTTATCATTCCCATCATAGTACACATATACAGTAAAGGATTAACAAGTACCAGCCACCCAGCTGCCATTTCTGAAATCCAGCCTGTAACTTGGCAGTTAGGAGCTGATTTGGCTGGTACTTTATCTCTCCACGCTATCTCTCTCCAAGGCTTCTGCCGCACAGAATGAAATGTGTTCCACATCGGCATTACCGGCCACGTTTTCAGGCAGCGTGACAGTAAATATATACACAGTATACCATGAAATGACATTATAAACATGGGAGTGATTATACTGTATGTACAAACCACAATGATTCTCTGACAGGTCATGTTTTCTGGAGTTCTTTAACAAGGTATAGGCAAGTCAGTCTATAAATGTGTCAGTAATGATGCCCCCTGCTGCCACACACAGAACCCACGGGCACAACCTGCTGGGGCTATTAAGGGCCCGGAGGTGGAAACCACTGGCGTGCCACATTGGGCCGATTCATGATTGATGTGGTTGTCCAACACCCTTTGTGCAAACGCTTACAGATCCTGCAGGATCTCGGCCAATGTCACCGGCTGACACAAACCAACGTTTTCCTTTCCAACTTCAATGTTATTCAAAGAACAGAACAGACGAACCTGCGCTGGAACATAGTAACTCGGCAGAACACCTGCTTACGTCTTCAATTTACCCCCCCACACACACACACACCCTCACCACACACACCTCGCTTATTATAGATCATGGCATAATATATAGACCAGATGGATTTGTGATCAGCAAATGTGTCCCTGGAAAAGGAAATGAAACAATCTGCATGCATATACAGATCTCTCCTACCATACCCGTATGCACTGTGGGCCTAATTCAGTAAGGATTGCGTATGCTGAACTGCTCACAGCAGCTTATCCTTAGCAATGCAGGATGAGATTAATATCACCCCCTACCCAGGGTTTCCTACCCTCCCGGAATGGTTGGGAGGGTCCCAGAAATCCTGACCCCCTCACAGTCACCCGGAAAGGGCAGCCAGAAAGTCGGAAAGTATGCCCTACCTGAATACAACATAGTGTCTGCCTGCATACCACCCCCTGCCTGCACATCATCTCCTGCCTGCATACCACCCCCTGTCTGCACACCACCCCCTGCCTGCACATCACCTCCTGCCTGCACATCACCTCCTGCCTGCACACCACCCCCTGCCTGCACACCACCCCCTGCCTGCACATCATCTCCTGCCTGCACACCACCTCCTGCCTGCATACCACCCCCTGCCTGCATACCACCCCCTGCCTGCACTCCACCTCCTGCCTGCATACCACCTTCTGCCTGCATACCACCTCCTGCCTGCACCCCCTGCCTGCACAACACCCCCTGCCTGCATTCCACCCCCTGCCTGCACACCACCCCCTGCCTGCACATCATCTCCTGCCTGCACACCACCTCCTGCCTGCATACCGCCTCTTGCCTGCATACCACCCCCTGCCTGCATACCATCCCCTGCTTGAACACACTACCTTCTGCCTGCATACCACCTTCTGCCTGCATACCACCACCTTCCTGCATACCACCCCCTGCCTGCACACCATCCCCTGCCTGCACACCACCTCCTGCCTGCACACCACCTCCTGCCTGCATACCACCCACTGCCTGCGCACCACCTCCTGCCTGCACACCGCCTCCTGCCTGCACACCACCTCCTGCCTGCATACCACCCACTGCCTGCGCACCACCTCCTGCCTGCGCACCACCTCCTGCCTGCATACCACCCCCTGCCTGCATACCACCTCCTTCCTGCATACCACCTCCTGCCTGCACACCACCTCCTGCCTGCATTATTATTTATTATTATTATTTTATTTATAAGGCGCCACAAGTGTTTCGCAGCGCCGTACAAAGGAACAATACAGGGAGACAAAGCTTGGCATAACATTGAATAATAGAGTACAAATAGAGTACAAATAAAGAACAAATCGAGTACAAATAAAGAGCGCCACAGTTCAATACACATTACAGCTTAAATATAAGTAGTGAGGACTCAATCAACATACAACTAGAGGCTTGAGGCCAATGATGGAGATGAGTATGCGGACGAAGATGGTCACTGAGTGTTTGAGTATAGGAGAGCTGTGAGTGACATGTGAAGAGAAGTGGGCTTTGACAACAGGAGGGAAGAGGGCCCTGCTCGGAGGAGCTTACAATCTAGTAGGAAGGGGAGACAGACAGATTACAAGAGGTGCAAGCAAGTGGGTGGTGGCTAGATAGCAGGATGTAAACAGGCAAGGGGTCGGAGAACCATCTGGTTTATGCAGTGGAAGGGTACGCTTTGATGAATAGGTGAGTTTTCAGTGCCCGTTTGAAGCTTTGTAAGGTCGGGGAGAGTCTAATGGAGCGAGGGAGTGTGTTCCACTGAAGGGGTGCAGCACGGGCAAAGTCCTGTACTCTAGCATGGGAAGCAGTGATCAGGGTGGAGGAGAGACGACAGTCGTCAGCCGACCGTAGAGGGCGGGAGGGTATATGAATGGAGATGAGGTTAGAGATATATGGAGCAATGGAATTAGAGATGGCCCTGTATGTGAGTGTGAGGTGTTTGAAGAGGATTCTGTAGGGGAATGGGAGCCAGTGCAGATTTTGTTGAAGGGGAGTGGCAGAATTAGAGCGGCGGGAGAGGAAGATAAGCCTGGCTGCAGCATTGAGGACAGATTGGAGAGGAGCCAGTTGGGATCGAGCGAGGCCGGTGAGGAGAGCATAACATACTTCCCAACTGTCCCGCTTATCGCGAGAACGTCCCGATATTTTGGGACATTCCCATGTCCCTCCCGCCGCCGGCAGTGTCCTGCGGCGGGGGGAGACAGTTGGGAGTCCCCCCCTGTGGTTCGTGAATAGACGCTGTGCGCATGCGCACAGCATCTATTATTGCAGGCAGAGGGGCTGGGGGCTGGCCAGCAGCTCAATGTATTGGCTGGTTCCCAAAATACGGGGGACAAAATGACTAGGGGTCCCCCATATTTTAAGAACCAGCCCCAGGCCAAACCAGCCAGCAGGGTAATGCCACAGCCGGAGGGAGACTTTTTATACAAGTCCCCCCCAGCCAAAGCATTAACCCCCTGACCGGTCAGCCTGGCCAGGGGCCCTGGGGGAGTGAGGACCCCCCCAATAAAGGGGTCCCCCGCTCCAGGACTTACCTGACCAGGCTGAAGCTGAGAAAGTCGGCTCCTGATTGGCCGCCTAGCGGCCAATAGAATCATTCTGATGAGAGGCGCAGAGGATGAAGGATCTCTGCGCTGCTCAGTCCGCTGCGGGGAGATGCCGGAGTCACCGGCAGCTTGAAGAACCTGGAAGAAGCCCTGGACTAAGGCGGATCAAGACTGAAGAACTTCCATGGAGGACCTGGGTGAGTAGGATTTCCTTCCACAGGTCCACCATGGATTTCTTCAGACCCCGGACCAGACGACGACGCCGACATGGAGATCGACATGGTGAAGAATGCCGACATAGATCCGGACCGGGACAAGACACCGGATCAAGACCCTGGGACCTACCTACGGGATCAAGATAGGTAAGTATCAATATGTGTGTAATGTATGCATTAAAGTTTTATTTTTATTGTGTGTCAGTGTGTTTATTTAACTATTTTTTTTTAACTGTGGAACTACAAGATCCAGCGGGCCCTTTAATACCCCGCATGCTGGGACTTGTGTTCTCCAAGTCCCAGCTTGCGGGGGGGGGGGGCTTGCTAGGACTCATAGTTCCACAGTTTTAAACAATAGTTTATTCTTTTTTTTTACACCATTTTATCAGCCCGGTGACCACCGCCCAGGGTCACCGGTGACAGCACCAGGCTTCAGCCTGGTCAGGTAAGTCCTGGAGGGGGGGGGCCCCTTTATTGGGGGGGTCCCCACTCCCCCAGGGCCCCTGGCCAGGCTGACTGGTCAGTAGGGTTAATGTTTTGGCCGCGGGACTTTATATCATAAGTGTCCCCCGGCTGTGGCATTACCCTGCTGGCTGGCTTGCCCTGGGGCTGGTTCTTAAAATACGGGGGACCCCTAGTCATTTTGTCCCCCGTATTTTGGGAACCAGCCCTCGACCTGGAGCCTGGGACTGGTTGTTAAAAATCAGGGAACCCCTATTTGTAGGGTTCCCTGATTTTTAATTACCGGCCCCGGCTCTTTCAGCCTGGTGCTGGTTGCGTCTGTGGGGGGGACCCCACGCCGTTTAAAAAAAAAAAAAAATATTTATTTTTCTATTTTGTTTACACTGCAGCCTGCACGGATCTGACTGATCCCTGCAGGCTTAAAGCCAAATACGACAGTACAATCAAGGTGTATTTTCCTGCTGTATTTTCGTGGCTGTTTCACGCCAATTAGCAGCCGTATTATCAAAATGATTTTGAATGGTGATTCCTGTCGTATTCTATCGATGGTGTAGACATTCGTATTTGTAAATACAAAAATGAATGTCCCATCATTAAGAATACGAAAATACGTTTTTTTGGCATAGTAAATTCCCAAAATATGTATACACCAAAAAAATTGTATTTTCGTATGAAAATACGATTTTTTTCCACTAATTTTTTTTTTTGTAAATTCCCCCCTATCTATTATATTCTAGAAGGTGCAAAATAAATAAGAAGTACAATCTGATTGGGCCACACCCCCTCTTCAATAGAACTGCAGTCTTAGTAAATTGACCCCTACGAGTGTCCGTCCCCCTGCCAGATACAGGCAGAGGTCAGTGAGGTTACCGCTGACTCAGATCCCTCCGGCTCCCATCACTGAACAGGACTAACGAGGCTGCTGATCTGCCATTCATTATACAGATATATTATTGCTCTGCCTCATGTGAACTAGAACATAGAAAAAAGACAGAAACATTCTTCCGTTCTATAAAAGTCTCCTTTTGATTTCCCCTTATTGATTCCTTAGGTCTTGGCAGGACGCCGCTGTGCTTGGGCCGCTCTCCAGCACTGGCTTAGTGGAGGGCGCGCGGTACATGTGTTTCTCTGCGGCTATAGGAATATTAATGTGAGATAAGGGGGATTGTTATTCCCAGCGGACCGCAGCTAATAGCAAGCAGACATTGGCTGTTATTAACCGTTATCCAGGAATCATGGAAAGTGTGGAGCGGCAATGCCGGTTATTGGGGAGCTTGCCTATGGGTGCAGAGTATCTTCTGATTAGTGGTGCCATCCCAATGGTCCTTATGTGAGATGGCCGGCAATGCCCCCTTAGCTGCAGAATCACCAACACGCTATGGCCTATGTTATATAGGTGTGTCTGAGGGCTGCAAACATGGCGACCGATGGTGGCGATGGTGAGCAGGACAGAGCACTCGGGTCTGTGATGCTGTCATGTGCATTCTTTTCCTGCAGTTGCATCCTGCATCTTAATTGCACCGTATTGCACTCTCGCTTCCATGCAGCTGTGCAGTATAGTGCAACTCTGAAGCATGCCCATTGGTCCCTGGATTTTTTTGTCCTCATTGTAAAGTCTCTAATTTTTGGTACTAACCAAAGGCACAACCAAATGTATTATGAATTTTAGACCCATAAGCAGGTCTTACAGTGGTCCTGGAGAGGGGTGCCGGACGGGGTCCCGACCATCGGGATCCCGACAGTCATTAACCCGTTAAAACACAGACGCCTGCAAGGGGCTTTATTGCACTGGCCACGCTGTCTGAGTCCGGCCAGTCGGGAACCCGAAGTCAGGCTAATGACTGTCGGGATCCCGACTGTCGGAACGGCATACCACACCCCTGGATAGGTGGCGGTCAGTTATGCGGTAATGGACAGGAATCACTTCTGTTATTCCTCAATTTGCTGATTACATTGGTCATAAATAATTTGAATTGGTCATGGACCACCAATCCAGGGCACCCCTGCCAGTCCCCCCAAGGCACTCCAGGGTGACACAGCACACAATTTGTGAACCACTGCCCTATCTTCCATGCACTAAAGGAGACATTAAGTAAAAACCCTGTTTTCGGGGTGTTAACCACATTTCCGAATGCTGAAGTACCCAGACGCACAGTTGTTCTCTTTGTAGGCCATATTTAGGGATCTGCACCTGTCAGGGGGGCGTTGCCCTGGTGCGGCCGATGGTAGAGAGGTGGAATTACACATTCTCACCCACTAGAGAAGGACCTTGTAGTGGCATCTGGCAAGTTACAGATGGGCGACCGCCTCTGAATCAGACACGTTGGGAAACATTTGTTAAGCTGCAGTTTTTCAAAGCCAAAAATTTTAAATATTTTTTTTTGTTATTTTTAACATGGGAGTAAAATAACAAGTTTATTCCATGTAATACACGCCTGGTAGAATAGCTACTCAGACACAGACATGATGAAGGTTAGCATGTCCTACGGTCCAACGTGGTCAGGGATGACTATTTATGTTATTTGCTGGAGGGTGCTGGAGGAGGTGTGGCCTCATGAAATTGGGCGTGTCATTTGTGGTGGGGGTGTGGTCCTGCAATATGCTGACCTGAACGGCCCTAAATCACAATGTACGCACAATAAGCAATAGCTAATACTGCCCACTGTATACACAACACATAATAGTGACTAATACTGCCCACTGTAAGCGCACATACTACACACAAAGGACAGTGTGTATACAAAAAGAACACACATTAGGCAGCACACACCCTGCACTCTGCCCAGCAGTTATTACTCACCACAGCAGCAATGTTATGATTGTGCCGGGCAGACGCTGATAATGGTGCCAGGCGTCGTCTTGTATGTGCGAGTCTGCATGCGCCAGCGGTCTAGTCAGATTGCTAACAGTACACTCCTCACTGTCTCACATATCCAAGGCAGCAGATTCGGCGGTTGGGTTCTGCGGACACAAATCAGCAAGTAAATGCGGCCTGGCAGTGGGACTTGCGAGGTTACGGGCCCGTGGGTGCTCATAATATTTTGTGGGTGCTCAGTCCCTTGAGCACCCACAGAATCGGCGCCTATGTCTGTGGTGATACTGCGTGACACGGGTGATCACAATAATTACAGTAGACCGGGACGGTGATTAATGTTGGTAAAGATTGCAGACTCTGCCGGACAGATCGCTGAACATTCTTTACTTGTTTTTCTTGAAAGATGCAACGTCAGAATTATTGGTGCAGCCGGTGGCCTGTGGAAACTCTGCGGGAGCGACCAGTAATCCACCAGACTTTGCTGTACTGTTTAAATAAAAAACACCAATATGAAATAAACCCAAGAATGTGCCGTCTGCAAATTCTGTTTAATACTAATGATTTTCCTTGCATGTGTAATGAAGGGATAAGTCAACATATTGCAGCGTGTTAGCCGCCATAGTGGGGGGGGGGACTCCTCCCTCTGGTGATCTCACCAAGGGCCTTATTCTGGTCTGTGTGGCCGGAGTCGAATATGCGGCCAGGACCGTGCGTCCTAAACCCCGCCTTCCGTACGGATCGCTCACTGTGTCCGAATGCGGTAAGCCGCTGACCGCACGGAGCACGAGTGGATTTCTCATGTATACACCTCCTCCATCTCTGGGAACCTCCCCCATCATTCGATGGTCGCATACCATTGAATGCAGGACCGAGTGGTCAGGCAGCTCCCGCGAGCTCAGACCACTTGGGCATTTCTCCGTGCAAAAGCAGGGATCTGGGCGGGCAGCTGACATCCGGCAATGTCATATGTCCGCCCCCTACACGTGCGTCACGGCCGCATTACCATACGTACGCCCAGCGTTTTCATGGGAACGCCCATGAAACGCGGGGCGTATGCATTTGTTAATGAGGCCAAACAGCCCTTCACGCCCTCTCCTCCCCCTGTTCGTAGTGTAAACAATTCATGCGGAATTTGGACGTATGTCCCTTTCGCACATGCGCAGATATGCCTCTGCACATGCGCAAACACAAAACATCGGCGGAACGAACGCACGCGGACATATCCGCACTAACCAGAATAAGGGCCCAAGTCCCATAGCTCATCATCCTAGTACTGATTCACTACATCATGGAACCTGGGCAACAACAATGCACAATTCAAATAACTGTCAGATCTCATTGCATGAGCGGCCTGTGACGGAGATGGCGGCAGGAAAGTACAAGTGCACCCATCAGCCATAGCTGCTTGCCTAATATTGTGTGAGTGCCACCAAAACAGCTCTGACCTGATGAGGTATGGGCTTCGCAAGACCTCTGGAGGTGTTCTGTGGTATCTGGAACCCAGACATCAGCAGAAGATCCTATGTCATGTAAGCAGTGACATGAGGCCTACTTGTTTCTCCAGCACATTCCATGGGTGCTCGATCAGACTGAGATCTGGGGAATTTGGATGCCAAGTCAGCACCTCAATTTCTCTGCCATGTTTCTCAAACCTTTTCTTTTGTGTCTGCAGGGTGGCCCATTATCTTATCCCACTGAGAGGCCACATCCATCAGGGAATACGGCTGCCATGAAGGGGTGCACTGGCTCTGCAGCAATGTTAGGTATGTCGTACTTATCACAGTATCATCCACATGAATGGCAGAAACGATGGTACCCAGCAACATTGTCCAGAGCATCACACTTTCTCCGCCGGCTTGCCTTCCTGATATAGTGCCTCCCCATGGTACCATCTCTTCCCCAGGTAAACGGGATTCATCGGACCAGGCCACCTTCTTCCATTGCTCCATGTTCCATGCACTTCAATGGTCCCTGGTTCACAGGTTGCCCTTCCACTGACCACTTTTTTTCTAGGTACTAACTACTGTTTAAATGAAACACCCTACAATACCTTACATTTTGGAGATACTGTACTCTAGTCTTGTCATCTTGCCATCACCATTTGGCCCTTGTCAAAGAATCTCAGATCCTTAGGCTTACCCATTTTTCCTGAATCCAACACATCAGCTTCAACAACTGAGTGTTCACTTGCTGTATAATATATCCCACTCCTTGTCAGGTGCCACTGTAAGCAGTGCTATACTCCTTTCACAGAAAATTGGGTTATTGACAGGACATCCCGGGGCTAGGTATGATGTGATAGAGTTCTGTGCAGTGGTGGCTCCAGGGATGGGTCTGCAGTGCAGTTCAAAATTCAAATAGGGAATGTACACCCACTGCCACCAACTGCCATTTAAAAATGACTCACAGTCACAGTGGATGGGCTCCCCTATTTGAATTTGAACTGGGCTGCAGCCCCACCTCTGGAGCTGCCACTGGTCCCAAGATACGGAAAGCCAACCTTATTAACTACCAGGGTCAAACCTGGCGAGATTGATATGAAATCCCGCCGGTCGGAATCCCGGTGTTCAAAATCCCGACCGCCGAAATACCGACAAGGGGGGACGTGGATCGCCCCCCCCTTGTGGGCTCACTGCGCTCGGCACACTAATTTATTCTCCCTCTATGGGTGTCGTGGACACCCACAGAGGGAGAAAGTGTCAGGATTTTGGCGGTCGGGATTCCGACCGCCGGGATTCGAACTGCATCCCATTAGGGCACTGATGTCATCTGCAAACAATAACCATGGATCCTACAAACCTTAATCTGGCCATGCACACAATACCAACCATGGGATGCCAAAGCTCTGTACCTTCTATAATTTGTTCCACAGATTCTATACCACTTGTAAAACCTAGCCCATGTAATACACATGGTGGCTGATATTTGTGATTCATGCTTCTGACTTTTACTATGAGCATACAGCCATGTAATGCTCTAAAAGAGCTAGAAAAGTACTTTATTGATATAAATGATGACTTTTATGCATCTTGACATCTGGCACACACGGACCAGGAAACACAAATGCAATGCAGCTGATCTGCAGTTATATACAATGCCTCCTGCCTGGTTACCATACTAGCTGTAACCGATTCACATGTGTACCGTATTATGTGCTGGGCAGAAACGGTCCTGGAACTACACAAGGCCTTCCAACAGGACCTCACTATGCTAAGTGCTCTGCTCCCAAACTTCCCAATTACTTTTCAAATGAATTGACCAACTAGGTTACCTGGACTTGATGGGTGAGCCCATAACGCTGTCCAAGTATGTAAAATTACTATTGCAAAATATCTAGTACAGCGGCATCTGTTACTGCTTTGTGTGTGACACTTTAAGCCTCAGCAAGGTGACACCTCTCATTACATAAGGTGAGCAGTCTAGGGCCCCAACCTGTATATCCAGAGAGGAGCTAGGGTGACAGTTATTAGCAGAGTGAAGAGAGTGTCTCTGGGTGGGAAGAAGTCTGTCTAACACAAGAAAGAGGAGAGAGGTCTGGACCAGAGCAGAGGGGTCCTTACCTGAAAAAGAAGGTTGAGACTGAAGGAGAAGTGACCCCCCCCCCCACCAAGGATTGCGTGGAAAAGGGTTTGAGTCATCAGGGAAGCAGAAGAGGACCCCGGTGGACATGCAGCTAAGGTGAGTCCTATTGCCAAATACGCCAGCAGAGGTTTCCCAAGTGCAGAGGACAGGAACCCCAACCAAAAGAAAACCACATGGAGACAACTCCATGCCCGTTTATCATCAAAACCAGCTGCATCTGTGTTCAGCCCCAGGGCTTAGAGTATAGCCCTAGGTATCAAAGCCACGCACATACCCCACAGTCCATACACAGGCCTCTGTGTCCAGTTCTCAGTGCCCAGCCACAGGCCATAGAAGCCACCCCAAGTCATCAGTGTTCAGTCCAGGTCCCAATATCTAGGCCTTATGAGCCATCCCCAGCCCTCAGTGTCCAATCCAGGTCCCAGTGCACAGTATCAGGCCTTAGGAGCCATCCCCAGTCCTCGTGTCTAGTCCAGGTTCCAGTGCAAAGCCCCAGGCCTTAGGAGCCACCTCCAGTCCTCCATGTCCAGTCCCAGATCAAAGCACCAAGAGTACAGCCACAGCCTTAGTGTGTTATGTGCTGACTATAGATAGTTGCTGCATTTTATATGCACCTGGTATTACATTCTGTTATGTGCTACATTGGTAGTTGTTTCTTGTATATATTGTGTGGGGAGCTGTATCTTGGGTTTATTGGGTAGTACTATAAGATTAGTAGTACTGTAGGTAGTTTACGTATATTTGCTAGTGTAGTACAGTACATACATTTGTTAGTGTGGCCAGAGACCCCGTCCCACATTGACAAAACGGATGCCCCGGTACTGAAGGGGTTAATTCTTGGGCTGCGGCACCATCTTTAAACGACAATGGGCACTTGACATGTTTAAAATGTGTTTAACATCTTACATGGTCCCTGCACAGGATTATGTAGTTATATGTATTTATATGAGTGACGGTATAAGGGATAAACGCACTGTAAGGCACTGCAGCCGTGATCTAGTGCCTGAACACGGGAAGCCTGCTGCTGGGCACAAACTATATGTATTTATTTAAGTATATTGCAGGGTTGCTGACTTGCAAAAAATCCTCTCCGGGAGAAGCCCGGAGAGGAATCTTTCATTACTCGTTTGGGGGGCGGGGCTTAACTGTGACATCATTAAGCCCCACCCCATTACGGCAAATAGCCAAAATAACTGATCTCCGTGGAGGGGGCGGGGCTAAAATGACACGGGGGTCCCCCTGATTCCGGGAGGGTTGCCCACCCTTCCGGGGGCCGGGAGGAGGGACCCGATTTTCGGGAGACTCCCGCAAATTCCGGGAGGGTCGGCAACCCTGGTATTTTGAGACTGGGGAAGTGATTGCCAGGTCCTGTGACTAGGGAGCAGGTTTATTAAGCTTGGTGGAGATAAAGTGGAAGGTTATAGCACACCAGCCAATCAACTCCTGTCATTTGTCAAACACAGCTGATTGGTTGGTGTGTTATTACTGTACCTATCAATTTACCAGGCTTAATACACCTGTCCCATCTGTATATTAGATGCTAATTTCCTAGCAGAAGACCTGATGGATGACCAGGTGTGAATGATATGTTTCTGATCCACATCTTTCTCATTTGAGATCAATGATATGGATTTTTGAATATTATATATTTTAAATATAGATTTGCTTTTCATTCATGTCAGCTATGCAAAATAGTACAGCGCAGAGGTATATTTGTAATTACCCTTTGCTTTAGTAAATATACCCCTTGGAATACAAAGTGTAGAACCCCATAATAGTTACAGAAGTTCCACCCTCCCAGATCTCCTCCGCTCAGCGAATGTCTCCCGGTGTCACAGCGAGGGTTGCGGTGCACATTCCTCTGGTGCATTACAGTTGGCACGCCTGCTTCGGCTATTCCTAAAACCACACTGATGATTATGCAAAGATGAAATGTAAAACCGCTAGATTTCTCTTTATAGTATAGTACAGTTGTTGGACGACTCTCTCTACTGTACAGAAGGCAAATGTCAAACGTGCGAGAAGACGGCATCTCCTGCGCCATCCCACCCTCATCCGCATGCCACTGATAGAGGAATGTTGCTCATATCCTGTGTGGCCTTCAGCAAAATGCTGCCCTATACTGTAGATTGTTTAACCACCACGCCGGGTCTCGGGAAGCTAGGCTTTTTGGAAAAATGTTCACAGAAACATGGGGGGTGCTTTTATGATTGAGAGGAACGGTTGCAGATATCTCTGTGGGTTTCTATCTCGATTCCATTCCAACAACTCAAGCGTCAGATGAAAGCTGATTTCTCTGCAATCTAACATAGCAAAAGATGGTTGTGGTTAGGTGGTTAACATAAATATACAGCCCCGCCAATCGCAACCAGGTAACCTCAACTGATGGGTCCTTAACCATAAGGTTCAAGCACAGGGCTGACTTGGAGGGGCTCATGCCTTAGAATTGAACCAGTGTTGTAACTAGAAATGTTCCACCCCCCTGCCAATGACAGGGGTTTCTTGCTCGTTTTCATGGTTTTTATGCTCGTTGCCAGGGGTTCCATGCTTGTTGCCAGGGGATTACATGCTCATTGCCAGGGGGTTCTGTGCTCATTGCCTAGGGATTACATGCTCGTTGCCAGGGGTTTCATGCTCGTTGCAAGAGGATTACATGTCCCATGCTTGTTACCAGAGGATTACATGTTCATTGCCAGGGGGTTCCGAGCTCATTGCCAGGGGTTCCATGCTTGTTGCTTAGAGTTTCAAGCTCATTGCCAGGGGTTTTATGCTTGCTGCCAGGCAATTACATGCTCATTGCCAGGAGGTTCCATGCTCATTACCAGGGGTTTCTATGCTTGTTGCCTGGTGTTTCTTGCATGTTGCCCAGGGGATTACATGCTCATTGCCAGGGGGTTCCGTGTTCATTGCCAGGGGCTGCTATGCTTGTTGTGTTGTGTTTCTTTCTTGTGCCTGGGCTTAATACTCATTGCCAGGGGTTTCTTGCTCGATGCCAGGGGGTTACATGATTTCCTCTGGGATTTAATGCTCGTTGCTAGGGGTTTCCTGGTCATTGCCAGGGGATTTTTGCGTGTTGCAAGGAGGCTACATGCTTATTGCCAGGGGTTTCTACACTTGTTGCCAGAGGATTACATGCGCATAGCACGCTAGCGCTCCCAGAATCCAGCACTTCAGAGTAGGACCTCTGGCATCTGCCTACTCCAAGGTGTCTGTCATTTTTGGACTGCTGTTTTTGCATACTCCATGACCGCATGGACTCTGCAGATGCCCTATGCCCCCGTGGCGCTACCCCCTCCTTCCTGTTACCATTTGGACTGTGGTGCAATAGATTCACCTCTGACTTCAATCTCTGTGATAGGGACCCACCAGGGGAGGTCACCTGATTCCTGGTTGCGGTTGGTCGACCCCCAATACATTTACATTTTTGGCCACAAAGTATCCTCATTTTTGCACCTACATTTTCTTTTGTCTGTCTAGTAGTAGAGCAGGGAAGAGAATGTCACATCCCGCACCTAAATGATGAGTCAGGGGGATATTATGCGGAACATCTCCTTTGTAGTCCAACGAGTGCTTTCAGGAAAACATGAACGTGATCAAATGGTTAAACAATTGCTCAGCAATATACAGCGATATATAAATGATTTGCCTCTCCTGGTTTGTTTTTGTGTTATTATAAGGATCTCTGGTTTATCGTCTTTGTATTTTCTTTCAAACAAGGGAGTCTCGTTGCTGCTTTTATCCTGTGTGTGTGGCATGACATAAGTACAGCCCTGGAAGAAGCTAGGCTGTAATAACTGGGCTATGACTATGTCACATAATGGGAAACACATGCGGCCAGTAAATCACTTTCACTCGGCTTTCAGGACTTCCTTGGGAACAAAAACAGCGAAGTTTCTTCAGTTGTACTTTGTGGCATTCTCCAAACAAATCTGCAGCCACAGAGCTGGTAAATAAACTCCACGGTTTACTCACTCGCCTCGAAGAGTTCAGCGAAAAGACAAAACCAAGAGGCCAAGCCGCCGGCTGTTTTCCATTCTCCTTCCCTAGTAATTATTCTCCAACTCTGCTGGAGCCGGAGAAATCTGAAGCTTTGTGTGTTGTTTAATAATTAAATTAAATATATATTGGGAACACGGTATTTCATTTAATGCCAGGGCATTCAGTAAAGATTTCAGCCACCAGCTGAAGCTTACGCATACCCCTTTTATACCAAAATGCCAGGTCGCACCCGTTTTTTTGACCCAACTTCAAACTGGGTGCGACCCGTCGTTTGTTCCCTTTTACACTAGCTCCCCACTACCACCACCACCCCCACCTGGCGCAGGCGGTTCCTGAGCCGCCGCTTGGAGATTTCATCATCTCCAAGCACCGATCGCCGCCGCTGGGACCCAGACCGCTGCGCTGGGGGCAAGCCCAGCACTAAGATAAGCCCTTGTCCGGGAGGTGAATGGACTCAGCACACAGGCATCCATTCACCTCCTCTGCTGCCGCTGCTGCTGTCTGCAGAGTATAGCAGACAGCAGCGCAGGCTGTCTGTGCCCCCCCCCGTCCAAACTGCAGACGCTGCAGTCCGCAGGTTGCACGTCCCCCATTGATGTAAATCAACCCTCTTACACCACCCTCTACCCAGGTCCTAGCCGTGTTCTACCCAGGTCAGGAAGCCGGCGTTTGGGGGTGGCAACTACCTGTTTTCTCAGTGTCAGAAAATCGCATGCGTGCCCAGGTGTTTTAAGGGAGGGTCTAAGTTGTCAGCGCTTGATCAGCCGGTCTCAGTCAAACAGTTGTGGAAGGGCCAGATACATCATTTGATGGTTTGTGAATCGCGTAGGGTTCTGCGAGTGTTTAGCGATCTGGAATTAATTTGCAGATTTGCACAGGGCCGGTTTTCTTTCTGTCCGGGATGTGGCTATTTACTCGTAGTCATCTGCAACTTTACATAAGATCGTGGAAGGCTACAGAGCGTGCCTGGAAATGACATAAACTTTCCGGCCTAGTCCTGATACACTTTATATTAAGACCAACATGGGGGTTAAGATTTTGGAGTTAGGAGGACTGCCTTCAGGTAGTTCCTTAAGGGTTATTGGTTGTTGCAAGGTAGAGGGAGTGGTAATAATAGGTTTAGGGAAATTTCCAGAATTATACAGCCTCTTTCCTTTTGTCACTCGCCCTCCTGCCCAACCGGTTATTTGGTTTTATTGTCTACTAGTCTTAAGGCCGGTCCGACGGATTTTATGCTTCTTAAAAGATTTATAAAGTGTATTGTGGCTCCACTAGGAAGCTAGTTTGCACGCCTGCACACCAATTATTATGCACCCCAATTTTCATATATGAGTGAGAGGGGGTGCTGTTCCCAGCAGTCAGGTTTACAATATTTTAAACAAGGAGAGGAAAAAGAAACTGCTTTTAGGGGGAACGCACTGAAAAAATAGAGTCATAAAACATAGCTTTTAATTCTTTAGCGTTAATAATCCCACAATATGTTTATTTGGGAATGCAGCGAAAAAATAGAGGTTAAAATCAGAACATACAAAACATGTACACACTATGTGCTCAAAGATAAGAAAATGTGTGTTTTTAAAATTACACTTGAGTCCTATCTGATAATGACTTGTTAAATTTTAGCCAGTGATGTAGTGTTGTGCACACTTCCTTTTGTCACTCGCCCTCCTGCCCAACCGGTTATTTGGTTTTATTGTCTACTAGTCTTAAGGCCCGTCCGACGGATTTTATGCTTTTTAAAAGATTTATAAAGTGAAAATGTTTTTAATTTAATGGACCCTTATAGGACATTAACCCCTTTGGTGGTATGCCCGGAAATGCCTCAGGCTGAGCTGTGCTGCAGGAGTGGGCTCCTTGCGAGAAATTTCCGTGCACGCCACTGTAAAGAATGGGTGCGCCAGTGGTGCCTCCCGCGGTGAACCACTGTTGCACCACACCCCTGTCCCTGATCTCCCTCCCCATTGCCAATCCTCCCTGTCCCCAAGCAGCGATGGGGAGGATCGGGCCGGCTCTGGGAGGATTAGGCCGGCTCGGGGTGGTTCGGCCACACTCAGCCCTTCAGGCATCCAAACAGAGGAATGGCTGAGCACCCGAGCGCTCCCGAGCCCCCCAAGCGGCCTGAACTTCTCCAAATGGGCGCAAACAGCCAAAGCCGTCAGCAGCAGCCCCAGGGGTGCAGCTGCGTAACTAGAAAGATAGCCCCCCCCCCCCCCCCGCCGTAAAAAATCTTAATTATCTTTCTTCGAATCTTTCTTAATTTGAAGAAAGTGGTGACAGAGGGGAACAGATTTTTTATTTGGGGGCATCACCGGTCCAGGTGGGCCCTAACGCCACTTTACTTGAGCAAGTTGAGTTGGGTTGGGCAGATGGCCCTCTTTTTGGATTACATTTTTAGTCCCTGTAAGGGTGGGGTGATGAACAACTGCCATTTGCATTACGTTCAGCAGAGACGCCTCTCTCAGAGTCATATTTCACTTTGTCAAACTTAAGGGCGCCCTCAGATTGTGGAGCCCCTAGGCAGCTGCCTAAGGGTAAGGCTGGCCCTAATTGTAGCTCAGAGGAGCATAAAAGTTGCCTGCAATTGTGCGCAGAAATGACAGCACCTATGGAGGGGGGCTCGATCGGAGACTGTACCCGGTTGTACTGAGAACCCATTTCTATCTGATGTTTCCCATGTACAAGGCCTGTTGCCTCGGTGACCACTGAACCCGTGACACCTGTGGGCACCGCTGCGTAGGCCGCATAACAGAATCAGCAACTGCAGACGGGTTACCCAGAGCCAGATGCTGGAGGAAATCAGCAGATTTCACCACACAGAGGAACACGCAATGTGCCCAGCTGTACAGTCAGGAGCGCAGCGTCAGCACTTCCCGCTCAGACACAAGATACTCGGCTCATTTAGAAAAGGAAAATAGTTTTGCAGGTATAAAACCACTGACATTAATCTGCTATGTGTGGAGCTCGCAGCGGCTCTGTCAGCAGACTCTGCCTTTATTGACTGAAAGAGGAGCAGCTGCCCCAGTGGTGGAACTACAAACTTTGCTCATATATATAGGGGCATATATATATATAAGAGTTTGGGCATATATAGGGGGAGCCCACCCCAAATATATTATTGCAGCGGAAGGGGTTAACAGGGGCAGAGTGGTGCAGTGAAAGGGTCACCAGAGTCCCACTCTTCCATGCAGCACTTTTGCCACCTCCGATCCTCGGTCTTCAATGCTGCCCAGGGTACCGAACACCACACCAGGCTGTGCTCCTTGTCCAGGGGTCCGGGTCCCTGCGCGATGAATCAGTTGCCGCTGGGATCTTCACTACTGTTGCCGGGGTCTACCTCACCGTCCATCTTCTCCAAGAGTCTCTGTGGGTTCCTCGCTGGAGGTGTACTTACACTGGGTGCGCGTTCATCCTCTGCGGGGGTTGGGATCATTTGGTCTACAGCATGATGGTTGACAGTCATTAGGTCGACACCATTAGGTCGACATGGGTCTTGGTCGACATGGTTCTAGCTCGAAAGGTCATTAGTTCGAGAGGTCGTTAGTTCGACAGTTCATTAGTTCGACAATGTGTAGGTCGACAGTCAAAAGGTCGACATGGGAGCTTTTCACTGTTTTTTTTTACCTGAATGTCAACACAGTCGACATGGACACAGTTTCAAGTGCACCGCATCTCCTCGCATCGATAGCTGCGCTCGCAATGCATCGGGCACGGTGCCTCGCTGCGCTTGGCACACTATTTTGTTCTCCCACCACGCCCTAGTGGATGGTAGGGCATGAAATACCGCCTGCCGGCACGTGTCGGCTCAAAAAACAGTGAAAAACCCCTTTTGACTGTCGACCTACACATTGTCGAACTAATGACCTGTCGAACAAACGACCTGTCGAACTAATGACCTTTCGACCTAGAACCATGTCGACCTTTCCGTATGTCGACCCAGACCCATGTCGACCTAATGACTGTCGACCATCATGCTGTAGACCAAATGACCGTATCCCCTCTGCGGAGCCTGCTCCTCCCGTTCTCTGTCATCCGCTGCAGTCGCTCTGGGTCTCCTCAGGCTGCTCTCTCCTGATATCTGCTGGTGCGCTAATCGGTCCTCCGCCCTGGCACTGCTGCCACCCTTCTCCAAAGGCTCCCCCTCAGGTGATCTGCACAGGCGGGCAATGCCATAGACAGCTCTATCTCTCAGCACAGGGGTCCTGAAGTTTATGCAGGGTTGTCTTCTGTGATGGCTCTGTTCTGGCCATGGTTTCCTCAGCGCCCACTGCAGACTCCACAAGCACTGGCTCCGCCAAGCCACAGCATGGTCATTGTTACGCCACTGAGCTACCCATACACACAAGAAGCCACTTGTTAGGAAAAAAACACTGTGCCCATTGGGGTCGATTCAGACCTAACCCACACAGCGGCCGAGTATCGATAGAATGCACATGTGTATGGTACTTTGCACACTGGTAGCAGAGGCATGTGGGAATTACAAGAACTACAACTGTACAACAGCATAACAAAGATATAACCCTCTGGTGTTGTGCCTTGGGGAGGCCTGACCCCTGTGTTTGCCCCTGGTCAGAGCAGGAGCCAAGGCAGGTCAGCTTCAATGCAGACCCCTCCCTCAGCAGCCAATCACAGCACAGGGAACAAGTCCCCGGATCCTGATGGGAGGCCTGTGGTCATGTGACCAATATCAGCTGCCACGACAGGACGGTAGGGGGGGGCGGTGTTCTGGATAATGGAAACAGCTGGAACATGCGGGCATGGACAGTGAGGGCAGGTGGCTCCAAATAAATGGTATATCCCAAGCATAAATTATTTTTTCAAAATACAGAACTTCTGTTAACAATGGGGCTGATTCAGCAGTGGACGGGATGAAAAGCAACGCACAAGCAGCTTTGCAAATCTGTCCACCAAAAAATGCAAGAGAGATATAGCTCACAGACAATGGGCCTAATTCAGACCTGATCGCTGGGCTGCGTAAACCTGTTATTAGCATGTAATCTGCTCTTATTTCCTTTTGCTGCGACAGCGGAACACGTTGAATCGGATTCAGTACTGAATCCCGGCGGTCGGGATCCCGGCGTTCAGAATCCCGACGCCGGAATCCCGACAGCCAAAATCCCGACAAGGGGGGGACGTGGATCGCCCCCCTTGCTGGCTCGCTGCGCTCGCCACGCAGCGGGCCCGGTGCCTCGCTGCGCTCGGCACACTAATTTATTCTCCCTCCAGGGGTGTCGTGGACACCCACGGAGGGAGAATGTGTCGGCATTTCGGCGGTCGGGATTCCGGCATCGGGATTCTGAATGCCGGGATCCCGACCGCCGGGATTTTAACTGCATCCCGTTGAATCGTGTGCGTTTCCTGGGCCTCCCGTGAGACTCTGCCTCCACTAATTATCAAGCAATTAGAAGTCTCACGCCATTTGCATATTGATATTATAACATGAGCTGAGGCTACACTGTTGTATGATCACATTACTCCGCTCCCGCACATACGTGTTATATAACCTAACGTCTGACACCTGGATGATTTATACCCGGCATTGGTGTGAATATCACATTACTCCGCTCCCACACACACGTGTTATATAACCTTGCACCTAACGTCTGACGCCTGGATGATTTATACCGGGCATTGGTTTGAAGATCACATTACTCCGCACCCGCACACACGTGTTATATAACCTTGCACCTAACGTCTGACGCCGGGGTGATTTATACCCGGCATTGGTGTGAATATCACATTACTCCGCTCCCGCACACACGTGTTATATAACCTTGCACCTAACGTCTGACGCCGGGATGATTTATACCCGGCATTGGTGTGATTATCACATTACTCCTCCCATGCACACACGTGTTCTATAACCTTGCACCTAACGTCTGACGCCTGGATGATTTATAACCGGCATTGGTGTGATTATCACATTACTCCTCCCCCGCACACACGTGTTATATAACCTTGTACCTAACGTCTGACGCCTGGATGATTTATACCCGGCATTGGTGTGAATATCACATTACTCCGCTCCGGCACACACGTGTTATATAACCTTGCACCTAACGTCTGACACCTGGATGATTTATACCCGGCATTGGTGTGAATATCACATTACTCCGCTCCCCCACACACATGTTATATAACCTTGTACCTAACGTCTGTAGCCTGGATGATTTATACCCGGCATTGGTGTGAATATCACATTACTCCGCTCCCACACACACGTGTTATATAACCTTGCACCTAACGTCTGACGCTTGGATGATTTATACCGGGCATTGGTGTGAAGATCACATTACTCCGCACCCGCTCACACGTGTTATATAACCTTGCACCTAACGTCTGACGCCAGGATGATTTATACTCGGCATTGGTGTGAATATCACATTACTCCGCTCCCGCACACACATGTTATATAACCTTGCACCTAATGTCTGACGCCAGGATAATTTATACCCGGCATTGGTGTGAATATCACATTACTCCGCTCCCGCACACACGTGTTATATAACCTTGCACCTAACGTCTGACGCCGGGATGATTTATACCCGGCATTGGTGTGAATATGACATTACTCCGCTCCCGCACACACATGTTATATAACCTTGCACCCAACGTCTGATGTCTGGATGATTTATACCCGGCATTGGTGTGAATATCACATTACTACCGCTCCCGCACACACGTGTTATATAACCTTGTACCTAACGTCTGACACCTGGATGATTTATACCCGGCATTGGTGTGAATATCACATTACTACCGCTCCCGCACACACGTGTTATATAACCTTGTACCTAACGTCTGACGCCGGGATGATTTATACCCGGCATTGGTGTGAATATCACATTACTACCGCTCCCGCACACACGTGTTATATAACCTTGTACCTAACGTCTGACGCCTGGATGATTTATACCCGGCATTGGTGTGAATATAACATTACTCCGCTCCCGCACACACGTGTTATATAACCTTGTACCTAACGTCTGACGCCGGGATGATTTATACCCGGCATTGGTGTGAATATGACATTACTCCTCCCCCGCACACACGTGTTATATAACCTTGCACCTAACGTCTGACGCCTGGATGATTTATACCCGGCATTGGTGTGAATATGACATTACTCCGCTCCCGCACACACGTGTTATATAACCTTGTACCTAACGTCTGACGTCTGGATGATTTATACCCGGCATTGCTGTGAATATCACATTACTCCTCCCCGCACACACGTGTTATATAACCTTGTACCTAACGTCTGACGTCTGGATGATTTATACCCGGCATTGGTGTGAATATGACATTACTCCGCTCCCGCACACACGTGTTATATAACCTTGTACCTAACGTCTGACGTCTGGATGATTTATACCCGGCATTGGTGTGAATATCACATTACTCCGCTCCGGCACACACGTGTTATATAACCTTGTACCTAACGTCTGATGCCGGGATGATTTATACCCGGCATTGGTGTGAATATGACATTACTCCGCTCCCGCACACACGTGTTATATAACCTTGTACCTAACGTCTGACGCCTGGATGATTTATACCCGGCATTGGTGTGAATATCACATTACTCCGCTCCCGCACACATGTTAAAACGAGGGCTGAATAAGCCCAAGTGCAGTTAAGAGACTGTGAATTGGGCTGTGTAAATAAAGTTGAGTGATAGAGACAGGGCATAGAAGGAGGGGTTAATCCCGGGCGGGAAGCCCCCACCAATGGGGGGCAAAGGGGGTTGCACCCCAGGTCAGGGGTATATAGGTTCTAGTTGCAAGGGGATGCGCCCTCTTTGATTTTTGATCTGCAGGGATCAGCGTCACAGAGAAAGATAAGTGCAGCTTTGCAGCGTCTTACCTTAGTGTTGAACAATGTCTGGTAGGCCCAGAAGGAATGCCCCACCGCCGCGCTGGCTGGCGGACGCCGCGCGCCCACTCAGCCATGTCCCTGGGCGTGGGGATGTGAGTGGTCGCTCAGTGGTGTCAGTAGCTGGTGGCGGTGGGTCGCGGCCTGTATCACCCGCCGCTCATGGTAGTGGCGGGTCGGGCGCAAGGACCCCCCCTCCTGCTCCCTCCGCAGGTGATGTCCATCCTCCGGGACCCGAGGGCGTCATGGCGGCGGGGATGCCGGCTCTGCTGGGAGGGCGGCCGCGGCCTTCAGAGACGGAGAGCCGGGGGGCGCGTCATCTGTCCCCTCGCGCTCCCCAGGCTCTCTCATGCGAGGCGACGACGGCGGCAGTCAGGCGGCTTCCCCCTCGCGTCATACAGCCGGGAGGGAGGAGAGTGTCAGTGGGGACGGAGACCGCGCAGCTCCCTGCGCGGTCTCGGTGCCTCAGTCGGGAGACAGGGGGACGGCAGCTCCCCCTGCTGACTCCCTGGGGAATAGCCGCAGTATAGGGGCAGAAGCGCCATCTGCTGGGCAAGCAGCAGAGGCGCAGGCACAGGAGACAGAGCAGGCAGGAACGGAGGCCAGGGATGCAGGCTCACAGGGTGCCAGCAACCAAGCTGGTTATGTGGAAGGGGGGGAGGGTCGCCCGGGCAGGGGGCCCAGCCTCATGATGGTCATCACAGGTGGCCCCACACCGGGGCAATACAATGAAGCAAGGCCCAGGCTATGGCGTATGCAAGCGCCATTGGCGGGAGGGCATTATGGGCACGGTGCAGCCCACCCACCGGCCGGGGAGCTGTTTTATGAGGACCAGGGTCGGGGAACAGGCTTTCAGCCTCCCCAGGGAAGTTTTGCACCAGGTTTAAGGGGTTATGGGACCCAAAATCAGCACAACTATGCGACAGGCCCACAATTTAACAGGGCCCAGGGAGGTCCAACCCATTTCTTACCTCAGCAATTCATGGGACAGCAAGGGCAGGGGCAATGGCCCATGCAGTACCAAACATTTGGGAGTTACGGCGGGCCTCAGTTCCCGTACTGGGGTTCCGGGCCCGGCCACTCTTTCAATGTAGGCATGCCAGCATACAACCCTTACATCCAACAAGGGGGATATGGTTTCCCGGGATATCAAATGCAGCCGTACGGGGGCTGGGCGCCGCCGCCAAGGGGCCATTTCGCGGGGAACCCTGATAGTCACTTTAGGCAAGGGGAGGTTGCGGCAGATATGCATAGGTCTAGCGCTTGCGGGCCAGCATTGCAGGCAGACTTAGGGACAGCGGGAGTTGGCGAACTGGCTTCGGCTTCACCCAGTCGCGCAGTTATTGACGCCCCTTCTATTTCAGCCTCCGAAACACGTCCAACTTCACTGATGCCGTCCTTGGGGTCGAGGTCTCGTGAGAGGTCAGCACACACAGCAACACGGTCGACTCTAGGGGAAAACGCATCAGCTGTCCAGACATCCAAGAAAGCGGGAGAATCCTCGGCCGCAAAAGAAACACCTGCGAGCGAATCAGTGGTTGAAGTTGACGAGAACACGTCGCAAGAGGGAGATGGTGAAGAGGAAGGGTCGTCTTCGGGTGAGTCAGGGTCTTCAGCATCGTCAGGGGGTAGTGATGATTCAAGTGCTACAAAACGCCCGCGCAAGCTAGCGAAGCTAGTCGCGAAGCAAGTGGCAAAGGAGGTGCAGGGAAAAAAGCGTAAGAGGAAACGTAGCACACCAGCAGCGCCAGCGGATACTGGGGCATCACACTGCTCTAATACGGCGGTAGCTCGAGGGCTCAGGAAGGGAGTTAGGGAAAAAATCCGAAAAGGGAAATTTATCGATTTCTTTACCATAACAACAGAAATGAAGAAAGAATTCGATAAAGCAAAGAAGGCTACGCCCAACGGCGAAGCCGCCTTCAAGGGCTTCCATTATTGGTTAAGGGGATTTCTGGCCTTCTCATCATGTTACTTAACGCTCAGACCCACTGAATATTTGAACGTGATTAGGTATTTGCATCTCATAAACGAGACTTTTATGAGTTATAAGGGCCCGGCGTGGAGGGAATATGATGAGAAGTTCAGGCTATGTCACGAGGGCACCCCCATCATGCCCATGGGCTCAAAACATGTTGAGATCTGGTGGGAGGTTATAGGGAAAAGCCAACCCATGACAGAACCCGCCGGGAAGAAGTCCTTTCAAGGGGGAAAAGCATCGGGGAAATCCGGGGGGAAAGGGCGTTGTTTCGCTTACAACGACGGAAAATGTGACAGAGGGGCCAAGTGCCGTTTTAAGCACGAATGTAAGATTTGTGGAGCAGGCCACCCTGCCAAATCCTGCAAAGGGGGTAGTAAGGCGGGGGACACTGGAGAGGGAGCGTCTAGCTCTAAGTAAGGCAGAATCACCCATAGTCATACAACAGTTGGCTCTTTATTTAAAAGAGTACCCCAATAAGTTCGATGCAGAGTTTTTGTTGGAGGGTTTCGTTCATGGTTTCCCATTACCCATCCCAAAAAATTTTTACACATCCACAAATAAGAATTTAAAGTCAGCCAGGGAATTGCCGGAGGTGGTTAGGGACAAGGTGCTAACTGAGGTCAAGCTGGGCAGGATGGAGGGACCATTTGAGGTACTCCCTATACAGGACCTGTGCATATCACCGCTGGGTGTGGTGCCCAAAAAGACGCCAGGCAAATTTCGCCTGATACAGCACCTGTCCCACCCACCCGGTAATTCTGTTAACGATGCCATTCCGGAGGAATTGGCAAGCGTTCGATACCAGTTATTCGATGAAGTTCTTAGTTTGGTTAAGAGTTTTGGCCCAGGGGCCCTTATGGCCAAGTTGGACATAGAATCTGCTTTTAGGCTGCTTCCACTACACCCAGAATCGTTCAGATTTATGGGTTTTAAGCTGCAAGGGGCCTATTACATAGATAAATGTCTCCCCATGGGCTGTTCGATATCTTGCTCATTTTTTGAAAAATTTAGTACGTTTCTTCAGTGGTGCATCCAGAGGGAGGCTGGCTCCAGAGGGGTGGCCCACTATCTGGATGATTTCCTCATAGCAGGACCAGCAGGTCGAGCAGAATGCGGGGAGACATTACAAGTCGCGTTACGAGTTTTCAGTTCTTTAGGAGTTCCTATAGCCCACGACAAAACAGAGGGACCAGTAACGGTCCTGTCGTACTTGGGTATCGAAATTGATACCGGGAAAGGTTGCTGTAGGCTGCCAGCGGACAAGGTCCACAAGTTGCGGGAGCTGATAGATGACTGCGGGGCCAGAAAGAGGGTCCAGCTACGAACTGTTCAGTCCCTACTGGGTTCTTTAAATTTTGCCTGTAGGGTGATACCCATGGGCAGGGTTTTCTGCAGGAAATTGGAAAGGGCCACAGCGGGGGTCAGGGACCCACACCACACAATCCGCTTGGGAAAGGAAATCAAGGATGATTTGAGGACATGGTCCGAATTCTTGGTTAACTTTAACAGGCGCCTAATGTGGCAGTCTGATGCGGCTTCAAACTGGGACTTGCAGCTCTTTACAGACGCTGCGGGATCATCTGGTTTTGGTGCCTTCTTTCAGGGGGAATGGTGCTGCGAGAAGTGGCCACAATCCTGGATTGACAGAGGGTTTACAGTAAACATGTTATTACTGGAACTCTTCCCCATTATAGTCGCAGTGGAGCTATGGGCTGGCCAACTAGCAAACAGAAACATAATCTTCTGGTGCGATAATTTAGGGGTTGTTCACGCAGTAAACAATCAAAGGGCAACATCACCGGAAGCATTGAGATTGCTGAGGCACCTTGTCCTTGTTTGTTTAAAGAACAATATCAATTTCAGGGCTGAGCACGTACCAGGGGTGGACAATGAAGTGGCAGATGCGTTATCAAGATTTCAGTTCACCAGATTCCGCGGCCTAGCTCCAACAGCAGCCGAGACCGGCCTAAGTTGTCCAAATTCTGTCTGGCAGGTGATAGAGCCGGCATGACAGAATTGGCATTTCGGTCATTGGCGCCAGCGACTCGTAGGGCATACGAAAAAGCCTGGGAGGATTGGTGTAGATACCAGCAGCTGCCGGAGGCTAGGGGTAAGTCTGTTGACGACTGCCTCCTGGCTTTCGTGTGGGGCAATTACAATAGTGGCAGGTCCAAGTCGGCTATGGCGGCGACATTGGCGGGAATAGCTTTTCATTGCCGTTTATTCAACATGCCAGACCCAACGAAGTCTTTTATTCTTAGTAAAGCGATGAAGGGTTGGTCTAGGGTACAGCCAGTTCAACCAGATAATAGACGCCCCTTGGACGAGGCGAAGTTGGTAGAGCTATTGCAGGGGTTAGCATCGGTGGCAGAAAATGACTCGGAGCTGGCACTTTTTAGGGTGGCTTACGCCTGGGCTTTCCACGGCGCATTTAGGGTTAGTGAGCTAACAGCGCGCAATAAGAAAGTACACTCGGGCATACTTTGGGAGGATGTGGTGGTTGGCAAGGAACAGGTGCTATGCAAGCTGAAGAGGTCTAAGACAGACCAGCAAGGCAGGGGCACCTGGATTACGCTAAGACCACACCTAGTGAAGAGTATTTGCCCAGTTACTCTAGCGGGCGAGTATGTAGCAGTAAGACAAGGTGCGGCCGCACAATTCTTAGCGCACGCAGACGGATCGCCGCTAACGAAGTTTCAATTCGCTGCAGTAATGAAAAAGGGCCTAGCGGCGATAGGGCTAAGACCTGAGGATTTCGGAACGCATTCGTTCAGGATTGGCGCAGCCACGTCAGCAGCAGTGGCGGGCTTGCCACAGAGCGCAATCAAGGCCGTGGGCAGGTGGAAATCCAATAGTTTTAAGAAATACGTTAGAGTTGAAATGCTTTAGTTATAGAATATAAGTGTAAGTTAACTATAAGTCAAGTATAGCATGCGCCTGTTGCGCGGGTCCAAAAACGTCTCGTTTACAAACGGTTGGGGAATGGCTAGCGTTCCGCAATCGTCGGTGTGGAGTGAATTTTTTATTTTTCCTCTAAGAGGTGCTTAATTCAATCTGGCCCCAAACTTAGAAGCCCTCTAGAGGTTTTTGAGTTTTTCACCTCCACTTGGACCTCAGTCAAAACCCGTTAATTGTTACTATAGAGCATAAGTATAGATACTAATCATTAGGTTTTGCTTTCTTTTCAGCCCTTCCCCTTCCCCTTGGCCCCACGGGGGTAATTTGGTTTGTAGGTCACTCATACGTTTTCTGGGCAGAAAGAAACACCCTAGCCAGAACATCGCCAGTGTTAGCAAAGGCAAAATCAGTGAGATGGTTAGGTGTTAGAGGCATGTTGTGGAAGGACTTATTGGGGTTTTTGGAAAAGAAAAGTAACGGTTTTGTCAAGCCAGATACCCTAGTTATACATCTGGGAGGCAACGACCTGGCTAAAACTACAGGCTGGTATGGTCGGACATAATACCACGTTTTTCGTGGAGAGGCGCCAAAAACCCCGTAGCAATTGAGAAGGCTAGGAAAAAGTTGAATCATGCTTTGACCAGGTTTGTCTTAAGGCAAGGGGGAGTGGCAGTTAGGCACCCGAACATTGTGAAAGAGAAACCAGGCATGTACAGGCCAGATGGAGTGCACCTCTCAGAGGAGGGCATGGCGAATTTTCTGGGTGATATTTTTAAACAGTTATATTAGTTGGTGTCGTTATTGTAGGGTATGGCGGTGCATTGGTACTAGGTGCACAGGGCAGTAGAGAGTACCATTGCTGTGGCGGGACAGCACCCTCGACCAGGATTCTAGAAGGGTGTCAGGTGGTCCCTGCGTGGTATTACCCCTCTCCTTGCCAGGAGGGCGGACGGGCCTCGACTCAGCGCGGTGGGGCGACGAACATTTAGGCGGATATGTTCGCGTCAGGCCTTAGAGGCGGGGGGATGTCCACGCAGGGCGGGCTGTGCCTTTGGTAAGGGGTGTGTAGGAATTTGGGAACGACCTGGTCGTTGCCCGGGGCAACACCCCTGAACGGTCTCTGGTCTCAGGTGCCTGGTCTTTGCCATCCCCTTTATCGGGGGTCATACCAGTTCTTAAATAAATAAGTATGACAGTTTAATCTAAGCTATTGGTGTCGCGTCTTTATTTTAGATAAGTGTCTACGTGTGAAGTTATTTCTAGGCCGTTATGTAGTTATAAGAATACAAGCAACATATTCACTAGGCTACTTAGTTAAAACGAGGGCTGAATAAGCCCAAGTGCAGTTAAGAGACTGTGAATTGGGCTGTGTAAATAAAGTTGAGTGATAGAGACAGGGCATAGAAGGAGGGGTTAATCCCGGGCGGGAAGCCCCCACCAATGGGGGGCAAAGGGGGTTGCACCCCAGGTCAGGGGTATATAGGTTCTAGTTGCAAGGGGATGCGCCCTCTTTGATTTTTGATCCCCACCCTCCCTTCCCTTTCTTCTAAAGGCTCCGCCTCACAAAAATTTGATTCAATTGGCTAATATATTTTAAAATTGGCGGGACAGCACCCTCGACCAGGATTCTAGAAGGGTGTCAGGTGGTCCCTGCGTGGTATTACCCCTCTCCTTGCCAGGAGGGCGGACGGGCCTCGACTCAGCGCGGTGGGGCGACGAACATTTAGGCGGATATGTTCGCGTCAGGCCTTAGAGGCGGGGGGATGTCCACGCAGGGCGGGCTGTGCCTTTGGTAAGGGGTGTGTAGGAATTTGGGAACGACCTGGTCGTTGCCCGGGGCAACACCCCTGAACGGTCTCTGGTCTCAGGTGCCTGGTCTTTGCCATCCCCTTTATCGGGGGTCATACCAGTTCTTAAATAAATAAGTATGACAGTTTAATCTAAGCTATTGGTGTCGCGTCTTTATTTTAGATAAGTGTCTACGTGTGAAGTTATTTCTAGGCCGTTATGTAGTTATAAGAATACAAGCAACATATTCACTAGGCTACTTAGTGTTATATAACCTTGCACCTAACGTCTGACGTCTGGATGATTTATACCCGGCATTGGTGTGAATATGACATTACTCCGCTCCCGCACACACGTGTTATATAACCTTGTACCTAACGTCTGATGTCTGGATGATTTATACCCGGCATTGGTGTGAATATCACATTACTCCTCCCCCGCACACACGTGTTATATAACCTGGCACCTAACGTCTGACGCCTGGATGATTTATACCCGGCATTGGTGTGAATATCCCATTACTCCGCTCCCGCACACATGTGTTATATAACCTTGCACCTGACGTCTGACGCCTGGATGATTTATACCCGGCATTGGTGTGATTATCACATTACTCCGCTCCCGCACACACGTGTTATATAACCTTGTACCTAACGTCTGACGCCTGGATGATTTATACCCGGCATTGGTGTGAATATCACATTACTCCGCTCCCGCACACACGTGTTATATAACCTTGCACCTAACGCCGGGATGATTTATACCCGGCATTGGTGTGAATATCACATTACTCCGCTCCCGCACACACGTGTTATATAACCTGGCACCTAACGTCTGCCGCCGGGATGATTTATACCCGGCATTGGTGTGAATATGACATTACTCCGCTCCCGCACACACGTGTTATATATAACCTTGTACCTAACGTCTGATTTCTGGATAATTTATACCCGGCATTGGTGTAAATATCACATTACTACCGCTCCCGCACACAAGTGTTATATAACCTTGTACCTAACGTCTGACGCCTGGATGATTTATACCCGGCATTGGTGTGAATATCACATTACTCCGCTCCCGCACACACGTGTTATATAACCTTGCACCTAACGCCGGGATGATTTATACCCGGCATTGGTGTGAATATCACATTACTCCGCTCCCGCACACACGTGTTATATAACCTGGCACCTAACGTCTGCCGCCGGGATGATTTATACCCGGCATTGGTGTGAATATGACATTACTCCGCTCCCGCACACACGTGTTATATATAACCTTGTACCTAACGTCTGATTTCTGGATAATTTATACCCGGCATTGGTGTAAATATCACATTACTACCGCTCCCGCACACAAGTGTTATATAACCTTGTACCTAACGTCTGACGCCTGGATGATTTATACCCGGCATTGGTGTGAATATCACGTTACTCCTCCCCTGCACACACGTGTTATATAACCTTGTATCTAACGTCTGACGCCTGGATGATTTATACCCGGCATTGGTGTGAATATCACATTACTCCGCTCCCGCACACACGTGTTATATAACCTTGTACCTAACGTCTGACGCCTGGATGATTTATACCCGGCATTGGTGTGAATATCACATTACTCCGCTCCCGCACACACGTGTTATATAACCTTGCACCTAACGTCTGACGCCTGGATGATTTATACCCGGCATTGGTGTGAATATCACATTACTCCGCTCCCGCACACACGTGTTATATAACCTTGCACCTAACGCCGGGATGATTTATACCCGGCATTGGTGTGAATATCACATTACTCCGCTCCCGCACACACGTGTTATATAACCTGGCACCTAACGTCTGCCGCCGGGATGATTTATACCCGGCATTGGTGTGAATATGACATTACTCCGCTCCCGCACACACGTGTTATATATAACCTTGTACCTAACGTCTGATTTCTGGATAATTTATACCCGGCATTGGTGTAAATATCACATTACTACCGCTCCCGCACACAAGTGTTATATAACCTTGTACCTAACGTCTGACGCCTGGATGATTTATACCCGGCATTGGTGTGAATATAACATTACTCCGCTCCCGCACACACGTGTTATATAACCTTGTACCTAACGTCTGACGCCTGGATGATTTATACCCGGCATTGGTGTGAATATAACATTACTCCGCTCCCGCACACACGTGTTATATAACCTTGTACCTAACGTCTGACGCCGGGATGATTTATACCCGGCATTGGTGTGAATATCACATTACTCCGCTCCCGCACACACGTGTTATATAACCTTGTACCTAACGTCTGACGCCTGGATGATTTATACCCGGCATTGGTGTGAATATCACATTACTCCGCTCCCGCACACACGTGTTATATAACCTTGTACCTAACGTCTGACGCCTGGATGATTTATACCCGGCATTGGTGTGAATATGACATTACTCCGCTCCCGCACACACGTGTTATATAACCTTGTACCTAACGTCTGACGCCTGGATGATTTATACCCGGCATTGGTGTGAATATGACATTACTCCGCTCCCGCACACACGTGTTATATAACCTTGTACCTAACATCTGACGTCTGGATGATTTATACCCGGCATTGGTGTGAATATCACATTACTCTACCCCCGCACACACGTGTTATATAACCTTGCACCTAACGTCTGACGCCTGGATGATTTATACCCGGCATTGGTGTGATTATCACATTACTCCTCCCCCGCACACACGTGTTATATAACCTTGCTCCTAACGTCTGACGCCGGGATGATTTATACCCGGCATTGGTGTGAATATCACATTACTCCGCTCCCGCACACACGTGTTATATAACCTTGCACCTAACGTCTGACGCCTGGATGATTTATACCCGGCATTGGTGTGAATATCACATTACTCCGCTCCCGCACACACGTGTTATATAACCTTGTACCTAACGTCTGACGTCTGGATGATTTATACCCGGCATTGGTGTGAATATCACATTACTCCGCTCCCGCACACACGTGTTATATAACCTTGCACCTAACGTCTGACGCCTGGATGATTTATACCCGGCATTGGTGTGAATATCCCATTACTCCGCTCCCGCACACACGTGTTATATAACCTGGCACCTAACGTCTGACGCCTGGATGATTTATACCCGGCATGGGTGTGAATATCACATTACTCCGCTCCCGCACACACGTGTTATATAACCTTGCACCTAACGTCTGACGCCTGGATGATTTATACCCGGCATTGGTTTGAATATCACATTACTACCGCTCCCGCACACACGTGTTATATAACCTTGTACCTAACGTCTGACGCCGGGATGATTTATACCCGGCATTGGTGTGAATATCACATTACTACCGCTCCCGCACACAAGTGTTATATAACCTTGCACCTAACGTCTGACGCCTGGATGATTTATACCCGGCATTGGTGTGAATATGACATTACTTCGCTCCCGCACACACGTGTTATATAACCTGGCACCTAACGTCTGACGCCTGGATGATTTATACCCGACATTGGTGTGAATATCACATTACTACCGCTCCCGCACACAAGTGTTATATAACCTTGCACCTAACGTCTGACGCCGGGGTGATTTATACCCGGCATTGGTGTGAATATCACATTACTCCGCTCCCGCACACACGTGTTATATAACCTTGTACCTAACGTCTGACGCCGGGATGATTTATACCCGGCATTGGTGTGAATATCACATTACTCCGCTCCTGCACACATGTGTTATATAACCTTGTACCTAACGTCTGACGCCGGGATGATTTACACCTGGCATTGGTGTGAATATCACATTACTCCACTCCCGCACACACGTGTTATATAACCTTGCACCCAACGTCTGACGCCTGGATGATTTATACCCGGCATTGGTGTGAATATCACATTACTCCGCTCCCGCACACACGTGTTATATAACCTAACGTCTGACGCCTGGATGATTTATACCCGGCATTAGTGTGAATATCATATTACTCCTCCCCCGCACAAACGTGTTATATAACCTTGCACCTAACGTCTGACGCCTGGATGATTTATACCCGGCATTGGTGTGAATATCACATTACTCCGCTCCCGCACACACGTGTTATATAACCTGGCACCTAACGTCTGACGCCGGGATGATTTATACCCGGCATTGGTGTGAATATCACATTACTCCGCTCCAGCACACACGTGTTATATAACCTTGCACCTAACGTCTGACGCCTGGATGATTTATACCCGGCATTGGTGTGAATATCACATTACTCCGCTCCCGCACACACGTGTTATATAACCTTGCACCTAACGCCTGGATGATTTATACCCGGCATTGGTGTGAATATCACATTACTCCGCTCCCGCACACACGTGTTATATAACCTGGCACCTAACGTCTGCCGCCGGGATGATTTATACCCGACATTGGTGTGAATATCACATTACTCCGCTCCCGCACACACGTGTTATATAACCTTGCACCTAACGTCTGACGCCGGGATGATTTATACCAGGCATTGGTGTGAATATCACATTACTCCTCCCCCGCACACACGTGTTATATAACCTTGCACCTAACGTCTGCCGCCGGGATGATTTATACCCGACATTGGTGTGAATATCACATTACTCCGCTCCCGCACACACGTGTTATATAACCTTGCACCTAACGTCTGACGCCGGGATGATTTATACCCGGCATTGGTGTGAATATCACATTACTCCTCCCCCGCACACACGTGTTATATAACCTGGCACCTAACGTCTGACGCCGAGATGATTTATACCCGGCATTGGTGTGAATATCACATTACTCCGCTCCCGCACAAACGTGTTATATATCCTTGCACCTAACGTCTGACGCCGAGATGATTTATACCCGGCATTGGTGTGAATATCACATTACTCCTCCCCCGCACACACGTGTTATATAACCTGGCACCTAACGTCTGACGCCGAGATGATTTATACCCGGCATTGGTGTGAATATCACATTACTCCGCTCCCGCACAAACGTGTTATATAACCTTGCACCTAACGTCTGACGCCTGGATGATTTATACCCGGCATTGGTGTGAATATCACATTACTCCGCTCCCGCACACACGTGGACGATGGACGATGTTCAGCCGTATGTACCCCATTAGATAAAGTGTGAAGCTGTAAGAAACAAAACTAACTTGGCAGGGCACAGTAGCACAGTGGATAGCACAAACTCACAAAAGTTACAGTATGTAACAATTTTCGGCACACAGCAGGAACAGCTAGGAGGCAATGCTGACGAGAGGCTGAAGGGGGGACCCGCTGTCACGTCTCTGGCTGCTCCGCAAGAGCTGCCCTTAGTGATAATAATCGCATGTTAGTGCATATGCGATTATGATTGATGCGGTATCTGGCGATGTGCGGCAAAGTGCATCCCCCTACAGCCTGTAACACGGCAGTTAGGTGCTGATTGCCTGGTACTTTATCTCTCTCCATATCTCTGACTACCCTCTAGTACAGAGCAGCCATACTGCGTGCGAGTCCGGCGCAGAACCGTCACAGCCCGGGGAATCGCGGTGTTGTGTTTCACAGGGACAATGGTGTCGTCTGCATGGAATGTTCTGTACATTCATTGCTGCCAATGCGTTCTCCGGCTGTGAGTCCATGGGAAGCGTGTTAGTAATGGTGTCCCAGGGGGACGGCAGGTATTGTACGGACATACTAGATCTTTCCCGTCAGATGGATATATTATATATATATATATATAGGGATTATTTATGGAAGGCCATCAAATTATTATTTTCTTCCCCTTTGCAAATATAAATCAGTCTAAACTGAGACGTCTGAACTGACTTTTATTTCAGAAGGAGACGTTCGAATTCGGGGTGGGTGGCAAAGTCATGTGATGTCAGCCACTTGCCCCACACGCAAGTGCCACCTTCCATCCCCAGCCCGTTCCAGCGCCTCGGCGAGTGTGATACCCCCCAAAGAGTTCACACAGGCGGTCCACACATGCGCATATCTCGCCCATACGCAGACCCGCACAATCGGAAACACGGACGAATTCACCCACAACTGATCAAGCCTGAATCAGTTTTGATATTTGGCCATGCTAAAACTGTTGCAGGGTATGCTGGGACATGAAGTTTACCTGAAAGAATATTTTGTCATCATACAAGTGTGCCCCAAAAACCTTTTTGTTCACCCTCGTGACAAAATATTCTTTCAGTTTTGCTGCTGAACTTTCTTTGGGAGCACCACCAACCAGACACCACCAACCATTTTATTTTTGTGCGGTAAGAACGTTGGTATAACATATGTACGTTTAAAATTGTTAAACAAAAATTTTCAAATTTATCAGTGCCGACCCACACCCATATTGTAACATGTAGTTTAACAACAGCTGGAGTGCCAAGGTTCACAGTCACTGGACTAGGTGAACCCAAAAAGTCTCCCCAGTAACCTTAAGGCACGGGACTGCATAATGCATCAGACTCTCTGTCGGTCACACAGGAAGAGCCATAATTGCAGGTGCATCGCCCGGTGTATGGGCGGGGGCTTTAGTTACTGCAATAATACACTGCTGCAATACGAGAGCTGGTGCCTATCTTGGTATAGGAGACAAAGCAGCCTGCTGCTAGTTTCCTCCCTATTGCTGGCAGGAGAGCTCCCGCTGTTGCATACGTCTCTGAAGTTCCCTATGTATTTGCATCAACTTTTACAGTAAGTGTCCAAATGTTTTCTGTCCATCTTGATATAGTATATCCCCTAGGGGCGTACGTGCCTACTCTCCTAGAATGGTAGGGATGCTCCTGGAAATCAGGTGGCACTCCCGGCCGCCTGGAAAAGCGGAAATGTCTCCCTCTTCCTTCTGACACTGGTTTGCACCTCCCACTCTCCCTTTTAGCCGCCCACTTCTGGAAGTAGGCGGGGCAATGATGCAATTAATGGAATACATCTCCTGGCTTTTTTAGTCACATTGCGAATGTGTGTGGGAAATAATTACCACATCCGTACATCACCTGGTGGCCCAGAAGGGCAGTGTTGCCTGTGCCTGCTTCCATTATGTTTGCTGGTTCCCTCAATACACTGGGACTGCTGATGAGAAATGATTATACAGGAGAGAGTATATACTGAGCAGGAGCCATAGCCCCGTCATCTTATCTGGTGGCAGAATTTAATAGGGATTTGTTTCAACACACATACAGATAGTGGTAGATGCTCAATTAGTTCAGTAGCATTTCCCAGGTGCATGAGGGAGGGGTTAAATACTGGGTAAGTAAAACAAGACATTTTTTCCCTCAGCACACTGAGCAATGCTAGTAACCAATCTAGAACACTACATGATAATAGAATTCAGAGATATTGGTTACATATACCTGCGCAGGTGTATGCTATGCCCCCAAGCCGCGTCAAGGCTTCTCTGTATATTGGGCGTCCCTAGCGCTATATCTAGGTGCAGGGTGTGGCACCCCAAAAAACCATCATAAGCTGGGAAGCCCAGTGCGGCATGCCAGTGATATACTAAGTGTTTCAACACACCTGACCATCAAACGATTCCTCCCCCCTTTGGAAATAAAAGTCAGTCTGAAGGGACTTTTATTTCCTTCGGTGCCCGCCAAAGTGGGGATGGACACTGACGTCAGCTGCTCACCCCTGGCAGGCATCAGAATGCCCGCGTTTCCAGGGTATCGCCGAAGTGTTCATGGGGACAATGATAAAATGCTGGGCGTTCCACTGATGCGCCGCCTCCCTCCTCTGCCGGTAAAAACGCCTTGGCGACTGTGATCGTTACAGGTGCACACCCTCCACCTGTGCAAAGCCGCACAATGTGCCCCCAAGGCGAATATGCCGGGGACCGCTTGTTCCTGAATCAGGCCCATTGTGACTGCAGACCTAGTAACCCTGCTCAGTGTGCCGATACCGGTAAATCATTTCTTATACAGATACACGGTGGCTGTGGTTGGTACACTGGCATGGGCTCATCTTCTCCTCGCTCAGTGCAGGGCACATTGGGACTGAACCTTATATAGAATGAGACCTGTGGCGGCTGCACCCAGTCAGCTGCTGAGAGCTGCCACCCCTGACGGGGAACAAAGAGAAGCGGAGACTCGCTAACTGGAAGCACGAGAACTGGAGCCAGCGAGGTTTATTTATGAGGTGTCGGGGGGTGTAAAATGGCAATGCTGTTACTGGTGAGACACCCATTGTAAAACCATCACCCTTTTATGTATTGGTGATAAACAAGATCGGAAGCGCAGAGTGGCTTCGTAAATGAATCCCAGTAACTCTTGGGAATCAGGATGCATTCCACCCTGACGTTCCACGCCTTCCAAACTGGGCTCCTGCTGCAGAAAGTCATGTCACATTGTTGCTGCCATGCAAGGAAAGCAAATACATTTATGTTTCTGTGCAGGGTAAATACTGGCTGCTTGTGCAAATTCACAGAATTAGACAGCTTTATTCTTAAACTGGGCTTACACTTCTTCTCCCCCTCTTGAGCCGCCCGAGACCTGCCCAGGTGGCAGGACCGAAAATCGATATATTGCATGTGATCCCAGCAAAGTCTGCCCAGGTATGGATCATTAGGTCACCAGCATGTTTGGTCGACATGAGTCTAGGACGACATGGGTTAGGTCAACAGGGTTATTAGGTCGACATGGGTTAGGTCAACAGTCAAAAGGTCGACATGGGGGTTTCACATTTTTGTCCCGAATGTTGACACCGTCGACAAGGACACTGAAACATAGCACCTTGTCTGCTCGATAAGGTCGGCACACTATTTTGTTCTCCCCAGGGCTGCCAAGAGAAATCATGGGCCCGGGTACAACAACTTTCCGGGGCCCCCATGGAGGGCGCTCCCAGCAGACTCCGCCGGCGCGGACTCCCCCAAGCCACCGCAGAGTCTGCGGACCCTTCGCTATGCCAATGCTTCCTAGGTGGGTGCTTACTGAGTGGCAGCAAATATATATATATATATATATATATTTTGGAGGAACCGCACTCAGTCCATGAGAGAGGGATACAGGGCGGTGCTCCACTTTAGAGGATTTTTGGATCCCAAACATAGAATTTGTAGAGAGGCAGGCACTCACCAACACTGAGAGTTTTGTGCAAAAGCAAAGTAGTCTTTATTCGTCACATCATAGGGACATCAAACAGGCATCGACGTTTCGACCCACAACAGGGGTCTTTGTCAAGATCATCAACATGGGTACACCAGACAAGATATACAGCTAACCTGCTGACCGGCTATTTATGGCCTGAACCCTCATTAGCTGTCACCACCCACTCACCTGTGGCCGCCTAATGGGAAGCCCTGAGATAACCAGTATACATTAAAACCACACTTACCATTCAAGCAGGACAAGAGGATCAACCAACGTTAAGCACCATCTTAAATTATCATAGTACAAAAAGGCAAAAAATAGCGTGTAGTAACTTAATTAAGTAAGGTGCGCTGAAGCCGGAAGTTGCGTGCGTTCCATGGCTTTGGAACGCACCTCCCAACCGGAAGTGGTCATCCTCAGCGTCTAGACGCCCCCAGGCTGTGCAGCGCATTCACAGCTGCCACAGACCCAGGAAACGAGGTGCGTTCCACCCAGCTGGAACGCAAACAGGAAGTGTTAATAGGAGACAACCGCTATATCATGGAAACATAATTTCTCATCAACACTCTCAAGCCCTATATAGCGCAGGTCAGCAGGTCACTTGCATTTACAATTTTATTTATTAAAACCACTAATATATAAACAAAACAATAATATACAATATGAAAAAAATATAAATCAAAAATAAACATAATCAAATGCATAGAAAAAAGGGAAGAGAAAAATATAAAGAATACAAAACAAAACATTTATTGCACTACCCCATAATCCATTGCTTCTCACGCTCATGAAGCCCTCTACAAAAATACATTATAAGCATTATGCTCATTTAAACCCCTTGGGACAAGTGTCCCCAATTCAAAGATCCATCTCGCCTCCTTTCTTTGTAGCACCTTCTCCCGATCACCACCTCGTTTCAGTGGTGGCACATGATCTATCAGCATGCATTTAAGACTTGCTACGGAGTGTCCAATCTGACAAAAATGCCTCGCAACGGGTTTGTCAGATTTTTTATTCTCCAGTGCTTGTCGTATCGATAGACGATGGTTCGCCATTCTGTCTTGAAACGATCTTGTGGTTAGACCCACGTAATAGAGTCCACAAGGACAGATTAAGATGTAGATCACATACGATGAAGTACAAGTGATTCGATGTTTAATCGATATTTGTTTTCCACTGTGTGGATGCGAAAAGGACCGTCCCACCAACATGGAACAACAGGTTGTGCAATCAGCACATCTCACACAACCCAATCTCTGTGATGGTAGCCAGGTTGTAGTGGCCATTTTGGGTTGTTTGGTTGGACACATAAGAAGTTGCTTGAGATTAAGTCCACGTCTGTATGAGAACATAGGTGGTTTTTTGTTTATCCCCTTCATCTTTACGTCAGACGTGATTAAGGACCAATGCTTCTTAACAGTCCGCTCAATGTCCTTAGAGGCAGTGTTATAGGTAGATGGGAATATCATTCTCCCTGCCTCCAATCGCTTTTTAGCATTACTCTCAGTGGTATAGTGCCTTTTCTTAGCCTTATTCAGGCACCTCTCAATCGTTGCCGATGTGTAGCCTCTATCAAGGAAACGATTACGCATCTCATCAATCTGCATGGTGGTATTGTTGCTTGAGGTATTATTTCTTAGTACCCTCATGAATTGTGAGATCGGGAGGCTCTCTTTCAAAGTGCTTGGGTGATGACTGGTAGAATGTAGGAGCGAGTTTCTATCCGTCTCTTTACGGAATAATGTGGAACACAACTGTCCATTCTCACGATAGATTGTAACATCCAAGAAATTAATCGAGTTAATGTCCACTGTATGGGTAAAGCGTATCGGGGTATCAAGAGCATTAAGACACTCAAGCATTGCCTCAAATTCTGTCTCAGTGCCACTCCAAATAATAAAAATATCATCGATAAAACGTTTATAACACAAAATCTTTGAACCAAATATAGGCATAATGTGTTTGTTTTCGTAGTCATGCATATATAAATTAGCATAGGACGGGGCCAGGGATGACCCCATAGCGGATAAAGAATTCGCCATTGTAACAGAAATGGTTCTGGCCCAATACCAGCTCAGCCAGTTCCAGCAGAAATTCAATCGGTGGGCCCTCATGTCCGCCACCAAGGAGGCCAGCCCTCATTGCACCCAGTCCACCCTGAAGGGGAATGACCGTATACAATGAGCTGACATCCATGGTGGCAAACAATGCATTTTCAGGCATATCATTCAATTCACTAAGTTTCTCCAGAAAATCAGTGGTGTCCCTAATATAACACCACATCCTCTGAACATGAATCTGCAGGAAACTGTCAACATATTTGGCAATCGGTTGCAATACTATACCACTGAGAGTAATGCTAAAAAGCGATTGGAGGCAGGGAGAATGATATTCCCATCTACCTATAACACTGCCTCTAAGGACATTGAGCGGACTGTTAAGAAGCATTGGTCCTTAATCACGTCTGACGTAAAGATGAAGGGGATAAACAAAAAAACACCTATGTTCTCATACAGACGTGGACCTAATCTCAAGCAACTTCTTATGTGTCCAACCAAACAACCCAAAATGGCCACTACAACCTGGCTACCATCACAGAGATTGGGTTGTGTGAGATGTGCTGATTGCACAACCTGTCGTTCCATGTTGGTGGGACGGTCCTTTTCGCATCCACACAGTGGAAAACAAATATCGATTAAACATCGAATCACTTGTACTTCATCGTATGTGATCTACATCTTAATCTGTCCTTGTGGACTCTATTACGTGGGTCTAACCACAAGATCGTTTCAAGACAGAATGGCGAACCATCGTCTATCGATACGACAAGCACTGGAGAATAAAAAATCTGACAAACCCGTTGCGAGGCATTTTTGTCAGATTGGACACTCCGTAGCAAGTCTTAAATGCATGCTGATAGATCATGTGCCACCACTGAAACGAGGTGGTGATCGGGAGAAGGTGCTACAAAGAAAGGAGGCGAGATGGATCTTTGAATTGGGGACACTTGTCCCAAGGGGTTTAAATGAGCATAATGCTTATAATGTATTTTTGTAGAGGGCTTCATGAGCGTGAGAAGCAATGGATTATGGGGTAGTGCAATAAATGTTTTGTTTTGTATTCTTTATATTTTTCTCTTCCCTTTTTTCTATGCATTTGATTATGTTTATTTTTGATTTATATTTTTTTCATATTGTATATTATTGTTTTGTTTATATATTAGTGGTTTTAATAAATAAAATTGTAAATGCAAGTGACCTGCTGACCTGCGCTATATAGGGCTTGAGAGTGTTGATGAGAAATTATGTTTCCATGATATAGCGGTTGTCTCCTATTAACACTTCCTGTTTGCGTTCCAGCTGGGTGGAACGCACCTCGTTTCCTGGGTCTGTGGCAGCTGTGAATGCGCTGCACAGCCTGGGGGCGTCTAGACGCTGAGGATGACCACTTCCGGTTGGGAGGTGCGTTCCAAAGCCATGGAACGCACGCTACTTCCGGCTTCAGCGCACCTTACTTAATTAAGTTACTACACGCTATTTTTTGCCTTTTTGTACTATGATAATTTAAGATGGTGCTTAACGTTGGTTGATCCTCTTGTCCTGCTTGAATGGTAAGTGTGGTTTTAATGTATACTGGTTATCTCAGGGCTTCCCATTAGGCGGCCACAGGTGAGTGGGTGGTGACAGCTAATGAGGGTTCAGGCCATAAATAGCCGGTCAGCAGGTTAGCTGTATATCTTGTCTGGTGTACCCATGTTGATGATCTTGACAAAGACCCCTGTTGTGGGTCGAAACGTCGATGCCTGTTTGATGTCCCTATGATGTGACGAATAAAGACTACTTTGCTTTTGCACAAAACTCTCAGTGTTGGTGAGTGCCTGCCCCTCTACAAATTCTATATATATATATATATATATATATATATATATATATATATATATATATATGTGGCACTCAGAAATAAATACAAACCGACGTTTCAAAGGAATATTCTTGCCAGCACCTTGATAAAAAAAGCCCACAGGCTTTGAAGCTTTGGTAACTCACACCGCCTGCAGTCTTGTATTTATTTCTGAGTGCCACCGCCCCCAACGCTGCATTGTATATCACTGCTAACCCTGCACTCACTCCCCATGCACACCATCCTATCACCGCTAACCTTGCACCTGCTCCCCACACACACACTATACTGCCGCTAACCCTGCACCTGCTCCCCCACACTATAGGGATACGGTCATCTGTCAGAACAGACTTAGGTCGACAGTCATTAGATCGACCACGGAAGGTCGACTGTCCCCAAGGTTGACAGGGTCATGACTTAAGGTCGACATGGGCCAAGGTCGACATGGTTTTAGGTCGACAGTCATTAGGTCGACATGAGTTTTTCCCTGTTTTTTGAGCCGACATGTGCCGACAGGCGGTATTTCATGCCCTACCATCCACTAGGGCGTGGTGGGAGAATAAAATAGAGCATTGCGAGCGAAGCGAGGGGCAGCGGTTCGACTCCAACTGTGTCCATGTCGACTGTGTCGACATTCGGGTAAAAAAAAACAGTGAAAAACTCATGTCGACCTAATGACTGTCTACCTACAACCATGTCGACCTTGGACCATGTCGACCTTGAGCCATGTCGACCTTTAACCCCCCCAGCAGAGTTAGACACACAATCATCAATATAGGTACATAAGTTTTTTGTGTATGCAAGAGTAGCAGGCAGGCAGGCAGGCAGGCAGGCAGGCAGGCATGCAGGCATGCAGGCACCCCCCTCCTCTCTCTCTACCTTTCTGTCTCTCTGCTCCAGTCCATGCGTCTCTCTTCATGACCAGGATGCAGCTTCTCTTCTTCTTCCTTCATTTGCAGCAGACTCCGTTATGCCCCGCCCCCTATTTCACTCTTGTGTTGCCTGGAAAGGAAACCTGGCTCCCCATTGGTCAACGGCGGCCATCTTTTTGGAGCCTGGCATGTAGGCAGTCATTTTCTGTTAGCCCCGCCTGCCACATCTTAGCTGAGCTGCGCAGAGGAGTCAAGAGTCGGAGAGCAGGAGAATTCTCCTACACTGAAGCTGCCGCTGTACACACTGTAAGTGACAGCTGACCCCGCCGCTCTCCTATTCCTCCAGTATACATTCAGCGCCCGGCACGCTCTCCCATCTGCACGCCCGCCACTACACACGGGCAAAATCATAATTAAAAAAAAAAAAAAAAAATGTGTGTTCCCAGCCCGGGACCAGGGCCCCCCTGCCAAGCCCGGGCCCAGGTAAAATGTACCTGCTCCCCTCCCCTCTCGGCGGCCCTGGTTCTCCCACCAAGCCCTGGTGGATGGTAGGGTGTAAAATACCGCCTGTCGGCACGTCGGGTAAAAGCCCCATGTCGACCTTTTGACTGTCGACCTAACTCATGTTGAACTAGACTCATGTCGACCTTCCTGCATGTCAACATAGACTCATGTCGACCTAAATGCATGTCAACCTAATGGTCTTGACCAACATGCTGGTGACCCAATGACCATATCCCCTCTGCCCAGCTTGGAAGCAATCCAAGCGATTGTGCAGCCGGTGCGACTCTCAGGCTTTGGTGCGGTGCGTACAGGACCGCGCATCACATCGCATCGGACCTGCTGTCAATCACATGCAATTTAGACGCTTTGATCACCACATTCCCATTTAAAGAGCCCACACTGCAAGTGAATCGTCCTAGCGTATGGGAGCCTTCACATTGCTATTTCGATTTCAGTTTGAACGAACCCCACCCAAATCTAACTCTCTCTGCACAGATTACATCTGCCCCATCTGCAGCGCAGCATGGGTTTGTCCATTTGCTTCACTAACAAAGCTGCTTGAGGCCCTCAAAGTGTTTGTACCACAAGTAGTGTACACTATAATACTGTTTGCTTAAATTACCATGAACATACGCCATCGCAGTCTATGCTTACATATAACTCCCTCTCATATTAATCTCAGGATTACGGTTATCGCCTCATTAAATAAACGCAGATTGGGGGTACTCTCTGCGCACTCCTGTTTTCTCAACCTATCCTATTAGAAAATTGGGAAAACGGGTGACCAGCGATGCGTTCAGTTGAAATAAGGAACCCAGCCTGTAGGATTACTGTATAGAAGTATATGAGAGGGCACAATAAAAGCATTTTCAGGACCTAAAATGATTGCAATATGCAGGGTCTAAAAAATAATAATACTACTAATACAAGCTTTCTGCGTTATATGACTGTTCTCATGAATTCGGGCTACATGAAAATAGGTAAAAGTAAATATTTGGTTCAATTAAAGACACCTGCAACCACAACCGATTACTTCCACCTGCAAGACTAAAAACAACTGTCCCACTCATAAAGTACCCCAAAATACCTGTCCGATATCTTGCACCCCTATGTCCATCACTTTGCACTTTATCACCCCAAAACAGACATCTCATTATTGGCTAATTAAGAATAATTAAAAACTTCAAAGTGCCTAATTAGTCATTAACCCCTTCAGTGGTGGTTTTTATTTAAAGTAGCACTCCCCACTGGGCGAGTTTTTTAGGGGGAGCGCTACCTAAAAAAACAAAACACTGTGCTGTCCCCCTGGGCCGGGCAGCGCCACTGAACACTATGCCAGCCGCTGCCCAGCCCTGCACCCGGCGTGTTAGCAGCCGCTGCCTCCAATAGAAAATCCGAAGGTGCGGGGTGAGGAGTAGGCGTGGCAGAGGAGAGGGAGCCGGTGGCAATGCTAGTCTGGGCACTGAGGCACAGCCCGGAAAATTCTAGAGATTACCACTGAAGGGGTTGAAGAAAATTCACACATGCGACAGACAGTCGGAAAAAAATACACATTCTCACTTTTTTTTTTACCGCAACTACTTTGATAAGTCCCCCTCCCCCCCTGTGTATACCGTGTATACGAAACATAAAAGCATTTATTGTTTAAACTTGGACCCCATCTTCAAGATACAGTATCTCATTATGTTACGCCGGTATTCCAACATATACGGAATAATCAGAAAGCCCAAAAACTTCTGGTCCCATGCATATTAAATCTGTTTGCATTTCATTCCAAAACTCATCTCCAGACAATGATGATGGGCAGGGGCGGATTTAGCCTTCAGGGCGCCCGGGTTACTTTAGACAGGGGGCCCCCTTGCACTTGTCATTACAGGTTGAGTATCCCTTATCCAAAATGCTCGGGACCAGGAGAATTTTGGATAACGGATTATTCCGTATTTCGGAATATTTTAATATTTCAATGATGTATTTTGAAGTATCTTGCATTTATGCTGTATAAACACATAATATACACACAAATATATTTTATTACCACATAAAATACACACAAATATATTTTATTACCACATAAAATACACACAAATATATTTTAATTGTTCAAAAAACAAGGTTTCAAAACGTGAAACAAAATGTGTGTACTATCTCAGCATTGAATTTGAATGCCAAGCAATCATTGTCTTGCACATATATAGTGCCAGTTACATATCATGTCCCCAGTGATGCTGTTACAAATGTCCCCAGTGAGTTTTTAGCAAAAAAAATATTTTTTTTCACTTTCTGGAATGTCCGTATTTCGGAATAATTCGGATAACGGATATTCGGATACGGGATACTCGACCTGTACTGACCACAAACTGAAAAGTCTGTGTTTGTCCCTCTGCACCTTACTCTGCAGGAGACCTCGCAGGCTCAACGCTGCCTCTGATTAAAAACCCTTCCATGATGAGACCACTGCTGCTGTCCTCCATGGACCTGAGAAGCATGTGATGAGCTCCATCAATCAGAGCTCATCACATGCTTCTCAGGTCCATGGAGGACAGCAGCAGTGGTCTCATCATGGAAGGGTTTCCCCTTGGCTCCCGATGCTCAGCTCCATTAATCATTGTCACATTGGCAGATAGGTGACGCTGCAGCACTACCCAACTCCCATGCACAAAACCTTTAGTTTAAAACAAAAATGTTTTTTTTTTTGTTTTTTTAAATACATGCCGACCATGGGGGGCCCTAGATAAAGGAGGGCCCAGGGGTACTGACCCCCTGAGCAAACCCCCCCCCCCCACCTTAATCCGGCCCCTGATGATGGGGTAAATTTACAAATGCTTCTAAAAGTGAAACTATGATATTATCCTTGTAGGTTAATGTTACACATACTGTGCTGAGCATTTTCCTTTCTCCCCAGTTGCGGCATACGTTCGTAATGAACCCATAGATGCTGAGACTATAACAGCATCTTGGACAGGCAGCGATGACATAGTGTACCCCAGTCACAGCACACCGCCTCTGTACACTGACACGTTAAAGTGCAGGCAACAAGTGGTTAAATAAACCTCCTCCACTCCCCGTCAGCTGCTTTTCATTTTCTCCTACTGCCTTGAGGGTGCGGGAGACGGGAAATAGCACTTTGGTGAGACACAGCGGGTATACGGGCCGGGATCAGCGACAACAACCTGCACGTGACAGCTCACCAGAAAACAAAAACAGACCAAGCCTAGACCTAGCCCAACCTTGGCATGCCTTGAGAGAAGACCTGGGCCTATGTTCCTGAATATGATTAACCCTGGTTATTGGATGAAAGAGCGGTCAGAGGACAGCAGGGACTGGAATATGGATGTGATATAACCAGTAATAACAGCATCAGAAGTGTGGTGGAGCGCCGTGTCCCTCATTACCTTCATCTGAGGCCCAGAGAATAGAAGCGAAGGACACTATGGTGCAAACCATTCGCCACACAATACCATAGAAATACATTACATAGAAATAGGTTCTGTTTGCAAACTCAGTCCTCCTTGGCTCCCTGGCACGCCAGGTTTTAATGATACCCATGTTTTTCCACAGATGATATAATAAAGCTGACTGAGGTAATAATTAAGTCACCAGCCTGGCGCGTTTCCAACATGCGCCCGTGGCCAGAGCCGGTACTGCAAACAGTATTCCTATGGATAACGGTGACGTCAGCTGCCCGCCCTCCGCTCCCACACCATGGCCTCATTAGCATAAGAACAGCGAGGGTTCTCATGTGGTAATGAGGCTGCCAGCCGACCCCCTCCCGCTGCCCTGCGGTAATGCGCATAAGCACAGCGCCAGCAAGCAAAGCAACCAGAATAAGGCCCCTGTGTCTAGTTCAAATCGCACCCTGTGTAGGGAATCGCATGCGATCTGTACGGATTCATTGTAGTCTAGTGCACATCTTATGTGGCAGAAGCAAGGTGTGTAATGGTGCGCTGTAAACAATGTCCTAGCAGACAGGATGTTACACAGTGGGGCAGATGCACTAAGCCTGGTGAAGAGATAACGTAAAAGGTGATAACGCATCAGCTATGTTTGAAAAAATGGCAGTTAGGAGGTGATTGGCTGGTGCGTTATCTCCTTCCACTATATCTCATCACCAGACTTAATACATCTGCCCCAGTACAAGTTGTTCTCTCCATTCAGCCGCAGTAGGTTGTGCGTACGCTCCACACTCACACATAAACCAAAAGACAACACGAACAAACTGCGCTTATAATACACTGTATAGATATACTGTACCTACTCATATTTGGCCAGTTTACATTAAGACCATACAGAAGTAAAATAAAATAGAATAAATGACTACATCTATCTACTGTATATAGAATACATACACTCTCGCGCTTCCATAACATTATGTAGTGTATAAAGTTCTAATTGTATAGCTCCAATCGCACCTAGCACGCATCTCCCAGTGTGTGCGCACCATTACCGCCACTGTGCTTTTCTGGGCTCCCAATAGTCTTTTTCCCCCCATCTTGTCACTGGGGAGGAGGCTGCTGGGATATGTAGTTCACCCAGCGGCCAGCTTCTAGGTGTTTTTACTTACATGAAAGAACGCATACACACTCAGACATACGGCTGCAGAAGACCCGGCTCCTGACACTGAAGACGACAGCACTTGGGAGTAATTACAGGTGAATTCAGCTACTGGTAACCGACCAACAGCTACTTTGTCCTGTGAGGAGGAGGCACCAGAGCGAGTCCCAGTGATTCTTTTCATAAAATTAACACTTTTCTGAGAAATCAGATTTACTGTGGAGGTGCGGGAAGAGAGACACAATGATTTTTAGAGGATCTACATCCCATGTTCTCTCCTGCCATCGAATAGGAAAACATCACAGCTGCTGGGATTTTCCAATTTTAAGCCAGCAATTGAATTCCCCTGTATGCTTTTATTATAGGGTTGTTGCAAATGATCCTGTAAACCGCCAAGAACAAAAATCTACCAATACATATGTTGTTACAGAGGCGGCTCTCTGGTTCTAAGGAGTGATAAACAACCAACCAATCAGCTCCCACCTGACATTTTTTTTTCACCTGACATTTTTTAAACACAGTCTACGTCATGGCAGGTAGGAGCGGATTGGTTGGTTATTCGTCACTCTCCATTGTATCACTTTTTGAAGCTTAGTGCACCTGGCCCTAAGGATTTGGGACAGACGTTTACATAAATATGGCAGAAGCTGCAGAGTAATTTCTAACCACGTCCCTGTAAGGGCAGGTAGTGCATACAGTGTGCCGGCATGTGTTGTCCATCCTGATGGTTCCTTGTAGCAATTAATTGCTACAGAATGGTCCCTCCTAACCGTTGCTATAGATGTAACACGCATTCCTGTACGATACTGGCCCATTAATACACCGCCTTACTCATGATTTTTTTTCGTCAATGGATACATCCAAGTGCACCGCTTGGCGCACTATTTTATTCACCCTCCACGCCCTAGTGGATGGTAGGGTATAAAAAACCCCTTTTTGTGAAAAACCTCTATATGGCGACCAGATATAGGCCCGATTCAACAACCATTTCCCAATTTATCTCCCCAACAAAGCTGATGGATTCTTATTGTGCTAACAGCATCTGTCTCCTCCAATTGGTGGCACATGGAACAACGAGGCGGGGCTCACATTCTGCCACTGCAATTGGCTGCTTGCTGGGTGCACCGGGCATGCAGACACCTGCACTGATTGGTGAAAACGGTGTTAATGTACACTCACAAAGGCAATCGGGAGTATTAAACAAACCAGCTGCAGGAGCTTACAGGCTGTTATACCGGTCGAGTGACGAGTGTTCGGATCTCCTGAATCTTTTTGTCCGGTTTAAAAATGTTTTTTGAACGACCAGGACTGGATGAACCTAGAGGTCCTGTGAGCATACACACTATACCAATGTCATATCAACCGGTAGGATGAGCATTTGACAAGTGGGTACTTGTTTCCTAGCACGGCCACAATCGCGGGCATCGTGTGTCATTTTTAGTGGTATACGACGCGACCGACGCGATGCCCCCGATTTTCCCATTGAAATGCATTGAAAATAGTCAAAATCGCGTCGGTCGCGTCGTATGCGGCTAAAAAAGCCTTAAAATGGTCCAGACGCGATGCCCCCGATTTCCCCATAGGAAACAATGTTAAATGGCTCAATGTACCCACGATGCCCCCGATTTCCCATAGGGAACAATGTTAAATGGCTCAATGTACCCGCGATGCCCCCGATTTCCCATAGGGAACAATGTTAAATACCTCAATTTCACCAAATCATCATAGGGAACAATGGTAAATGGGCCAGAAAGCCCCCAAAACACCCCAGAACAGTGAAATGTCCCCCCAAAAGTACTTTACGCCACCCCACGATCAACGCGAACCCGAAGCGTGGCGAGCACAGCGAGCCCGCGAGGGGCGGCGGTACGCGTCCTCCGACCTGTTCATACCACCACTATCCACGTCGGCATGGAGTTGAGAATAGAATAGTGTGGCGAGCGCAGCGAGCCACCGAGGCCCGAAGCGTGGCGAGCGCAGCGAGGGGACGCGGATACCTTCACAGGTAAACGCGTCCCTTAGCGGGCTTCACAGGTATCCGCGTCCCCTCGCGGGGCTCGCCACGCTTCAGGCTCGGTGGCTCGCCACACTATTCTATTCTCAACTCCACTCCGACGTGGATAGTGGGGGTATGAAAAGGTCGGAGGACGCGTACCGCCGCCCCTCGCGGGCTCGCTACGCTTCGGGTTCGCGTTGATCGTGGGGTGGCGTAAAATACTTTTGGGGGGACATTTCACTGTTCAGGGGTGTTTTGGGGGGTTTATGGCCCATTTAACAAGGTTCCCTATGATGATTTGGGTAAAGTGACCCATTTAACATTGTTTCCTATGGGAAATCGGGGGCATCGCGGCTAAATTGAGGCATTTAACATTGTTCCCTATGGGGAAATCGCGGACATCGCGTCGCGACCATCGCACCCGATTTTTTTAGTGCTTGCGATGCCCGCGATTTTTCCTCACGATGCCCACGATCATGATCGTTGTGGCCGTGCTAGGAAACAAGTATCGACAAGTGTGCACCCAGCTGATCACAACACAATACACTAAATGAGAATAACTAATATAAATGTTCCGGCTCACTGACCTAATGAACCCCACCTGGAACGTCAGGTGCGATGCCTGATGCTCGGCTTACAACAGGACCTTGTAACCAAAGACAACCATTATTATTGCAGAAGCAGCGGAACCTTACCTGGTAAGTAAGCTGTACATTATTACTGTCTGAGAGACTTCACAGTGTACAGCTCAGGGTGGGAATTTGAGTGCGCTACCCCACAGCTGCCACCAGGGGCAGAGATGTTAATTTCTCATGTTTTCTAGGCATTATTTGAGGCCTTACCAATGGTCTTCGTACACTGTACGTTTTTTGCAATTTACGATGCTCAATAAGCACAGAGTGAACAGAAACCATTGGTTAGGTCTCATAAAACGGAAGCGGTACATCTGTTAGAACAGACTTAGGTCTACAGTCATTAGGTCGACTGGCCCCAAGGTCGACATGGTTCTAGGTCGACATGAGTTTTTCACTTTTTTTGAGCCGAAAGTCAACACAGTCGACATGGACACAGTTGGAGTTGCACCGCAGCCCCTCGCATCGCTCGCACTGCTTCGGGAACGGTGCCTCGCTGTGCTCGGCACACTATTTTGTTCTCTCACCACGCCCTAGTGGATGGTAGGGCATGAAATACCGCCTGTCGGCACAAAAAAAGTGAAAAACTCATGTCGACCTAATGACTGTCGACCTAAACCCATGTCGACCTTGACCCATGTCGACCGCTTCCCCATAAAACTCCTAGAGAACATAAAGGATTAACATCTCTGCCCTCTGGTGGCAGCCATGGGGTAGCGCACACAAATGTCAACCCTGTGCTGTACGTTTCCTGTTCTGTCCCATGTCTTCTGTGCCTCGCTGAACCTACTATCAGCTCCTTGTGTAAAGTAAACCAATGGTCAGCCGAAAATGTGACCGAGAAGCGAGAGGTAGTGACTCATTTCCAGCAACGTCGCAGACAGAGCAGGGGCCGCAGATTGCCCACGTCAGAGTGGCCAATTAGGTTTTGGGGACTACACTAGCCCCATCTATAATCCAATTATTATATGAATGCACTCTCTATGCCAGATGAGCAGTACCATGTACACGAAGACCCATGGGACTGATCTAAAGCAATACTGGGACTTGTCCAAGGGACGCTTACATGTGGTATATACCACTGTGCAAGCCCAGATCAGAAGGGGAGCAGACAGTGGTGACCACAGGCAAAAAGCATCTCTGTGAACAGGACAGACGGAGACTTGTATGGCTTATACTTTTATTCTCAAACCTGCTTACTGAACAGATCCGACCGCGACATAAGCTTGCAGACGGAATTCGCTTCCAGTGAAGGCAAAGACTCAAAACTGCGCGTGTACAGAGACATCGAACATATAAAGAAAAATATCAAAACTGTCTGAGATGTCGAGAAAAGAAATTAAAAGTTTAAAACACTCATTCCAGCGATGCGGTTTGCATAGGATGCACAGTCTGCGGATGCCAGCAGAAGCCACTCCAGGCAGAGCCACGTTTGAGACGTCCACGTGGTCCTCGCGCCACAAAACGTGGTTGGGGCGGCTGATCCCATTTCCAGCTCCCAAACCTCAGTCTATCTTCTTGTGGAGTTGGGAAATACCTGCGCGCCCTTCACAAGGCGTAGGTAGAGGAACTCGTGGCAGATGGGCCTGGCTGGAGAGAGTGAGCGCTGGATGAAGGGTTAACAAAGTCTCTTATTTTGGCATTGAGAAGTCCCCAGAACCAGGGCTGTCCGCCCATGTTACATGAAGTCATCGGATTCATTGCCGTCCTGCGGGAAGAGAACACACCAGTGATTGCGCTGTCAGGTACCAGTAATGTGATTTTATGTTCCCCCGCTGGCTGGGGTGTGTACATCGTTAGGATGATCTGCTGCAGGAACACAGCCTTACTGCCACCAGCAATAACCGTCATCGCCCCCGAATCGCCAGTTAGTGCTCCGCTCACCCAGGGAAATGACCTGAGCCTCTACTCGTTCCTTATGTATCCATTACAATCTACAGCACTTAGGGGCCGATTCAGGATCGCTAATTCGCCCCAGCCACTGCAATCGGCGAGTGTGGGCCGTTTGCCACAGAGAGGGAGGACCGGACACGGGGCCTGTCCAGGGGAACACACAGCATTTTACGGACGTGCCAATAAAAATGCTGAGTGTTCCCCTGGGGACGAGGGCGGGCCGATGCCTGCCGGCTGACATCACCAGACGTCAGCCGATCACCCCGTCTACGTCCTAGTGCTCGTAAATACGATAAACCATCGAATGGTTTCTATTACTAGCGGCTGCATACTGGGGGGGGGCGGGGGTGTTCTCGTATGTTACCAAGGGGATTCAGCCGGGGGGGGCATCTCAGGCGTTCGCTGCTTACCGAGCCAACCTGAATCAGGAACTTAATTAAAAAAGAGCAAATAAGCTGGAAAAAAAAACACCATTACCCCCAAGTCATGTTATGAAATTTCCGATCTCCGTAAATAGGGCACTAAGGAAGGCCAGGACCCAGACACCACTGAGGGCCAGTGATGAGTGGGGCAGATACCAGGAATAACTGCTCTATTATGTGAATAGCTGCAGCACGAGGCATGTGTGACACAGTTTCATCACCAAAGTGGATCTATGCATTGCCGATTTGCTAACACAAGCCTGCCGGACAGACACAGAACCTGCCCCGGCGATAAAAAGCAAGGAACTTTGCATTATGGTTTGTTCCAGGTACAATGTAATAATTAAAAAAAATTCTGTGCAGGGTAAATACTGGCCGCTTTTACACGTAGCCTACAGATGTTAGACTTGTTTATTTTTACACTGCAATTTAGATTTCAGTTTGGACACAACCCACCCAAACCTATAGGTGCCCACACACTAGATAGATCTGCCTTGAAATCTTTTTTTCCGTCCTGTACGAATGATTTCAGGCAGGCACACATCTTCACCAAAGATTTCTATTAAGATCTCGTGTGCGTTCCTATGGATCGCGCATCCGATCAATATCAGCCGATTTGCGGATGATCGGCAAATAAAAGTGTGTGGGCACCTTAGCTATCTCAGCACGTTGCATCTGCCCCCCTGCAGCACAGCTTGGTTTTGCCCAGTTGTACAGGAGACCACTTTGCTTTCATTTTAAATCCGAATCAGGCCCAAAGAGCCGATATGTCCAGACCATACAGCAAGAAAGGCCGATCAGCAGCAACTTTCAGGACAATAGAGAGATTCTGCACATTGTATGGTAAAATACTTGGTCTCAAAGGAGGATTTACAGACCAGGCATTGAGTAAAAAGCTTAGACATAGAATAGGAACGTATAAGGTCCCCCGATGCATGTGCCTGAGGGCGCGGACATATGACAGTCAGACGCAGCGGGCACAGTACATGAGCGCTTACCTGATTCGTGGACATTTTCTCAGCTTTCATCAATGAGGTGTAATTTCTGGGGACAGACAGGACACACGGTTACTATACTGGGCACAGCTGTAGGATTACTGCATAACAACAACATAATGAGCACAGACAATTGCTAAACAGCTTCTGGAACGGGGAACAGACGCCAGTGTCAGCTATATACAGTAGTAAGAATATTCTTTATATAGGACATACATGCACATAGCCATTCATTAGAGGCAACACTTTGGGGCTGGATTCAGGTGGACGCCGGTGTAAATGCCTCTACAAGCTGCCAGTAAATGGCATTATACGGATATAATTTACGTTGTGCCGGCACAGAATTCCGGTAATAGGTAAAATCCGGAAGTTGGGCGATCTGGCATTGAGCACGGAATGGCCGGGGATGGCAGGGCGAGACTTACACGCACACTACAACAGACAGTTGTTTATCACTGACCCTGGAGGCCTTACCTACTGTAGGTGACATTGGAAATCCCACCCATAGATAAAAGACGCCAAGGTGAACTCACCGAAGATCATCAATCTCTTTCTTCTTCTTCACCTCTTCCTTCTCTTTCTTCTTCAGCTCCTGAATCTGAACTTTCTTCTCGTTCCTTTCCTCCCGGTCTCTGGATTCCTTCTCTGCTGCCAGGTCCGGGTAAAGCTCCGTCCTCGTCTTCTCCAGGCGATTGATGATTTCATTAGCTTTCTCGACGGTCATACTTTTCACCTGGGTTATAAAACAGATGAACAATTACCTGATAGGAATCCCAGAAACTCCTCAGGAGGAGAAAGCTGCGGCAGTACTATAATCACTTTACAGCTTTGGTGCGCCCTCTGCTGGACAGTGGGCAGTATTGTTACGACTGAAAGGGAATGTGTATTTGCTGTTGCAATAGAACTAGTAGTGTACTATGAATACAGCTGAAGATAGGATTTATTTAGCGCTGAAAGTCACCTTTTCCCGTTGTGTAGGGAGCAGATGGGTAATGCACCAATTTTACAGCCATAACAGGCAGAGCCCAGTTTATTCCTCAATAAAAAAAAAAGAGTAAGACCGGAACTAGGGAGTACCAACATTCCTGAAAGGAAGCCTGTGTCTCTCTACAGCATCAGAGAGGAGAATTAATGGTAAATTGAAATATTCCCTTTCACTCCAATAAGAGATACCTATGGCCATGCACCAAGGAAAAAGCTACGTAAACTAAATGTGCAGTATAAGGTCACATACATGGGTATCGTATCTGGATGGCGGATTGATCATGTTTAGGTCGACAATACCATGATTTACCACTAGTGGTCGCAGGGACTCTAGTTAGACAGTGACGGGAGATTGACACCTGTGTATAAATCGACGGGAACATGATTGACAGCAGCAAGGTCGATGCGAGTTTTGTTGGTGAAGGTCCACTTGGTTGATACTTTACTATACAAGTGGACATAGGGTTAGATTATAATAGTGTGCCGAGTGCAGCGAGGGGGCACGGTGTACAGATACAGTGTCCTTGGGGACCCCTGTGACATTCGGTACCAGAAAACGTGTGTCGACCACATTCCCATCAAGCATTCAAAGGTGCCGATCTTCCGTCATTGTCTAGCTGAACACGGCCGACCCAGCTTAGGTGATTAACTTGACGCCTTTGATCATGGTATTGTCGAGCTAAACATGGTCTATTCGATATCCCAGAACCCCATACCCTGAGGATTTCGTGTCAGCAGGGACAGGGACATATGGCGAGTGACCAGGGGTGCGCAAATATCTGCAGGTGTCACATACATAAATGCAGCAAATTAAGTTTTAACCCCGTACAATTCCAGAGTAACACGTCTACAAAGATGATTTACCACTGGCTATATAATATAAATAACGGCGTTATTCATAGTTCACTCCGCTCTAGTCACTACGGGGTTAACGTGACACTTTAATAGACGTCTATTAGTCAGGTGGTCTGATTGGTAAATAGCGGCCATGTAGAGTTGCAACCTTTCCCAGTAGATACATTGTACTGTAACTAGGGAACGGGTGGGAAGCTGGACAAGGACCTGGCGGCCTACACATTGCTGCTAACAGTCATCAGAAGGAGAATTACCTCTTTTTGCCGGTGAAACCCGATCTGGCCGATGTCCATGTCTCCGGTTTTCCTTAAATTGCCCCACGGTGTGTAGACAACATTGATGCTGCTCATTTTACAGCCTGTGGGGAGAACATAGGACGTATGTATAGCACACATAGGACGTATGTATAGCACACATAGGACGTATGTATAGCACACATAGGACGTATGTATAGCACACATAGGACGTACATATAGCACACATAGGACGTACATATAGCACACATAGGACGTACATATAGCACACATAGGACGTACGTATAGCACACATAGGACGTACGTATAGCACACATAGGACGTACGTATAGCACACATAGGACGTACGTATAGCACACATAGGACGTACGTATAGCACACATAGGACATATATAGAGCACACATAGGACGTATCTATAGCACACACAGGACGTATCTATAGCACACACAGGACGTATCTATAGCACACACAGGACGTATGTATAGCACACACAGGACGTATATATAGCACACACAGGACGTATATATAGCACACACAGGACGTATATATAGCACACACAGGACGTATATATAGCACACACAGGACGTATATATAGCACACACAGGACGTATATATAGCACACACAGGACGTATATATAGCACACACAGGACGTATATATAGCACACACAGGACGTATATATAGCACACACAGGACGTATATATAGCACACACAGGACGTATATATAGCACACACAGGACGTATATATAGCACACACAGGACGTATATATAGCACACACAGGACGTATATATAGCACACACAGGACGTATATATAGCACACACAGGACGTATATATAGCACACACAGGACGTATATATAGCACACACAGGACGTATATATAGCACACACAGGACGTCTATATAGCACACACAGGACGTATATATAGCACACACAGGACGTATATATAGCACACACAGGACGTATATATAGCACACACAGGACGTATATATAGCACACACAGGACGTATGTATAGCACACACAGGACGTACATATAGCACACATAGGACGTACATATAGCACACATAGGACGTACATATAGCACACATAGGACGTACATATAGCACACATAGGACGTACATATAGCACACATAGGACGTACATATAGCACACATAGGACGTACGTATAGCACACATAGGACGTACGTATAGCACACATAGGACATATATAGAGCACACATAGGACGTATCTATAGCACACACAGGACGTATCTATAGCACACATAGGACGTATCTATAGCACACACAGGACGTATATATAGCACACACAGGACGTATATATAGCACACACAGGACGTATATATAGCACACACAGGACGTATATATAGCACACACAGGACGTATATATAGCACACACAGGACGTATATATAGCACACACAGGACGTATATATAGCTCATTCCATGAAGCTCTATCTCTCCCTGACTCTTTCCCATACACACTTTCTTCTGCCTCTGTAAGGGGCATTGTAGTGACAGTAGTTGGGAGAGGGCTGCAATGAATAATATGTCATGGGACCCAGAAACAGTGGAGTAGGACCCAGCTTTATAAAGTGAAGGGTCCCCGGTACCCACATTTTATCACTGAGCGCGATTACTGCTTATTACATAGAACACGCAGGAGAACATACCTTGGATGCTGTTAGCCTTTACCAGCTGCGCACAGTCTGCCAGAACATCTTTAGGTATATCTTCTATCGTCTGTCCCTGAAACACAAGGACAATTCTGAAAACACTAGTCACAGTAACCGCTTACAGGACCCTGCGTGCGCCATCGGCAATACGGGTCACCACTGGCAAACCTTGCTTCGTTACAGAACATTACAGCGAAACACTCAGTATTGCATCCCAACTTCTCCAGTGCACATTTCCACTCACAGCAGGAAAACCCCCCATGCCGGTAACTAATGTCACAGCGGAGTGATACACAGTACAACTGGCGGCAGGCAATAGCTGGAGTGGTGAAGTACGTGCCCATTACCATTCTGTATGTGCTGGGACCTGGAGTCTGCAGGACCCTATCCTATTATAAGACTGGTTGTTACATACACAATGTGCCAGGCCACAGACCCAGAGGTGATCAGATTATATAAATCATAGGGAGAAATGATGAGCTCATCACAGGTGTCACTCTCCCGCTTACTGTCGTGTAGGAGATCCCTCTCCCCGCTGTGTTACCGTCAGGTAGGAGATCCCTCTCCCCGCTGTGTTACAGTCATGTAGGAGATCCCTCCCCCCCGCTGTGTTACAGTCATGTAGGAGATCCCTCTCCCCCACTGTGTTACAGTCATGTAGGAGATCCCTCTCCCCCACTGTGTTACAGTCATGTAGGAGATCCCTCTCCCCGCTGTGTTACAGTCATGTAGGAGATCCCTCTCCCCGCTGTGTTACCGTCAGGTAGGAGATCCCTCTCCCCGCTGTGTTAGTCATGTAGGAGATCCCTCCCCCCCGCTGTGTTACAGTCATGTAGGAGATCCCTCTCCCCCACTGTTACAGTCATGTAGGAGATCCCTCTCCCCCACTGTGTTACAGTCATGTAGGAGATCCCTCTCCCCCACTGTGTTACAGTCATGTAGGAGATCCCTCTCCCCGCTGTGTTACAGTCATGTAGGAGATCCCTCTCCCCGCTGTGTTACCGTCAGGTAGGAGATCCCTCTCCCCGCTGTGTTACAGTCATGTAGGAGATCCCTCCCCCCCGCTGTGTTACAGTCATGTAGGAGATCCCTCTCCCCCACTGTTACAGTCATGTAGGAGATCCCTCTCCCCCACTGTGTTACAGTCATGTAGGAGATCCCTCTCCCCCACTGTTACAGTCATGTAGGAGATCCCTCTCCCCCACTGTGTTACAGTCATGTAGGAGATCCCTCTCCCCGCTGTGTTACAGTCATGTAGGAGATCCCTCTCCCCCGCTGTGTTACCGTCATGTAGGAGATCCCTCTCCCCCGCTGTGTTACAGTCATGTAGGAGATCCCTCTCCCCGCTGTGTTACCGTCAGGTAGGAGATCCCTCTCCCCGCTGTGTTACCGTCATGTAGGAGATCCCTCTCCCCCGCTGTGTTACAGTCATGTAGGAGATCCCTCTCCCCCGCTGTGTTACAGTGTGAGGGCCAGGGTTTGGGTATTATTGCTGTCATGTAGGAGATCCCTCTCCCCGCTGTGTTACGGCCAGGGTTTGGGTATTATTGCTGTCATGTAGGAGATCCCTCTCCCCGCTGTGTTACAGTGTGAGGGCCAGGGTTTGGGTATTATTGCTGTCATGTAGGAGATCCCTCTCCCCGCTGTGTTACAGTGTGAGGGCCAGGGTTTGGGTATTATTGCTGTCATGTAGGAGATCCCTCTCCGTGCTGTGTTACAGTGTGAGGGCCAGGGTTTGGGTATTATTGCTGTCATGTAGGAGATCCCTCTCCCCGCTGTGTTACAGTGTGAGGGCCAGGGTTTGGGTGTTATTGCTGTCATGTAGGAGATCCCTCTCCCCGCTGTGTTACAGTGTGAGGGCCAGGGTTTGGGTGTTATTGCTGTCATGTAGGAGATCCCTCTCCCCGCTGTGTTACAGTGTGAGGGCCAGGGTTTGGGTGTTATTGCTGTCATGTAGGAGATCCCTCTCCCCGCTATGTTACAGTGTGAGGGCCAGGGTTTGGGTGTTATTGCTGTCATGTAGGAGATTCCTCTCCCCGCTATGTTACAGTGTGAGGGCCAGGGTTTGGGTATTATTGCTGTCATGTAGGAGATCCCTCTCCCCTCTGTTCTAGCTGCGGAGTTCCCACATATTACATTGCACGTAGCTCTGTGGGTCACTATTACCTTCTGTAGCCGGAGGTACACGTGAGCTGAGGAGAGTTTATCCACGTGGAACCTGCACAGACAGAACACAAGGTTAGTGGTCGGGACCTCCAGCAAATAAGGAGACGACACAGTGTGATACCACTTTTACACCAAAACTGCAGGGTAGCACCCGGGTTTTTGGACACGGATGAGACCTGGTAGTTGTTCCCTTTTACACCGGTGTCCCCCTGCACTATGCCGGGTGGGCGAAGCCGGGCCCTGAGCTGGTGCTTGCCCCCAGCCTCCATGCACCCCCAGCTTCCGTCCATGAGGTGAATGGATGCCGCACACAAGTTGGGGCTCCCTGATTGGTTGAAAAGGGTCCCTGGGTCGGATGAACCGGGTTACCCATTTACAAGGCCCCTGACTCCGGGGAAGCCCCATGTTCGACCCTGAACATTGTTGTGTAATGGGCATAATGGTGTGTGGCATAATGGGCATTATGGTGTGTGTAATCATGGCGCGGTGTCCAAGCGGCTCTAGCTGGCACAGTGTATACAAGTTTCACTATTGTGTGGTGTAATGTGAATTGGTACTGTTATATGGCCACACCCCTTCCCCTCAAAGCCACGCCCGAAATTTTTGGCACGCGCTGTCCCTGTTTCAAGGTTATGGCTTTTCTAGTATATACAGATGGAGCCGGGCTGGTCTTTGCAGGGGTCGGCGGCAGAATCGCCAGCCGCCATCCCCCGCCTGTATCTGTGAAAGACATCGCTTCCCCCGGGTCCCCGCCGGCTTGTCGGCGGTCACCTGGGGTCCCCACCGCCTCCCCGCACCGCCCCCTAACCCTGTCTGTCTCCCTGAAGCTGAGACTGACAGGGTTCCCGTCACGGAAACTGAGACGCGCGTGCGACGCACGCGTGTCTCAGTCAGATTGAGCGCCGGGCTGCTGGCGGATCACCAGCGGAGACAGTCTGGCGATTCGCCAGCAAGAGGGAGCCCGGCTCCATCTGTATGTATCTTGCATTATGTGAGGCGGCCAATTGATACTTCCGACACACAAAAGCCACAGTGAAAGGCGCCAAAATCTATGTTTGCTTACAAAGAAAATAGGCTCAGGCTGGCCCTCGGCTCAGGTTATATGTGGGGGAGAGGAGATTTCTGTCCTCCTTGGGGGGAAGGGGAGAGGAGGCGTTCGTCTGTTGGGACCCAGAAAGGGTCAGGTAGAACCTTAATTTTTACAAGTTAGGGGTCCCAGGGACCCACTATTTTTTGGAGTTTTCGTGATCACTGTTCCACTATAGATGTCCATGTTAAACATCTATGGTGAGAACCTGTCATAGACGCACATGTAAAATTCATAGAGCACAGCCTATCAAGTGCGGAGCTCTGCTGGAGCTCACTTCTGATAGGCTGAGGAAGTCCCATTGACTGATGTCAGTAGAATTCCCCTCATTCTCTGGGAGGAGCTGCACGTGTACAACATGCAGCTCCTCATGTCCGCTAGTTCGGGTTCTTGCATTTTTTTTTAACCCCTTGGATTCCTACTACTGGAAAAAAAAAAAAGTTTCCCACAAGTCCGCCATGGATTTCTACTGGACAAGTTGACCAAGATAGGCGAGTATGTATGTCAATAAAGTTATATTTTATTTGGTGTGTGTTTTTATTTGAGTATTTGTCCTGCTGTGGAACTACGAGTCCCAGCAAGCACAATAATGTCGGGACTTGTTTTTCCTTGGCAGAACCCGAATACATTGGTGATGTGACGGCTGGGGGACATTATATAAAAAGTGTGTCCCCGGCCGTGGCATTACCCTGCTGACTTTTGGAGCCTGATGCTGATTATAAAAATATGAGGGGCCCCTAATCTTTTTGTCCCTCGTATTTTTAGAACCAAGACTGGTCCAAGATTCCAGTGCTGGTGTTTGAAATTTAGGGGACACCAATCATTCGTTCCCTTGTATTTCTGGAATCAGGACCGACTCAAGAGCCCAGGACTGGTTATGTTCGTAGGGGACAGGGGAGACCCAACGTGGCTTTTTAAAATGATTTATTCTGTCTTTACAGAGAAGCATCGCATGGACGACTGTTGTGTGATGCTTCATTGTCGTCCATATTTAGCTGCCAGGAAACTTGACTGATTTAACAATTAGGAAATATGAACCCTTAGAACTCAGCAGCTTAGTTATACCCCTTTTAGACCAAAACGCCGGGTCGCACCCGGCTTTTTGGACCCTGGTTGAAGCCGGGTGCGACCCGGCGTTTAGGGGCATTTACACCGGACGGGCTTAAACGCCCGCACCCCCCTCCCGCCCCTTGAAGATGACAGCGCGATGTCATCTTCAAGCGCCGATCGACGCCGCCGTACCCGGAACGCTGCTGGGGGCAGCCCAGCACTAAGGTAAGCTGCTAGGCTGACCCCAATCCCCGCGCACACCCCCCCGCCATTGGACAGGAGGTGAATGGATGCCGCACACAGGCATCCGTTCACCTCCTTCCCCCGCCGCTGCTGTCTGCAGAGTATAGCAGACAGCAGCGCCGGCTGTCAGTGTCAGACTGACAATCCGTCCAACCTGCGGACGCTGCGGTCCGCAGGTTGGACGTTTCCCATTCATGTAAATGGGAGCCGGGTCATCCGACCCGGCGTTCCCATTTACACCGCCCTCTACCCAGGTCCTAGCCGTGGTTTACCCAGGTCAGGACCTGGGTAGAAGTCCCGTGTAAAGGGACACAGCGTTAGGATTTACACCGCCGAAGATCCAGGTCTGACACGCCGCTGACCCGGATTTTTCGGCGGTGTAAAAGGGGTATAAATTTGGTGAGTTCTTAGGCTGAAAATACAGCCGAGGTTAGAACAATTCCTCCCGTGTGTGGTATATAATTACCTGCCACTTAACCTGATTGCATTACCTCCCACACTGATTACACCCTAATCAACGTAGCGCCTCACTTCTCTATTGCATTAGAAAATATAAGTACTGCAGAGACCATAAGTTCTATACGTGTGTCTCAGGAGGAGACTGTTTAGGTCATTTCTGACCTCTTAAATGATCTCACAAGAGCCTCCACTGAGATGCGTCTGCCCTGCTCACCTGCAAGAACCCCCCCAGGAACACAGGTTCTAGTTACACCGAGGAATTGCCACCAACGCAGCAAAGAAAAATTGCTCCCAAAGTTTTTTCACTGAATTACAATTAAATTGCTGCCTTACATATAAGATCATTACTTCTCTTCTGTACGTACCATATATCCTCCGGCCAGCCGTACTTTATAAGATCTTCATCTGCAATAGATATGTAAATTACTGTAAGAGGTAAAACAAGATGTAGTGTTCATTCTAGCCCCCGCCATCTTTGAAAACCCATGCAGCGCCTGTTCCCTGCTGTGGTGTTACTAGCACAGGTCTGGTTTGCATATCAGTACTGATATATAGACCACACTGTTCTAGAAGCACTACAGAAGACAGCGACACCCCAGGCAGGGAAGAGGAACTGCATGGGTTTTCAAAGATGGCAAATGCTAGAATGAACATTACAAGATGTACTGTAACAGGTGACCAGGAAATGCCGCTAGCGGATGCAGAGAAGTATGGCGGAGGTGCTGAAAGGTTATCCCTAAATGTATCAGGAGTAAGCAGGAAGGTGAAAGAAAAACAAGGAAACCCCCATCGCAGAACAATGATAAAGAAAAATGGGATATAAAGGCAGAAACTGTCCAGTGATTACCGCTCGGTAAAGACATCATTCTCCGGGAAAACCTACCCTGACAATCACCGGCGACTGACTGACAGCGAGATGGTCCAGTTTGTCGTCACTTTGTTTGTCTCATGTATAGAAATGTGCTGGATTTAGGATTTTCCAGTCATTCAAATGGTCATTTGGTGAGAATTATGAAGCAGCTGACATGTCTCTGCGGTTTTTAGGTGTACAGTCTGGCAAGCCTTATGCTGTGTACACACGGTCCGATTTCCTTTCCGATGTTGACGATATAGTCAACATCGGATCGGCATCGGATGCAGATCGCAAGGGTTTTAACCCTTGCGATCCCGATGCGCGTTCACGTAATCGGAAGCCAGAAAGTCTTGGCTGCCTTGTCTATATAGTGCAGATCTGCACTATATAGTCAAAATAGGATGCAAATCTGATGTGCCTTAAGATCCTATCCACGATCCGATTGGATCGTGGATAGGATCTTAAGGCACATCTACCATGTGTACACACCATTACACCTAATGTGTCTGTCTCTTTAAATGTAATAAAAGTCCCTGCTAGTCTCAGATCTCATAACCCCTTAATATTACTGAGGGATGGGGCATGGCTTAGCAGCTATGGTTACGTGTGACATCAATGTTGTATTATATAGATGTGTCCTCATATGATATGCCGCACAAGACGCCAGGCAGTCTTACAACCTAATCATTTCACTAGACTGCACAGATAACCAGGTATGCAACACTTGTATATTTGTGTGCGACAGAGTCTTAATCTGTACACAAAGCACAATAGAAACTGGAGGGAAAAAAAGCCGCAACATCTTATTCCATAGACCGTACGGGGAGTGACATGATTGCAATTCGAAATGCCTGCAGCCAGAATCTAATGTCAGTAACTATGCATTCACACTATTATCAGACCTCCATCTGCAGGATCAATATTACCCGTTACACCAACCCCGGGCTATGGCTGACAATGGCGGCACAGCGCATATGGACAACTCAGGCGACATGCCTGCGACACACCCCGTAACGTGCGTCTGATATGAGTGCTTCCTGGCTGTAACAATATCTCAGACTGGACGTCTAATGACCGTATGGAGACACAGATCTAGCACACAGGACTGTACAATAAATGAGATCACATATATCGGGAATACTCCTGTTATCCTCAGTCCCACCACGTGCTTCATGGCACTGTCTGTATGCACTGTATATGGGTCTTGCTATAATGTAAGGATTATAATGAGACAGCCGTACACTCACTGCATTACTTATTATGAACCAAGGTTGATACCTTCCTCCAGAGGCGGAGACTTACTCTCATACTTGTCCTTTCCCATGTATAAGGTGTACGCCGGGGTGACAACTGCGGGAGACACACAATGGATTACTAACACTGCGCACCACAATGGTTATCATGTATAAAGCACAGACCCTAAAGATGGGACCAGTAACGGGGTGTCACAGTTACATTAGGCTGCACTCTGGCCCTAGTATGTGTGATATACAGAACAGGAGCTGTACATAGGTTTCCTTATACTGATAAATGTGGGCACAAGTACAGCATAATACAATAACAGCACCGGTACAGTGTATATACCGGGTGCAATACAGTAAGCGTGACATACAAAGGATATATCGGTATATTGGGTGCAATATAGTAACTGTGAGGCGCCGGTGCACATAATGGTATACCGGGTATGATACAGTAACATAGAGCGGTATAACAGGTGTAATACAGTAACGGGGCGGCGTCAGTGTATACAAGGGTATAATAGGTGTGATACAGTGATGTACAGGGGTAAGTGTATAACAGGTGTAATACAGTAATGGCGCCATTGCAATGTATAGAACATATAATGGAATATAAGGTACCGTTGCTGGTGAAGTAGAACACCATGGCGTCTCGCTGATGTCTCTCTGCAGCCGGTTACAGGAATATCTATAGAAGAAATATACAGGACGGTGTCACCTTATAGTCACATATTTGCCTGGCCCTTGACACCACCACCCCCTCAAATACTGTACAGGACATATGCTGGGAGCACATCAACAAACAAGGAGAATATATATATATATATATATATATATATATATATATATATATATATATATATACATACACATACATACGTAATACAGAGAGAGAGAGATATATACACAGTCAGATACCACAGGCAGCGGCTCTCAGTAGCCGGTCTCCCAGACCAGTTTGCCTACGCCCAGAGGCATGCTGGGACATGTAGTGCAGCTGGTGCTTACCTGAGCGGCGGATATGGAGCCTCAGAGCCAGCCGTCCCCCCGAGGCCCCCCGGCAGTAGCAGGATCCCCCGCTCCCGGCCACAGGACAAGCAGCTCACACACTCCGGAAGCCGCGCTCACGTCACCCCAGCATCCCCGGGACTGGTGGTAGTGAGCGCCACCCAGACAGCGCCACCTGCCGGCCCGGGGGTGTAATAGCAGCCACTCTCCTACAGACATGCCCTGCTTCCTACAGGTGACAGAGAGCGTCCATCGGACAGCGCCACCTGCCGGCCAGGGGGTGTAATAGCAGCCACTCTCCTACAGACTGCGCAGCTTCCTACAGGTTATAGAGAGCGCCCCCCGGACAGCGCCACCTGCTGGCCCGGGGTTGTGCGCTGCTTCAGTTCCTATAGGTGACAGTCACTGCTGCTGATAGTAGCCTCTGTGCTGCAGACAGTGCCCTTCCCTCCTGAATATACACCCTACCTAACTGCTATCTCATGGTTGCCTACCTGACCCTCTCCTTCAGGGAGAAAATGATCTGTTCCTGGACTTCCCTGGTAATGTATGATTGCCAGCACCTGTGGTGACACTAGGGTTGCCACCTCAGGGCCGTAACTAGGGGGGCTGGGGGGGCACGTGCACCGGGCGCTGGAGGGGGAAGGGGGGCGCTGTCCAGTCCGGGGACAGCCAGCCGAGGTCCGGTGACAGGCAGCGGGGTTCCGGTTAGCCGCTGCAGCGGCAGCTTGACTCCATCCGTCTCTACTCTCTCCTACTAGCGCGGCGGCGAGAAGCGCTGGTGATGACTTTGAAAAGACGCTTATTGGCTGTAAGACTTGCTGGACGCTGATTGGCTGAATTCAGCCAATCAGCGTCCGACAAGTCTTACAGCCAATAAGCGTCCAGCAAGTCTTTTCAAAGTCATCACCAGCGATTCCCTCCGCCGTGGCTTGACTCCATCCGTCTCTACTCTCTCCTACTAGCACGGCGGCAGGAATCGCTGGTGATGACTTTGAAAATACTTGCTGGACGCTTATTGGCTGTAAGACTTGTCGGACGCTGATTGGCTGAATTCACCAGCGCTTCTCGCCGCCGCGCTAGTAGGAGAGAGTAGAGACGGATGGAGTCAAGCTGCCGCTGCAGCGGCTAACCGGAACCCCGCTGCCTGTCACCGGACCTCGGCTGGCTGTCCCCGGACTGGACAGCGCCCCCCTTCCCCCTCCAGCGCCCGGTGCACGTGCCCCCCCAGCCCCCCTAGTTACGGCCCTGAGGTGGCAACCCTAGTGTCACCACAGGTGCTGGCAATCATACATTACCAGGGAAGTCCAGGAACAGATCATTTTCTCCCTGAAGGAGAGGGTCAGGTAGGCAACCATGAGATAGCAGTTAGGTAGGGTGTATATTCAGGAGGGAAGGGCACTGTCTACAGCACAGAGGCTACTATCAGAAGCAGTGACTGTCACCTATAGGAACTGAAGCAGCGCACAACCCCGGGCCGGCTACCCGGAACCCTGCTGCCTGTCACCGGACCCCCGCTGTCTGCACACAGGAGGTAATTTATGTTGTCAGCGGGGCGGTGAACGGGGGTGGGGTCTCCGGCGCCAGGGCCAAGGTGGTCAATTGGTCCCCCACCGTCCCGTCCAGTCCCATCAGAGGGGGGGGGGCACCAAATGACTGCCTTGGCCTGGGCGCCGGAAACCCTAGTTTTGGCCCTGGCTACCTCTCCCAGATTTCTGGGATTCTCCCGTTTTGGGTGGCAACCCTCCAGGAGGCTTTTCCAGTCTCCCAGAATCCGGGTGTCTGAAAAAGCCTCCAGCCCTCCATCCTCTCCCAAGTGGCCAGTAGTACCGCATCCCCCGTCCGTGCCTGATGCTCGCGAGATGATGATGTCATTATCTCCGCCCTCCGCCGCTGGTCCTCCGACTCCCAGGCCTCCACTGTGTATGCTGCGCCAGCGCCTGCTTCATCTTCTGGGCCGGCCTCCTCTCTGCTGCTGCTGGTCCTCCTGCCACTGCCAGCACAGCACTGTCGCGCCAGAAGGTTCATACTGTATGCCCGCTTTTATCCCAATTTGTTTAGTTTGCTATAAACAGATGACATCGGGTGTTTCCTTATTTGCTTTTTCTGTGGATATTTGCACATTAGATAATTGCCCATAGTACACTTTTTTATATGTACAATTTAGACACTAGTCGCCATAGTACTGTGTGTTTCACAATATCACTGTGATTTATGCATACACGTTCCCTCAATCCCCGCTGGTTGGGGTCTTAATATTCCATAGCAGTCATGCGCTTTATTATTATTCATTGTTTATATTGCACCGTTGATTGTAATGTTATAAAATGAAGCTTTACATATGTGAAATATGCTTGTTTTAGTTTTGCCCTGTTGCCCCGGCAACAGGACACCTTGTCAACCCAGCGTGACCCGGTGCGGCTCAGCTGCGGGCGGGACTTCTGTTAACATCAGCGGCCCGGTGAGAGCGGGCAGGAACACGGCAGGGGGAACGCCAGCAGCATGCTTATATATATAATATATATGTGTGTGTGTGTGTGTGTGTGTATATATATATATATATATATATATATATATATATATATAGGGGGGAGAGTTTGTGGCACTCCGCGTTGTCACCACTGAGGGTGGCTATGTCAAAAGATCCGGTGCCCTCCTGGGTGAGCGTGCAGGGACGCTCTGTATGTAATGGTTGCTGTGGGGGGGCAGCACTCGGAAATAACGTCAGGAGATGGGCAGCTTGAGTGACCGACGTTTCAAAAGCCCTTAGGCTTTTTTTATCAAGGTGCTCTAAGGTGAGAACAATTTACAAGTTATACAGTGCTTACCTAAATAGTGTTGGGCTCCGTCCGTGGATCCCGCACGCGCCGGCTGGAGGAGAGACGCTGAAGGATGACATCACACTCACATCTAGAACGTGCAGGGCGCACGGAGGGGGGCTCGACACTGTGAACCAATGAGAAAACGGCAGCAATGAGTGTACATTCAAACAAAGCAGTGCTACAACTAAAATACAATAAGAGTATCCTATATAAAAAAACGGGGATACACAAGTGCGTATATAACGAATTCACTCATTGCTGTGTGCTGGATATAAAAATTGGATAATGTGAAAAATAATGAAATAAAAAGACAAAGGGTTAAAAAACAATATGCATACCGGTCTGTGGAGATATAATTACTTAATATTAAGGCTCTCAGAATAAAGACTTTTGTCTAAGAGAGACAATAGCCGCAAATTACATCAACATTATTATTAATGCATAGTCGGCCTGTGTCGACACAACACTGACAACGTTAAATCCACATCCTAGTGTGTGGCCTGTATAGGAGTGATCTGGGGGTTTAGAGAAAACAGCTGAGTCCCAGGTTCTCGTTAAGCCCTCTGGGGGCCAGAGTGCCCAGTGTGTAGATCCATCTACATTCTTTTTGAAGCAGAGCCAGGGATCTATTGCCCCCTCTGGGGGGTGGTGGCACGTGGTCTATGATTTTGTATCGCAATTATATGGTTGGTGATCACCAACCATATAGATCAGCAAAACCTGTCTACATCCCCTATCAAGTTTACATACAGTATGCACCCCAATTTGGTTCATTATCTAGATGTCAACATAGGCATCAAAGAGGGCAAAATTGTCACCTCGTTGTATGTTAAACCTACTGACAGGAATACAATGCTTCTGGCTACTAGCCATCACCCAGTTCCTCTCATCAAAGCATTACCACACTCCCAGCTCTTGAGGGTTCACAGAGTGACCAGTGAACCACAGGATGTACCGCCAGCCCTTGACCACATGGTCGACAAATTTGTACAGAGAGGGTACCCTATAGGAGACCTGACAAAAATCAAAAACAAAGTAGCTAACTTGAGTTGACAGGAAGTGTTGACAGCTAAAACCAAAAGCTCCACAGCAGATAAAGTTATCTGGGTCAATACATATCACTCACATAGTCCGAAAATTAACGGGATTGCCAAAAAACATTGGCCGATAGTGAAAACAGACCCGGCACTCACTGCTTTGCACTCTAAGGGTGACATTCTATGCTTTGAGATAAATGCGCATGTTTTTTTAGCGCACCACATCGCCGCAAATCGCACTTTTTCAAATCGCATTTTTCTGTCAAAATTCGCATATTTAATGTGATGCGCATTGGAGGCTGAAAAGTGCGAAGTGGTGCGATTTGCGGCGAAGTGGTGCAATTTTAAGTAACAAAAAAGTGCGAGTTCTTCCGCCGGTCATGTGCGAGTTTTGGACCAACCGGAGTGCGATTTACAAAACTGTCTCCGCATCACTAAGAACCCCCCAACCTATTGGCCCACCTGTGTCCCCTCCATTATGCATCACACCCCCTATATAAAGGGGCATTGGCGCCATTTCACTCTTTGATAGGAAGTAAGGAGCATGGAGAGGAGCAGTGGCAGTGTGAGTACAGGAAGAGGTGTTGGTGGCAGAGTGAGGAGTGGCAGAGGGAGCAGTGGCAGAGGGAGCAGTGGCAGAGGAAGCAGTGGCAGAGGGAGCAGTGGCAGAGGGAGCAGTGGCAGAGGGACCAGTGGCAGCAGCCAGACAAGTGGGAGACCCAGCAGTGTGGCAGGCAGCATGGCCACAGCAAGGCCAGCCCCACACCAGGCCCTGGGCGTCCAGCCCCAGCAGGAGGAGGTGGAGGATCCGCTGGCATCCCCATCCTACAGCCAAGACCTAGACCATACCCCACACCAGCTGCAGGAGGGCCACATGTCAGAGGTGGAGGAAGATGCTGGTGAGGAGGAGGAAGACACTGGCATGGAGGAGGAGGGCTACATGGCTGGAGTTGAAAATGAGGAGGAGGAGGAGGAGGTGGAAGCTGGCCGCACAAAAAGTGGCCGAAAGGTCCGCTTTTCATATGAAGAAAATGCAGCACTTGTCCGGGCTATCCTGCCAGTGTTTGAGCGTTTGCTTGGCAAATCTCACCACAAGACCACTGCACAGCGCAAAAGGGCTATGTGGAAGGACATCACCCAGGCGGTGAACGCTGTCAGTCAGCACAAGCGCCTGGTCTGCAATGTGAAAAAAAGGTTTAACGACATCAAAAGGCAGTTGAAAAATAAAATGGCCATGGAGTTGGAGGAGGCCACCAAGACTGGAGGAGGAAGCCCCACCACTGTGTGCTACAATGCGTATGAGGTGAAGCTGAAGCGCATCATACCCCCTGAGGTCCTGCCTGGCCTGCACGTGGCGGATTCCGATAGGCCGCAAACGCCATCCAGAGCTGGTAAGTGTGACTCCATGCAATGTTAAACATACATGCCAATGTATTATACCTGTAATGTGCACTTGTATTGTTATGCTAAGTAAAGTGCTGCTGTAGAACTACATAGCCCAGCAAGCTCATGCACAACAAATTGACTGCTCCTACTTTTAAATTGCTGATAATGCTGGGCCCTGTAGTTCCACAACTGCTCATATTGATTAACACTGTAACATTCTTTCTAGCACCCTAACATGTGGCCAAAAACCCAGAGGTGTACTGGTGGTTTAGCTGCCATGCCTTCATACCACCGATTATCCAATAGTTGTCATGTGTACACTAGTTTCATAATAATGTTTTAAAAAAATCTTTGCCTTTAAACCAAAAAAAAGGTGTTGCAGAAATAATGCAGTCCTTATCCATAGGGTATTGTCCATTATTGTCATTTCAATGCATGTTTTCAGAAAATGCTTAGCCATAGCAAGGTCCATAATGCCTGCCCATCTTTCCTTGCACAGATTGTCCATCCCGAAGTGCTGCGGCATCCAAGACCAGAAGGCCCGTTGCTGCCGAATCTGCGGAAGCAGGTAAATGATCAAAAAAACGCCATTACACATACAGTACACACACCCATGTCACATGAACAATATCTCACACTACATTCATCTCCTGCTGCTACATTGCAACGGAAATGAATGTCATCTGAGCTAGGCATGTGACATATTATTAATGTCAATGTTACATGCTGTATCGGGGTACATGTGTAAGTACATAACACCTCTAGGTATGTGCGTCCAGCATCTCAAGCCCTATGTAAAACAGTATAGACGACAGTGTGGCCTATATATGCATCAGTACTTACCTCTTCATCTGTATCCACAGGTGCTATACAACTAGGGTCTAACCAAACAGAATCTTCAATACTGGTTTTAGACGAAATGGACATCATTCTTGATCCGGTCGACACCTTTGCGGCACAGGAAGAAATACAGACCTCGTCACAGAGTGATCTTCCCCCAAGTGGGGTGTCTCCCAACCCACCCCCACCCACCCACACACCCCATACAGCAGCTTCTGCTTCCCAAGTAGCTAACTCCTTGGTTAATTTCAAGGACAAACAGTTAGAATTCATGGCCTCCCAAAGCCTCCAAATAGGTAATATCCAGGGGTACATGCGTGACACCTTCCTTCAGTTACGCAAAATTTCACGTAGTGTACGGGTAGGTGTAGGCACTCATGTGCGCATTGCTAACAGCATTGACACCCGTTTTGCAGAACAAACTGCTGCTATAAGGGAACAGAATAGGCATATTGGCAGCCTGGCGCAAAGTATCACAGCACTAACCCAATCATGCACAGCGCAGACCAATGCCTTACTAGCTATGCAGGCCCAAATTCAGCAGCAGGAAGCCAATGCGGGAGATGGCGCAGCATCAACCCTCAGCAGTGTATCCAGCACCCCAATAAGTGGCTCCCCCACTTCCCCAGCCCGTCGGAGTGTTAGGACCCGTGGTGGGCTTGGTGCAGGGTCTAGAAGTGGTGTAGGGCTGCCTGATGCTGGGAGAAGGTAGCTGATATATATGTTTATTCATTTTGTCGAATGCCAAACATCTTGTAACATGCCCCCACAGTTGTTATTTTTCACACGGCAAAATGCAGAATGCTTCAAAAAAAGAAGTCAGAAGTAAAAAAATCTAACCGCATACCATTGTGTTTGTGTCTTTTTCTAAATACCAATTAATGTGTGAATTGTAACATATTGTAATGGTATATGACAATGGGATTGCACTAAAGTAGTGTGGGGTAAATCCTTGGCTGGCAAAGGTTGTGGATCTACATATTCCAGCAGGCTCTGACACTCATGGTTTGGACTGTAATGGTTGGAGTGTGTCAGGGCATGCTGGCACGTGTAGTTCCACAACACCAGTGAGCCATGTTTGACTGCAAACTTCATTCATACATGTATCAAATGTACTTACAAGCTAGATACCAGCAAGGGATAGGTCAGCACCACCATCTGCATCCGTTGGGCACTGTGTATTAGGCTAAATGTTGGTGGAAACAGATGGTATTGGTCAATAATTTGTTTATGAGTACACTTACAGCACAGGTACATTTTGGAGTACAGGGCACATGTGCTTACCAGAGAAGTAACGGCTGCTGATGTATGTCCGGCACAACTTCTTTATAGCAAGTAACACTTGAGTAAAATGCTTAGAGAAAGTGGCCTGTGATACCCCCAAGGCCCATGAGGTCACAGACTGAGTGGAGCCTGTGGCCAAATAGTAGAGGGCACACATTAATTTGTGCTGGCCAGACACTGCATAGTTGCCTCCCCCAAAAGGGTCAAAATCATCTCTCACCTGCTCATATAAGTCCAACAGGTTAATGGGGTTCAGCGTAACCATCCCCACAACCTGTTGATCCGAGAGGGAGTCCAGGTACAGCCGAGCACGATACATACGTGGGGTACGCAGTAGTCGGGGGGCTACCAGGATCTGTTGCGCAGCTTCCTCCCTCCTGCGCAGCTCCTCCAAATGGGCCACATCACAGATAAGCAACTTGAAAATAGTCTGGAAAATCTCCATGTTTGAAACCCTCACAGGTGTCTTTACTGATGTTGGGGTTTATGTAGGGGTGTCTGTGAGTGAAAATGAGGGCACCTGTGGTGAAATTAATCATGTGTGCACTTGACCAAAATGAGTTCTGGGCCAAATCGCCAAACAGAACCTGGTCTGAAATAAGTGCGATAATTAGACACCTAAAAAGTGCGATTTGCGAATGCGCATTGCATTAAATAAGCGAATTGTATACTTTTCTATACGAAAACATCTGGATGCGATAAAAATGCGAATTAATCTCGCAGTTTTGGTCCGCATACCTTAACGCACATAATATGCGATTTCAGTCCCTTAGCGCATCCCATTAAATTGGCGATTTGAAAGAAAAATGCAATATCGCCATTTTGTTGTCTAATTAACGCAAAAAAACGCAAATCGCAGTCCATAGAATGTCACCCATTGTCGTTAATGAGCGCTTACAAGAGGGGCAAAAATCTAAAAGATCTCCTTGACCACAACAACATCCAGTACCCATCCGTAATGCCATCTACTTTCCTTGGCACACCCAAATTGGGATGTTACCAGGGGACAGTTTCCATCACCCCTATACAGGAAAACAATATAAGATCAGACACCGGCTGGGATGTACGTCCAAATACGTTATCTATCTAATCAGTTGCCCGTGCGGCCGACACTATGTCGGCAAAACAGACCGCCAATTTAAAGAGCGTGCTGCCGCACATAGATCGGCCATCAAAGCAGCAATAGCAACTGGTAAAAGTGAGCAACCAGTAGCCCGCCACTTCAGTGAGGCACGGCACTCTGTCGCCTCACTGCGATACAAAATCATAGACCACGTGCCACCACCCCCCAGAGGGGGCAATAGATCCCTGGCTCTGCTTCAAAAAGAATGTAGATGGATCTACACACTGGGCACTCTGGCCCCCAGAGGGCTTAACGAGAACCTGGGACTCAGCTGTTTTCTCTAAACCCCCAGATCACTCCTATACAGGCCACACACTAGGATGTGGATTTAACGTTGTCAGTGTTGTGTCGACACAGGTCGACTATGCATTAATAATAATGTTGATGTAATTTGCGGCTATTGTCTCTCTTAGACAAAAGTCTTTATTCTGAGAACCTTAATATTAAGTAATTATATCTCCACAGACCGGTATGCATATTGTTTTTTAACCCTTTGTCTTTTTATTTCATTATTTTTCACATTATCCAATTTTTATATCCAGCACACAGCAATGAGTGAATTCGTTATATACGCACTTGTGTATCCCCGTTTTTTTTTATATAGGATACTCTTATTGTATTTTAGTTGTAGCACTGCTTTGTTTTTAAATGTACACTCATTGCTGCTGTTTTCTCATTGGTTCACAGTGTTGAGCCCCCCTCCGTGCGCCCTGCACGTTCTAGCTGCCCGTCTCCTGTCGTTATTTCCGAGTGCCGCCCCCCCCACAGCAACCATTATATATATATATATATATATATATATATATATATATATATATATGTGTGTGTGTAGTTATATAATGTAGATGTACTCCAGCATGCTGGGGTCCCCCAGGAATAATAGCAAAAGAAATTGAACAGCGCAATAGCTTTGAGAATCAATATGAAAATTTATTAAACACAATAATTAAAAAGAATTAATAACGGTACAGTAAAAAGACTGTGGTAATAAAAACAACAATGAAAAAGATGGGTAAAAATACGGGGGTCCCCCTGCATAGGGATGGGATAGGAGAGTCCGTTCCTATATTTCCCTTGGACTGAATGAGTGAAAAACGGGTATAGTTACCACCCTAGATGGGTATGGACTGTCCTCGTCCGAGTGTCCACTTATCGGCCCAAGATGGCACAAATCACCGATGGTGGGATGTTGGTAAATAGCTCGGATGCTCCAAGGATGGGTGTTCGGTAGATGTATTCCCAGTATTTTTGAAGGAGACACGAGGAAACCAATGTCCTTAGGTGGTATTTTGTATATCCAAGGGATGGTTCGGACTGCAATCCAGAATGATGGAGATGAAAGCAGGGGGTGAAGGTGGGTACCCCAGTAGCTCCCTGACGCGTTTCGCCACTCCAGGTGGCTTTATCAATTTATTAACATAATACAAAGTCACTTATTTGCCGTAACCGCCCTTTGGCCTCAGAACAGCATACATTCTACAAGGTACACGTGCACAGTTCAGGGAATTTGTATGATTATAGTCATGTGTATGATTAACCAATCATACCAAACAGGTAATAATGATCATCATTTTTATATGCTGGTTGAAACACAGTTAATAACTGAATAAGAAACAGCTGTGTGGGAGGCTTAAAACTGGGTGAGGAACAGCCAAACACTGCTACAAAGGTGAGGATGTGGAAGACCATTTCATGTCAAAGGTCATACACCATGGCAAGACTGAGCACAGCAACAAGACACACGGTATTTATACTGCATCAGCAAGGTCTCTCCCAGGCAAAGCAGACTGGGGTTTTAAGTTTTAAGAGCTTGCTGTTCAAGCTCTTTTGAAGAAGAACAAATAAATGGGCAACACTGAGGATCAGCCAAGGAAACGTAGTGCATCCCATCAGAGACGGATTCAGTATTGAATCCCGGCGGTCGGGATCCCGGCGTTCAGAATCCCAACGCCGGAATCCCGACAGCCGAAATCCCGACAAGGGGGGGACGTGGATCGCCCCCCCCCCCTTGCGGGCTCGCTGCGCTCGCCACGCAGCGGGCCCGGTGCCTCGCTACACTCGGCACACTAATTTATTCTCCCTCCAGGGGTGTCGTGGACACCCCAGGAGGGAGAATGTGTCGGCATTTCGGCGGTCGGGATTCCGGCGTCGGGATTCTGAACGCCAGGATCCCGACCGCCGGGATCGTAACTGCATCCCTCAGAGACACATCATGCTTATTTCCCTTGGAAGCGGAAGTGTTCAGCAGTTCCATCACCTCAGAACTGGCAGAAACCATTGACACCAAGGTACACCCATCTACTGGCAGGAGTTATCTGTCCAGAAGTGGTCTTCATGGCAGAATTGTGGCAGAAAAGCCATACCTTCTACAGGGAAACAAGGCCAAGCGACTTAACTCTGCCCAAAAACATAGGAACATGGTTGCAGAGAAATGGCAGCAGGTGCTCTGGACTGAGGAGCCACAATGTCAGACCTTTGGCTGTAACACAAGCAGCCCAACGTTTAATGGGCGTCTCCATAAAAATGCTGGGCCTTCCTCCAATAATGCGTGCGGGCCGATGCCACTTCAGCAGACACCGACGGAAATTAAAGTCAGCTCAGACTGACTTTTATTTCCAAAGGGGAGAGAAATAACTTATCAGTCGGTGACCATCGAATGGGCCGCATGCGAGGGGATGTACACCGCGGAATCCCTTGCATGGTACCGAGGGGATTCCGCAGTGGACATTCGGCCGGGTGGATTTTCAGGGTCTCTGCGTGTAGGTACATAGAAGAACTGATGCTGTTATGAAGGCAATGGGTGGTCACACCGAATATTGAATTGATTTAGATTCATGTTCTCTTCATTCACTTTGCATTTTGTTAATTGATAATAAAATATACTATTAGCACTTCTACTTCACTGTGCCACAGAAGGTGCTTCATTTGTACCTCTTTGGATGCCACTACATCGACCCATATATCCACACCGTCTGCATCTGCCGGCTTGTGACACCTCATACATCACTAACACACATTGGGGGTTATTCTGGTTGGCTCGCAAGTCCACCGAACCCTGCCTGCCGAATGCCGGGCTGCCCGCTCCCCCCCCCCCCCCTCGCAGCATGGGTTCACCCGCACTGGCTGTGAATGGATGTTAAACATAAACACCCATTCGCAGGCTCTGCGGACCCACCCCCATCATTCGATGGTCGAATCATGGCGAAGGCCCACGCATATGTAAGGTTGTTCTGACCAACTTTACATATTTGTGGCCGCTCAGGGGGAATAGGCGGACAGCTGATATCCGGTGATGTCAGCCTCCTGCCCCCCCCCCCCCCCCCGCCTGTCCGTCATGCCCTCATTACCATGAGAACGCTGGGCATTCCCTTATGGTAATGAGGCTGCCCGGCGACCCAGGCCCTTCTCCGCTCCCCGCCCGCTGCGTAGCGTGCGTGCAGCATGCGAACAGAATGTTTGCCGTGGGTGCATGCACATGCACAGAAATGGTCGGGCTGCGAATGTATTACATTACACAATATCGTCTGCATTGCACGTGTACATGTTTGCAAATATCCTGCTGTAAACTGCGCTGTAATTGTGACAATAACACATTTGCTCTTAGCCCTGATGCAAATAAGGGAAGATAGGATCTCAGTTTATGGAGTTTGCATGTATCTATGGAGTCTCGGAGCCCGTCTGGATTACAGTCTGACCACAAAAGCCTATAAATGTAACACAATATGAAAACACAGCAGACTCATTTGCAAACACTGTGCTCCTAGTTATCCTCCATAGATTCTTATATGTGAATATGATCAAATGATTTATACATACAGTTAGGGTTACCACCTTTTTGTTGAGAGATTCCCGGACAGTGACCCGCCCCTTGACCCACCCACAGTCCACCCATTGACGTGCCCCCAGCCCCACCCCTTGACCAGTCTTATCATGGTTTTTGTTTTAACCTTTGCTTCAATTCTATTTTTGATCTTTCACACACGTAATGCCCATTACATGTTACGCCACACACGTAATGCCAATCACATGTTACGCCACACACCGCGATGCCCATTACATGTTATGCTACACACGTAATGCCCATTACATGTTATGCCACACAGTAATGCCCATTACACATTACGCCACACACCGTGATGCCCATGTTATGCTACACATGTAATGTCCATAACATGTTACAACACACACGTAATGCCCATTACACATTACGCAACACACTACGATGCCCATTACACATTATGCATGGGCTCGACAATTAAAAAAAAAAAAAAATGAGCCAGGATGAAAGTGTAGAAGTCAGACAAACTAAAAATAGGGACAGTGTGCGCTGCAGGCCAAAAATTTACACTATAATGTCACCTTCATATCACACACCCATTACAAACTTTACTGCATGCCATAATGCCCATTACACATGCCAAATGCCCATTACATGTTATGCTACACATCGCGATGCCCATTACCCGTTACGCCACACACCGCGATGCCCATTACACATGCTACATGCCATAATACCCATTACACGTTATACCAAACATGGTAATGCCCATTACACATTATACCATTGACACTCTGCCACACAGCATCAGCCACCAGGGATAGGAGGGGTGGCACACACAAAGTTGATTGAAGCACAGGCACAGCGGGTCGGCTCAGGGTGGCTGCTCGCGCACACAGCGCAATGAGCTTATGCATCTCGGTGCTCGGCTCACACAGACTGATTGTGTCAGAGTCAAATGAGACTAGACTAGCCAATAGCTGAGCGAGCGCCGAGCAGCCTATCAGCAATGCGAGCCTGAGCCACAGATGAGCTGCAAAAGATACAAGAATATTTTACACTGCGCCGTCTGGGTAGTAAGGGTAAAAAAGTTTTGTAATACGATATTAATAATAATCCACGCTGAGTACAATAATACAGGACACGCTTATAATATGAAAATATTAATTTTGTAAATAAAAAAATGGATGAAAAAGGTAAAAAATAAAAACAATTCAATGAAGGTACATAAACAGAGATTGGAATATAATTACACTACAAAAAATGAATGAATTCTCAAATGGTTAAAATGTCACCACAGCCTGAATCCTTCTGTCTGGTAATATGATTATATGCCCTGTATCTATAAACACACACTTTATGCTGTGAGCCCAGATCAGAAGCCTTATAGCACAGCAGGGGTTAGTAGGGGGAGAGTAAATGCCCATAGGGCATATTGAGTGATTGGATACGGAGGGAGTGAATGCATATTACCAGTCATACCACCACACGTCATACAGCCCAGCACAGCCACCTCCGCTGCCTGCCTCTCTCACCTTCCAGCCCAGTCAGCACCTCCAGCTCGTCGCTGCCCCCTTTCTTCCTGGTGAGTGGTGACTCATGTCCTGGCATCTCCCGGGATTCTCTAATTGACTGCCCCAGCGCAGGCTGCACTGTGATTGGTCGGCGTTGTCGCAGGCGGCTGTGTGAGTGTGGTGCTGCAGGGACTGTGCCGACTGCAGAAAGTAGCCGCTCTACTCCTTGACTGGCACTGGTGGCATCCATCATTGCTGGCAAAGCACCGGCTGCACCACCAGTAGTTCCACCACTGGCTGGGTGGAAGTAAAGCAGGAGACAGGCTGTGCGGCTGGCAGAAGTGGATCAACAGGCCAGCCACACGCAGCATCCTTCCCTACTACTGGCTGTCAGCGCCGTGGACCGTGCCAGACAGCGGATGGGGCGGGCAGACAACAGCTACCATGGAGTCGGACAAACAGTTGCTTGCCGGACTCCATTACCGGACATTTAAAAGTTCGGGAATGCCACCTGTCCGGACTCCGGACACCGGGCTTAATTACCGGACTGTCTTGAGTAATCCCGGACGGGTGGTAACCCTACATACAGTAAAATGATTTTCGCTGTTCGCTCCCGGGGTTTGCACATGTGCATAATCAAGCATGTGCAAACCCCTCGCAGCTGGGGCCAAATTCGGACCCAAACGAATGGTTCTGAATACCCACAGTCCCTACAGGCTGACTCGATGCAGGAAAAGTGTAAAGCATCTAGATATGCAGCTAATATGATTGATAGGGCCATTAATTCCACGTGACAAAGTGTTGAAAAAAAAATTCTTCATACGACTGGGCATTTGTATAACAACGTTCAATAGCCGATACAAAACTATAGACAGTACTCTAGGTACATAGTGGAACACTATAAGAAATAGATCCAGTTATAGGGCACTTGTTACTTCACAAACCAAAATGTATTTTGGTCTCCTAATATTATCCCTCCACCTACCAGATCCATGTCAACAATGATCATTTCAAGAAATGCAAGAAATAGCCGCACCTCAGCAATAAGGAGGCTTGAGGTGGATGATTAAAGGACACTAGCACCAAAAGGATCAGGCAAGCCAATTTGCAATAGCAGAAATGAGAATGATTTATGATACGGGTACCTTACAGCTGAAATGATTGAATTTGGATTTTAAAATTTAGTGTTTTTTATGAACTTTTTTTTATATTTTCTCCTCAATATTAGCATTTTAATGACCTGCTTTTCTTATTGTTTGGGTTTTTGTATTTTTATTTTATTGTTGTTGAAATATGCAAATACTCACAAACTTTGCACGTTATTTTTTCGATTTGTATTTTTAATTATGTATTGAAACGGAAGTTAAAGCGTTAATGGCTAAACCCATATAGCAACTGAGTGATGGCCGCCCATTGTTTCCGATTCAATGCTTGGAGTTTGTCTTATTTTGTGGGTTTTCCTTTGTCCACTCGCCTTTTATGGATTGTCCACAAGTTCTCAATGGTATTAAAGTTTGGGGAGTTTTCTGCCCGTGGAACTAAAATTTGGAAGTTTTGTTCTCTGGGCCACATACTGTAGTTATCACTTTTGCCATATGGCGAGGTGCTCCATCATCCTGGACAAGGCATTGTTCTTCACCAAACTGTTCTTGGATGGTTGGGAGAAGTTGCTCTAGGAGGATGTTTTTGTACAAGTCTTTATTCATGGCTGTGTTCTTAAGCAAAAATGTGAGTGAGCCCACTCCCTTGGCTGAGAAGCCACCACACACATGGAGGATCTCAGGATGCTTTACTGTTGGCATGAGACAGGACTGATGGTAGCGCTCACCTTTCCTTCTCTTGAGTTTTTCCAGATGCACCAAACAATCTGAAAGGGGATTCATCAGAGAAAATGACCTCAGCAGTCCAATCCCTGCACCTCTTTCAGAATATCAGTCTGCCTGGATGTTTTTCCTGGAGAGAAGTGGCTTCTTTGCTGCCCTTCTTGACACCAGGCCATCCTCAGAAAGCTTTCTCCTCAATGTGAGTGCAGATGTACTCACACAGGCCAGCTGCCATCCCTGAGCAAACTCTGTACTGGTGGTTCCCCAATCCCCCAGCTGAATACACTTTAGGAGATGGTCCTAGCCCTTTCTGGACATTCTTGGGCACCATGTAGCCTTTTTCATATCTATTCAACCTCTCTCCTTGAAGTTCATGATGAAGTAAATGGTTGGTTGAGGGGCCATCTTACAAGCACCAATATCTTAGCCCCTTATGTGAAAAGCAATGATGAATGCACATGTTTCCTTGCTGGTAACCATGGTTAACAGAGGAAGAACAATGATTTCAAGCACCACCCTCCTTTTAAAGTTTAATTCAATCAGCATAACAGAGTGATCCAGCCTTGTCCTCACCTGTGTTCGCAAGATAATCACTGACATGATGTCAGTTGGTCCTTTTGTGGCAGGACTGAAATGCAGATAACATTTTGTTTTTGGGATAAAGGTATATTTAATGGCAAAGATGGACTTTGCAATTGATTGCGATTCATCTGATCTCTCTTCATGACGTTCTGCTTTATATGTAAATTACCATCATAAAAACAAGCAGGCAGCAGACTTTGTGAAAATTGAATATAAACCTTTGGCCATGGCTATATATTATTTTTTTATATACTCTTACAATAAGTGATATAATGCATTTAAATTCAAATGTCAATATAACCCATTCTGATGAAGTGTATACAGACCACCTGTGGTCAAGTTTGATTATGTTGTAGATCACAACAGACCTGAGAAATTATATTTTGTGCTAAAAAGACATTGACCATTATTCTAATACCAATTCCAGATTTTTAGTGGATTATCAAAAGAGATATTATTTGTTCTATCATAGATAGCTGGATTGTGCTATAATGTCCAGCACCAATTCTTTCTGTCTAATAAACCTGCACCCAAAGAGAAATCTCCCATGTCAACTAATAGAGGATTCTGGGTCACTCTTCTTCTCTTACAGATAGAAAGGCTAACTAGAACACAATGTCTAGCTCAACTGGTGGATAGGGCATGGAGCCTCAATGCATGCAGACATGGAATAATAGAATCAGCGAAGCCTCGAAACCCATGTCATAAATGATGAGACAAGTAGAAGTTCCAGACAGAAGAAGGGAAGAAAAGAGTTTGATGAGGGACAGTCATGAAGGAACAATAATTGAGATCTATGTCTGAGATCATTATCTAAGGTCAAGAGTTAGAGAAAACAACTGATAGAGCAGGCAAAAGGTCTTCAACAGAGAAACTGGAGGAAAAGTAATCATCACAGCAGATGCACACTGGTCCCATCCTCTTGTAAGACTGTCATGCCACTGTCATCCTACTGCTGTATGTACCTTGCTCTGGACACTACAGCGTGCTAAATAAAAGTGGCAATGATAGTAAAGTAATTACCATGTTACTGAGCACAGTGATTGTATCGCCAACATGGGTGAAACCATGATGATATAGAGCCAGACAAGGACCAGAAACGATGGCTAGAAAAAGCTAGAAACTTTGAGGCCAAATCATCCATCTTGACAATATGTGCGTACAAAATGTAAATGGTCTTTTTTATACTGTATGACTGCAAGGTGTTGTCCAAATGAACATTACTTTATTGGTGTATAATATATATTGCTAACTGCAAATGTTTCCCAATCACAGCACATTGTCTTTTCTCCCCAGTGGTCATTTGTTTTTTTCAGCTATGTCGTGGCACCAGCGGATAACAATGTTTTCGTTCGCATTTCAGGGACTTGGAATGTTGACCAGTGGTGTAGCTATAAACTTAATTACTCCTTGCTAGAAAAGTTTCAGCTGCCCCCCGCCCCTCAAGAGGTTCTGCCCATTGCCAGGGGAGTCAGCCCCTCCAGCTGTTGGGTCTGTTGCTCCTGCTCCCATTAAATATCCCCCCTCTCAAAGTGGGCAACTACTTCTCTAGCGTCCTTAATAACTGTCTCCTGTGAGGAGGTGACCTTTATGGGAGAGATATTTTCAATGGGGGCAGTTGTGGCAATACCTCTAACAAGTATATAGAGGTCCTGGCAGGGGTGTAGCTCTAGCCCCCACAGAACTTCAGTACCCACAAGCCACCCAGTGTTTCCAAGCCACTGCGGGGTCCTCAGGGATGATTGCTACAGTTTTGTTTCAGTCCAAGGGACTAAAGTATTAGCAGAACACAATTTTTTTTTTTTTTTTTTACTTTTCATCTATACATGTATTTACATAAGTCTGGCAGAAACTATTTTATTTTATTTATTAACAGTTTCTTCAATAGCGCGCACATATTCTGCAGAGCTGTATTTGGACACTTACATCAGTCCCTGCCCCAGTGGAACTTACAATCTATATTCCCTACCACATACACACACACACACACACACAGACATTCTAGGGTTAATTAGCCTACCAGTATATTTTTGGATTGTTGGTGGAAACCAGAGTTCATGACCTCAGCACTGTGAGGCAGTAATGCTAACTATTACACCATCCATACTGCCCAACCATTACACCATCCACGCTGCCCCAATCATGAAATTGATTTACATAGAAACATAGAATTTGACGGCAGATAAGAACCATTTTGCCCATCTAGTCTGCCCCTTTTTTAAACGTGCTTCCTCAAACCATATTTGATCCTTATTTTTTTGTAAAGATATCAATATGCCTATCCTAGGCATGTTTAAATTGTTCTACTGTATTTGTCTCTACCACCTCTGATGGGAGGCTATTCCACTTATCTACTACTCTTTCTGTGAAGAATGTCTCCCACCTGTACCTTGTTAAAGCCCTTGATATATTTGAAAGTTTCTATCATGTCCCCCCTTTCCCTTCTCTGCTCCAAACTATACATATTAAGAACTTTTAGTCTTTCCTGGTACGTTTTGTGATGTAGGCCATGCACAATTTTAGTTGCCCTTCTTTGTACAGTCTCTAATGTATTTATATCCTTCTGGAGATATGGCCTCCAGAACTGAACACAGTACTCTAGATGAGGTCGCACCAATGACCTATACAGTGGCATTATTACTTCTTTCTTTCTACTGCTGATACCTCTCCCTATGCAACCAAGCATCTGACTTGCCTTCTTCATTGCTTTGTTACATTGCCTACCTGCCTTTAAGTCCCCTGAAATAGTGACACCTAGATCCCTCTCTTCCTCAGTAGTTTCCATTATAGCTTTCTAAAATCTAACACCTTTGTTTTTGTGTGCGATGAGTCGGTCTCATCAGATAAATGTGGGTGAAAACCTGGGATCCAGTGACCATCAAGCAGTATGGTTCAGAATAAAGACAGAGACCGACTCATAGCACACAAAAACAAAGGTTTTTGTGACAATCTTGCCAGGAGACAAGTCCTGGCAAGGTTGTAGCAATAGCCCCCTCACAGTGCCCACAAGCCAATCCGTGACTCCAAGCCACCGCTATGCCATTTTTTTAGCCGAGTCACTGAAACCTTAACAGAATATATTTTTTTATATATGATATTACCGTACAAATTAGCCAGTAACCTAAAACTTAACTTTAACTTCTGAGAATCGAGCTTTCTGATTAACATGATTATGAGAACAAAAGATAGACCTAAAAAATAATGACCTGAAATGACCAGAGAGTTGGTGAGCAGCGGCTGGGAACTTGTATTTTGGAAAATTAAATTAAAGTTCAAATTCTAAGAGGTCCCATCGTCATCAACATCAATGCATATAATTATTTTTTTATTCATAATTAAATTGTTTTGTAGTTTAAGTCTAAAGGAAATGTGACTATCGTGCTGATAAAATGCAAATGCTTAATGTCCCATATTATGGTCAGTACCTTATAATAACATCCTAAGAGGGACGCTTAGCTAAATATACAAACCTGTTCCTTATTTGTATAACCGTGACCAGCGGACGTGTTTTGCATTATCATTTGCATTACAGAGTTAAATAAAGAGACCGTTCCGTAATTCAGCGATTACCTGCATTACCTGTCATCAGGACGGATCACTCCTATCACTGCAGACATGAACAGCTCTATGGAGGAACATTCTAACATACAACACCTGATTATTCATGTTGCAGCAGGAATTACATTTACAGCAGGGCTAATGATAAATGGATTTATCGTTGCTGTGAATGTCACCGATTGGATAAAAGTAAGACCGGTGACCTCCGCTGACCAAGTTCTCACCTCCCTCGGGATCACCAGGGTGATCTATCAATCCGCTTGCCTGCTGGAAATGTTATTTCGTTCTTACCTTAAAGAAAACTGTATGATATTCTACATAATTATGGAGTTCTGTTTTTCATTTTCCTTCTATGTCGGCATCTGGTTAGCAAACCTCCTCTCTGTTGTCTTCTGCCTGAAGATCTCCAACTTCCACAGCGCCTTCTTTGTACGTCTGAAGATAATTATATTGCAGAGGGTCATTCGTCTGATCATCACTTTTGTGCTGGTGCCCATTTGTTACATTTCAATATATTTTTTGATTGGCAAGATTCAAACCCCTGAGAATTCACATAACAAAACTTATGAATGGGAAATACGTGAAACAAAAAAATACATGTTTTTCTTGTGGGACATTGTGCCCTTTCTTATGTTCTTCACGTCTACAGTCCTTCTGATCAGCTTTCTGTGTCATCACATGTATAGGATGAGATGTGACAGGACTGCAACAGGACAACTGGATATCTATTACAAGACCATAAAGTTTTCACTTTTCTCATTTCTTAGCTATGCCATTTATTTTGTCACCTCAATTACTCTAGGGCTTTATCGTGCGTCACTTGATAATACAGCATTTCGTTTGGTTTTTAATTTTTTTCCAACTCTGCATTCTATGTACCTGATCTATGTAACATCCAGGCTGAGGATTCGCCTCTCTGCAATTCTCCATCACAGAACCAACTGACGGATCAACGGGCAAGACTGTTAGCCCAAAGACGCAAATCGTTAAGAAGATCACTTTAACATCTGACGAAGATCCTTGCAAGTAATTAAAATATAAGACCTAAGTGTAAACTCTAAGATGTTCTCAAAAACAAACTAAATAAATAAAACAATATATAAGTGATCTAGAACACTAAGAAAATTGATGTTTAGCATTATTTGTGGGAATATTGTGTGTACGGCACAAGTAGAAACAGGACCTTTGTTATGTCATACATTGGTTAAACGCCAAATTAGCTTTTTATACACACTGATGACATTTGGACTATTAACCTGTCTGTCATTTAGATATATAGTACACTCAAGAAAATGCAACGACCAAAAGAGAGCTAAAGACCATATATTAAACCATATATTAAACATTATATTGACAAACTAGACTGTTTATAAAGTAGAAATAACCAAAAAATACTCTCTATAGTTCTACTAAACTGAGAACTGATCTGTTTCGACATCGATTTCTGTATTCAGGGGTTTTTATGGTAAAGACTTAACCGATGATTCAGTTCTAAATCATGTCAAACACCTTTTATCCTGAATATCCCACTGAAATAGATAAGAATTCAGAAAAATATGATTTGGTTAAATTATAAGAGGTCAATGTCCTTTTCTCTGGGTACTGAGAACGCAATGGCGAATGCTAAATGGCTGTCTAGCTGAGCTCCAGAAGTGTATGAGTGTAATCTGGCTGCAACTAAACATGAAGGACATTTATCAGAAGAGTCATCACCATCAACAGATTAATCATAGTCTTTTGCTGGGAAACCCCATGTACATCCTACTTGGAACTATGGCCTGGACAAAAAAACCTTAAAGCGGATATTTAGTTATTGAAGAAGGGAATAGGGATATGTAACTATACAGCATACAGAACATGGCAAAGAGGACATGCGTTAACTGCATAACTATGGTTCTGGGACAGTTGTACCTGACAAACGTTTTACTCTGGATTCATTTTGAGACTTGGCATTCAAAGCTGTATCCCAAAGTTGGTGAGTATAAATTCTAACATTGAATAATATTGGGTAATAAGACCGGTGTGATCGTAAGTGAGAGGCTGATTTCTAGGATTAGCAAATTAGTTGTAATTCAACCAGGAATTCATCAAACATGTTTCATGAGTCATGTTTGTACATTGAAATAAAATTGTCACCAATTGGTTTGTATCCTTTTTAAAAAAGAACACGTCATCACAAAGGCCCTTATTCTAGTTGAATCGATCGGATGCTTATTTTCGAACAGGAACCAAGTGTTCTTAGCCCCGCCTTCCGTACAGATAGCTCACACCGTCCGAATGCGGTAAGGCGCCGACCGAACGGACCGCGAGTGGATTTTTCACGTGAACACCTCCTCCATCTCTGGGAACCCCCCTCATCATTCGATGGTCGACGACCACCGAGTTGTCAGGCAGCACCGAGTGCTTCAGACCACTGGGGCATTTCTCCGTGCAAAAGCAGGGATATGGGTGGGCAGCTGGCATCCGGCTATGTCATATGTCCGCCCCCCACATGTGCATCACAGCTGCATTACCATACGTATGCCCAGCGTTTTCATGGGAACGCCCATGAAATGCGGGGCATACGCATATGGAAAAGAGCCCAAACAGCCCTTCGCGCCCCTCTCCACCCCCTGTTTGGATTGTTCCAACCGATTGTTTTTTGTACAGAATTCACGCCGTATTTGGACGTGTGCGGCGTTTGCACATGCGCAGATATACCTCTGTACATGCACAAACACCAACCATCAGCTGTCCGTCCGCATTCGGAGCCATCCGACTCAATCAGAATAAGAGCCTAAGTGCTGTTTATACAGCCCCGGGATCCTGGAGAACCTGTATCCCTCTTTCAAATGCTCTATGTCCCTATGGAATAGGACTTAGATAAAGTCACATCTGCTTCATTTGCGAATGTTTTTTTTCTAGATATTCAGAAAAAAACACACAGTAATAGTGCCACATGCAGCGGAGGCTCCAGATGGGGGGCTAAAGCACAGTTCAAAATTCAAATAGGGGAGCCACACCCTGCCACCAACTGCCATTCCAAACCTACTTACTTGACAGTTGTTGTGACACCCCTATTTGAATTTTGAACTCCCCTGAAGCCACCATTGGTCACATGTCATTACAATGATTACAGTTGCAAATAAGAATTACCAAGGATCCCAGGAGTGCTTTTTTTAATGTATCCCTTTCAGGGGTTGAAAAGGCACATTTTGTGGAAATTACTCATCTTTAAGGATTCCAAGCACTTTTTATTTCAAAATAGTTACATATTTTAACAATCTTGGAATAAATAATTTAATCATTTGATAATCAACTGCTAACTATTGATTATTGATAATAATTTACCATTGCATGTAAATATATTGGTATTTTTCAAGGTAATGGGAAAATGTGCATTTGACTTTATTATAATGTAATTATTCTGTAGGTGTGGAGCAATATCAACATGCACATTTGTTTAAAAAATATTAAAAAGCTAAACATATGATGCGCAAAATACTCACATCTGATAATATAGTGCTACACTCCACTTATCAGGAAACATGACATAGAAAAGTGTAGGAGGGATGCAGTTTAAATCCCGGCGGTCGGGATCCCGGCGTTCAGAATCCCGACGCCGGAATCCCGACTGCCGGAATCCCGACACTTTCTCCCTCCGTGGGTGTCCACGACACCCCTGGAGGGAGAATAAATTAGCGTGCCGAGCGTAGTGAGGCACCGGGCCTGCTGCGTGGCGAGCGCAGCGAGCCCGCAAGGGGGGGGCGATCCATGTCCCCCCCTTGTTGGGATTTCGGCGGTCGGGATTCCGGCGTCGGGATTTTGAACACTGGGATCCCGACTGGCGGGATTTCATACTGAATCCGTGTAGGATAACTTGTGGGTTCATGCAGCCAATTCCAACGACTCTATAAAGCACTCTAAAGCTGCCCATACACAGGTCTGCGCTGGGCCAATTTCACAACATTCCAATGGATTGTGACGATAAATCAGGTGAAATCGGCCAAAATTAGAGGTGTTTATCATCAAATTGGATCAGATGCACGGTCCCCTTGCACATTGGATCGGATCCTAGAGATCTTATGTGCAGCACATCAGATCAATCAGGATCGGATCATTTTCAGCACACCCGCAATCCTTTGTATCCGATTTCCCTTGAACTGTCAAATCCCTGGTAATTTGTTTTAAATAGAAAGAAACAAGAAAGGACTGCCCTAGGGTAGTCCGAGGGCGCTGTATATGGGGTGAGTGTCAAAAAAGCTGCTACTTGAAGGGACTGAGTAGGTCCCTAAAAAGAGAGGACAAATGGAGAAATAAAGTAGCGCTTACCAATGAGGGATAATCAAAGTAAAAAACATTTAATTGCATGTATAATAAACATAATTTCATAAACACATTAGAACAATAAAATGGTACCATAAAATATGGGGGGGAAATAAAACCTCTCAAATGGCCCTCTCAAAATGCCAGTAAATATTTTGAAGAGATGGGTAGGATCCGCTCCTATTTATGCCGCCTGTATACAGTCCCGAATGGAACGATGGAGTCCTTTTGGACTGGGGATGTAAAGGGTTTTCCACTGGATTCGGTCGTACACAATAAATGATAGGTATAGTTACCACTGTGTGTCCCTTTGGAGATTTGTATCCATGTAGGACTGCTGTAGCGAGCTGTATTCTCCGTTTGCAGGGAGGAGGTAGATGAAATTTCCTCCTAAGTAGGAATCACGATGGATGTGGAAGAACAAAGTGACAGTGTCCCGGACAAATAATTTTCCAGAAATGGGAAATGTAGACGGCTGGTTGGATCCTGGTGCATGCAAGATGGCGATGGCAGTGAGGGGCTTTGAGAGGGAGCAGCTTCCAACGCGTTTCACTGCCTCTAGGGGCAGCTTTTTCAAGGATATGCTGCTCTTTGTGAAGTGGGGGTATTTATACCTGCATTTAATTATCAGACATGATGCACCTGTGTGCTGAATAACATCTCATTGGTTGTTACAAATATATTTTTCGTTTTTAGAGAACAATAGAAGGCAACAAAGCGAAAAAGTGATATCCAGAATGTATTTCTATGTTAAAATGACAAGAACTGAGACAAAAATAAAAAAATCACATTAAATCAAAAAGAACGCTATTGGACAGAAGTCAGGTGTCCAGAGAGACGCTTCCTCAAACATTCCTCAATAGTCATGGTAACGTGGCACGTGTTCAGCAATTGCCCAATAGTGAATGAGGGGCGGGAATTGTAGTAGCAGAGGAGGCTGGAACGAAAACAGCGTGCGCTCCAAGCCTCTCTTCCGCAGTGTGCTTCCGTCTGTTGTGTGTGTGGACGGGTTGTCTAGCAACCAAGCTTGCGTCCCACACCTCTTCATACAGAACGGATGTGACGGGGGCGCAAGGCGGCATGCGTTCCAAGCCTCCTTACGCAAAATGAGCTGGTTTTTACTGCGTCTGGGGGGTTGCTTAGCAACCCGATTTTTTCCAGATCTCTCATTCAGAAAGAGGGGGTAAATAGATACTGCTAAATGCAGATTTGTAGTACATATTTAAGCGTGGTTTTGTGCATAAATATTCTGATGATATATTTCAATATGAGCTTTGCTGGAACACGTGATCACGTGACCACAATATTGTGATCAGAAAAAAACAGGAGTTTTCTCCATAAATGGTATAATATATTCATTTTCAAAACAATATACGTGGTTTCTATATAGAAAAGAAACATAAATACATGTATATGTGGCACAGTATATTTCGCTATGGTGATCCATATATGATGTTAAACAATTGCGCCATCTAGTGGGCGTTTAATTATTTTATTAAGCCACACATATCTCATCATACGGACAGGGATTTTGATACACCACAAAATGCCAAATATAGCTAGATATGGTTATGTTGATTCTTTTTTGCAGCCTCGTGTTCCCTCCCTCAGGTCTCACATCAAAGATTCTGGTCATTTTTTACAACTAATTCAAACTGTAAATTGGAAGTCATCTTATGCTTTCCTTACATTAGATGTGCAAAGTTTGTATACTAATATTCCCCATCTATTGGGTGTACAAGCAATAAATAACAAACTTATAAGAGATGGAGACCTGAGGGAGGACCACAGACTGTTTTTGACCCAATCCATTTTATATATTTTACAACACAATTATTTTCTTTTTTTGGACACTTTTTATTTACAGGTGAATGGGACGGCCATGGGGACCAGGTTCGCGCCGAGCTACGCCAACCTCTTTATGGGGGAGGCGGAGGACACCCTAATATGGGGTGGTCCTTTCGGCGCGAACCTGGCCCTCTATGGCCGTTACATTGATGATCTTTTTATTATTTGGGATGGGGATCACGTTTCTGCAAATTCTTTCGTTGAGTATTTGAACAATAACCAGTTCAACTTAAAATTCACTCATACTTATGATAAACACAAAATTAACTACCTGGACCTCACTCTTGAGATCCAGGAGGATAAAATTACTACCAGCACTTATTTTAAGGAGGTTAGTACTAATAACTACCTCAATTACCACAGTTCACACCTTCCCATTTGGAAAAGGAATATTCCTAAAGGCCAACTACTCCGCCTTAAGAGGAACTGCTCAGACGATGCTACCTACCAACGCCAAACACATATCCTAATAGAGGCCTTTGAACAAAATAATTATCCAACAAAAATTATTAATAAAGCACTAGTAGATGTATCCCAGATTGAAAGAAAAGACCTTCTGGCCAATATGTCATCCACAAAAAGAACCAAACAAGAATCTGGTGATACCAAACGGGAGATAGCTTTCATTTCTAAATACAATGATTACTGTCCCAATATCCGCAATATCATAAAAAAGAACTATAACATACTTAAGGGTGACAATATACTGTGTAACCTGATCCCAGACAAACCCATTTTTATTTTTCGTAAGAACAAATCCCTAAAAAACTTTCTAGCTCCTAGTTTTTTAAAACCTGTGGCCACTTGTCCAAATAACAAAGAAACTCTTTCCTGGTTACCAACTAAACCTAAAGGTTTTTTTCAATGTGGGTCCAATCGATGCCTCACCTGTCAACATGTAGACAGAAGAACCACACAGATTACTGTAGACGATGGCTCCACATATGAAATAGACAGTTTTATTAATTGTAACACAAGCCATGTAATCTATGTACTTATATGTGACTGCGGTCTAAGATATGTTGGACGCACTACCCGTCCCCTGAAGCAGCGCTTTTTAGAGCACCGCAGAAATATCATTAACAAAATCACATCACACAGTGTGTCCAAACATTTTTTTGAAGATCACTCTAGCAATCCCAAGAACCTAAAAATAATAGGTGTTGAACATATTGCCAAAACCATTAGAGGTGGAGATCAGTTCAAAAAATTGTGTAGAAGGGAAGTTTACTGGATGTACCAGATGAATTGCATCCACCCCAATGGTTTAAATGAGGCCGTGGAATTAAACAATGTGATCTGAATTGATGTTTATGAAAGTGATTCTTCCTACCGCCCTACCCTACCTCTGTTCAATTCTTTGTACCCTCAGTTCCACCTTTCCCGACCTCATCTGAGGTTCACCACCTTTTGTCCATTTCTTGTTTGTTGTTTTTTTTTTTTTTGTTTATTTATTACCATATTTTTCTGTGAATATACAAAATATAGTGACTGGATCAATATGTACTGGGGACCAGGTCACTTGGTGTGATCGAATGACCAATAAGAAAATTGTGTATGCACATATGTAAGGGCATCTTTTAAAATATATATGTCACATGCACAATTCCTTGGATAATCGCTATATTGGTTACCATTACAACCTTAGATTGTTGACCTATTATCGTGTCCACTACTCTCAGAAAATATGTCATCTTATTTTTCCTGTCTAATTCTATATCTACCATATCTAGCTATATTTGGCATTTTGTGGTGTATCAAAATCCCTGTCCGTATGATGAGATATGTGTGGCTTAATAAAAAAATTAAACGCCCACTAGATGGCGCAATTGTTTAACATCATATATGGATCACCATAGCGAAATATACTGTGCCACATATACATGTATTTATGTTTCTTTTCTATATAGAAACCACGTATATTGTTTTGAAAATGAATATATTATACCATTTATGGAGAAAACTCCTGTTTTTTTCTGATCACAATATTGTGGTCACGTGATCACGTGTTCCAGCAAAGCTCATATTGAAATATATCATCAGAATATTTATGCACAAAACCACGCTTAAATATGTACTACAAATCTGCATTTAGCAGTATCTATTTACCCCCTCTTTCTGAATGAGAGATCTGGAAAAAATCGGGTTGCTAAGCAACCCCCCAGACGCAGTAAAAACCAGCTCATTTTGCGTAAGGAGGCTTGGAACGCATGCCGCCTTGCGCCCCCGTCACATCCGTTCTGTATGAAGAGGTGTGGGACGCAAGCTTGGTTGCTAGACAACCCGTCCACACACACAACAGACGGAAGCACACTGCGGAAGAGAGGCTTGGAGCGCACGCTGTTTTCGTTCCAGCCTCCTCTGCTACTACAATTCCCGCCCCTCATTCACTATTGGGCAATTGCTGAACACGTGCCACGTTACCATGACTATTGAGGAATGTTTGAGGAAGCGTCTCTCTGGACACCTGACTTCTGTCCAATAGCGTTCTTTTTGATTTAATGTGATTTTTTTATTTTTGTCTCAGTTCTTGTCATTTTAACATAGAAATACATTCTGGATATCACTTTTTCGCTTTGTTGCCTTCTATTGTTCTCTAAAAACGAAAAATATATTTGTAACAACCAATGAGATGTTATTCAGCACACAGGTGCATCATGTCTGATAATTAAATGCAGGTATAAATACCCCCACTTCACAAAGAGCAGCATATCCTTGAAAAAGCTGCCCCTAGAGGCAGTGAAACGCGTTGGAAGCTGCTCCCTCTCAAAGCCCCTCACTGCCATCGCCATCTTGCATGCACCAGGATCCAACCAGCCGTCTACATTTCCCATTTCTGGAAAATTATTTGTCCGGGACACTGTCACTTTGTTCTTCCACATCCATCGTGATTCCTACTTAGGAGGAAATTTCATCTACCTCCTCCCTGCAAACGGAGAATACAGCTCGCTACAGCAGTCCTACATGGATACAAATCTCCAAAGGGACACACAGTGGTAACTATACCTATCATTTATTGTGTACGACCGAATCCAGTGGAAAACCCTTTACATCCCCAGTCCAAAAGGACTCCATCGTTCCATTCGGGACTGTATACAGGCGGCATAAATAGGAGCGGATCCTACCCATCTCTTCAAAATATTTACTGGCATTTTGAGAGGGCCATTTGAGAGGTTTTATTTCCCCCCCATATTTTATGGTACCATTTTATTGTTCTAATGTGTTTATGAAATTATGTTTATTATACATGCAATTAAATGTTTTTTACTTTGATTATCCCTCATTGGTAAGCGCTACTTTATTTCTCCATTAATTTGTTTTAAATGCCTTAAATAATTTATCGCTTGTCAAAATTGACAAATCAATTGCCAGGTTAGAAAGAGCCCTCCCGGTGAGCTGCCGGGGAGTTCAAAGGAAAACCTGTCCAATTTGTGCTTCAGAGAAGTCGGACCTGTATATGGCCACCAATAGTTTTGAGTGTGTTGTCATAGAAGCCTACCCCTAACTGAACCCCCTTAGTGCCTAACCCCAACACTCCCAAATAAGTGCCAAATCTTAACCCCAAAGCCTAAACCTAACCCTCTGTCTAGTGCTTAGATATTGGCGAGGTGTGATTCCATACTGTGTACAGTTTCATCAGTTTTGACTTTTGAAAATTTACACATATGGGAGTTCTATTGAAGATGGGATGTTCTCCCATCTCCCATCTTAGTAAATTTACCAGTTAGTATGGAAATAGTGCAGCAGTTACAGAACTTAGGATTAATTTTCTCATTACAAAATAATTATTATAACATTGCAGATAAAGCACAAGGAGGCATCTGCCGTCACTCGTATCGGATCTGCAATGATTACCTTATCCTTAATTTTGCACATTAGTTGCTTAGTGTAAAGGGGGCCTGATTCAGCCTCAGTTGCAATGGCATATGATCGCGCAGTTGGTGATTATCGGCCACCACACATGAATGTGCACGTGGAAGAACCCTATTTACGATAAAGACCTGTCGGTGGGACTGCTTCACAGTTTCTGCGAAGAGGGGCGTGTAGTGGGTGTAGCGTGGGCATATCTTGGGTGCAGCGTTCACATTTTTTGCTAAAGGCAAATGGCTTGGTCACACATCCCGAGAGCTGTGCAGACTGGGGAAGTATTCATGACAGGTGCAATACCATCGATGTTCCAGCTAATAATTACACAATCGCACACAGCCGATCAGCGGCCTATTTGGGATGGGCATTTACAATGGGGGCAGGAGTATCTGGGCCGCAGACAAGTATTGGGAGGTCTTGGAAGCAGTGTAGCAATAGCCCCAAAAGATCCACAGTGTGCCCCCAAGCCAGCGCATATCTGTGGGGACTATCGCTAAGCCCCTGTTTTAGCCTCAGGAACTGAAGCATTAACAGAATACAATTTATATATATATTTTTTTCCTTTTCATCCTTACATTTATTTACATATTTCTGTCTGGAACTACTGATTTGATTTATATTGTAGGACAAACAAAAACGTAACTTAAACTTTTCAGGATTGAGTCTTCTGATGAACATTATTATGGGGAGAGCTGGTAAGCAGCGGCTGGGAAGATGTATTTTGGAAAAATACATTAAAATTCAACTTCTAATGGACTAACTTTAATCAGAGAGGTCCCATCATCATTATCATTATCTTTACAATCATAACAATGAATATAAACAGGAGTGCGGGGCTGCTAACCCATTCGTGGTGGATGGTAAATACCCCTTTAAGTACAAATAAAGCACCGGGCATAATAGGAACAGACAGTATCTTTACACCAGGAACTGTGTGGGACCTTGTGTTTGACTCATGAGCAAACCAGTGCCCTTACGTTTATACACTAATGGCCAGTGTTATAGGATTGTATTACTTTATGTAAAATCAGTCCAATTGTTTTATATAGGAGGTTTCAGTTAGTATAAGCGCTGCTATTCCTTTTCTTTTCTTTGTAAGTTTTTCTGGGACTGACTATCCATCCACAGCAGCTGCTGGTGAAGCAGTCTCTGTCAAAGCCCCACTATTACCCTCTAGGGGGTCACACATTTTCTTTCAATTAATTCATAACTGCATTTTTTTTGTTAAGTCTAATTGAAATGTGACTATCGTGCTGATAAAATGCAAATGCTTAATGTCCCATATTATGGTCAGTACCTTATAGTAACATCCTTAGAGGGACGCTTAGCAAAATATACAAACCTGTTCCTTATTTGTATGACCGTGACCAGCGGACGTGTTTTGCATTATCATTTGCATTACAGAGTTAAATAAAGAGACCGTTCCGTAATTCAGCGATTACCTGCATTACCTGTCATCAGGACGGATCACTCCTATCACTGCAGACATGAACAGCTCTATGGAGGAAGAATATAACATACAACGCCTGGTTATTCATGTTGCAGCAGGAATTACATTTACAGCAGGGCTAATGATACATGGATTTATCGTTGCTGTTACTGTCACCAACTGGATGAAAGGAAGACCGGTGACCTCCGCTGACCAAGTTCTCACCTCCCTCGGAATAACACGGGTGATCTATCAATCCAGTTGCCTACTGGAAATGTTTTTTCATTTTCTCTTTAAAAAATACCCTATCATATTATACATATTTCTGGAGTTCTTTATTGCGCTCTCCTTCTATGTTGGCATCTGGTTAGCAAACCTTCTCTCTGTTGTCTTCTGTCTGACAATCTCCAACTTTCGCAATTTTTTCTTTTTGCGTTTGAAGATAGTTATTTTGCGTAGGGTCGTCCGTCTGATCATCGCTACTGTGCTGATGTCCACTTGTTTTATTTTGATATATCTTTTGATTCATGTCCCTGAGATTTCCAATAACAAAACTTATAAATGGGAAATATGTAGCACAAGAAAGTGTATGTATTTATCGTGGCAAATTGTATCCTTTCTTATGTTCTTCATGTCTACATTCCTTCTGATCAGCTTTCTGTGTCATCACATGTATAAGATGAGATGTGACAGGACTGCACCAGGACAGCTGGATACTTATTACAAGACCATAAAGTTCTCATTATTTTCATTCCTTAGCTATGTCCTTTATTTTGTCGCCTCAATTACTCTATGGTTTTATCGTGCGTCACTTGATGATATAGAATATCTTTTTGTTTTTAATTTTTTTCCAACTGTACATTCTATGTACCTGATCTATGTAACAGTCAGGCTGAGGACTCATCTCTCGTTAATTCTCCAACAAGGAACCAACTGCCGGCTCAACAGACGAGTCTGTTAGCCCAAAGCCGGGAATCTGGTTGAGACAATCAGTCCAACATTTGACAAAGATCCATGCAAGTGTTAATCATATACAGTAAGACCAAAGTGTAAACACCAAAGTGTAAACAAATGTAAATACATTATTGATCAAGAACACATAAGAAAAATAATATTTAAAACTATTTGCGAGAATGTTGTGTGTGTGGCACAAGTAATAACATGACATTAGTTATGTCATAAAGATTCGGAACAGCCAGGAACATAGCCAGAAATAATTGCTGCAATTCCTCAGAAGAACGGCCTAAAGTCATACAGATAAGTTTTGTATAAAAAAATAAAAATAACATTAGAGAGGAGAGACCACTGCCCCAATACATATCGAATCACATATGAACTAGAAATCAGTCAGTTTCTATTCAACATTTATGCCCATGATCCTTCATCAGTCTTGCTCTGCTGCTTGTACCAGAAGATCTGATAATACCTAAATGCTTTATGAGATCCTACTGTTAAGAGGAGACGGGTTCTACAGTATGTCCCATACACAGATACCCTGGTGGGGGTGATTTTATATTATTTGTCTGAAATGTGGAATATTCAGCTTCCAGTGGATTTCGTATAATACAATGAACATATAACACGTCTACATGTCTTATAAATATTAAGTCTATAGAACAGTCATGTGAACACAAGTACATAACTAATACATTAAGAATATTTAGCATAAGAGTCATCACCATCAACAGATTAATGATAAGTATTCTCCTTGGAAACCCCATGTACACCCTGCGTGGAACTTTGGTCTGGAATAATATATCAAGACATATTCAGTTATTGAAGAAGGGAAATGGGATTTGTAACTATGCAGCATACATGGCAATGAGGACATGCAGATAATTTCCTAACTGTGGTGATGAGACAAATACATTTTGAGACTTGACATCCACAGCTGTATCCCAACGTTGGTAAGTATATATTCTTACATCAATAATATGGGGTAATAAATCAGGTGTTATCATAAATAAGAGGCTGATCTTTAGGATTAGTGAATTAGTTGAAAGTCCACCAGGAATTCACCAAACACATTTCATGTGTCACATTTGTGTATCCTTTTTGGTCACTACAGTTCCTTTTAATCCTATGGAACTGCGAGAAGGGGGTATTTTTTTGGGTTGTGTGACCACTTTTATAGTATAAATAACTGCGTGTTGACTGTTCAGATGTCATTTTTAGTTATTACTTTTTCCCCATCATCAGAGAGTAGTAAGCATATATATTCCACTTGTGAGTCATTAATAATGTATGTAAATTTCAGGTTGCAATCATTGGTGTGCATGTATCCCAATAATTAATCGAAGCTGCCTTTTTCTCCTTCCCAGATTAAGATAATATTATTAGTGAATTCTTAACTAGAGCAAAAATGGGTACCATAGCGGTGCCTCAAATTTGCAAATAGAATTGATCTAAAAATGTGAAATTATCATGGATTAAATTAAATTGGGTCAGTGTGCAAATAAACACTCTGGGTGAAATTTAATAGGATGAGAGATTCAAAAAATTGAGAGATTTGGGAAGAAATCTCCAGGTTTTTTTTAGCGGCAATCATTTACACTGCAAAATCAAACTGGTTTTGCAGTGTAGATGATTGCCACTTTAAAAAAAAATTGAGATTTCTTCCTAAGTCTCTCACTTTCTGAATCTCTCATCCTATTAAATCTCACCCTCTGTGTCGAGAATTTAGGATCCATTTATATTGTGTCTCGGCAGGCCTTAATACCTTTTTCATGGATAACAATTGTACATAAATTGTAACTCAGATGGAATTTGCGGTTCTATTTAAACTCTTCTAGTAGAGTTAAAACACTTGTGGTATTTCTCAGATACAATGGAAGACTTTTCACATCAGGGCATAGGAAAACATCTACCTTTTCTGAAAGATGTGCTGTTTGGAAATCTATACTAGCTTTTATGTGTCTTCCTGATGGGTTCTCTAGGTGCTTGTGTATTTTTGACAAGTGATATCATTTTCCTCCTTTGTTAAATTAGACTGCAAACTTCGTACTAGCATCTGTACTAATTCTGAGACATATTCCTCTGTTGCATCTTTTGGTTGTGGTTTATATGAGTCTGCATCACTAAAAAGTCTCATTGCCTCCTTAATAATGTGTTCTCTATTTTGGATGAACAAAGCCCCCCCATCTTGTATTCGGGTTTTAATACAATGCCTTTGTTGCTTTTTAACCCTTTTAGTGGATGTTTCTCAGCATAATTCAGATTAGATTTGCTTAGGATATTGTCCTCATTGTTGATCAAATCTTTCTTGACCTGGTTATAGAATATACTCATATGCAAACTTTTGGATAAAATTTTGATGGTGGTTTCAAATCTGGTTTTGATGACTCATGTCAACCCACTGCTATATGTACCATGCCGTGGTTACTACGTATAAATCGCGTTACTGAGCACAGTGATTATGGCACCGATATAAGTGAATTCAAGATGAAATAAAGTCAGATGAGGTGCAAAAACAATGGTTCATCTGCACCTAAGAAGCTTTAAACTTTGAGGTCAAATCATCCACCTCCAGTCCATACACTGTGATCACTGGGCAGTTAAGTTACACTCATGTCATAGAGGGCAGTAAATTTATATCAGAGGGCATCCAAAATGAAGATGATATTACATTACATGAAACTTTTCATGACACCACCATCCCATCACCGCCACTACAAAATGGCAGCAGTCGCTTAAGGGGCACTGCGTCTGACGATGCACAAACCATTCTACACTTGCGCGGTACACAATATATAGCTAAATCTCTGCATCAGACTCTTAGACAAAATTTAAATGTCAAAATTATTTTAGACTGTAGTACAATTGTTTCAATGTGTTGTGTAAATGCCCATTATTTTATTGGTGTTCATATCACTACTTGTAAATGTTTCTCAATTACAGTATATTGCTATACAGATGTAGCCACGCTCATAAGAGTGGCTCCCAGTGCGACTACTTCCATCCACCATACTGCACTGCCCAGCAGAATGGGGCACCAGCATTCAAGATGCTCGTGCGCCTCATTCTCGGCAATGTGACACACGAGCGTTTGAGATGCTTGCGTGCCCCGTCCACTGTTTGCCAGCTATACAGATAGGGCGCGCTGGTGGAAAGGGGAACGGCCCCATCTGTATCTCCCTGGCTGTCATTTGTGCATTTCAGCTCAACCTTTGCACCAGAGGATAATGATATATTTGCAATTCTGGGATGCAATGTAGTGAAATGTTGCTATCTTTAAGCCCATTGGTGTATCTATAGCCCGGCACTTCACCGCTACAAATGTTTCAGGTGCCCCCCCTCCACATGGTACTTGCTCATGGTCAGGCTACCACATATCATGATTGTTGCCACAGGGGTTCTTCCCATTGTCAGGGGATTCCCACCATTTGGCCACTGACTCTGGCTCCCTTTAAAAATGTCCCATCCAAATTGAATATGTATGCGCTATATAAGAAACTGTTAATAAATAAATAAAATAAATAATTTAATGCCTCCTCCACTAGTATCCTTAATAACTGTCTACAGTGAGGCAATGGCCATTTTGAGAAGGACATTTTTGTTGGATGCTTGGGCATCAGGACTGCAGATAAGTATCTGCAGGGGTGTAGAATTATCTCCTGGACCAACCATTGCCCACAAGCCACTCAGCCTGTCAAAGCCACCACAGGGTCTGCTTGATTTGCATTGTAGGACAAACTAGCTTGTATACAGGGTTTAAAGAAAAGTATGTATATATGCGGTGCACTTAGAAGAAGAAAAAATATTAAAATATAACTTTTAATTGTCAAATTAAGAGCTGCAAAAATTTAAAAGCATACATACCACAATAAGACACTAATGGACAATTTAAAAAGGATATAACAATCCTGATGTGGTGGGGGTAATTGTCTCAATAATACCTTTATTATGTTTTAAAAGAAACAGTTGGTGCACACAAGACACTGGTATGAATATTGATACTTAATTATATTTAGTATTGTGTCTATACTTGGTAATATAACACAATGTTCCCAGTCTGTGGTTTATGCTGGAATGTTTTTTACATGACACAATGTATCATCACCAGTGACTGGAGACCAGTAGCGGGCAGCGTCCTGGCTGCTCTGTCTCCTGTATAAGTGGTATATAGTAAGTGTTAGTGACAAGTTATAATGTGACGTTCAATCTCCTCACATAGAGTACGAAACAGGAAGTTCCTGTTTTCCTCTCGCCTGCCGCCCTCTTATCATACATTCTGTGCGTAGTGCTGTACGGGATGAAATCACTCCCGCAGCATTGCTGGTCTCACTGCCTCAGTGAGTCACAGCCGGTGCCGGCTGAATACCAAATGCTCAGTTGCAGCTGACGGCAGATGAGGAAGTGCACCACTCTATCTAAATCTAAGATGGTAACACATTCAAAATCACATTTCAATATAGATTGAGGTCTGAGAACAATGCCCCCGCTCACGTGAAAGGCCGACGCGCGTTTCGCAGCGAGTTTTCTCAAGGCTGCCCGCTACTAGTCTCCAGTCACTGGTGATGATACATTGTGTCATGGAAAATACATGCATAAACTACAGACTGGGAACATTGTATTATATTACCAAGTATAGACACAATACTAAATATCACTAAGTATTAATATTCACACCATTGTCTTGTGTGCACCAACTTTCTCTATTAAACATAATAAAGGTATTATTGTTACAATTACGCCCGCCACGTAAGGATTGTTATATCCTTTTTAAATTGTCCATTAGTGTCTTGTTGTTGTATGTATGCTTTTACATTTTTGCAGCTCTTAATTTGACAATTAAAAGTTATATTTTGATAATTTTTCTTCTTCTAAGTGCACCGCATATAGACATACTTTTCTTTAACACACATACAGTATGACCCGCACCAAATAATGTTTTGGGAATATATCCCTGTGGATGGATTTTTTCAAAAAAGAAGAAACTTTTTATAAATATTGTTTCTCTTAAACATGTTCATTATTTGTATGACCGTGACCAGCGGACATGTTTTGCATTATCATTTGCATTACAGAGTTAAATAAAGAGACCGTTCCATAATTCAGCGATTACCTGCATTACCCGTCATCAGGACGGATCACTCCTATCACTGCAGACATGAACAGCTCTATGGAGGAACATTCTAACATACAACATCTGTTTACTCATGTTGCAGCCGGAATTACATTTACAGCAGGGCTAATGATAAATGGATTTATCGTTGCTGTGAATGTCACCGATTGGATGAAATGAAGACCCTGACCTCTGCTGACCAAGTTCTCACCTCCCTCAGAATCACGAAATCAGAAAAAGAATGGGTGATCTATCAATCCAGTTGGCTGCTGGAAATGTTTTTTTTTATTTTCTCTTTAAAAATAATAAAATATTATACATATTTATGGAGTTCTTTATTGCACTCTCCTTCTATGTTGGCATCTGGTTAGCAAACCTTCTCTCTGTTGTCTTCTGTCTGAAGATCTCCAACATCCGCAATGTCTTCTTTTTGCGTTTGAAGATACTTATTTTGTGTAGGGTCGTCCATCTGATCATCGCTACTGTGCTGGTGTCCACTTGTTTTATTTTGATATATATTTTGATTCATGTCCCTGAGATTTCATATAACAAAACGAATAAATGGGAAATATGTGACATAAGAACGTGTATGTATTTATCGTAGCACATTGTATCCTTTCTTATGTTCTTCATGTCTACATTCCTTCTGAACAGCTTTCTGTGTCATCACATGTATAGGATGAGATGTGGCAGGACTGCACCAGGACAGCTTGATACTTATTACAAGACCATAAATCATAGAAACATAGAATTTGATGGCAGATAAGAACCACTTGGCCCATCTAGTCTGCCCCTTTTTTTAAACATGTTACCTCAAACCATATTTGAAACTTATTTTTATGTAAGGATATCAATATGCTTATCCCAAGCATGTTTAAATTGTACTACTGTATTTGCGTCTACCACCTGTGATGGTAGGCTATTCCACTTATCTACTACTCTTTCTGTTAAAACATTCTTCCTCACATTTCCCTGAATCTTCTCCCTCTAGTTTCAGTGCATGCCCTCGTGTTCTGTTGCTCCTCTTCCTGTGAAGAATGTCTTCCACCTGTACCTTGTTAAAACCCTTGATATATTTGAAAGTTTCTATCATGTCCCCCCTTTCCCTTCTCTGCTCTAAAGTATACATATTAAGATATTTTAGTCTTTCCTGGTACGTTTTGTGATGTAGGCCATGCACCTTTTTAGTTGTTCTTCTTTGTACAGTCTCTAATGTATTTATATCCTTCTGGAGATATGGCGTCCAGAACTGAACACAATACTCTAGGTGAGGTCGTACCAATGACCTATACAGTGGCATTATTACTTCTTTCTTTCTACTGCTGATACCTCTCCCTATGCAACCAAGCATCTGACTTGCCTTCTTCATTGCTTTGTTACATTGCCTACCCGCTTTTAAGTCCCCTGAAATAGTGACACCTAGATCCCTCTCTTCCTCGGTAGTTTCCATTATAGTGCCATTTATACTATATTGAGTCTTTGGATTTCTGAGACCCAAGTACATGCTTTTGCATTTTTTGGCATTAAACTGTTGTTGCCATTCTCTTGACCATTTCTCTAATCTACCTAGATCCTCAATCATTTGTTTTACCCCTCCTGGTGTGTCTACCCTGTTGCATACCTTTGTGTCATCTGCAAAAAGGCACATTTTACCCCCAATTCCATTTGCAATATCACCAATAAAGATATTAAAAAGCACCAGTCCAAGTACAGATCCCTGGGGTACTCCACTTGTAACCTTTCCCTCCTTTATATGTACTCCATTTACTACAACTCTCTGTTTTCTGTCCTGCAACCACGCTCTTATCCATTCAACTATCTTAGAATCCAATCCCAAGCTTTCAAGTTTATTTAACAGTCTGCGATGTTCGACAGTGTCAAAAGCTTTACTAAAGTCTAGATAAGCTACATCTACAGCCCCACCTTGATCTATTACTTTAGTCACCCAGTCAAAAAAGTCAATAAGATTTGTTTGACATGATCTTCCCCCAGTAAACCCATGCTGTTTTGGATCCTGTAAATTGCTGGTTTTAAAATATTCTACAACTCTTTGTTTTAAGAGTGTTTCCATCAATTTCCCTACTACTGATGTAAGGCTCACTGGTCGATAGTTGCTTACCTCTTCCTTGCTTCCACTTTTGTGCAGTGGGACTACATTCGCTGTTTTCCAGTCCTCTGGGATTACTCCAGTAGTTAGTGACTGGTTGAATAATTCTGTTATTGGTTTTACCAGCTCCCCTTTAAGCTCTTTTAGTATCCTTGGATGTATCCCATCTGGTCCCATTGATTTATCCACTTTCAGTTCTCTTTTTTTTTCATTCCTCAGCTACGTCCTTTATTTTGTTGCATCAATTACTCAATGGTTTTATCATGCGTCACTTGATGATATAGAATATCTTTTTGTTTTAATTTTTTTTCCTGATCTATGTAACAGCCAGGCTGAGGAGTCATCTCTCGTTAATTCTCCAACATGGAACCAATTGCTGGTTCAACAGACAAGACTATTAGCCCAAAGCCGGGAATCTGGGTGAGACAATCAGTCCAACATTTGACTAAGATCCATGCAAGTAGTAATCATATACAGAAAGACCAAAGTGTAAACAAATGTAAATAAAGAAATAATACATTATTGATCAAGAACACATAAGAAAAAGAATGTTTAAAACTATTTGCGAGAATGTTGTGAGTGTGGCACAAGTAAAAATATGACATTGGTTATGTCATACAGATCCGGAACAGCCAGGAACAATTGCTGCAATTATTATTATTATTTTATTTATAAGGCGCCACAAGTGTTTCGCAGCGCCGTACAAAGGAACAGTACAGGGAGACAAAACTTGGCATAACATTGAATACATAACAAAAAATAGAGTACAAATAAAGAGCGCCACAGTTCAATACACATTACAGCTTAAATATAAGTAGTGAGGACTCAATCAACATACAACTAGAGGCTTGAGGCCAATGATGGAGATGTGTATGTGGACGAAGATGGTCACTGAGTGTTTCAGAATAGGGGCCAGATGTATCAAGCTTCAAAAAGTGATACAGTGAAGAGTGATAAACAGCCAGCCAATCAGCTCCTACCTGTCATTTTTCAATCCCAGCCTGTAAAATAACACGTAGGAGCTGATTGGCTGGTTGTTTATCACTCTCCATTTTATCACTTTTGAAGCTTGATACATCTGGCCCTAGGAGAGCTGTGAGTGAAATGTGAAGAGAAGAGGGCTTTGACAACAGGAGGTAAGAGGGCCCTGTTTTGAGGAGCTTACAATCTAGTAGAAGAGAGCCCTGCCCTGAGGAGCTTACAATTCCTCAAAAGATCTGCCTAAAGTCAACAAAAGTTTTGTATAAAAAAAAAAAAATAACATTAGATAGGAGAGACCATTGCCACAATACATATCTAATCACATATGAACTAGAAATCAGTCAGTTTCTATTCAACATTTATGCCCATGATCCTTCATCAGTCTTGCTCTGCTGCTTGTACCAGACGATCTGATAATACCTAAATGCTTTATGAGATCCTACTGTTGAGAGGAGACTGGTTCTGCAATATGTCCCATACTCAGATACCCTGGTAGGGGTGATTCTATATTGTTTGTCTGTATTGTAATGTGGAATATTCAGCTGCCAGTGGATTTTGTATAATAGGAAAAAAGAAATATTTGTGTGCCAGCGCTTGCTGTTTCAGTAATTACACGGTTCTCATAAAAATATATTTAATTAACGTATAAAATACATACATACATACATTTAATAAGAAAATAAAAATAAATATAGAAATAAAATTGAATGCTGGTGAATCATTTATCACTTGAGGTTATTCTCATATAAGATAAAGTCCCGTAATGGGGGGATTTGTAAGCTGACTTATATTACCATCAATCCGTCTGGTAAGGTTTTGAGTCCAGAATCTGTGACAACGATGGTTCTAGAATGCCTTATGTTTTCAAAGGCTCACGGTTCCCTTTTAATGAAGACTTCTCCTCCTCTGTATGGATCTTTAGGGATAATGCAAACCCAAACGATTTTTCATCCAGTAAGACAAAGGGGTGTCTGTAGGGTGTTGAACCAGGTCACTTTAGGATGGAGTCAGCAGGTAATGTACAGCTCAACGCGTTTCCCCGGAATATCCTCCTCCGGCTTCCTCAGGAGCAAATGTGGTGTGTGAGCAGCCGGTTTCAGGCTTTATACCTGTGCTGCTGATTTGATTAATGATTCACAGGTGCACCAGACTTGTTACATAATAATAAAAACAATTTAAACTCAGAGAACCGTGTGTATACTAATCTTTTTAAATAATACATTTTATCAGGAGGCAATCTTTAAGTTAATACATTTGAAAATCATGTAAGGAATCTTAAGTTAGAGGCAATTGGTAACTACAGATATCTGTGTCAATCGGTCACATGACCCGGAAATAGGCTGCAAATGCATATACGTTTCAAACGGCAACAATTTGCCCACTATAAAACAATTCATGGTGGTGCCCGGACTCGGTGACTGTTCTTACCTGACAGGGAGACCCTACTCCTCACCGATTGCCGGTATCGGTAGATGGAGCGGGGATTCCTCCTGCGGTCTCGCAGTCGCGTCCAATGTGTCGCTAGGCAACCCGTCGTCACGTGATCACACGTGACTCGGGTAAGCCCTGCGTCATCAAGGTTCCCCCCTCTCGCGCACTCCCCTCCCTTCGCGTCAGGCGCCACGTGCCTGTGCAACGTGGTACGTCACCCGGCGCGTCAGGAGCGTCTAGATACGCGAAGGGGAAAAACCTCCCACGTCGCCATGTAAACAAGAGGACCTTCTGTCTCCATGACAACGTGCCATTGGATAGGTTGCTATGAAGCATACCTATACGAGTCCGCGCACCATTCTAAATGAACCCATTTACAGTGTTATTTCGCAGTCACAATTTAACAATAGTCTTTCTTCTTGTGAGTACTATTTCTTTTTATAGTTAGCAACGATAGATAACGCATCAGAAAAAACTAGGATCAGGCAGAGAATTTTTATGGATGGTCTTATCATAATATACATTATAGACTAGAAGCGCATAACAACATAATATAATTACATTAGTGTATTTACTATAAACATATTCACAATAGTGTCTATTGTTCTGTATAAATCCCAATAATGAGAAAAAATAGGAGACATAAAGCAGTAATGGAAGAAGTAATCTATAATATATAAATAAAAATAATAATAAATATAGAAAAAAAAAATAATAATAATAATAATAATAATCAAAAGGAATATAGGCCAGGCATAGAGATTACATGTACATATGTATACCGTACTTGTGCACATGTATACATTCTATTACAACGCTGCATTTAACTCTACTGTTTCGTTCAATCCATCAGGGTGTAATGAATTGAACTTTAGTGTCCAATAAATTTCTCTCTTGCAAAGTAGGTTAAATCTGTCCCCTCCTCGGGGTGTATGGGCTATAGATTCTAGTCCCATTATAGAAAGACATTTGGGGTCTGAATCGTGATGTAATTTGTAGTGCCTTGACACACTATGTTTCAGAAAACCTTTTATTATATTTCTACGATGTTCCATAAATCTTGTCCTCAAGGACCTTGTTGTTCTACCAATATAGGGGAGTTTGCAGCTACAATATAGCAAATAAATTGTATACGAAGAATCACAATTGATGAACGATTTTGGTGTATATGGGGGATCTATTATGAATATTGTTGATATAAGATTGGGGTTAGAGATTTGTGTGCACATTTTACATTTATTCTTTCCACATTTAAAAAAGCCTTTTGGTTTACTGGGTAACCACTCAAGATGTTTTTCGGTTACTTTTGTGGTCTCTTTCTTTAGGAAGCTTGGCGCTAATAGGGTCTTAAGTGTTTTATTCTTTTTGTGTATAATAATTGGTTTTTTGGGAATTAATTCTGATAATACTTTGTCTTGTTGTAACACCCTATAATTTTTTGTAATTATATTTCTTATGTCTTTAGCACAATTGTTATATTTACTAATAAATGCAAATTCTCTATCTTGATTTTCTTTTTTTTCTGATTTTTTGTTGTTTTTGGGAATTAATAGGTCTTTACGGTCCATTGCAAGGACATCTGTGAATGCTTTGTGAAGGAGGGGTTCAGGATATTCTCTTTCTCTGAATGAGTCAGCCATCATTTCAGCCTGTTTTATAAAGTGCTCTTTTTCTGTACAATTACGCCGAAGGCGCATAAATTGTCCCTTGGGTATGTTTATTTTCCAGGGTTTGGCATGTGCACTTTTGAAATGAATATAAGAATTGGTGTTGACTGATTTTAAATAATTAATAGACATAATTTTATTGTTTTTAGCCTCGAGGGTCACATCCAGGAAGTGTACTATTGATTGACTATAAGTGTGAGTGAAGGATAAATTATATAAATTCGAATTGAGTGATTGGACAAAAAGATTAGCTGATAGTTCATCTCCTTCCCAAATAATAATAAGGTCATCTATGTAACGGCCATAGAAGACCAGGCTCTGCGCCCAGCTGCTCCCCCACACATGGTTCTCCTCCACCTCCCCCATGTATAGGTTTGCATAACTGGGCGCGAACCTGGTCCCCATGGCCGTCCCCATAGTCTGTAAATAAAAATCACCGTGAAAAATAAAGTAATTGTGAGTAAGAATAAAAGTGATACTGTCAATAATAAAATCCCTACGTGCCGGCTCCAGGTCCACATCAAGGTCTAGATGTCTTTTTATTACGTCACATCCTAATTTGTGTGGAATGTGCGTATATAAAGCGTTTACATCCAGTGTAAGAAACGCATAGTTCTCCTTCCACTCGATGTTTTGTATTTTATTTAATAAATCTGTAGTGTCCCTGATGTATGACCTGAGAGCCGGGACGTAGGGTTGAAGGTGGTGATCAATGAAATGTGATAAATTGGCTGTGATAGAATTAATCCCAGAAATTATAGGACGCCCAGGGGGTGCTGTGAGGGATTTGTGAATTTTGGGGAGAAAATAAAAAGTGGGTGTGATGGGGTGTGTGGGCAAAAGAAATTTGTGTTCCTCCTTGGATGTGACCCCCGAGGAGTGCGCCTGATCAAGCAGACTTTCAATCTGACAAAGAAAATCTTTTGTGGGGTCTTTTTCAAGATGAATATAAAAATCAATGTCATGTAACTGTCTATATGATTCTTTTATATAATAACTTTTATTCAAAAGAACAACCCCCCCCCCCTTATCGGCTTGTTTGATCATTAGTTGTTTATCTTCTTGTAATTCTCTTAACGCCTCTTTCTCTTTTTTTGTCAAATTTGAAACTTTATACGATTTGTTTTGTTCTTTTTGGCATAATGCTTTAAAGTCTTCAAGGGTAATTTTGTAAAATGCCTCTATGCTGGAACTTTTGGCACTAATTGGGAAAAATTCTGATTTGACACGAAATTTATTGGATGGGGATCTTTTTAAATCATATATCGGTTGTATTTTATCGTGACTTTCCTCCCATAACTCTTCCAAGGTATTTAGCATGATTAGGTCATTACTGTCTAAAACAACTGGTATGGAGTCATCACTTCTTTTATCTAAAGTTTTCTGTGCGAAATAACGTTTGCGACACATTGTGCGCACAAACCTATTTAGCTCCACAAAGAGATCAAAGATGTTAGGTTGAGTTGTTGGGCAGAATTTCAAGCCTTTTTGTAGTACTGAAAGATGGCTCTCATCCAGTTGTTTATCTGACAGGTTAAAAACGCTTTGAATTTTTTGGGGGGCTATGTGTGTCTTTGGTTTCTTTTGGGAGCGTTTGCCTCCTCGTTTTCCCCTATACTTCTTTCTCTTTGCCTCTTTGGTGAGTCGCGATTTTGTTGGGAGTAATTCAGATCCCACCTCGTTGTTTTTGGACGTGCCCCCAAAAAAGATGTTGTATTTTTATATTCTAATTTTTCCCGATTTTCCTCCCTTTGGTATCCTTTTTGGTGATAGTCTGTACTATCTTTATAAGTTTTTTTATTTTTATAATGATAGTTTTGTCTACTCTGATTGTATGAAGACTGGGAGTTCCTAATTTGGGGTGAGTCAATTTGATTTTGATGCTGAAATTGTCTCCTATTCTCTAGATCTCCATTATTTCTAGTGTCTCTCTGTTTTCTAAAGGCCCTTACGCTATTGTTTTGGTAGTCGTACACATCGCGCTTAAACTTTTTTTGTTTTGTAAAGGCCAGATCTTTTTCAAATTTTAAGATTCTTTCATTAATTAATTTATCTTTCTCAATGAAACTGGTATCTGTTTTAAATTTATCTAAAGATTTTTTAGCCTCTTCAATATCTTTTTCCAACTCACTCACTTTATTCATCCTGTATTTTATTATAAGTTTAATCAGTGAGAAGGAACATGAGTCCAGAATTTGGTCCCATTCTAGTTGGTAATCTGTATCGTTTTGGAAAATAGAGTTCTTGAACATTCTCAAGCCTCTTGGGATCATTTTCTTTTCAAGGTATTGTTCTAGATTGGTTGCATCTAGCCAATTTCTGGACTCAGCCTTCATTAAATCTTCCATTCTATACAGATCTTTAAGCCAATCTGTTTTTTCAACATAAGAATCATTGGTATTGCAGTCTGTCCAATGTGCAATATATGATTGCCTCCTGTCCCTACGGTCTGAAAAATTAGAGAAACAGCTCATGGTTGCAGCTACACACTGACTTGCAGTAATGGAGAAAAAAGAGGTAATTGTGTGTTGCGCAATCAATTAGCTGCTGGCACAGGGCTTGTCAGGCCCCAATTGGTAAACAGGAAAAAAGAAATATTTGTGTGCCAGCGCTTGCTGTTTCAGTAATTACACGGTTCTCATAAAAATATATTTAATTAACGTATAAAATACATACATACATACATTTAATAAGAAAATAAAAATAAATATAGAAATAAAATTGAATGCTGGTGAATCATTTATCACTTGAGGTTATTCTCATATAAGATAAAGTCCCGTAATGGGGGGATTTGTAAGCTGACTTATATTACCATCAATCCGTCTGGTAAGGTTTTGAGTCCAGAATCTGTGACAACGATGGTTCTAGAATGCCTTATGTTTTCAAAGGCTCACGGTTCCCTTTTAATGAAGACTTCTCCTCCTCTGTATGGATCTTTAGGGATAATGCAAACCCAAACGATTTTTCATCCAGTAAGACAAAGGGGTGTCTGTAGGGTGTTGAACCAGGTCACTTTAGGATGGAGTCAGCAGGTAATGTACAGCTCAACGCGTTTCCCCGGAATATCCTCCTCCGGCTTCCTCAGGAGCAAATGTGGTGTGTGAGCATAGCCGGTTTCAGGCTTTATACCTGTGCTGCTGATTTGATTAATGATTCACAGGTGCACCAGACTTGTTACATAATAATAAAAACAATTTAAACTCAGAGAACCGTGTGTATACTAATCTTTTTAAATAATACATTTTATCAGGAGGCAATCTTTAAGTTAATACATTTGAAAATCATGTAAGGAATCTTAAGTTAGAGGCAATTGGTAACTACAGATATCTGTGTCAATCGGTCACATGACCCGGAAATAGGCTGCAAATGCATATACGTTTCAAACGGCAACAATTTGCCCACTATAAAACAATTCATGGTGGTGCCCGGACTCGGTGACTGTTCTTACCTGACAGGGAGACCCTACTCCTCACCGATTGCCGGTATCGGTAGATGGAGCGGGGATTCCTCCTGCGGTCTCGCAGTCGCGTCCAATGTGTCGCTAGGCAACCCGTCGTCACGTGATCACACGTGACTCGGGTAAGCCCTGCGTCATCAAGGTTCCCCCCTCTCGCGCACTCCCCTCCCTTCGCGTCAGGCGCCACGTGCCTGTGCAACGTGGTACGTCACCCGGCGCGTCAGGAGCGTCTAGATACGCGAAGGGGAAAAACCTCCCACGTCGCCATGTAAACAGAGGACCTTCTGTCTCCATGACAACGTGCCATTGGATAGGTTGCTATGAAGCATACCTATACGAGTCCGCGCACCATTCTAAATGAACCCATTTACAGTGTTATTTCGCAGTCACATTTAACAATAGTCTTTCTTCTTGTGAGTACTATTTCTTTTTATAGTTAGCAACAGATAGATAACGCATCAGAAAAACTAGGATCAGGCAGAGAATTTTTATGGATGGTCTTATCATAATATACATTATAGACTAGAAGCGCATAACAACATAATATAATTACATTAGTGTATTTACTATAAACATATTCACAATAGTGTCTATTGTTCTGTATAAATCCCAATAATGAGAAAAAATAGGAGACATAAAGCAGTAATGGAAGAAGTAATCTATAATATATAAATAAAAATAATAATAAATATAGAAAAAAATAATAATAATAATAATAATAATCAAAAGGAATATAGGCCAGGCATAGAGATTACATGTACATATGTATACCGTACTTGTGCACATGTATACATTCTATTACAACGCTGCATTTAACTCTACTGTTTCGTTCAATCCATCAGGGTGTAATGAATTGAACTTTAGTGTCCAATAAATTTCTCTCTTGCAAAGTAGGTTAAATCTGTCCCCTCCTCGGGGTGTATGGGCTATAGATTCTAGTCCCATTATAGAAAGACATTTGGGGTCTGAATCGTGATGTAATTTGTAGTGCCTTGACACACTATGTTTCAGAAAACCTTTTATTATATTTCTACGATGTTCCATAAATCTTGTCCTCAAGGACCTTGTTGTTCTACCAATATAGGGGAGTTTGCAGCTACAATATAGCAAATAAATTGTATACGAAGAATCACAATTGATGAACGATTTTGGTGTATATGGGGGATCTATTATGAATATTGTTGATATAAGATTGGGGTTAGAGATTTGTGTGCACATTTTACATTTATTCTTTCCACATTTAAAAAAGCCTTTTGGTTTACTGGGTAACCACTCAAGATGTTTTTCGGTTACTTTTGTGGTCTCTTTCTTTAGGAAGCTTGGCGCTAATAGGGTCTTAAGTGTTTTATTCTTTTTGTGTATAATAATTGGTTTTTTGGGAATTAATTCTGATAATACTTTGTCTTGTTGTAACACCCTATAATTTTTTGTAATTATATTTCTTATGTCTTTAGCACAATTGTTATATTTACTAATAAATGCAAATTCTCTATCTTGATTTTCTTTTTTTTCTGATTTTTTGTTGTTTTTGGGAATTAATAGGTCTTTACGGTCCATTGCAAGGACATCTGTGAATGCTTTGTGAAGGAGGGGTTCAGGATATTCTCTTTCTCTGAATGAGTCAGCCATCATTTCAGCCTGTTTTATAAAGTGCTCTTTTTCTGTACAATTACGCCGAAGGCGCATAAATTGTCCCTTGGGTATGTTTATTTTCCAGGGTTTGGCATGTGCACTTTTGAAATGAATATAAGAATTGGTGTTGACTGATTTTAAATAATTAATAGACATAATTTTATTGTTTTTAGCCTCGAGGGTCACATCCAGGAAGTGTACTATTGATTGACTATAAGTGTGAGTGAAGGATAAATTATATAAATTCGAATTGAGTGATTGGACAAAAAGATTAGCTGATAGTTCATCTCCTTCCCAAATAATAATATGGTCATCTATGTAACGGCCATAGAAGACCAGGCTCTGCGCCCAGCTGCTCCCCCACACATGGTTCTCCTCCACCTCCCCCATGTATAGGTTTGCATAACTGGGCGCGAACCTGGTCCCCATGGCCGTCCCCATAGTCTGTAAATAAAAATCACCGTGAAAAATAAAGTAATTGTGAGTAAGAATAAAAGTGATACTGTCAATAATAAAATCCCTACGTGCCGGCTCCAGGTCCACATCAAGGTCTAGATGTCTTTTTATTACGTCACATCCTAATTTGTGTGGAATGTGCGTATATAAAGCGTTTACATCCAGTGTAAGAAACGCATAGTTCTCCTTCCACTCGATGTTTTGTATTTTATTTAATAAATCTGTAGTGTCCCTGATGTATGACCTGAGAGCCGGGACGTAGGGTTGAAGGTGGTGATCAATGAAATGTGATAAATTGGCTGTGATAGAATTAATCCCAGAAATTATAGGACGCCCAGGGGGTGCTGTGAGGGATTTGTGAATTTTGGGGAGAAAATAAAAAGTGGGTGTGATGGGGTGTGTGGGCAAAAGAAATTTGTGTTCCTCCTTGGATGTGACCCCCGAGGAGTGCGCCTGATCAAGCAGACTTTCAATCTGACAAAGAAAATCTTTTGTGGGGTCTTTTTCAAGATGAATATAAAAATCAATGTCATGTAACTGTCTATATGATTCTTTTATATAATAACTTTTATTCAAAAGAACAACCCCCCCCCCCTTATCGGCTTGTTTGATCATTAGTTGTTTATCTTCTTGTAATTCTCTTAACGCCTCTTTCTCTTTTTTTGTCAAATTTGAAACTTTATACGATTTGTTTTGTTCTTTTTGGCATAATGCTTTAAAGTCTTCAAGGGTAATTTTGTAAAATGCCTCTATGCTGGAACTTTTGGCACTAATTGGGAAAAATTCTGATTTGACACGAAATTTATTGGATGGGGATCTTTTTAAATCATATATCGGTTGTATTTTATCGTGACTTTCCTCCCATAACTCTTCCAAGGTATTTAGCATGATTAGGTCATTACTGTCTAAAACAACTGGTATGGAGTCATCACTTCTTTTATCTAAAGTTTTCTGTGCGAAATAACGTTTGCGACACATTGTGCGCACAAACCTATTTAGCTCCACAAAGAGATCAAAGATGTTAGGTTGAGTTGTTGGGCAGAATTTCAAGCCTTTTTGTAGTACTGAAAGATGGCTCTCATCCAGTTGTTTATCTGACAGGTTAAAAACGCTTTGAATTTTTTGGGGGGCTATGTGTGTCTTTGGTTTCTTTTGGGAGCGTTTGCCTCCTCGTTTTCCCCTATACTTCTTTCTCTTTGCCTCTTTGGTGAGTCGCGATTTTGTTGGGAGTAATTCAGATCCCACCTCGTTGTTTTTGGACGTGCCCCCAAAAAAGATGTTGTATTTTTATATTCTAATTTTTCCCGATTTTCCTCCCTTTGGTATCCTTTTTGGTGATAGTCTGTACTATCTTTATAAGTTTTTTTATTTTTATAATGATAGTTTTGTCTACTCTGATTGTATGAAGACTGGGAGTTCCTAATTTGGGGTGAGTCAATTTGATTTTGATGCTGAAATTGTCTCCTATTCTCTAGATCTCCATTATTTCTAGTGTCTCTCTGTTTTCTAAAGGCCCTTACGCTATTGTTTTGGTAGTCGTACACATCGCGCTTAAACTTTTTTTGTTTTGTAAAGGCCAGATCTTTTTCAAATTTTAAGATTCTTTCATTAATTAATTTATCTTTCTCAATGAAACTGGTTCGCGCCCAGTTATGAAAACCTATACATGGGGGAGGTGGAGGAGAACCATGTGTGGGGGAGCAGCTGGGCGCAGAGCCTGGTCTTCTATGGCCGTTACATAGATGACCTTATTATTATTTGGGAAGGAGATGAACTATCAGCTAATCTTTTTGTCCAATCACTCAATTCGAATTTATATAATTTATCCTTCACTCACACTTATAGTCAATCAATAGTACACTTCCTGGATGTGACCCTCGAGGCTAAAAACAATAAAATTATGTCTATTAATTATTTAAAATCAGTCAACACCAATTCTTATATTCATTTCAAAAGTGCACATGCCAAACCCTGGAAAATAAACATACCCAAGGGACAATTTATGCGCCTTCGGCGTAATTGTACAGAAAAAGAGCACTTTATAAAACAGGCTGAAATGATGGCTGACTCATTCAGAGAAAGAGAATATCCTGAACCCCTCCTTCACAAAGCATTCACAGATGTCCTTGCAATGGACCGTAAAGACCTATTAATTCCCAAAAACAACAAAAAATCAGAAAAAAAAGAAAATCAAGATAGAGAATTTGCATTTATTAGTAAATATAACAATTGTGCTAAAGACATAAGAAATATAATTACAAAAAATTATAGGGTGTTACAACAAGACAAAGTATTATCAGAATTAATTCCCAAAAAACCAATTATTATACACAAAAAGAATAAAACACTTAAGACCCTATTAGCGCCAAGCTTCCTAAAGAAAGAGACCACAAAAGTAACCGAAAAACATCTTGAGTGGTTACCCAGTAAACCAAAAGGCTTTTTTAAATGTGGAAAGAATAAATGTAAAATGTGCACACAAATCTCTAACCCCAATCTTATATCAACAATATTCATAATAGATCCCCCATATACACCAAAATCGTTCATCAATTGTGATTCTTCGTATACAATTTATTTGCTATATTGTAGCTGCAAACTCCCCTATATTGGTAGAACAACAAGGTCCTTGAGGACAAGATTTATGGAACATCGTAGAAATATAATAAAAGGTTTTCTGAAACATAGTGTGTCAAGGCACTACAAATTACATCACGATTCAGACCCCAAATGTCTTTCTATAATGGGACTAGAATCTATAGCCCATACACCCCGAGGAGGGGACAGATTTAACCTACTTTGCAAGAGAGAAATTTATTGGACACTAAAGTTCAATTCATTACACCCTGATGGATTGAACGAAACAGTAGAGTTAAATGCAGCGTTGTAATAGAATGTATACATGTGCACAAGTACGGTATACATATGTACATGTAATCTCTATGCCTGGCCTATATTCCTTTTGATTATTATTATTATTATTATTATTTTTTTCTATATTTATTATTATTTTTATTTATATATTATAGATTACTTCTTCCATTACTGCTTTATGTCTCCTATTTTTTCTCATTATTGGGATTTATACAGAACAATAGACACTATTGTGAATATGTTTATAGTAAATACACTAATGTCATTATATTATGTTGTTATGCGCTTCTAGTCTATAATGTATATTATGATAAGACCATCCATAAAAATTCTCTGCCTGATCCTAGTTTTTTCTGATGCGTTATCTATCGTTGCTAACTATAAAAAGAAATAGTACTCACAAGAAGAAAGACTATTGTTAAATTGTGACTGCGAAATAACACTGTAAATGGGTTCATTTAGAATGGTGCGCGGACTCGTATAGGTATGCTTCATAGCAACCTATCCAATGGCACGTTGTCATGGAGACAGAAGGTCCTCTTGTTTACATGGCGACGTGGGAGGTTTTTCCCCTTCGCGTATCTAGACGCTCCTGACGCGCCGGGTGACGTACCACGTTGCACAGGCACGTGGCGCCTGACGCGAAGGGAGGGGAGTGCGCGAGAGGGGGGAACCTTGATGACGCAGGGCTTACCCGAGTCACGTGTGATCACGTGACGACGGGTTGCCTAGCGACACATTGGACGCGACTGCGAGACCGCAGGAGGAATCCCCGCTCCATCTACCGATACCGGCAATCGGTGAGGAGTAGGGTCTCCCTGTCAGGTAAGAACAGTCACCGAGTCCGGGCACCACCATGAATTGTTTTATAGTGGGCAAATTGTTGCCGTTTGAAACGTATATGCATTTGCAGCCTATTTCCGGGTCATGTGACCGATTGACACAGATATCTGTAGTTACCAATTGCCTCTAACTTAAGATTCCTTACATGATTTTCAAATGTATTAACTTAAAGATTGCCTCCTGATAAAATGTATTATTTAAAAAGATTAGTATACACACGGTTCTCTGAGTTTAAATTGTTTTTATTATTATGTAACAAGTCTGGTGCACCTGTGAATCATTAATCAAATCAGCAGCACAGGTATAAAGCCTGAAACCGGCTGCTCACACACCACATTTGCTCCTGAGGAAGCCGGAGGAGGATATTCCGGGGAAACGCGTTGAGCTGTACATTACCTGCTGACTCCATCCTAAAGTGACCTGGTTCAACACCCTACAGACACCCCTTTGTCTTACTGGATGAAAAATCGTTTGGGTTTGCATTATCCCTAAAGATCCATACAGAGGAGGAGAAGTCTTCATTAAAAGGGAACCGTGAGCCTTTGAAAACATAAGGCATTCTAGAACCATCGTTGTCACAGATTCTGGACTCAAAACCTTACCAGACGGATTGATGGTAATATAAGTCAGCTTACAAATCCCCCCATTACGGGACTTTATCTTATATGAGAATAACCTCAAGTGATAAATGATTCACCAGCATTCAATTTTATTTCTATATTTATTTTTATTTTCTTATTAAATGTATGTATGTATGTATTTTATACGTTAATTAAATATATTTTTATGAGAACCGTGTAATTACTGAAACAGCAAGCGCTGGCACACAAATATTTCTTTTTTCCTGTTTACCAATTGGGGCCTGACAAGCCCTGTGCCAGCAGCTAATTGATTGCGCAACACACAATTACCTCTTTTTTCTCCATTACTGCAAGTCAGTGTGTAGCTGCAACCATGAGCTGTTTCTCTAATTTTTCAGACCGTAGGGACAGGAGGCAATCATATATTGCACATTGGACAGACTGCAATACCAATGATTCTTATGTTGAAAAAACAGATTGGCTTAAAGATCTGTATAGAATGGAAGATTTAATGAAGGCTGAGTCCAGAAATTGGCTAGATGCAACCAATCTAGAACAATACCTTGAAAAGAAAATGATCCCAAGAGGCTTGAGAATGTTCAAGAACTCTATTTTCCAAAACGATACAGATTACCAACTAGAATGGGACCAAATTCTGGACTCATGTTCCTTCTCACTGATTAAACTTATAATAAAATACAGGATGAATAAAGTGAGTGAGTTGGAAAAAGATATTGAAGAGGCTAAAAAATCTTTAGATAAATTTAAAACAGATACCAGTTTCATTGAGAAAGATAAATTAATTAATGAAAGAATCTTAAAATTTGAAAAAGATCTGGCCTTTACAAAACAAAAAAAGTTTAAGCGCGATGTGTACGACTACCAAAACAATAGCGTAAGGGCCTTTAGAAAACAGAGAGACACTAGAAATAATGGAGATCTAGAGAATAGGAGACAATTTCAGCATCAAAATCAAATTGACTCACCCCAAATTAGGAACTCCCAGTCTTCATACAATCAGAGTAGACAAAACTATCATTATAAAAATAAAAAAACTTATAAAGATAGTACAGACTATCACCAAAAAGGATACCAAAGGGAGGAAAATCGGGAAAAATTAGAATATAAAAATACAACATCTTTTTTGGGGGCACGTCCAAAAACAACGAGGTGGGATCTGAATTACTCCCAACAAAATCGCGACTCACCAAAGAGGCAAAGAGAAAGAAGTATAGGGGAAAACGAGGAGGCAAACGCTCCCAAAAGAAACCAAAGACACACATAGCCCCCCAAAAAATTCAAAGCGTTTTTAACCTGTCAGATAAACAACTGGATGAGAGCCATCTTTCAGTACTACAAAAAGGCTTGAAATTCTGCCCAACAACTCAACCTAACATCTTTGATCTCTTTGTGGAGCTAAATAGGTTTGTGCGCACAATGTGTCGCAAACGTTATTTCGCACAGAAAACTTTAGATAAAAGAAGTGATGACTCCATACCAGTTGTTTTAGACAGTAATGACCTAATCATGCTAAATACCTTGGAAGAGTTATGGGAGGAAAGTCACGATAAAATACAACCGATATATGATTTAAAAAGATCCCCATCCAATAAATTTCGTGTCAAATCAGAATTTTTCCCAATTAGTGCCAAAAGTTCCAGCATAGAGGCATTTTACAAAATTACCCTTGAAGACTTTAAAGCATTATGCCAAAAAGAACAAAACAAATCGTATAAAGTTTCAAATTTGACAAAAAAAGAGAAAGAGGCGTTAAGAGAATTACAAGAAGATAAACAACTAATGATCAAACAAGCCGATAAGGGGGGGGGGGTTGTTCTTTTGAATAAAAGTTATTATATAAAAGAATCATATAGACAGTTACATGACATTGATTTTTATATTCATCTTGAAAAAGACCCCACAAAAGATTTTCTTTGTCAGATTGAAAGTCTGCTTGATCAGGCGCACTCCTCGGGGGTCACATCCAAGGAGGAACACAAATTTCTTTTGCCCACACACCCCATCACACCCACTTTTTATTTTCTCCCCAAAATTCACAAATCCCTCACAGCACCCCCTGGGCGTCCTATAATTTCTGGGATTAATTCTATCACAGCCAATTTATCACATTTCATTGATCACCACCTTCAACCCTACGTCCCGGCTCTCAGGTCATACATCAGGGACACTACAGATTTATTAAATAAAATACAAAACATCGAGTGGAAGGAGAACTATGCGTTTCTTACACTGGATGTAAACGCTTTATATACGCACATTCCACACAAATTAGGATGTGACGTAATAAAAAGACATCTAGACCTTGATGTGGACCTGGAGCCGGCACGTAGGGATTTTATTATTGACAGTATCACTTTTATTCTTACTCACAATTACTTTATTTTTCACGGTGATTTTTATTTACAGACTATGGGGACGGCCATGGGGACCAGGTTCGCGCCCAGTTATGCAAACCTATACATGGGGGAGGTGGAGGAGAACCATGTGTGGGGGAGCAGCTGGGCGCAGAGCCTGGTCTTCTATGGCCGTTACATAGATGACCTTATTATTATTTGGGAAGGAGATGAACTATCAGCTAATCTTTTTGTCCAATCACTCAATTCGAATTTATATAATTTATCCTTCACTCACACTTATAGTCAATCAATAGTACACTTCCTGGATGTGACCCTCGAGGCTAAAAACAATAAAATTATGTCTATTAATTATTTAAAATCAGTCAACACCAATTCTTATATTCATTTCAAAAGTGCACATGCCAAACCCTGGAAAATAAACATACCCAAGGGACAATTTATGCGCCTTCGGCGTAATTGTACAGAAAAAGAGCACTTTATAAAACAGGCTGAAATGATGGCTGACTCATTCAGAGAAAGAGAATATCCTGAACCCCTCCTTCCCAAAGCATTCACAGATGTCCTTGCAATGGACCGTAAAGACCTATTAATTCCCAAAAACAACAAAAAATCAGAAAAAAAAGAAAATCAAGATAGAGAATTTGCATTTATTAGTAAATATAACAATTGTGCTAAAGACATAAGAAATATAATTACAAAAAATTATAGGGTGTTACAACAAGACAAAGTATTATCAGAATTAATTCCCAAAAAACCAATTATTATACACAAAAAGAATAAAACACTTAAGACCCTATTAGCGCCAAGCTTCCTAAAGAAAGAGACCACAAAAGTAACCGAAAAACATCTTGAGTGGTTACCCAGTAAACCAAAAGGCTTTTTTAAATGTGGAAAGAATAAATGTAAAATGTGCACACAAATCTCTAACCCCAATCTTATATCAACAATATTCATAATAGATCCCCCATATACACCAAAATCGTTCATCAATTGTGATTCTTCGTATACAATTTATTTGCTATATTGTAGCTGCAAACTCCCCTATATTGGTAGAACAACAAGGTCCTTGAGGACAAGATTTATGGAACATCGTAGAAATATAATAAAAGGTTTTCTGAAACATAGTGTGTCAAGGCACTACAAATTACATCACGATTCAGACCCCAAATGTCTTTCTATAATGGGACTAGAATCTATAGCCCATACACCCCGAGGAGGGGACAGATTTAACCTACTTTGCAAGAGAGAAATTTATTGGACACTAAAGTTCAATTCATTACACCCTGATGGATTGAACGAAACAGTAGAGTTAAATGCAGCGTTGTAATAGAATGTATACATGTGCACAAGTACGGTATACATATGTACATGTAATCTCTATGCCTGGCCTATATTCCTTTTGATTATTATTATTATTATTATTATTTTTTTTTTCTATATTTATTATTATTTTTATTTATATATTATAGATTACTTCTTCCATTACTGCTTTATGTCTCCTATTTTTTCTCATTATTGGGATTTATACAGAACAATAGACACTATTGTGAATATGTTTATAGTAAATACACTAATGTAATTATATTATGTTGTTATGCGCTTCTAGTCTATAATGTATATTATGATAAGACCATCCATAAAAATTCTCTGCCTGATCCTAGTTTTTTCTGATGCGTTATCTATCGTTGCTAACTATAAAAAGAAATAGTACTCACAAGAAGAAAGACTATTGTTAAATTGTGACTGCGAAATAACACTGTAAATGGGTTCATTTAGAATGGTGCGCGGACTCGTATAGGTATGCTTCATAGCAACCTATCCAATGGCACGTTGTCATGGAGACAGAAGGTCCTCTTGTTTACATGGCGACGTGGGAGGTTTTTCCCCTTCGCGTATCTAGACGCTCCTGACGCGCCGGGTGACGTACCACGTTGCACAGGCACGTGGCGCCTGACGCGAAGGGAGGGGAGTGCGCGAGAGGGGGGAACCTTGATGACGCAGGGCTTACCCGAGTCACGTGTGATCACGTGACGACGGGTTGCCTAGCGACACATTGGACGCGACTGCGAGACCGCAGGAGGAATCCCCGCTCCATCTACCGATACCGGCAATCGGTGAGGAGTAGGGTCTCCCTGTCAGGTAAGAACAGTCACCGAGTCCGGGCACCACCATGAATTGTTTTATAGTGGGCAAATTGTTGCCGTTTGAAACGTATATGCATTTGCAGCCTATTTCCGGGTCATGTGACCGATTGACACAGATATCTGTAGTTACCAATTGCCTCTAACTTAAGATTCCTTACATGATTTTCAAATGTATTAACTTAAAGATTGCCTCCTGATAAAATGTATTATTTAAAAAGATTAGTATACACACGGTTCTCTGAGTTTAAATTGTTTTTATTATTATGTAACAAGTCTGGTGCACCTGTGAATCATTAATCAAATCAGCAGCACAGGTATAAAGCCTGAAACCGGCTGCTCACACACCACATTTGCTCCTGAGGAAGCCGGAGGAGGATATTCCGGGGAAACGCGTTGAGCTGTACATTACCTGCTGACTCCATCCTAAAGTGACCTGGTTCAACACCCTACAGACACCCCTTTGTCTTACTGGATGAAAAATCGTTTGGGTTTGCATTATCCCTAAAGATCCATACAGAGGAGGAGAAGTCTTCATTAAAAGGGAACCGTGAGCCTTTGAAAACATAAGGCATTCTAGAACCATCGTTGTCACAGATTCTGGACTCAAAACCTTACCAGACGGATTGATGGTAATATAAGTCAGCTTACAAATCCCCCCATTACGGGACTTTATCTTATATGAGAATAACCTCAAGTGATAAATGATTCACCAGCATTCAATTTTATTTCTATATTTATTTTTATTTTCTTATTAAATGTATGTATGTATGTATTTTATACGTTAATTAAATATATTTTTATGAGAACCGTGTAATTACTGAAACAGCAAGCGCTGGCACACAAATATTTCTTTTTTCCTGTTTACCAATTGGGGCCTGACAAGCCCTGTGCCAGCAGCTAATTGATTGCGCAACACACAATTACCTCTTTTTTCTCGATTTTGTATAATACAATGAACATGTAACACGTCTACATGTCTAATTAAGGTACTTGTGTAGTTTCACGGCGGCAGTTACGTAGTCAGCGTAGTGTCCCTGTCAGAATGAGCATAGTGTTCCCGCGGCCAGCATAGTTAAAAGTAGCGTAGGGTTTCCGCGAGCATCCCTGTCAGAATCAGCGTAGCTTAGTGTTCCCGCGGCCGCTTTAGCAGGTGTGAATGTGTTCCTGAAACACCTCCACTATTCACATCAGCCCGAAGTGTGGCGAGCACAACGAGCCCTGCTAGGGGACTCGTTACGCATCCTCCCGACTTTTTCATAACCCCACTATCCATGTCGGCGTGGAGTTGATTCTATAAAGTGCCCAAAGCGTGGCGAGCACAGTGTGCCCCGCGAGGGGACGTGGATTACTTTACATGTATTCCGTTTCCCCTCGCCACACTTTGGTCTCGGTGGCCCTCTGCGCTCGCCACACTTTATGAAATCAACTCCACACCGACATGGATAGTGGGGGTATGAAAAGGTCGGGAGGACGTGTAACATGTACCGAGCGCTAACATGTAACATGTACCACGCTTCAGGCTGGCATGGATAGTGGGGGTTTCAAATGGAGGCATTTGCCAGTATGTAACATGGAGCACTGGCAAATGCCTCCTTTATTGTGCAAGACGCACTTGCGTCTGCACCCCCTCTTTGTGCAGGATACGCACACACTACTGAACCCCTAATCCTGTCAGCAAGGTTGCTGTACCCTGCCGCTATACAGTAGTTACTCAGATGCAGAAGCATATCAGAAGCTTCTGCGTCTCAGACAGATGGAGCCCTGTGTGAGAGGTGCTCACTAGGCTTGCCTGGGACGTCGGGAACAGAGATGCAGTTCCCGGCAACAGTACAGTGAGTAGCTGCCTCACGGGGACACTATGCTGACTATGCTAGGCAGCGGTTGGGCTAAGCTGATAATGTAGCTTAGGCTGCCGCTGTGAAACTGCACAAGTAAGGCAGCCATTGGGCTACGCTAATGAGGTAGCTTCAAACATGACATCAATAATAGAGGGTAATAAGTCAGGTGTTATCATAAACGAGAGGCTGATCTTTAGGATTAGTGAATTAGTTGAAAGTCCACCAGGAATTCACCAAACACATTTCATGTGTCACATTTGTGTATCCTGTTTGGTCACTACAGTTCCTTATAATCCTATGGAACTGCGAGAAAGGATATTCTTCTTTTGGGTTTTGTGACCACTTTTATAGTATAAATAACTGTGTGTTGACTGTTTTGATGTAATTTTTAGTTTACTCTTTCCCCATCATCAGAGAGTATTAAGTCTAAATATTCCACTTGTGAGTCATTAATAATGTATGTAAATTTCAGGTTGCAAACATTTGTGTGCATGTACAGTACCCTTGAATTAATGAATTAATTGAAGCTTCTCTTATCTGCTTCCCAGATTAAGATAATATTATTAATGTATCCTTAACTAGAGAGAAAATTGTACCCATAGCGGTGCCTCATATTTGCAAATAGAATTCATCTAAAAATGTGAAATAATTATGGATTAATATAAATTGAGTCTGTGCCCTGCTGAGAATTTAGGATTCATTTCTATTGTGTCTCGACATACCTTAATACCTTTTTCATGGATATAAGTTACCTATATAAAAATCTTCTAGTAGATTTAGAACACTTGTGGTATCTCTCTGGATTGAAGAGTTTTCACGCCAGGGCTGGGAAGAACATCTACGTATTCTGAAAGATATTATGTGTCTCCCTGCCGGGTTCTCCAGGACATTGTGCATTTTTGACAAGCGATATAATATTGGGATAATGGGGTTGGTCATCATTAAGTATTTTTTTATATATATAATACATTTGTATTAAGTAAAAGAAAATATTACACAGTATATGGACTGTAAACAGATAATTTCACAGCCAATGAAAATACTTACGAATTGTGCTGAAAATGTGCGACCACAGGATCGGCATGCACTTGCACTTTTAAAACATCACTAATAAAGGAGAATATTTCAGACCAAAGCAAACACAACATTGGGTACTCCCAGAATATGTGGAAAATGGTGCCAATGCACAGGAAACGGAAGGCCAAATTCTAAGTTGCTACTTAGGGGTGAAATATGCCCTTTGCCAAAATTTATATAACATTTCCAAGTGGGGTAAACACTAAAGGTCCCCATACACTAGTACGATTTATCTTCAGATCTGGCTGGTTGGAACAAAAACATGGTTATGGATGAGTGACAGTTTGTCAGTTTTCCAGCATTTCCAACAAATTTACAACTGTCATTTGCTCTCATCCATAACCATGTTTTTGTTCCAACCAGCCAGATCTGGAGATAAATCTGCGTGTGTATGGCCACCTTTAGACATTTTAAAACATGAAAAAGAGATAGAGTCCCATTATCCCTCAGTGAAGGACATAGATAGGTCCAATGCCCACTTAGTATGAGCAGGTCATTTCCCAGTCTTGGATTGAACAACCTGATAATTGTACCATTTAGATCAGGCATGTCCAAATGATGGACAAACTACGAGTCCCACCATGCCTTTCCACAGTTTTGCTATTAGGGAATGCTAAAACTATGGCAAGGCTGGGATGTGTAGTTTCACAACAGCTGGAGGGCCAGAGTTTGGACATGCCTGATATAGATATTCCACGCCTATGCACCGGGGAAGATAATCTAGAAAACAAAAGTCTAGTAAGGGCAGGAACGTCTGTCATACTACCATAGAGTGAATATAGGCAGTGGTGCAACTGAAAAAACTATTCAAAATCTTGTTTAGGTTTTTTTTAATGTTCCTGTAAGATGGAAAAGGGCAGTAGAGTACCTGAAAGGAACAACGGCTTTAGGGATGTGATGCCAACAGAGTTCCAGGAGTCAAACCTTAAATCTGGTATAAGAGTAGCAACAGACAAAAGGTATAAATCAGGGCCCGACAGGGATATGTCTCTATGGGCTGAAATCACCCTATGCCAGACAGATAATGTAGCTCTAATAGTAGCACCCCAGTGGAGTGACCTTGGGAACCAAAACAAGTCAGTAAGGGGGAAATTACATAAAAAGGAGCATTCTATAATTACCCAGAGTTTAGGAAACTGTGACATAAACCAATCTCAGGCCTGGTCAAGCAAGCATGCTGACTGATACCTGGTAAGCAACTCCACCATCCATCTTAGAAAGAACTAGGATCTGTCAAGAAATGCGAGGGTTACCTCCTTTCCAAGTATATCTAGAAAACTGCGTATTAAAGTTAGATACAATAAGTTTAGGGGGAATCCTGGGTATAGCACAAAATAAAAACATAATCCTAGGCAGTAGGACCATCTCAGATGCCGTGATGCGACCAAGCCAGGATATCTCATGCAGAGACCATTCAGAAACAAGTTTCTCAAAGGAGGAGAGTACTGGTTTAAAGTCATACAGATCAGAATCTCTGGACACATGTATCCCTAAATATTTAATAGACCTGATTTGCCAAGCATACCAGTATTTGTCCTTCACAGAGGCGGAACTAGTGAGTGGTGGGCCCAGGTGCAACAATATGCTTTGGGCCCCAATCCCGAAGTAGAAACTCTTCATGTGTGCCAGGAGAAAAGGCATTGCCTTGGGGCACACAGGGTATCAGTATTTATTTATGTACAATTTGACTGAAGACTATTTTGTATTGTACATGAATAAGTACTGATCCTGATGCCCTGTGTAGAGGGTCTGCTGTGTCTGTAAGGAATGTGTCGGATGGCACAGCACAGGTGTGAATGAGATGAAACCGAAGAGTCTTTATTTGCCTGGGCCATTGGCTAGGGACGGTCCCAAGACTGTGATTTCAGAACCCTGGTTTGCTATGGAAAGAGAGGAAGAGCCCCATGGTGTCTGAGAGGGGAGGGGGCCCTAAACTCTCTCACCCTCTACAGGGTGACCATAGTCTTTATCAGTGGCGTAACTCCATCTCAGTTGCCCAGAAGCAAGAAGATCTATCTATCTCTACCCACATTGGGCTTACACTATGTAGAATTCAATTTATTTTATTGTATACATTTTAAGTCATACTGTTTCTGACTGCCTGCTGCTTATCTGCTGCTCTTCTGATTCCAGACTCCCATCCACAGGGTTAAGCTGCAGGAGGGAAGGGTTAGGAGAGAATTAAGGTTAGGCACTAGGAGGAAGGTTAGGCTGTGGGGGGATAGCATTAGGCACTATGAGGAGGGTTAGGCTGTGGGGGGATAGAATTAGGCACTAGGAGGAGGGTTAGACTGTGGGGGCTAGCTTTAGGCACTAGGAGGAGGGTTAGGCTGTGGGGGGATAGCATTAGGCACTAGGAGGAGGGTTAGACTGTGGGGGGCTAGCTTTAGGCACTAGGAGGAGGGTTAGGCTATGGGGGGTCACAGTAGGCACTAGGAGGAGGCTTAGGCTGTTGAGGGCTAGCATTATCCACTATGAGGAGGGTTAGGCTGTGGGGGGTTAACATTAAGCACTAGGAGGAGGGCTAGGATGTGGGGGCTAGCATTAGGTACTAGCAGGAGGGTTAGGCTATGGGGGCTAGCATTTGGCACTAGCAACAGGGTTAGGCTGTGGGAGGGCTAGCAATAGGCACTAGGAGGAGGGTTAGGCTGTGGGGGGTGCTAGAATTAGGCACTAGCAGGAGGGTTAGGCTGTGGGGCATTAGTGTTAGGCACTAGGAGGAGAGTTAGACTGTGGGGGTTAGCATTAGGCACTAGGAGGAGTGTTAGTCTGTGGGGGGTTAACATTTACACACTAGGAGGAGGGTTAGGCTGTAGGGGGCTAGCATTAGGCACTAGCAGGATGGTTAGGCTGTGGGGGGCTAGCATTAGGCACTAGAATGAGGGTTAGGCTGTGGGGGCTAGCAATAGGCACTAAGAGGTGGGGTAGGCTGTGGGGGGGCTAGCATCAGGCACTAGGAGGAGGGTTAGGCTGTGGGGGTTAGCATTAAGCAGTAGGAGGAGTGTTAGGCTGTGGGAGGTTATCTTTAGGCAATAGGAGGAGGGTTAGGCTGTGGGGGTTAGCATTAGGCAATAGGAGGAGGGTTAGACTGTGGGGGTTAGCATTAGGCACTAGGAGGAGGGTTAGACTGTTGGGGTTAGCATTAGGCACTAGGAGGAGGGTTAGGCTGTTGGTGGTAAGCATAAGGCACTAGGAGGAGGGTTAGACTGTGGGGAGGGGTTAGCATTAGGCATTAGGAGGAGGGTAAGGCTGTGGGGGGTTAGAATTAGGCACTAGGTGGAGGGTATTCCACCCAAAGTGGCCGCCTCCTCCTCTAGTATCCTTAATACCAGTCTGCTGTGAGGCAATGGACATTTTTAATGGAGGGAGGTGTGTCAGGAAGCAGTCAAGTCTCGGAGCGGTGCAGCATTAGCTCCCGCACACCACCAGCGCCCACAAGCCACCCAGCGCCTTTAAGCCACCACAAGGTCTTCTTGATTTATATTTTAGGACAAATTAGCTGGTAACTTAAAGGAACTTAACTTTTGAGGATCGAGTCTTCTGATAAAAATGATGAGAACAGACAGACAAATAATGACCTGAAATGACCGGGAAGTTGGTAAGCAGCAGCTGGGAACTTGTATTTTGAACATTAAATCAAAGTTTAATGATTTAGTTTAACCACAGAGGTTCCATCATCATCATCATTATCATACATTTACAGGTTGAGTGCTCGGGACCAGGAGAATTTTGGATAACGGATTATTCCGTATTTTGGAATATTTTAATATTTCAATGATGTATTTTTAAGTATCTTGCATTTATGCTGTATAAACACATAAAATAAACAGAAATATATTTTATTACCACATAAAATACACACAAATATATTTTATTTGTTCAAAAAACAAGGTTTCAAAACATGAAACAAAGTTTGTGTACTATCTCAGATATTGAATTTGAATGCCAAGCAATCATTTTCTTGCACATATATAGTGCCAGTTACATATCATGTCACCAGTAGTGCTGTTACATATGTCCCCAGTGAGTTTTTAGCTAAACAAATTTTTTTTTCCACTTTCTGGAATGTATGGTTTTCGGAATAATTCGGATAACGGATATTCGGTTATGGGATACTCAACCTGTATTAACATTCAATTTATATTACTTTTTAAATTCATAATATATTATTTTTATAATTTATTCTAAAGGAATGTGACTATCCTGCTGATAAAATGCAAATGTTTATGTCACATATTATGGTTAGTACCTTATAATAACATCCTTAGAGGGACGCTTAGCAAAATATACAAATATGTTCCTTATTTGTACGACCGTGAACACCGGACGACTTTTGCATTATCATTTGCATTACAGAGTTAAATAAAGAGACCGTTCCGTAATTCAGCAATTACCTGCATTACCTGTCATCAGGACCGATCACTCCTATCACTGCAGACATGAACAGCTCTATGGAGGAATATTCTTACATACAACACTTGGTTATTCATGTTGCAGCAGGAATTACATTTACAGCAGGGCTAATGATAAATGGATTTATCGTTGCTGTTACTGTCACCAACTGGATGAAAGGAAAACCGGTGACCTCCGCTGACCAAGTTCTCACCTCCCTCGGGATCACAAGGGTGATCTATCAATCCAGCTGCCTACTGGTAATGTTTTTTCATTTTTTCTTTAAAGAATTTAGTATCATATTATTCATATTTATGGAGTTTTTTATTGCACTCTTCTTCTATGTCGGCATCTGGTTAGTAAACCTCCTCTCTATTGTCTTCTGTCTGAAGATCTCCAACTTCCGCAATGTCTTCTTTTTGCGTTTGAAGATAATTATATTGCAGAAGATCGTCCATCTCATCATCACTTTTGTGCTGGTCACACTTTGTTTTCTTTTGATATATCGTTTGATTGAAATCCCTGAGATTTCATATAACAAAACTTTTAAATGGGAAATACATGAAACAAAAAAGTATATGCATTTATTGTGGAACATTGTGCCCTTTCTTATGTTCTTCATGTCTACATTCATTCTGATCAGCTTTCTGTGTCATCACATGTATAGGATGAGATGTGACAAGACTGCACCAGGACAACTGGATACTTATTATAAGACTATAAAGTTTTCAATTTTTTCATTTCTTAGCTACGCCCTTTATTTTGTCGCCTCAATTACTATACGGTTTCATTATGCACCACTTGATTATATGGAATATCTTCTTGTGATGAATTTTTTTCCAACTCTGCATTCTATGTACCTGATCTATGTAACAGCCAGGCTGAGGAGTAATCTCTCTGCAATTCTCCAACAAGGAACCAACTGCCGGCTCAACAGACAAAACTGTTAGCCAAAAGCCAGGAATCTGGTTGAGATGGTCACTGAAACATTTGACTAAGATCCAAGCAAGAAATGTATTATTTATATAAGGCCAAAGAGGAAACTCTTATATGTTCTCCTAAACCAAATAAATACATAATACACTACATTAGTGATCAAGAACATATAAGAAAAATAATGTTTAGATCTATATGTGGGAATGTTGTGTGTACGGCACAAGTAGAAACATGACATTGCCATACATTCATTAACCTGCAAATAGCTATTTATACACATTGAGGAAATTTGGAGTAATGCAAAGCAATTACCTGGCTGAAATTGAAATACATAGAAAGAAAAAAAAATACTAAACATATTCCCCCCTCTCACACACAAAACAATAGATACAGAGAACAATTAAAAATGCAACAACCAAAAGAGAGCTGTAACCAGTAATACAGATAATAAATATTTTATTGACAAACTGGACAATTTATACAGTATAAATAACAAATATATTAATTTTATAGTACACTGAACTCAGAATTGATCTGTTTCTACATCTATTTCTGTTTTCATGGTAAAGACTTAACCAATTCAAGCCTCATGTGCCTCACAATATATTCGACTCCCAGTAAGGACTCTGAATTTCATACTGATGTAGGAAAAACTTTTGAAAAGTAATTGAGTTAAATAATTTTACATCAATGTCTAATTTTCCAATACTATGCAAATTACCTTTTCTCTGGGTACCTGGAACCCAATAGCAACCCTAAATGGCTGTCTAGTTGAGCTCCATGAGTGAATGAGAGTATTCTGACTGCAATTAAACCCTGATCAAACAGACATCCTTATGATATCAAAAGACAAGCCTGCCGCATAACCAACCAAAGGGACTTCTGCTTGGGGTTTCAGAATTACTAAATCATTTCCTTGGCATTTTCCTAGATGGTGGCTTAACACTTAGACATATCAGCCACACTAAAGTCCTCATTCTTTAATCTTTGGAACATAGCCAGAACAAGCATTGAGATTTCTCAGAAGATCTGCCTAAAGTCATACAGAAATGTTCTGGATAATCAAAAAATTAAATAAAGAACATTAAAGGACAGAGACTACTGCCACAATACATATTATGTCATATATACTACATATCAGTCAGCTTCTATTCAGCATTTATGCCCATGATACTTCACCAGTCCTGAAAACCAAAGTTTGACATCTTTTCAGAGAGAAACTTCAACTATCCAATATGATATGCTATTTGTAAAGACAACAAATGTTCAGCAATTTTATTGTGTGTTACTACGTTATTCAATATTTTGAAAGTGGGTGTCACTATCTTTCTAGTTTTCTGAAAACCATAGAGTAACCTCTCCTGAACTCTGCTGCCTGTACAAGAAGATCTGTTAATACTTAAATGTTTCATGAGATCCTACAGTTGAGCGGATCCTGGGTCTGCAATGATTCCCGTACACAGACACCCTGGTGGGGGTCATTTTATATTGTGTATCCTTAATGTGGAATATTCAGCTACCAGTGGATTTTGTATAAAACAAAGAACATGTGACACATCTACATGTCTTATAAATATTAAGTCTATAGAACAGTCATGTGAACACAAGTACATATCTGTACAGCGGAATATGTATGTGCTATATAAATAACTGGAAATAAGAAATACATGAAGAATATTTCACAGAAGAGTCATCACCATTAACAGATTAATGATAAGTCATATTCTGCGAAACCCCACGTACACCCTGTTTACAAGTTTGGTTTGGAATAAATAAATCAAAACAGATATTTAGTTTTTGAAGAACAAAAATGGGATTTGTAACTATTTAGCACACATGGCAATGAGGACATGCAGACAACTGCCTAAATATGGTGACCTGACAAATTCATTTTCAGACTTGCTTTCACAGCTGAATCCCAAAGTTGGTAAGTATAAATTCTTTCATCAATAATAAAGGTTAATAAGTCATATGCTATCAAAAATAAGAGGCTTAGTGAATAAGTTCAAAGTCCACCAGGAATTCTCCAAACACATTTTCTATGTGTCACATTTGTGTATCCTTTTTGGTCACTACAGTTCCTTTTGATCATATGGAACTGCGATAAGGGGATATTATTCTTCTATTGGGTTGTGTGACCACATTTATAGTGTAAAAAACTGTTTGTGTTGACTTTTAATCTAATTTTGAGTTATTACTATATCCCCATCATCAGAGATTATTAAGTTTAAATATTTAATTTGTGAGCCATTAATAATGCATGTAAATTTCAGGTTGTAATCATTTTTGTGCATGTATCCCTTGAATTAATCAAAGCTGCATTTATCTCCTTCCCAGATTAAGATAATATAAGATAATATAATTCATTTATCCTTTAGAATAATTAATATTATTACTAAAAGGGTTATTATTATAAATAAAAACTTGTTCCCACATACCCATTAAAATGTTTGCATAACTAGGAGCATAAATTGTACCCATAGCGGTGCCTCGAATAGAATTGATATAAAAATGTAAAATAATTATGTTAAAAAAATTTTGTAAATAAATTGGATCAATGTACAAATTAATGCTCCATGTCCTGCTGAAATTTTAGGATCCATTTCTTTTGTGTCTCAACATTCCTTAATACCTTTATCATGGATAGCAATTGTATCGCAATTGTAGCCCAGAGGTATTTGCTGTTCAATTGAAAATCTTTTAGTAGATTTAAAACACCTGTGGTATCTTTCAGATACGATGGAAGAGTTTTCATGTCAGGGTGTAGGAAAACATTTATGTTTTCTGAAAGATGTGCTGTTAGGAAATCTTTACCACTATTATGTGTCTCCATGACGGGTTCTCCAGGCCATTGTGTATTGTTGACAAGTGATAGAATATTGGGATGATGGGGGTTGGCCATCTTTAGCGCTTTGAGTGCCAAGTGAATTTGTCAAAATAGGTGTGAAAATTGGCAAGCAAATGTTTTTAGTAATCATAAAGTGCCTATAATTACCTTATATAGGAAATCTAATCTTTTTTTTACACAACATTTTTAATTTGAATTTATATAACAAATGTGAGCTTTAATGGCATTTGTAGCCAATATTTTGAACATCTCTTACAGAGATGATGGCACTCAAAGGGTCAATAATTGATATTCCTCATTTGTTATATTAGATTGCAAGCCCTGTACTAGTATCTAAATCACATTACTGAGCACTGTGATTGTACCACCGACATGAGTGAAGCCATGATGATATAGAGCCAGATGAGGCGCATAAACGATGGTGGACCTGGCTCATCTGCACCTAAGGAGCTTGAAACTTTGAGATCAAATCATCCAGCTCCAGTCCATACAGTACGCTCAAAGATGGATATTGTCAGATCTCAGGCTTAAAGTTCAGGGCCTGATTCAGAGATGTTGGCAAGAAGAACAGCATCTGCGACTTTGTAAGCAGCTGCTGTGGGAAAATATGCTAATGTGGCGTGAGATATAAATATTCCTTTGTGTGATCCAGTGCCACATCCAAAGATGCATCGTTGGATCACTCTGAACATTGTACAGCTGAGTTAACCTTGAACTCATGTCATAGAGGCCAGTTAGTATATACAGTATCAGAGGACATCCAAAATTAAGATGATATTCCATACTATGAAATGCTTCCTGCCGCCACCCCCAACTGCCACCACAAAAGGGCCTCTGACTGCAACTTAAGGGGTACTTACTGTGTCTGACTTTGCATGACCAATTCTGCACATGGTCAGTACTCAATACATAGATGTACGTACATATCTGCAAAATTGAAATTGAAATAATCTTTTATACTGTATTAAAATAGCTTCAAGGTGTTGTTTAAATGCCCATTATATTATTGGTGTATACAGTATATCCCTACCTGTAAATGTTTCCCAATTATAGTACATTGCCATATCTCCCCAGCTGTCATCTGTGCTTTTCAGCTCTGCCTTTGCATCAGAGGATGATTATATTTTAGTTTGCAACTCTGGGATGCAGTGTAGTGAATGTTTGCTATCTTTAAGCCCAGTGGCGTATCTATAAACCCGGCGCCTCACCGCCAGAAAAGTTTCAGGTGCCCCCCCCCCCCCTCCAGATGGAACCTGCTCCTGGTCAGGCTGCCACATATCATGTTTGTTGTCAGTGTCAGGGGATTCACCCCTTTGGCCGCTGACTCCTGCTCTTATTAAAAATCTCCCATTCAAAGTGGCCGCATCCTCTAGTATCCTTATTAACTGTCTACTATGAGGCAAAGGCCATTTTGAGAGGGACAGTTTAAATGGGGGCAGGTGTGTCAGGACTGCAGACAAGTATCTACAGGGGTGTAACCTTAGCTCCCACACACCCCCAGCACCCACAAGTCACCCATCGCCTCCAAGCCATCACAGGGTCTGCTTGATTTACATTGTAGGACAAATTAGCTGGTAACTTAAAAGTTTGTAACTTAACATTTTGAAGATCGAGTCTCCTGATAAACATAATAATGAGAACAAAAAGACAGATCTAAAAAACAATGACCTGAAATGACCGGGGCAGTTGGTAAGAAGCAGCTGGGAACTTGTATTTTGGAAAATTAAATTTGTGATTTAGTTTAATTTCAGAGGTTCCATCATCATCATCCTACATTTATCAACATTACAATTTATATAATATTTTATATTCATAACTAAAATATTGTTTTATAGTTTCATTCCAAGGAAATGTGACTATCGTGCTAATAAAATGCAAATGCTTAATGTCCCATATTATGGTCAGTACCTTATAATAACATCCTAAGAGGGACGCTTAGCTAAATATACAAACCTGTTCCTTATTTGTATGACCATGAACAGCGGACGTGTTTTGCATTATCATTTGCATTACAGAGTTAAATAAAGAGACCGTTCCGTAATTCAGCAATTACCTGCATTACCTGTCATCAGGACGGATCACTCCTATCACTGCAGACATGAACAGCTCTATGGAGGAAGAATATAACATACAACACCTGATTATTCATGTTGCAGCCGGAATTACATTTACAGCAGGGCTAATGATAAATGGATTTGTCGTTGCTGTGACTGTCACCGATTGGATGAAAGGAAGACCGGTGACCTCCGCTGACCAAGTTCTCACCTCCCTCGTAATCACAAGGGTGATCTATCAATGCAGTTGCCTTCTGGAAATGTTTTTTTATTTTCTTTTTAAAGAATACCCTATCATATTATACATATTTATGGAATTCTTGATTACAATCTCCTTCTATGTCGGCATCTGGTTAGTAAACCTCCTCTCTGTTGCCTTCTGTCTGAAGATCTCCAACTTCCGCAATGTCTTCTTTTTGCGTTTGAAGATAGTTATTTTGCGTAGGGTCGTCCGTCTGATCATCGCTACTGTGCTGGTGTCCACTTGTTTTATTTTGATATATCTTTTGATTGAAATCCCTGAGATTTCATATAAAAAAACTTTTAAATGGGAAATAAGTGAAACAAGAAAGTATATGTATTTATTCTGGCAAATTGTATCCTTTCTTATGTTCTTCATGTCTACATTCCTTCTGATCAGCTTTCTGTGTCATCACATGTATAGGATGAGATGTGACAGGACCGCACCAGGACAACTGGATTCTTATTACAAGACCATAACATTCTCATTTTTCTCATTTCTTATCTACGCTCTTTATTTTGTAGCCTCAATTACTCTATGGCTTTATCGTGCGTCACTTGATGATATAGAATATCTTTTTGTTTTTAATTTTTTTCCAACTCTGCATTCTATGTACCTGATCTATGTAACATCCAGGCTGAGGAATCATCTCTCTGCAATTCTCCAACAAGGAACCAATTGCCGGCTCAACAGGCAAGACTGTTAGCCGAAAGCTGGGAATCTGGGTGAGACAAGCAGTCGTACATTTATACAGTAAGGCCAAAGTGTAAACAAATGTAACTAAAGAAATAATACATTAGTGATCAAGAACAAATAAATTGAAAACTTTTTGTGTGTGGCTCAAGTAAAAATATAACATTCATTATGTCATGCAGAACCATTTGCGGAACATCCAGGAACATAGGCAGAAACAATCGTGCAATTCCTCAGAAGATCTGCCTAAAGTCATAAAGAAAAGTTTTGTATAAAAAATTAATAAAAAGAACATTAGATAGGAGAGACCACTGCCACAATACATATCGAATCACATATGAACTAGAAATCAGTCCGTTTCTATTCAACATTTATGCCCATTATCCTTCATCAGTCTTGCTCTGCTGCTCGTACCAGAAGATCTGATAATACCTAAATGCTTTATGAGATCCTACTGTTGAGAGGAGACTGGTTCTACAATATGTCCCATACACAGATAACCTGGTGGGGGTGATTTTATATGTGGAATATTTAGCTGCCAGTGGATTTTGTATAATACAATGAACATATAACAAGTCAACATTTCTTATAACTATTAATCATGTTACCATAAGTACATATCTATTACTGTACATGAAGAATAATTAGCAGTAGTCGTCACCATGAAAAGATTAATGATAAGCATTCTTCTGGGAAATCAAAACAGATATTTATTTTTTGAAGAAGGGGAATTGGATTTGCAAATATCCAGCATACATGGCAATGAGGACATACAGATACTTGCCTAACTATGGTGCTGGGACAGCTGGACCTGACAAGTAAATTTTAAGACTTGACATCCACAGCTGTATCCCAAAGTTGGTAAGTATAAATTCTTACATCAGTAATATTGCATAATAAGTCAGGTGTTATTGTAAATGATTAGTGGAAAGGCCTCAGGAATTCACCAAAAACATTTCATGTGTCACATTTGTGTATCCTGTTTGGTCACTACAGTTCCTTATCATCCTATGGAACTGCGAGAAGGGATATTCTTCTTCTCTTGGGTCGTGTGACCATTTTTATTGTATAAATAACTTTTTATGTTGACTGTTTTGATGTCATTTTTAGTTAATACTCTCTGATAATGGGGAAAGAGTAATAAGTCTAAATATTCCACTTGTGTATCTTTAATAATGTATGTAAGTTTCAGGTTGCAATCATTTGTGTGCATCTATCCCATGAATTCATCAAAGCTGCTTTTTTTCTCCTTCCCAGATTAAGATAATACTGTTAATGTATCCTTAATTAGAGCTAAAATTGTACCCATAGCTATGCCTCAAGAATTGATCTAAAAATGTGAAATAATTATGGATTAACCAACGCTCGTGCGCCCCAATACGACGGTGCTCCCCTCTTCCTCCCCGCCGCCATCGCAGGTCCCCACTGCCACTCCAAACCCCCCTAACTCTGCCTGTCTTCCTGAAGCGGAGACAGGCAGGGTCTCTTCTCCCAGCCGCCGAGAGGCTGGGACGTGCGTGAGCCGCTCAAGTGTCCCAGGCTGATGGAGTTCCTCTCCACCGACTTTCACCAGCTTGGATGCTATGGCGAGCTCCAGGAAAAGAAGAGAGGGGCTCCATCTGTATATTAAAAACTTCTGGTTCATACCCCCACTATCCACGTTGGCATGGAGTTGATTTTATAAAGTGTGGAGAGCGCAGAGAGCCACCGAGCCTGAAGCGTGGTGAGTGGACGTGGAAAACATGTGAAGTAATCCACGTCGCCTCATAGGGCTCACTGAGCTCACCACGCTTCGGGCTCCATTTCTGCATCCACCTGCGGGGCTTGCAGCGCTCGCCACGCTTCGGGCCTGGTGGCTCGCTGCGCTCGCCACACTTTTTTAAAATTATAAAATTATACTTACCTCAATAATGTCCCCGGTGCCAGCGTTCCCCTCCTCAGGCACTCGGCTCCCTGTCCGCCATGACAGTCCCTGCAATGTAAGCAATTAGCGTAGTGCCGCTGGCGGAGTAGGGAAACCATGTGATTCTCCCCTAGCGGCATTACACTGAATTACATACAGTGCTGCCAGGATGCTTATGCGTCTCCTTTGGCTGCCCGCCATGATCTCTTCCCTCCTGCCGTCTGCTGATGAAGCACTGGCGGCTGCCCTTCAGGCCACCAGTATCTCCCCCCTCTGCCTACCTGCCGAAGCTCTGCCGCCGCGAAGTTACATATTAGCCGGGCTATGCTGACAACGTAGCCTATGCTACGTTGTCAGCATAGCATAGCCGGGTGCCCGGTTAATACATAAGTACCCCTATCTATGGCTGGGTAAGCAACTCAACCATCCATCTTAGAAAGTACTAGGATCTGTCTAGAAATGCGGGACTCAGCTCCTTTCCATTTATATCTAGAAAACTGCGTATTACAGTATGTTTAGGGGGAATCCTGGGTTTTGCATGCAATAAATACATAATCTTGGGCAGTAGGACCATCTTAGATGCCGTGATGCGACCGAGCCAGAATATCTCATGCAGAGACCATTCAGAAACAAGTTTGTCAAAGGACGAGAGTAATGGTTTAAAATTACAGTCATACATATCAGAGTCTCTGTACACATATATCCCTAAATATTTAATAGACCTGATTTGCCAAGCATACTGGTATTTGTCCTTCAGGTGTTTAACCATTTCTAAGGGGATATTAAGGGGAAGAGCCTCGGTTTTAGCAGTGTTTAATTTATAAAAGCAAATATTAGAATATTCGTCCAATGCCATATGAAGTTTAGAAAGGGGTTCCTCTGTCTCTAATAGACAAAGACGTATATCGTCGGCAAACAGACTAATTGTATGCGGGATCCCTCCAATCACAGGGCCGTAGATTTCACCAGTGGATCTAATCTTTTTAGCTAAGGGTTCAATGGCTAGCGCGAAAATGAGCGGGAAGAGGGGACAGCCCTGTCTAGTACCATTGGATATAATAAAATTGAGGAAAGACATCCATTCACAAATAAATCCACAGAAGGAAATGAATATAGAGCGAATATAGAATCCAAAACCCATCCAATGAATCCAAATGTGAGCAGCACAGATTTAAGGTAACCCCAATGCCAGGGCAGGCGACAGGGGGGGTCAAAGGGGACACTCGTACCGGGCCCTGACCAGTTGAGGGGCCCCAAGGCTCTGAGGGACTCAGGGTCTGTAAGCATGACTGCCAAATCACCTGTCTGGCTACCCATACTAATGAGTTTTGTGATATCAGGCAACACACCAAACCACACAATGCACAATGCTGTGCCCTCCCATCTGCCCTTCCCTATTATATTGCATTGTAAATATTCATTGTCTGTTTATTTCTAATAATAGTAATAAATAAATAAAATACAATATGTAATGTAATAACAATCGGCGTTCAATGTTGGGGGGGGGCCCAGAGATATCAGTGTTCCGGGCCACAAGATTTATATTGCCAGCCCTGCCCAATGCAGCCTATCGAAAGCCTTTTCGGCATCTAGCGATAGGATCAGCAAGGGCTCCTGATAAGAGTCGCAACTCTGAATAATGTTAAAGATTCTGCGAGTGTTGTCCGGGTCTTGTCTGCCCGGGACAAAGCCAACCTGGTCAGCCACTATAAGCGAAGGAAGTAAGAGGGATAAGCGGTTGGCAATCAATTTGGCATAAAGGCCCGTATTTAACAAAGCTATTGGTGGGAAATTCTGGGCAGATGTAGGTGGTTTGCAAGGTTTGGGGATTTCCACAATTCGAGCCTCTAGCATCTCTTTCATCTCTCATTGATATTCCTCCTTTGTTATATGAGAATGCAAACCTTGTACTAGTATCTGACTTAATTCTGAGACATAGTCCTCTGTTGCATCCTTTGGTTGTGGTTTGTATGAGTCTGCATCGCTAAACAGTCTCGTTGCCGCCTTAATAAAGTCTTCTCTATTTTGGATGACCAACTCCCCCCCCTCTCCCCCCCCTTTGTCTTCAGGTTTGAGGACAATGCTGTTGTTGCTTTTTAATAATTTTAGTTGATGTTTCTCAGATTTGCGTAGGATAATGTCCTCTTTGTTGATCAGGTATTTCTTGACCTGGTTATAGAATATACTGATATGCGGTCTTCTGGTCTTCTGGATTTCAGTGGATACAATTTTGATTGTAGTTTACAAATCTGAATCTGATTACTCATTTCAACCAACTGCTATATGTACCATGCTGGGGACACTACATATAAATAACATTACTGAGCACAGTGATTGTGGCACCGACATGAGTGAAGCCATGATGATATAGAGCCAGATGAGGTGCATATACGATGGTGGACCTGGCTCATCTGCACCTAAGGAGCTTTAAAGTTTGAGAGCAAATCATCCAGCTCCAGTCCATACAGTACGCTCAACTATTTATTTATTTACAGTTTCTTATATAGCGCAGCAGATTCTGTTACAGTGTGTTATATAGTGCAGCAGATTCCGTTGCGCTCTACAATAGTTGACAGTGACATAACAAACTGGTGTAACAACAGACATACTTGGAGGTTAGAGGGCCCTGCTGCAAGCTCACAATCTATAGGAATATAGGAGGGAAACACAAGGACATGCACCAGTAATAGCATAGCAGTCCCACCAAGTTACAGGTCCAGAAGGGAAGCTATATAATACATAAGTGCCTCAGAGGGTTATGTGTGCGGTATATAAATATGATAGGCTTGCCTGAAGAGGTGAGTTTTCAGGGAACACTTGAAAGTTTGGAGGCTAGCGGAGAGTCTAATTGTGCATGGAAGGGCATTCCATAGGATGGGAGCAGCCCGATGAAAGTCCTGTAATAGTGAATGGGAGCTAGTGATCTGTGCAGAAGAGAGACGCAGATCTTGTGCAGAGCGGAGTGGTCGAGATGGGAGATATTTTGTGAAAAGTGCAGAGATATATGCTGGTGCAGTATGGTTAATAGCTTTATATGTGAGTAGAAGTGTTTTATATTGAATATGGTAATATACAGGCAACCAATGGAGGGACTGGCAGAGCGGATCAGCAGACAATGAGCGTCTTGCAAGGAAGATCAGCCTAGCAGCAGTATTTACAATGGATTGCAGTGGTGAGAGTCTGTTCTTGGGAAGACCAGTTAGGAGACTATTGCAATAAACAATGCGGGATATAATGAGTGCATGGATAAGAAATTTAGTAGTGTCTTGTGTGAGAGTGCAACGATGCATATTGTCAGATCTCAGGCCTAAAGTTTAGTGCCTGATTCAGGGATGTTGGCAGGAAGAACATCAGCCACGTCTTTATATGCAGCTGCTGCTGGGAAATATGCTAATGATACACTGTGCCTGACGATGCACGACACATTCTGCACATGCGCAGTACACAATACATAGGAGATGTACGTACGTCTGCATCATCCCTTAAATGTAAGAAATATTTTATACTGTAGTACAATAGCTTCAAGTCGTTGTTTAAATGCATATTATTGGTGTATACAGTATATCACTACCTGTAAATGTTTCACAATTACTGTACATTGCCATATTTCCCCAGTTGTGATTTGGGCTTTTCAGCTCTGCATTTGCATCAGTGGGTAATGATATTTTAGTTTGCAATTCTGGGATGCAATCTAGTTAAAGCTTGTTATCTTTTACCCGAGTGGTGTATCTATAAACCCGGCGCCTCACCGCCTGAAAAGTTTCAGATCCCCCCCCCCCTTCTCATGGTTCCTGCTCTTGGTCAGGCTGCCACATAGCGTGTTTGTGGTCACAGGGGTTCTGCTCATTGTCAGGGTATTCCCCTCATTTGGCCGCCGACTCCTGCTCCCATTACAAATATCCCTCCCAAAGTGGCCGCCTCCTCCTCCATATCCTCAATAACAGTCTGCTGTGAGGCAATGGCCATTTTTTGAGGGACATTTTTAATGGGGGCAGGTGTGTCAGGATGCAGGGGTGCACAAAGAGTTCCTTCACACCACCAGTGCCCACAAGCCACCCAGCGCCTTTAAGCCACCACAAGGTCTTCTTGATTTATATTTTAGGACAAATTAGCTGGTAACTTAAAGGTACTTTGAGGATCGAGTCTTCTGATAAACATGATAATGAGAACAGACAGATCTAAAACTAGAATGACCTGAAATGACCGGGAAGCTGGTAAGCAGCGGCTGAGAATTTGTATTTTGAAAATGACATCAAAGTTTAATGATTTAGTTTAACCACAGAGGTTCCATCATCATCATCATTATCATACATTTATTAACATTACAATTTATATTATTTTGTTTATTCTAAAGGAATGTGACTATCCTGCTGATAAAATGCAAATGCTTAATGTCCCATATTATGGTCAGTACCTTATAGTAACATCCTAAGAGGGACGCTTAGCTAAATATACAAACCTGTTCCTTATTTGTATGACTGTGAACAGCGGACGTGTTTTGCATTATCATTTGCATTACAGAGTTAAATAAAGAGACTGTTCCGTAATTCAGCGATTACCTGCATTACCTGTCATCAGGACGGATCACTCCTATCACTGCAGACATGAACAGCTCTATGGAGGAACATTCTAACATACAACACCTGGTTATTCATGTTGCAGCCGGAATTACATTTACAGCAGGGCTAATGATAAATGGATTTATCGTTGCTGTGACGGTCACCGATTGGATGAAAGGAAGACCGGTGACCTCCGCTGACCAAGTTCTCACCTCCCTTACAAGGGTGATCTATCAATGCAGTTGCCTTCTACAGATGTTTTTTCATTTTTTCTTTAAAGAATTTAGTATCATATTATTCATATTTATGGAGTTCTTTATTGCACTCTTCTTCTATGTCGGCATCTGGTTAGTAAACCTCCTCTCTATTGTCTTCTGTCTGAAGATCTCCAACTTCCGCAATGTCTTCTTTTTGCGTTTGAAGATAATTATATTGCAGAAGATTGTCCATCTCATCATCACTTCTGTGCTGGTGTCACTTTGTTTTCGTTTGATATATCTTTTGATTGAAATCCCTGAGTTTTCACATAACAAAACTTTTAAATGGGAGACACGTGAAACAAAAAAGTGTATGTATTTATTGTTGAACATTGTGCCCTTTCTTATGTTCTTCATGTCTACATTCCTTCTGATCAGCTTTCTGTGTCATCATATGTATAGGATGAGATGTGACAAGACTGCACCAGGACAACTGGATACTTATTACAAGACCATAAAGTTCTCAATTTTTTCATTCCTTAGCTACGCCATTTATATTGTCGCCTCAATTACTCTATGGTTTCATTATGCGCCACTTCATTATATGGAATATCTTCTTTTGTTAAATTTTTTTCCAACTCTGCATTCTATGTACCTGATCTATGTAACAGCCAGGCTGAGGAGTCATCTCTCTTTGATTCTCCAACAAGGAACTAACTGTTGGCTCAACAGACAAAACTGTTAGCCAAAAGCCGGGAATCTGGTTGACACGGTCAATGAAACATTTGACAAAGATTCATGCAAGCAATTATGGTACTTGTGTATTTGGAGGGCGCCCAATTAGCATACGTACGTAGGCGTAGTGAAATCGCATTGCATCGCATTGCATGTACGTTTTCGTGCCGTGCGATGCGATGCGATCTCACTATGTGGGCGCCCTGCAAATACACAAGTACTTTTCGTACTACATCGCATCACATCCACGTCACCACGAAGCATGGCGAGGGGACGCAGAACATGTCCTTCCGACCTTTTCATACTCCCACTATCCACGTCAGCGTGGAGTTGATTTTATAATGTGTGGCATGCGCAGTGAGACCCGCGAGGCGATGCGGGTTACTTTACATGTGATCGTGTCCCCTCGCGGGGGTCGCTGCGCTCGCCACGCTTCGGGGTGACGTGGATAGTGGGGGTGTGCTAAATACCATTGCATCACATAGACATGAACACTGAGTTGTACTAAATCACATCGCATGCAAAATCGCATGGGATTGCATACGATTTTGCGTGTGATGCGATGCGATCGGTGGTCAGGGTGCAGTGAATAAATTAACTAGTTAGATCGCATCGCACGGCACGAAAACGTGCCATGCGATGCAATGCGATTTCACTACGCGCAGAATAGCCCACTAAGCTATTTGCTTTGCATCGCATGGCACGTTTTCGCGCCGTGCGATGCGATCTATGCAAATACACAAGTACCGCAATTATTAATTATATAAGGCCAAAGTGAAAACTTATATGTTCTCTGAAACCAAATAAATAAATAATACGCTACATTAGTGATCAAGAACACATAAGAAAAATAATGTTTAGATCTACAGTATGTGTGGGAATGTTGTGTGTACGGCACAAGTAGAAACATGACATTGTCATACATTCATTAACCTGCAAATAGCTATTTATACATATTGAGGAAATTTGGAGTAATGCAAAGTAATTGCCTGGCTGAAATTAAATACATAGATCTAAAACATTTGAATAAACATATCCCCCCCCCCCCCCACACACACAAAAAAAGATACAGAGAACAATTAAAAAAAGGCAATAACCAAAAGACAGCTGTAGCTAATTATACAGATAATAAATATTTTATTTACAAACTGGACCATTTATACAGTATAAATAACAAAATGACTAATTCTATAGATTACTGAAAACATCTATTTCTGTTTTCATGGTAAAGACTTAATGGATTCAAGCCTCATATATTCAAGTATATATTCAACTCCTAGTAAGGACTCTCTACTGAAGTAGGAAAGACTTTTGAAAAGTAATTGAGTTAAATAATTGGACGTCAATGCCTAGTTTTCCACCACCATGCAGATGATACATACCTTTTCTCTGGGTACCTGGAACCCAATATCAACCCTAAATGGCTGTCTAGCTGAGCTCCAGGAGTGGATGAGTGGATGTCTTAGGACTGTGATTACACCCTGACATCCCAGACATCCTTATGATATAACTTCAACATCAAAAGACACGCCTGCAGCATAACCAACCAAAGGGACTTCTGCTTGGGGGTTCAGAATGACTAAATCATTTCCTTGGCATTTTCCTGAATGGTGGCTTAACACTTAAATGTAAAACATCAGCAACACTAAAGTCCTCATTCTTTAATCTTTGGAACATAGCCAGAATCAAGTAATGAGATCCCTCAGAAGATCTGCCTAAAGTCATACAGAAATGAAGAACATTAGAGGACAGAGACCACTGCCACAAAACATATTATGTCATATATAAACTACAAATCAGTTTCTAGTCAGCATTTATGCCCATGATACTTCATCAGTCCTGAAAACCATAGAGTAACCTCTCCTGAACTGCTGCCTATACAAGAAGATCTGTTAATATTTAAATGCTTCATGAGATCCTACAGTTGAGCGGATTCTGGGTCTGCAATATTTCCCGTACACAGATATCCTGGTTGGGGTCATTTTATATTGTGTATCCTTAATGTGAAATATTCAGCTGCCAGTGTATTTCGTATAATACAAAGAACATGTGACACGTCTACATGTCTTATAAATATTAAGTCTATAGAACAGTCATGTGAACACAAGTACATATCTGTACAGCGGAATATGTATATGCTATATAAATAACTGGTAATAAGAAATACATGAAGAATGTTTAGAAGATGAGTCATCACTAGAGAGAGGATTATATGCAACATAAAAAGCTTGAAATATGCATGCAAATATGCATGAAAAATACTTAAAATATGCATGAAAAGTGTTAAAATATGCTACATTAAATAATAAAATAGTAATTTTTAACTTATTTATTTAAAAAGCAGCATACAATTAGTTGCCAATAACCCTCAAAAATAGGCCCACAGCATCTGCAGATATCTAGTGCTGTACACAGGATTTTATTTCTTCCTGGCTGCTACAGCAGTCTGCAGCGTCCAAAGCTCTTCTTGCATCAACTACATGGACCCTCATCTCCAGCGTCGATGGATCAAATGTCAGCATATTGTGTGAGGGCGGCGTAGTGGAAGGCTTCCTCCACGGCGCGTGATGTCACAACCCTTCCGCCCGCCTCCTCTGCTGCAGAAGTCTGTATCTTGGTGTAAAGTCCCAGGCCAGGGGCAGGCAAAGGTTCAGGAGCTTTGTAATGGCATAAACCCCGACTGACTTTTATCAACATGGATTGGCAGCCTAGAGCAGTGTCAGACATATCGTACATCCAAGGTTCTCCACTCTGCGCACATATTGCCCCAGCCTGCACACTCTACCACTACCTGGCTAGCAGCAGCAGGGCAAAGCAGTGCTGTGGCTCGCGGGTGGGAAGAGGGCGGTGCCTAAAATATGCACCATCACTAGATTTTAGGTAAAATATGCAATAACCAGTGAGAATGGGCAAAATATGCAAATGCATATGCAAATATGCAAATGCATATAATCCTGTCTCTAGTCATCACCATCAACAGACTAATGATAAGTCTTCTTCTGGGAAACCCCAAGTACACCCTGCTTACAATTTTGGTCTGGAATAAATAAATCAAAACAGATATTTTGTTTTTGAAAAAGGGAAATGGGATTTGTAGTTATGCAGCATATATGGCAATGAGGACATGCAGATAACTGCCTAACTATGGTGCTGGGAAAGCTGGGCCTGACAAATTCAATTTCAGACTTGGCATTCACAGCAGTATCCCAAAGTTGGTAAGTATAATTTTTTTAAATTCTTTTTATTATTATCACAAAGAAAAACAAAAGAACAAATATTTAAAATTCACTTATTCATATTATTTCACGTATAGCTTGATACATTTCTTATCACATTAATACAATGCATTTTCAAATCAGCTTAACAACAATCCGTAACACTATTTGCAGACATTTATCTTTAGCAATATCTGTTTCCCTACTAGTTCTCCCTTTTCCCCATTTCATTTAATTTATTTTATTTTCTTAGCTCAGAATGGATCATTACCCCTTGCTGGTACATCATTGTACCATAATGTCGAAGAAATTTATTTCTTTGGTATATTTCTTGTTTGGATAGGCAAGGTTTTAACGCGCGGTAACCATATATCAAAAAACATTTTAACTTTTTTATCATTATTTCTAATCATTTCTATCCAGTCCATCCTGAATAAGTATGTTATTCGGGGGTTAGTAGAGATATTGTTAATGTATTTGTGAGTATCCACTGTGATAGGATTGTCTTCCTTGTGGCTGCCGCTATTTTAGCTATGAATGTGCGCTGCCCTTGCAAGAGTCTAGTTTGCTGGTGATTTAAATCAATATCCCATAGGGCCCATTCCGGCGTGAAGGGTATTTTAATATCGTACTCATTTTGTACGTATTTACTTACTGTTTCCCAGTATCTCTTAACTTCCCCACAGCCCCACATGCAATGCAGTAGGTCCTCACCTGGGGTTGAACATTGAAACCAATTTGCGTCTATGGATGTTCCCATCTGAAATCTCCTATTAGGTTTATGGTATGCTCTATGCAGTTTGTATTGCATTTCTATATAAGAAGCACCAAGTAAATTTTTATTTATACGGATAAATGCTGTAAGCATAGATTGAAGGGTCACTTCTGGTAGATCTTCTTTCCATCTTTCCAACCCTGTCTGTATACTGTCTACCTGAATTTGCCGTTTGATCTGTGCGTACAGTGCCAACGTTGTACATTATATCCTTAATTGTTGGTTTTATCCTATTATTGTTTACATAACTTCTCAATTGCAAATAATGAAATCTAGAGATATTTAAATCATTATCTTTTTCCTTTTATCTGTTCATATGAGAGTATTGAAGTATCTTTCTCTTCTATAACATCTATTATTGACCTAATACCTCCCCTCATCCAATTCTGGGCTATCTTTTTGTTCTGTATCAGTGGTGCTTGAGTTATTATATTGTAATGAGCTGATAAAATATTGATTGATGTGGAGACAGTCCCTGCCTGGACCGGGACATTCTCCATGCCCTACAAGTCGTTGTCAATAATGGATTGTCCAAAACCTTGGGTGGAAACTTTGAGGGTCTCATGTGTAACAAGCTGTTTAATGGGATATCCGGACAGAATGCTTGTTCTGGAGATACATTAGCATAATTGTCCGTATTATTTATCCAATCTATTGCGTATCTGTAGTTTGCCGCTAAAGCATACAGTAGCTGCGTATGCATGGCAGATTTATTCCTCCTAGATTTACTTTTTGACTAGCTTGAACATAGATATCCGGGGTTTTTTCCCTGCTCATATAAAAAATACTAATCGCTGTATTTATTGTTTTTAATTCTACTTCCTTTAAGATGTATGGTAACGTTTGTAAGTAATATAATAAACGTGGGAACGCTACCATTTTAACCAGGTGGCATCTTCCAATATATGATAGTGGGAGACACCTCCATGATTTAAAATCTCTCAAGATACGTGTTATGTATGTACATATGCTGATACCTTCAATGTTTCCTGCCCGAACTGCCATGTATTGTCCAGATAGAAGTGTCTTATCAAAGAGTCTATGTGCTGTATTCACTCCATTGATTGTTATAAACGCTGTAGTGGATGAATACATTTTTCGAAAAAATGTAGGAAGCCCTACTCCCAGATTTTGAGAATGGAATACTCTGATACTCTGAGGAGATGTAGCCAAGACACGCGATCAAAGGCTTTGTCTGCATCGCAACTAACCATTATTGAATTCCCCTCAGGGTTGAGTTCTGCTTGAATTATGGCTGCTATTGCTTGACGGACATTATGTACTGATGACCTGCCGCGTATGAACCCTGATTGAGAGGTGTGAAGAAGTTTGGCCAATACTCGCTAAGTATAATTTCTTACATCAATAATAGAGGGTAATAAGTCAGGTGTTATCATAAATAAAAGGCTGAACTTTAGGATTAGTGAATAAGTTCAAAGTCTACCAGGAATTCACCAAACACGTTTTTTTTTATGTGTCACATTTGTGTATCCTTTTTGGTCACCACAGTTCCTTTTGATCATATGGAACTGTGAGGAGGGGAGATTATTATTCTATTGGGTTGTGTGACCACATTTATAGTGTAAACAACTGTAGGATAGAAGTGGTTACCCGCGTACTGCACTTGGTTAGGTGCTAGCGGCGACACTTGCCGTTTTGACCAGAACGGCCGGGGTAGACAAATGTAGTTAAGTTTGTTTTTGCCGCATTCTGCTCCTTTTGTGGGTGTAATTTCTTTACTTGGAATTAAAACATAAATATAGTAGTGCTTTTCATAAATTGTAAAACATAAAGGTCATAGTACATCAATGGAAATGTGATATGAGTTCATGAATACATTAATACATTAAACGGCAAATGCTATTTATATATATATTACAAACATCATAAAACATCAATGGCAATGCGGTATGAGTTCATTGATATACTTAAACAGTATAAATGAATGGTATATTGTACACAAGTGGGTAATGAGGACTTGTGTGTGGGGTAAGAGGTGGTGGGATGGGGGTTGGGGGTTGCGCGGTTGCTTGGGCTTTTGATAGGACATTGGTGGATGTTGGTAAGGCTGTGGGACTTCTGCCAGGTGGGTTCTGGGTGCTGCCAGGTTGGGGGCTTTTGTAGTGGCTGGTCCGGAGGAACCTTGTGCTCCTCCTCCTTGGGTGGCCTGTCAGTGCCTCTCCCCAGGGAGGGCTGCTGCACTGGTTGCCGGCCTTCAGTGGTGGGTGTGTGGTTCCTCTGACAGGCGGAGTGTGTAGCGGCAGTGTTGTTACACAGCCAGCCGCTTGCCTCCCCTGCCAACGGAGCCACTCACTTTCCTAGTCCTGCTCCGATGCCTCACTGTTGCTGTCTCCACTGTCTCCACTGTCGCCACTACCAAAGCCCCCAACCTGGCAGTACATAGAACCCACCCGGCAGAAGTCCCACAGCCCTCCAGCACAAGCAGAAGCAGGCAGCTCCCACGAAACATACCACCAACATCCTCTCAAAAGCCCAAGCAACCGCAAAACCCCCCAACCCCCATCCCACCACCTCTTACCCCGCACACAAGTCCCCATTACCCACTTGTGTACAATATACCATTCATTTATACTGTTTAAGTATATCCGTGAACTCATACCGCATTGCCATTGATGTTTTATGACGTTTGTAATATATATGAATAACATTTGGCGTTTATGTATTAATATATTCATGAACTCATATTACATTTCCATTGATGTACTATGACCTTTATGTTTTACTATTTACATGAAAAACATTTGCTATATTTATGTTTTAATTCCAAGTAAAGCAATCAAATTTTGCACAATACCCATCAATTGTCAGTCTTCAATTACACCCACAAAAGGAGCAGAGTGCGGCACAAACATACTTTACTAAATTAGTGTCAACAACTGTTTGTGTTGACTGTTTTCATTTAATTTTTAGTTATTACTGTATCCCCATCATCAGAGAGTATTAAGTCTAAATATTCTACTTGTGAGTCATTAATAATGCATGTAAATTTCAGGTTGTAATCATTTGTGTGTATTATACCATGAATTTATCGAAGCTGGATTTATCTCCTTCCCAGAATAAGATAATATAATTCATTTATCCTTTATAAAAATGATTATTAATTCTAAAAGGGTTGTTATTATACATAAAAGCTTGTCCCCACATACCCATTAAAATTGTTTCAGAACTAGGAGCATAAATTGTACCCATAGCGGTGCCTCGAATAGAATTGTTATAAAAATGTAAAATAATTATGAGTTAAAATAAATTGGATCAGTGTATAAATAAATGCTCTGTGTCCTGCTGAAATTTTAGGATCCATTTCTATTGTGTCTCGACATTCCTTAATACCTTAATCATGGATAACAATTATATCGCATTTGTAGCCCAGAGGTATTTGTTGTTCTATTTTAAATCTTCCAGTAGATTTAAAACACCTGTGTATCTTTCAGATATGATGGAAGAGTTTTTATGTCAAGGCATAGGATAACATCTATGTATTCTGAACGATGTGCTGTTATCTATACCACTATTATGTGTCTCCCTGATTGGTTTTTCAGACCCTTCTGGATTTTTGACAAGGGATATAATATTGAGATAATGGGGTTGGCCATCATTAACGCTTTGAGTGCTAAGTGAATTTGTCATAATCGGTGTCAAAATTGCCAAGCAAACATTTTTAGTAATAATAAATTACCTATAATTACATTATTTTTACACAACATTTTTCATTTGAATTTATATAACAGATGTGATGCTGGCATTTGTAGCTAATATTTTAAACATCTCACAAAAGGTCAAGTATTGATACCCCTCCTTTGTTATATTAGAGTGCAAGCCCTGTACCCTCTGTTGAGTCCTTTGCTTGTGGTTTGTATAAGTCTGCATCACTGAAAAGTCTCATTGCCTTATTAATAAAAACTTCTCTATTTTGGATGACCAACCCCCCCCCCCCCCCCCCCCAACTTGTCTACAGGTCTTTATACAATGCTGTTGTTGTTTTTTAATCCTTTTAGTTGATGTTTCTCAGCGTGGTTCAGATTAGATTTGCTTAGAATAGTGTCTTCTTTGTTAATCAGGTTTGTGTTGATCTGGTTTTAGAATATACTTATATGCAAACTTTTGGATTCCAGTGGATAACATTTTGATCGATGATGGCACTGGATTCTCAACGTAGATAATACTGTAAATATCAAATGGTGGTACTCAAGTGGTGAGTGGATAATGCAAAAAAGTGTATGAGATCAGGGAACTTGTTGGTAAATTAATGGGATAATACAATTCCAATAGGAGGCATACCAGACTCACAATATGGTATAACAAGATATGTGCATAAAGGGTTCTTTTAAGGGGTCACCTCTTGTGGAAGTGGTCTACTTAATGAATGCGTACCATACTCACACTCAAACTAGATAGATGACTCTTATCTCAGTTTCTTGAATCCATGGACATCCGTCACGACAATTCAAGGGGGGCTTCGTGCAGGTATCCGAGTCAAAAATAAGAATTATTTTACACGGACTGATAAATTATTTTAGATTCTGGTCTAATCAAAACAAGCAAATATTAGTCTTAGGGACCTATGGAGCGTACCAAGGCTCACAGGATATCTGCAAAATTGAAATGTAAATACTAAATGTATAAACTGTAGTACAATAGCTTCAAGGTGTTGTTTAAATGCCCATTATATTATTGGTGTATACAGTCCATCACTACCTGTAAATGTTTCCCAATTATAGTACATTGCCATATCTCCCCAGCTGTCATCTGTGCTTTTCAGCTCTGCCTTTGCAGCAGAGGATGATTATATTTTAGTTTGCAACTCTGGGATGCAGTGTAGTGAAAGGTTGCTATCTTTAAGCCCAGTGGCATGTCTATAAACCCAGCGCCTCACCAACAGAAAAGTTTCAGGTGCCTCCTCCAGATGGTATCTGCTCCTGGTCAGGCTGCCACATATCATGTTTGTTGTCAGTGTCAGGGGATTTCCCCCTTTGGCCGCTGACTCCTGCTCTTATTAAAAATGTCCCATTCAAAGTGGCCGCATCCTCCTCTAGTATCCTTAATAATTGACTCCTATGAGGCAAAGGACATTTTAAATGGGGGCAGGTGTGTCAGGACTGCAGACAAATATCTGCAGGGGTGTAGCATTATCTCCTGGACACCCCCAGCACCAACAAGTCACCCATCACTCCCAAGCCATCACAGGGTCTGCTTGATTTATATTGTAGGACAAATTAGTTGGAAACTAAAAAGTTCCTAACTTAAAATTTGGAGGATAGAGGTTTCTAATAAACATAATAATGAGAACAAAAAGACAGATCTAAAAAATAATGACCTGAAATGACCGGGGAAGTTGGTAAGCAGCAGCCGGGAACTTGTATTTTGGAAAATTAAATGAAAAGTTAGTGATTTAGTTTAATTACAGAGGTTCCATCATCATTATCATACATTTATCAACATTACAATTTATATTATATTTTATATTCATAACTAAAATATTTTTTTACCGTTTAATTTAAAGGAAATGTAACTACAGGTTGAGTATCCCTTATCCATATGTCCATTATCCAAATTATTCTGAAAACCATAGTCTCCAAAGTGTACTTTTATTTATTTATTTATTGGAAAAACCTACTGGGTACATCTGTAACTGGCACTACTGGGTGAAATAACATGTAACTGACACTAAATATGTGCAAGGACATGATTGCTTGGCATTCATATGCAGTGCCTGAGATAGGACACAAACTTTGTTTCATGCACAAATAAAATATATTTGTGTGTATTTCATGTGTTTGATGTGCTTATACAACATAAATGCAAGATACCTCAAGATACATAGAAATATAAAAATATTCCAAAATACAGAATAATCCAAAATTCTTATGGTCCCGAGCGTTTTGGATAAGGGATACTCAACCTGTATTGTGCTGATAAAATGCAAATGCTTAATGTCCCATATTATGGTCAGTACCTAATAATAACATCCTAAGAGGGACGCTTAGCTAAATATACAAACCTGATCCTTATTTGTATGACCGTGAACAGCGGACGTGTTTTGCATTATCATTTGCATTACAGAGTTAAATAAAGAGAGTGTTCCGTATTTCAGCAATTACCTGCATTACCTGTCATCAGGACGGATCACTCCTATCACTGCAGACATGAACAGCTCTATGGAGGAAGACTCTAACATACAACACCTGGTTATTTATGTTGCAGCAGGAATTACATTTACAGCAGGGCTAATGATAAATGGATTTATCGTTGCTGTGACGGTCACCGATTGGATGAAAGAAAGACCGGTGACCTCCGCTGACCAAGTTCTCACCTCCCTCGGAATCACAAGGGTGATCTATCAATCCAGTTGCCTACTGGAAATGTTTTTTAAAGAATACCCTATCATATTATACATATTTATGGAATTCTTTATTACAATCTCCTTCTATGTCGGCATCTGGTTAGCAAACCTTCTCTCTGTTGTCTTCTGTCTGAAGATCTCCAACTTCCGCAATGTCTTCTTTTTGCGTTTGAAGATAGTTATTTTGCGTAGGGTCGTCCGTCTGATCATCGCTACTGTGCTGGTGTCCACTTGTTCTATTTTGATATATCTTTTGATTCAAATCCCTGAGATTTCATATAACAAAACTTTTAAATGGGAAATAAGTGAAACAAGAAAGTATATGTATTTATTCTGGCAAATTGTATCCTTTCTTATGTTCTTCATGTCTACATTCCTTCTGATCAGCTTTCTGTGTCATCACATGTATAAGATGAGATGTGACAGGACTTCACCAGGACAACTGGATATTTATTACAAGACCATAAAGTTTTCAATTTTTTCATTTCTTAGCTACGTGTTCTATTTTGTCGCCTCAATTACTCTATGGCTTTATCGCGCGTCACTTGATGATATAGAATATCTTTTTGTTTTTAATTTTTTTCCAACTCTGCATTCTATGTACCTGATCTATGTAACAGCCAGGCTGAGGAATCATCTCTCTGCAATTCTCCAACAAGGAAGCAACTGCCGGCTCAACAGACAAAACTGTTAGCCCAAAGCAGAGAATCTGGTTGAGACGAGCAGTCGTACATTTGTCTAAGATTCATGCAAGTATTAATTATATACAGTACGACCAAAGTGTTAACATATGTAAATAAAGAAATAATACAAGAATGTTTAATACTATTTGCAGGAATGTTGTGTGTGCGGCACAAGTAGAAACATGGAACATTGGTTATGTCATTCAGAGTCAGATCCGGAACAGCAGTTCCAGCATAGCCAGATTTAAGCACTGAGATCACTCAGAAGATCGGCCTAAAGTCATATTGAAAATTTTTGTAAAACATAAAAATAAATAAAGAACATTATAGTGCATTGACCACTGCCACAATACGTATCGAATCACATATGAACTACGAATAAGTCAGTTTCTATTCAGCATTTATGTCCATGATCCTTCATCAGTCCTGCAAACCATAAAGTACCTTTCTTGAACCCTGTGGCCGATACAAAAAGATCTGTTAATAACTAAATGCTTCATGAGATCCTATGGTCGAGAGGGGACTGGTTCTGCAATATTCCCCGTACACAAATACCCCGGAGGGGGTCATTTTAAATTGTTTGTTTGTAATATAGAATATTCAGCTGCCAGTGGATTTTGTATAATACAATGAACATGTAACACGTCTACATGTCTTATAAATATTAAGTCTATAGAACAGTCATGTGAACACAAATACACATATAATACATGAAGAATATTTAGCAGAAGAGTCATCACCATCAACAGATTAATAGTAATCTTCTTCTGCGTGGAACTTTGGTTTGGAATAATAAATCAAAACAGATTTTTATTTTTTGAAGAAGGGAAATGGGATTTGTAACTATGCAACATATATGGAAATGAGGACATGCATATAACTGCCTAACTATGGTGCTGGGACAGCTGGACCGGACAAATTAATTTTGAGACTTGGCATTCATAGCTGTATCCCAAAGTTGGTAAGTATAAATTCTTACATCAGTAATATTGGGTAATAAGTCAGGTGTTATCATAAACGAGAGGCTGATCTTTAGGATTAGTGAATTAGTTGAAAGTCCACCAAGAATTCACCAACACACGTTTCATGTGTCACATTTGTGTTTCCTTTTAAAACAAGACCGGCATAAACAGTAAGGAGTGGATTTTTACCCAATGAGGTTTTTTATTATATCTATGCACCATTGCAATACAGGTCGAGTATCCCGTATCCGAATATCCGTTATCCAAATTATTCCGAAATACGGACTTTCCAGAAAGTGAAATTTTATTTTTTTTTGCTAAAAACTCACTGGGGACATTTGTAACAGCATCACTGGGGACATGATATGTAACTGGCACTATATATGTGCAAGACAATGATTGCTTGGCATTCAAATTCAGTGCTGAGATAGTACACAAATTTTGTTTCACGTTTTGAAACCTTGTTTTTTGAACAATTAAAATATATTTGTGTGTATTTTATGTGGTAATAAAATATATTTGTGTGTATATTATGTGTTTATACAGCATAAATGCAAGATACTTCAAAATACATCATTGAAATATTAAAATATTCCGAAATACGGAATAATCCGTTATCCAAAATTCTCCTTGTCCCGAGCATTTTGGATACGGGATACTCAACCTGTATTGATATTTTTATATGATAGTTATTTGTCAATTTTTGTTTTGTGTGTGTACTTATTATTAGGTGTCATTGGTATTAAACATTTTTATATTATGCTTACAGTGTGTATGATGCGTTGGCAGTGCTCCCATCTACATTAATCTATGTTATACATTGTATGTAGATGCTATTTCCAACACTCAAAATTGAGGCAACAGTGCCCCCTACTGTTCTTTTACCACATGTATATTTCACAATGGTTGAACATTGGAACCATGAAATACAGTAGCACAGGGATTCTAAACTCGGCCCTCAGGACCCCAACACAGTTTTTTCAGATCACCTGGCAGGTGCACAGGTGCATTCATTACATGCACTGTGTGTGGTCCTGAGGGCCGTGTTTGAGATCCTGTGCAGTAGCAAATTCAGGCGTTTTCATGTATAAAGTGAAATCAGTGTTAAAAAGCCTCCTCCACTGAAAAAACTCTGTCCCAGGACAATCTGTACGTAACTAAGCCTGTGAGCGCAGAGGGTGATTTCTGTTTTGGATGTATGCTAATTTTTAGAACTTTTAGTAAATTTACCCCATAAAAAGCAAACAGCCACCTCCTCAGGAATTATTTTCTGCAATGAATTCTTGTTCCACCCTGCATCCATGAGCTCCCACCTTGCGGGTGGCTGTGCTCGGTTTGCGAATGGATGCTTAAACATGCCTGCGTTCCCATTGACACTCCCAACATTACTTTTGGCAAGCCCCCTATTTTTCTTGACACACCCAAGTGATGGGTGGGATCCATTTTTAATTTTTAATAAAAGTTACATTTTAGTTAAAAATTATTCTTTTTCTGGCAACTTTAAAAGAGTGCCCCCAACAAAAAAGAGTACTTTTTTCTTCTCCTCAACTCAGCAAATTATCAGGGACAAGGGAGGAGGCAGCACTTGAAGATGACACTGTCTACAAGCACTGCCTCCTCCAGAGTGTGAACAGGACCCAGGTCGCTTGACCCAGGTTACCCATTCATTGCCCAGCAACCCAGGTCAGAACATGTTCAAACCTGGTTGTTGTGACCAGGGTTGAAATTCCCGGGTTGCTGAACCCGGGAACTTTGTCAGCGGTGTGAAAGTCCAGATCCACCTGGGTTGACACTGCAACAGAGGCAGAACTACTGCTGGTGCAGCTGTTGCAGTGCAGTGGGGCTCCTGAGGACTAAGGTGCCCACTGCTGCCCCTGTCACACACATCATTTCACCCACTGTTTTTCCGTGTAACACTCTGCCTCACCTGTCACACTGTGCCTTTCCCTGTCACACTCAACCTCCCTCTGTCACACTTTGCCTCTCCCTGTCACACTCTGCCTCTCCCTGTCACACTGTGCCTTTCCCTGTCACACTCAACCTCCCTCTGTCACACTTTGCCTCTCCCTGTCACACTCTGCCTCTCCCTGTCACCCTCTGCCTCTCCCTGTCAAACTCTGCCTCTCCATGTCACCCTCTGCCTCTCCCTGTCACACTCTGCCTCCGCTGTCACCCTCTGCCTCTCCCTGTCACACTCTGCCTCTCCCTGTCACCACCCTGCCTCTCCCTGTCACCCTCTGCCTCTCCCTGTCACACTCTGCCTCTCCCTGTCACACTCTTCCTCTTACTGTCACCCACTGCCTCACCCTGTCACACTCAACCTCCCCCTGTCACACTCTGCCTCTCCATGTCACACTCTGCCTCTCCCTGTCACACTCTGCCTCTCACTGTCACCCACTGTCTCACCCTGTCACACTCAACCTCCCCCTGTCACACTCAACCTCCCCCTATCACACTCAACCTCCCCCTGTACCACTCTGCCTCTCGCTGTCACACTCGGCCTCTCCCTGTCACTCCTCCCTCTCCCTGTCACACTCTGCCTTTCGTTGTCACACTCTGCCTCTCCCTGTCACCCTCTGCCTCCCCCTGTCACCTACTGCCTCCCCCTGTCACCTACTGCCTCACCCTGTCACACTCAACCTCCTACTCTCACACTCTGCCTCTCCCTGTCACACTCTGCCTCTCCCTGTCACCCTCTGCCTCCCCCTCTCACACTCTGCCTCTCACTGTCACACTCTGCCTCTCCCTGTCACACTCTGCCTCTCCCTGTCACCCCCTGCCTCTCCCTGTCACCCTCTGCCTCTCCCTGTCACACTCTGCCTCTCCCTATCACCCACTGCCTCACCCTGTCACACTCAACCTCCCCGTGTCACACTTTGCCTCTCCTTGTCACACTCTGCCTCTCCCTGTCACCCTCTGCCTCTCCCTGTCACCCACTGCCTCTCCCTGTCACAATCAACCTCCCCCATTACACTCTGCCTCTCCCTGTTACACTCTGCCTCTCCCTGTCACACTCTGCCTCTCCCTATCACCCTCTGCCTCTCCCTGTCACACCCTGCCTCTCCATGTCACCCCCTGCCTCTCCCTATCACCCTCTGCCTCTCCCTGTCAGACTAGATATAGACTAGAATAGTGCAATCACTAATAAAAGCACATCACAGTGAGAATCAGCATTGTGTTGTCTATCACAGTCCCAGAAAAATTATTATTTCGTTTCATTATTACATATACCAGGCGAATAAAATGTACAGGAAAATAACATACAGTAAAATACAATATTCCTCAATAAATAACATCATTTTTCTGATATATGTTTTATCAGTTGATATTTTGGGAACTTCAATGCTAGCGATCAATATAGTTGCATGAAACAAAAGGAAGCCAACACAGACAGCACTTTGCAATAAAATAAACTGAAATTTGACAAAAAAATTACGACTTTTTCCAAGTCAATATGATTTAAGGAATGATTTGGTGCTAAAAGTAAGGTAGAGACCAACGAGAAATTGTATCGCAAATTATTGAAGCTTAAACAAAAAGGACTGACTCACATATTGTATCACTTTTGTTTCTTATTTCCAGCCTCTATGTGTTTTATATTTATAATGTTACTTTGGATAACATTAGACTAGACTGGCTTGGCGTCGATAGAAGGCTTACGGTATCCTTGGATTCTCCTGATGAGGATTATATGGTGAGTCTTTTTTGTAAATGTTTTATATCCTAATGACGCTGGAATAAACCAGCAAAACATTAATATTACCCATTTTTGCAATGTCGGTATTGCAGGTCTTAGTGACTATCAACTTATTCTGGACTCTGCCCCCTCTATGTTATGCAACTTTGCCATATCGTGCTTCCCTGAGCCACTTTATGTAGTGGCCAGACCCCTATTTGGTCCCCCATAAGGGTCAGGATTGAGGGACTAAGTGGCCGTAAACCTAATCTGAACCAAATAAATGTCCTCTACACCCTCTATGTTTTCCTGGGAGATACTGTACATACATAAGTGTATGGAAGCCCAAAAAGGGTCTGGCCACTACACAAGTGGGGTTGGGATTGTGGGTTTTATAGGCCATAAACCTTATCTGGACCCGATCAAGCCACGTTGCGTTGGATTCATCCAAATCAGTCCAACAGTGTCCAAATTCATAACAAACAAACAAACAACAAACAACAAATATGTGTGACTCTAGCTAAGCTAGCCGGTGTTGCTCCAATTTGTTTATGCAATTAGCATTACTTGAACTTTATGCTTCTTTTGTTTTAAGGTTAACAGCTTGCCATGCCCATGGTGTGACCGGCATACACCTGTCTGTGGTCGGCATCCGCATCTGACCAGTTTTTTTCTTAAACCCCATGTCCTTTATGTTATGCAACTCCCGGCGGTGTTGGAATTGCGGGTATTTACGGTTGTGAACCTAATCTGGACCCAATCAATGTCCTCTATCACTTCTATGTTATGTAAGTTTGCCATATTTTGCTTCCCTAACCCACTTTTTGTAGTGGTTGGACCACTTTCTGGGCCCCTGTGACCCAAAAAGTCATATATGTACCAAGTTTGGTGTAAATTGATCCAGGCATTTCAAAGTTTTGCTGGAACATGTGTCTTTCAACACAGGGTCTATTAATTGGATGTCCCAATGGTCCTGAAGGGACCACCTAATGATGTGGTCATGTCTGCTGTAAGTAGTGATGAATTTGATTTGTTCTTCATTTTTCTCTATAGTTCAGCAGCTCCTTTATTTCCAATTGCCCGGTTTTGTTAAGGCTTCATTCAGAACTTTGGTGGGTAGCTTTTTCTTTAATTCTCTCTGTGTATACCTGTAGTTGTTGATCAGCCTTCTGGATCCTCCAGTTCCTCTTGTATTTCTCATAAAAGCTCAGTATCACTTCTACTCGACAATCGGAATAGATGCCTTCTTCCAAATAGCTTCTATTTTAATGGCCGCTTTATTTGAGAATCTCAAATATAGTGGCCATTAAAATAGAAGTTCGATCATATACCATCATAGAGTACTAGAAGTGATACTGAGTTTTTATGAGCTGTACAAGAAAATTCTGAAGAACATAAAAAGATTAAATACAAATCAAACTTAAGGCCCCCATACACTGAGCCTATTTGGGCTGATTTCGGCAGATTACGATGAATCTGGTCGTAATATCGTCCCAAATAGGCTCAGTTTGATGTCCCATCAGGTCCGATGATCGGTCCCGTGCGAATTGGACCCGAGCAGGTGGTCAGACCTGCTGGCCGTCTGACCACCCAACCTGGGACCTCCTTCCCTGTGTGACAGGGAGGGGGCAGTGGGGTCTGGCCAGCTAAGGGGGGGGGGGGCAGCTCATAGTAGTGATGGGCAGCACTGTCCAGCCAGTAATTTCAAAATATTCAGCAGCCGTATCCTGCCGCCCAGCAGAATGGCGCTGCAAGCTCCAGCCTCCCAGCCGCCAGTGCTGCTCGGACAGATCCTGCTTCCTGCCACTACTATGAGCTGCCCACCATCACCACCAGCTGCTCAGACCCCGCTGCCCACCCCCCACCAGTGCAGCAGCTCCCCAGGAGTATTACATGCAATAAATCGCATGCAATTTATTGCATGTAAAAATGGCACATCAAGTGATGTAAAATAAAGATTCATATCATTGGGGCAGATGTACTAAGCCTTAACAAGAGATAAATGCCAGGGTGATAAAGGGGGTTAATCTGGTAGGTGCGGCCAAACGTGCGTACGTTCCATATTAGCGTACGCTCTCCGTCTGCGGCCGTTGAGGTTAAGTCCACCCACAAATCAGCCGCATACGTACGGCCAGAAACAACGTCGAAGGGGAGTGGCGTACAATTGAGCGTACGCCAACGTACACGGATGGATCAGCCCTTAGACTCCGACAACTGGCGTACAACAGAGCGTACGCCACCGTTTACGGACGTCTCTCGTCCGTCTTCCCACCGACTTCTTGCGGCTATCTGAGCGTACGCCACCGTGCACGGATGGGTCTCTATTGTTTTCAATGGAAAACTCAGCGTATGTCACCGCTCATGAGAGTGAGCGTACGTCCGTGCACGCTGGCATACCCTTCACATATATGGACCTGCAAATCTTGCCTTTCAACTATAATGAAGACAATTCATTAATTATTCTAATTGTTATTCAATTATTGTTTTCTATTAACTCAATTGTCTACCTTAATAAAGACCCTAATAAAACAACATTTTAAGCCTCATTACATGTATATTTGTTATGTTCTAATGTGGCATTTTAATCACTATCTATGTGTCCCCACATTGCTTTTACTTTTAAATAATTTTATGTTGGTGTTTGTGTGTATGTACTAAATTATGTCCATAATTAGTTTGTCCAAAATGTGTAACATGTATACCTACCCTGATGTTATGTGTGATGTTTTAATCTAACAACATTAAACATTCATGCATTTTCACTATGTGTTATTTAACTCAAAAACACACACATTCACATATCAATCGTTACCCCTCACCTCAAATTACAAATATAAGTTACATTACACATCTGTGTGTACCTGCCCTTACAAACCCTATAACATATTTATGATGAAAAACACAGGCAACTTCTAACTGTCAAAAAACTTTTATTGGTACAAAACTGAAAGGTTTCGGTAAAAAATTAAACTAGGGCCTCCAACCGGGAAAACAAAATATTCAAGTACACCAGGGTCAAAAATATTTCACTGATAATCTCCCCAACTTCTTCCTGGTGCTGTTCAGTGTCTGTAGTGAAGGGGAAAAAAAAGCATTATATTGAATATATCATATACACAAATGTTTGTTGCATTGTAACGTAATAAGAATTTGTGAGTTAAGTCTGAACTGCACATACATTTTTCAACTACATTGAAGATGGGTCTGCTGTAAACACGGTCCTAAATACTATTCTGTTGTACATATTACATAACATTAAATAAATTACTCCTTCTTGGATGAATGTATGCTGTATCCCAATTGGTAGTTTTGTTTTGGGGGACTCACCTCTATCCTCACAATTAGGCTGTGCTATTTAAGGGTTATGACATTGTTGCGGCTTAAGCACTCCTTACTATTTTAAATTTAGGACATTGCTGTACAAATTATAGGCCTAAAGCTATGTTTGTAAAGCATGCATCCACATGGCCTCACACACTATTAACAAAACAATCTATAAATTAATGTTGCACATCATGCTGTGAAGTGGAGTTACACAACACCTGGACCCACATAACTACAACACCACTAATGTCGGATATGTCATTGGATGTACTGTTATGTCAATTATTCAAGGGTTGAGGCATGTCCACACTCAAAAAACCACCAAGGGGACCCTTGTTCCTGGAGAAGGACAGGCCACACCTCATGGTCACCAAGCAGTGATATGTTGCAACTAATGTTGATGTTGGATACACATATGTGGTTGTTGTGATTGTTTATGTGTAAAAATGTGTAGGTAAACATTAGACACATTATTTACTTACGGCTAGTTGAGCCATCCTGCTCGCCGCTGGTTGGGTGTCCAGTGGTTGGGGGGGTCAGGAGCAAGGGGGATGGGATTGGACTTGGGAAACAGGTAGTGGGTTGGAGTGGGGATTGGAGAGGTTTGGGGGTGGGTGGTGGGGAGGTGTAGGGGGGTTGGAAATGGGGTGGGGAGGGGGTGTTGGTGGGTGTAGGGGTGTGGGTGGGGGTGGGTGTAGGGGTGGGGGTGGGGGTAGGGGTGTGGGTGGGGGTAGGGGAGTGGCTGGTGGAAGGGGATGTAGAAATGGGGTGGTCACCAGCAGGTCCCAATGTCTCCTCCTCTTCCTCCTCCTCTTCCTCCTCCTCTTCCTCCTCCTCTTCCTCCTCCCCTTCCTCCTCCCGGGCTTCCTCCTCCCGGGCTGCCTCCTCCCGGGCTGCCTCCTCTCGGGCTTCCATGCATGCCCTTGCGCGTGCTGAAATGTTCATGTTGATGGCATAGAAATCGAAGGTTGGGTTTCATAAAAATGGGGGAATGAAAAATTCACATTAGTCATGCTCATAACCTTACAAATTATCATTTCTATTATATTTCATACATTTATCATGCTAACTAATTGACATGCTACACCCAAAAACAGAGCGACTACATATACCCCCCTATACACCCCTTATACACCCCTATACACCCCTTATACACCCCTTATACACCCCTATACACCCCCTATACACCCCTATACACCCCTTATACACCCCCTATACACCCCTTATACACCCCTATACACCCCTTATACACCCCTTATACACCCCTATACACCCCCTATACACCCCTATACACCCCTTATACACCCCCTATACACCCCTTATACACCCCTATACACCCCTTATACACCCCCTATACACCCCTATACACCCCTTATACACCCCCTATACACCCCTATACACCCCTTATACACCCCCTATACACCCCTTATACACCCCCTATACACCCCTTATACACCCCTATACACCCCTTATACACCCCATATACACCCCATATACACCCCATATACCCCCCCTATACACCCCATATACACCCCCTATACACCCCTATACACCCCCTATACACCCCTTATACACCCCCTATACACCCCTTATAAACCCCTATACACCCCTTATACACCCCTTATACACCCCTTATACACCCCATATACACCCCTATACACCCCTTTTACACCCCATATACACCCCCTATACACCCCCTATACACCCCATATACACCCACTTACTCATGAACATATTTATAAAAAGTACAGAAATCATTGCAAAAAAACACAGACATACTAGTAAATAAAAACTTACATCGGGCAATATGGCGGCGAATTGAAGAGAGCATCACTGGCTGCCGCCGGCACAGGTCAGACCAGCGCCGCTCCACTTGGGCCAGGCTTCTGCGGACGCCGGTCCGGGCGTATATTAGCCGGCGGGCAGCATTATATGCCCGCCGCTTGTCCATGTTGGACACATATGGGCCCCTGGGCCCCAGGCGCCTGTCCATCACTTCAACCAAGGCCACCAGCTCCTGGTTCGAAAAGGCGTTGGCCCTGGTTGAAGACATATTGGCAATGGCGCAGTTATTAATTGCAGGTACATATATAACTTTTGGTGCTTGCTGATTGGTCTAAAAACTTGTTTGTTTAGTATTAACTTTATTAATCCTTCTTACATTAACAAACTGGATGCGAATAGAAACTTACGTGGACCGTTCTGATATACACACACCATAACCAACAGTATGCTTTCAATTTATAGAGAGACGTACTGTATATACAGTGTGCTGAAAATAATACACGCAACCGTCTACTAATAAATACGCTGATAAAAAAAGCACAATACAACGATTTCCATGGAGAGACGTACTGTATTTACAGTGTGCTGAAAATAATACACGCAACCGTCTACTAATAAATACGCTGATAAAAAAAGCACAATACAACGATTTCCATGGAGAGACGTACTGTATATACAGTGTGCTGAAAATAATACACGCAACCATCTACTAATAAATACGCTGATAAAAAAAGCACTATACAACATATTGGTGTATGACAATTTCATACTCATTACATATGTAAGGAAAGCATTATAACGTGATGTTTTTAAATGTGATTCAGAAAGCATACACGAACTCCAACAGATACCACCTGACAACACTCATCATTGGAATGACAGGTGCACACATTTCACCATGTAGCACACAATGGTCCACAACCTGTGTATGTGCATGTACAGGTGAATGTTCAGGTGCGTTGAGACCTGCGTAATTTAAGCGGGAATTATCGCCGGAAAATATTGGCGTAAATTAGCTACTACATTGCGGGAAAAATATACGCCCCCTTGTTCATGGCGGGAGATTACCATATAAATATTCAGTCGGATGCAGGCCAGAATTGCTGCAAACATGTCTAGCTCAGATGATTCCGCAGCTGAGGACGCTCTACAGAGAGCAAGAGCAGAATCCTTGCTTGAAAGGTTGAGGCACAGGGAGCAGGAGAGGACAAGGAGGACCCAAGAGCAAGGGGGCCCCTCACTAACAGCCACTACTGCAATGCCACCAGCTACACAAGGGCCAAGCAACCAGCCAGAACAAGAGGTTGCATCTCTCCAAACAGGTGTGACCCAGCAGGTGCATGGTGAGAGAACTGGGGCCACCAGAAAACGAGCTGCAACATCTAGGGCGAGGACTGAGCAGGATACCACCACCAAAAAGAGAAACCCTGCATTTCTAGAGGCAGAATTGAGAATTTTAGTGCCAAGGGCACGAGAATGGATCGAATTGCCAACCAGGAAGCCGGGTGCCAGTGCAAAGAGAAACCTTTGGGACAAGATCACAGAGGAAGTGAACCAGGTGTCACCAGTGGTCAGAGATTGGCTAGCAGTGAAGAAAAGGCAAGTGTGTTTCTCCCCCTGATAATGTCATATGTGTGTACATATGTTACATGTATGTTTTGAGAATAATAGAAAGGTGTGTTTGTAGATAGTGCTACACTTCAATGTCACATGTGAACACAACCATGTCTAATAACCCACATTTATATATGAAACATGCACCATTGGTGTGATGTGAGGTTATGGGCACAGTTCTGCTCATGTGAAGTATGTGATGGGACAAAAGAAAGTGTGTTGTTGAAAAAGAGTTGTTGTAACATGTTCCATATGATGCTACTGAAACAAGAATGACCAAACTGTGCACATGTAGCTGGTGAGAAACTACACATCCCAGTATGCCTTCACATAGTTAAATTACTCCATAATAACAACACTGTCAAGCTATGGTGGAATGTGTAGTCTCACACCAGGTGGAGGTGCATAATTTGGCCATGGATGATGTCATTTCTGCATAGTGATCTATGTATGTGCATTTAGTGGCCTAATGAATGAGATGAGACACTGAAATGCCTCATAATGGAGACATTAATGTGTGTGTGGGAAACATATGGCTAAAAAACATAAGATCACCCACACTAGGAAATGTAACGTAGTCATGATGTTCACTAGCACAGTGGTGCACATATCTCCTGGTGATATTTGTATTTTTTAACTTGTAGGTGGTCAGACTTCAAAACTACACTGAAGAGGAAGATGACTGACCGGTACAACCACAGCATGTCCACCGGGAGGGGGCCTATGCCAGATCATTTGGGATATACCCCCCTGGAGCAGGACGCCTTGGATGTTATTGATGTGGCCGAGGTCAGGGGGATATCCAATATGGATAGTGAGCTCCCGGTGGAGGTCTTTGCTGCTGCTTTTGATGGTAAGTCACAGTAATGCATTGTATTTGGAAAGATTATTTTTAGTGCGTATGTGATGGTGACATTGTATTCAATTATTATCCTAGAAGAAGCAGAAACACAGGATGAACCGGCAGCATCTTCCTCTGCAGAGCCACAGGTGGAGCAAGTGGTCCAGCCTCCACCAACACGACACCCCCAGCCACAGGACACATGGGATGCCAGGTGGATGGTGATACTGGAGAGGATGGAGCAGCGAGGGGAGGAGTCTGCGGTCTGTCAGCAGAAGGTTATGGAATTTCTGGCAGATTGGAAGCCCACAAAGAGGCAGCAGTGTGAGGCCTTAAACCGCATCAATGACACTCTGGCGGCTGGCATGCAAAGCATTGTCCAGCAATTCAGCCGCCAGAATGACATTCTGGTGGAGCTGCTCACCACCGCCAGGTCCCTAAGGGACAATCCCCCATCTGCTGGCCCACCCCAAGCTGCTCCCCAACCTTCCACCTCTGCTGACCCTCCTGTGTCCAGTAGGGGAAGGCCGCGCAAGCCATCAGAGCCAAAGGCCCCTGTCCCCAAGGCCCCATCTAAAAAGGGGAAAAAAGGGCCAAAATAATGACGCCTGGTTCACTTCCTCTGTGGTTGGACCCCAAATGTTTAAATTGCACTGGACATCCACTTCCTGAGTTGGCCATCGATCCATTTTCGTGCCATGGGCATTAAAGTTCTTATTTTGACCTCTAGAAATGCAGGATAAATTTTTGGTGGTGTGTATCATGCTTAGTATTCACCCTGGTTGTTGCAGTACGTATTCTGGTGTCCACATTTCTTTCACCATTGCATTTGCAGGGTAACACATGTTTGGAGATATGCAACCTCTTGTTCTGGCTGATTTTTATTTTTGTGTATATTTTATATTTTATTTTTATTTATGACATTAAAGTGGCAAATAAGCTGTGATGCTGAACAGCAAATAAATTTATTTTCCCAATTACAACACAATTGTTGTATGTGTAATTTCTTGTGTGAAACAAATAATACATTTATGTGTACTTACTGACCAGGGTATTTTTGAGCATTTCTTGAAGTGTGGTAGAAGTTTCCCATGTGTAACCCTCTCCATGGCCATTCACATGTTCCTATCCAACTTTTCCCTGCTAATTAGTTTGTGTCAGCACATGTGCAGAGCAACTTAATAGGTGAGAAAGCAGTTTGTGTGCAGGTGAGGTAGCTCCTACATTAGTAGGTAAAAGCAGGTCCAGAACAATGATTTCCTCATGGAGTGGGTGAGGTAGACAAACAAGGGGCAAAAGGGACATTTGTGTAGGAATGCATATGTGTCCTCCCTAAAAAAAGATGTGTGAATCGGCCAAACATGATAAAATTGCTTGTGAACAAACATGTTTAACTATTTAAATATATATGAGTTTACAGTGTCATAAGCAGATGTAGGAATCCTTTGTTAGAGAGATGTGAGTGCAATAATGTGATTGGTGGCATCTTACATCCAGAGTGTAGTAAAATCCAATTCATAGCAGATCAGAAAGTGGTACAGGTCGGTATTTTGGGTACTATACAAAGATTGTGCGCAAAATAGTGGGCATGGGCTTAAAACATTGCTGAAACATCCTTTGTAGGTGTTAGATGTGGTTTATGTTATTGTATCATAAATACAAAACCTATGTTTGTATTAGAGTGAACACGTTGACACATGTCGACTTGTGTAGATTGAGTGTGCTACTGTGTAAAGTCTATGAAAGCACGTAGTGAATGTGTATAACTGTTTAACAAATACCTACCTTAGCATATATAAGCAGGTCTTACAAAGATTCTTACCTTAAATTAAACAAACCTTTAAATGTCGAGAAGTATAGAAAGATAAGCTTCCAATGTGTTTGAGTGCTGTGTGTGGCTTGCAGGTAGTGAAATAATGGTTTGGACTTAATAGACTGCAGCATTGCTTATTACATTCAGGTGTATGTGTTTGAGTAGTAATCAGCGTAAATTAGCAAACCCAGGCGTCCGCTGTCATGCGGTATCTGTAGGGGTGGTCTGAGGTGGCGGTTGGCGGCCGCCTGTTTTGTGTCCGAAATGAACGGTGCTTTAGCCGATCGAGCGGTAGTAGCACCGTTCATTTTTTGTGCACACCCCCGTGTACGCCCATGTTTACGCCCATTTTCCCTCATTATTTCGGCCGCTCCCCTCAACATGCCCCTATGCCGCCCCCAATGACCGTACTCTCGCGTACAGGTTTTTTCGCACGGAGAGACCCGTCCGTAAGCGTTGTGGAGTGGTCGCGCCTGTGCATTGGAGATGGTACGCATGCGCAGATCATTAAAAACCCCGGAACGTACGCGTACGGCCCAGCCGCACGAACCAGAATAAGGCCCAAAGAGAGATAAATGTCCAGCCAATCAGCTCCTTACTGACTATATTCAAACACAGCCTGTAACATGGCAGTTAGGAGATGATTGGCTGGATGTTTATCCCTCTTTATCACCCTTGAATTTATCTCTTGTTAAGGCTTAATACATCTGCCCCATGTTCTGCTATGTATATTAAAAATTCATTAAAATAATCGGTTGTTCCTTCCCATATGATAAAAATGTAATTGACATAACGTTTAGAAAAATAACAATGTTATTCTTGAAAGGATAGTCATTGTAGATGTAAGCCTCTCCCAACAGACAATGAAAATGTATTTTTTTTGGTGATATAGAGCATCCCCCCCTCCATACATCCCCCAATATAAGTAAACAGAGTTTTCTTTCTTAGGGAATAAGGAAGATGTGGTATATAGACAGATATACCCAGGGCCGTAATTACAGTAGGTGTGTGCCAGCATGGTCTTGCCTACAGCACATCTACACTGTGGCCCCACCGCTGGCACACAGCTAGTCTGCAGCAGTTGTGACATTGTGTCTCCTCCCCGCTGCACTGTGTTCTCAGCCAGCGGATCAGTTCAGTAACAGTGCCGCCTGCCCAGCAGAGCCCCGAGTCTAGGACACAGAGAGGTAGTGCCGAGCTGATGATGATTGGCGCTCCATCTCTGTGTCCTTCTAGACTTGGGGCTCTGCTGGGAGCCGCTGGCTGGAGAACACAGTGCAGCACAGAGGAGGCATGCTGTCACTCCCTGTAATGGGGTGAGTCAGGCAAGCACTAGTGGGTATTGGAAAGTGACCTACATAGGCATACATGACACTGGGGGGAGGTGGGGCACATGGCTGACACTGGGGGAAAAGGTTGGCATTACGCTACTAATTCTGTGGGCATTATGTGCATAAGGGGAGCTACTCCTGTGGGTATTATGTGCGTAAGAGGAGCTACTCCTGTGGGTATTATGTGCGTAAGGGGAGCTACTCCTGTGGGTATTATGTGCGTAAGGGGAGCTACTCCTGTGGGTATTATGCACCGGCTCCATTCACAAAAGTCTCCCAACAGTTTCCTCTTCTTCCTTAGTGGAATAGTACAATCTGTAATCTCGGGGCTGTGAAGTATAACCACCGAGACTGTTGGTTTCAGTCCAACTCCCCTCCAGGGTGGGGACATTAACTCTATTAGCCATTTCAAGGATATTCCCTCTGTGAGGGGGTAATCATAAAACAATATTTAATTATCTTTAAGCAACAATAACCTTATTCTTTATTATATCATCTATATTTATATCCGAATATACATTTTATTTCTGCGGTGTCACAAAAGTCAGTGGACAACTCACAGATAAAGATAAACTGTTGCAATGTTTTCCTCTATTGTCTCAGGTCACCAGGAAAGCTGAAGACTGAAATCTCTGTTGGGTTGATGTAGAACTTCGGAGACTCTCTACTCTAAGTAGAACAAGACTGTGAGGACATGGACTAAACTTCTGTGTCATACAGATCCCCATATTAATAGGTTGAAACACATTGCAAAGGTTCTATATAACATTCATAGCTATCACTCATTTTCCCAACAACAATCATCACAGACAGTACTTCAAAGGGGCGAAGACCAACTTACGAAGCTTCTCAGAAGAACCATCTCCAACAACAAGAGGAACCTTCACAAACGACTCTCATGGGAAACGACATCATTTTGTGTATAGGTTTCATTTATGAAAAATAATATTACATTTATTTTAATTACAATGCAAAACATGGGTAACATGCTAGTTATTTTTGTGTATATATATATATATATATATATATATATATATATATATATATATATATGCACTATAATGATGCTTTTCTTACAAATTGTGTAGTAGTTATAATTCAAAGATGAAAAAAGTACTATATAATTAAATAAATGTGAAGTAAGATCGTTATATAATTTATTATTAAAAAAAAGTAAAAAATGTATTATATTAAATATTTAAGCTCCTTCTGGAATAAATAAGTATGGACAAGTACAGCTTCAAGAGCTGAATAGAATCCCGCCCAAATTCGGCAGCTGTGTGGGATGCCGGCCGATCTAGTAGGGAGAATACTTGGTGCTCACCTTAGTGGTGTGGTGTGGCGTGGCCTTAGTGGTGTGGTGTGGCCTTAGTGGTGTGGTGTGGCGTGGCCTTAGTGGTGTGGCGTGGCGTGGCCTTAGTGGTGTGGTGTATGTCGCATATCAATAAAGGGATGAAACAAGGAATCAGTAAAATATGAATACATTTAATTAAACTAAATAGATGTCCTGGGTATCTCACAGTAATAGGCCAGAGAGGTATCACTCTGCGTGGCCTTAGTGTGGGGCTTAAGGGTGTTCTTTATGGGGACCCCTTTATACCATAGGTCCCTCACCTGGGACCTATGGCCACTCGCAGGTGACTGCAGCGGTCTCTGGTGGGGCAGGGAATGGGGGTGATGTGCATCTGACGCACTATGGGATCAAAGGGTTAATTGTATCTGGAGCAACGGGGGTGTTGTTGCAGCCAGATAATTGTCAATAACGATGTGCAGTGTTCAGTAACCAAATGCTGTAAGTTGGCAGAATGCTGTAAGCTGAAAAGATTGCTGACTGCGCTTACCATCCGAGGCTTGGGTGCCTCAAAGCGAGTCAGTGCGATGTGTTGTGTTTACCGCCGCAGGCATTTGGTATACTGAACACAGCAGAGTGATACCTCGCTGGCCTATTACTGTGAGATACCCAGGACATCTATCTAGTTTAATTACATTTATTCATATTTTACTGATTCCTTGTTTCATCTCTTTATTAATATGTGACATACACCACACCACTAAGGCCACGCCACACCACACCACTAAGGTCACACCACACCACTAAGGCCACACCACACCACTAAGGCCACACCACACCATACCACTAAGGCCATGCCACACTACACCACTAAGGTCACACCACACCACTAAGGCCACGCCACACCACTAAGGCCATGCCACACCACACCACTAAGGCCATGCCACACCACACCACTAAGGCCACACCACACCACTAAGGCCACACCACACCACACCACTAAGGCCATGCTACACCACACCACTTAGGTCACACCACACCAATAAGGCCACGCCACACCACACCACTAAGGCCATGCCACACCACACCTCTAAGGTCACACCACACCACTAAGGCCACGCCACACCACACCACACCACACCACTAAGGTCACACCACACCACTAAGGCCACGCCACACCACACCACTAAGGCCAAGCCACACCACTAAGGCCACGCCACACCACTAAGGCCACACCACACCACACCACTAAGGCCACACCACTAAGGCCACGCCACACCACACCACTAAGGCCACGCCACACCACTAAGGCCACGCCACACCACTAAGGCCACGCCACACCACACCACACCACTGAGCGCTAAGTATTCTCCCTAAATCACTGTCTATTCACGGGGTATTGTGGACCTACCCAAATACTCAGCAGCTCCCTACACACGACACAGGGCTTTCCAGATACAACCACTGACTACAATACTTATACAAATTCGAGCGCTCCTGCCTACTTTCCTACTACAATAGGACTTTTTTTTAAAGGGGCAATCACTTACAAGGCATGGCTTTGCCTACTATGTGTTCGGCCGACATTACATTCCAAGAATCTGTTTCCTGATGTAAGAGCACGCCTACTAACGGCCCATACACACTGAGGGATATTGAGCTGGAAGCAGCTCAGTTTTGTTGCTTGAGCTGCTTTCAGCTCAAAAGCCGCATAGTAGGCACTCCCGCATCATCACCGGCGGCCACTGATCATCTGCTGGTATTACCAGCAGATGAGCGACTGGGTGGTCAGATAGCGTCCTGATATGGAAAGTTGTCCACCACCACGAAAATCGCTTAGAGTGAAGATTTTTAGCCCAGAGAATCTCCCCATCTTTGCTGTCCATATATGCTGGGCAAAGTAGCCCAGTGTGTATGGACCTTATCTTTCCCTACTTTACATATGTTGGTTTTCCTGCTGTTGCTTCCAAACATCCAATCACAGCTACAGCCGATGGCGTTCCCCAGCAAGAAATAGCTTTACCCTGGGCAAAAGGATGAAGTTGGGTGGCTTTTGCCCAGGGTAATGCAGTGAAGCTGACATCAAAAGGAAAAGATAGACGCCCAACAAAACCATTGCAAACTCATTTGTAACTGCATGCACATACGCAGCCTATATACCGTAACGATAAACATCAACTACAGTATGCAAATAAACAGAGTGTGTACTGCGCTTAATAAGCAGCTCAGTATAAACATTGATAATATTGGTGCAAATAAATAGAGAGCTTGTATATATATATATATATATATATATATATATATATATATATATATATATATATATATAATGTACAATATCTCCAGAATTTGCGCTATGCTGTGTCGGTCGCTTGATAACACTTGATCCCCTACTAGAGAGATCGAAAAGCCAATATCCAAACCAAAAGTGCATGGTGGGTGTTTGTGTCTATATTATCTACTACTGGAAGGCACTGTGGCATCATTCGACTAATCTGGAGTGCCGATTACCTGCTTCACGAATATATATATATACACATAGTGGTAGATGCTCAAATTGACGCGGCTTGGGGGCATATCATACACCTGCGCAGGTATATGTAACCAATATCTCTGAATTCTATTACATAGTTACATAGTAGGTAAGGCTGAAAAAAAGACTTGCGTCCATCTAGTTCAACCTGGTATAGATATCCATTGCTGATTTGGTAGGTTCTGGTATTTTACAGACAAATTATATTTCTTATTTGTACCCATGGATGTTTTTCTCCAGTAAATGTTTGTCCAACTTTGCCTTGAACGCATTTAATGAGCCAGCCGTTACCACCTCTCTGGGAAGAGAGTTCCAGAGTTTGACTGTTCTGACCGTAAAGAAATTCTTTCTACTAGCTGAATGAAATCTTTTTTCTTCTGATCTATACTCATGCCCTCGCGTCCTAGATTCCTTTCTAGTAGAAAATAGGGTGTGTGACAGTTCCTTATATTGGCCCTTGATATACTTGTACATGTTGAGCATGTCCCCCCTTAAACGTCTCTTTTCTAATGTAAATAGTCCCAAATTGCTTAATCTCTCCCCGTAGCTTAAATTCTCCATTCCCCTAATAAGCTTTGTTGCACGCCTTTGGACTTTTTCTAATTCTATGATGTCCTTTTTATAGTGTGGGGCCCAGAACTGTACTCCGTACTCTAGGTGAGGTCTCACCAATGCTTTATATAGTGGCATAATTACCCTTGAGTCCCTAGTTTCCATTCCCCTCTTAATACATGCCAGAATTTTGTTGGCCTTTTTTGTAGCTACATTACAATGGGCACTACATCCTAGATTGCTGTCTATTTGGACTCCTAGATCCTTTTCAAGTATGGAATTACCCAGTTCCTCTCCGCTAAGGTTGTAACTTGCACACTGGTTGTGTCTCCCAAGGTGCATAACCTTGCATTTATCTACATTGAACCTCATCTTCCATTTTTTTGCCCACTCATCTAGAATTGCAAGATCATTTTGAAGCATGGTGACATCTTCTGGTGATTTGATGACTTTGCTAAGTTTTGTATCGTCCGCAAAGATGGATACATTGCTGAGTAACCCTATCCCAATATCGTTAATAAAAATGTTAAACAAAATGGGCCCCAAAACCGAACCCTGGGGCACTCCACTTAGTACCGGTATCATATCTGATACGGCACCATTCACAACCACTCTTTGTTCTCTATTACATAGCCAATTCCCTACCCATCTGCAGATATTTTCACCCAATCCTAGGTTCTCCATTTTATTAATCAATCTCTTGTGTGGGACAGTATCAAATGCTTTAGCGAAATCTAGGAAAATCACATCTACAGCATTTCCATTATCGAGGTTTTTGCTAACCTCTTCATAGAACCCTAGTAGATTAGTTTGGCATGAACGATTTTTCACAAACCCATGTTGGTTAGTACTGAGTAGACGGTGATGATCTAAATATTCCTGGATACCATCCCTTAAAAATCCTTCAAATAGTTTACCCACAATTGATGTTAAACTAACGGGTCTGTAATTAGCGGGATCTTCCTTTTTTCCTTTTTTGAATATTGGCACTACCTCTGCTATTCTCCAATCTTTTGGTACTATACCTGACGATAGTGACTTGCTAAAGATATAATGTAGGGGGGTAGCTAGTTCATCCCTTAATTCCATTAATACCCTCGGATGAATCCCATCTGGCCCTGGTGACTTATTTGTTTTGAGTTTGCTTAGCCTCAGTATTATTTCCTTCGGCGTGAAATCCACAATGAGATCTGGCTTATTTGTCCCGTTTGTGGTAAATGTTCGTTCCACAGTCTGCTCTCCCTTAGTAAATACTGATGAGAAGAACTCATTTAACAGTTTTGCTTTTCCCTTGTCCTCAGTAACACTTTTTCCACTAGTATCAGTTAGTGGGCCTATGTTTTCCTTAATTAAACGTTTACTATTTATGTATTTAAAAAACTTCTTTGGGTTGGTTTTGCTTTCAGTGGCTATGCACTCTTCATATAATATTTTAGCTGCTTTGATTACCCCTTTACAAGTTTTGTTTGATTCTTTGTATTTTGCGAACGCCTCCTCATTCAAGTTATTTTTATAGAATTTAAAGGCTCTGGTTTTATTGTTGATAGCTGACCTTACTTCTTTGTCCAACCATGGTGGCTTTTTTTTGTTGAATTTACCTTTAGTTACTTTAGGAATGTATTCAATAGTTAGTGAATCAAGCACCTTTTTTAGAGTATCCCACATTTCCTCTGCATTTTTTCCCTCCATAACCGTTTCCCACCCAATTCCTGTTAGGGCTTCCCTGAATAATTCAAAGTTCGCTTTTCTGAAGTTTAGTATTTTTGCAGATCCTTTTTGATGTAATTTACTGAAGTTGATTTCCAGTGAAACCATATTGTGATCACTATTCCCTAATTGTTCAATTACTTTTGTGTTTGAAACTAAGTCTGTGTTATTTGTTAATACTAAGTCCAAGAGCGCCTCATCACGAGTTGGAGTTTCTACCGTTTGTGTAATAAACTGGTCTTTAAGTAAGCTTAAGAACCCATTGCTTCTTGCTGATTTACCTGTTTCGTTTTCCCAATCAATGTCGGGTAAATTAAAATCCCCCATAATTAATACCTGACCCTGATTTGATGCTTGTTTGATTTGGTTTAAAAGAAGAGACTCTTCCCTTTCATTTATATTTGGTGGTCTATAGCATACCCCTATTATAAATTTGTTTTTTGGTTTCTTATTATTGTCGGTTATCTCTGCCCACACTGTCTCTGAGTTGTCGTCTTCCAGGTCTGTGCTCATATTTTTCTCACATGATGTTAAGTTATTATTTACATATAGGCACACACCCCCGCCCCTTCTATTTTCCCTGTCTTTCCTGTAGAGTGTATATCCCTCCATGTTTAATGCCCAGTCATGCGACTCATTACACCATGTTTCTGTAATACCAATGATGTCGTAGTCATCCCTACTGATCACCGTTTCAAGTTCCCCGATTTTACTCACTAAGCTTCTTGCATTAGCCAGTAAGCATTTTAATTTATGTTTATTTTTAGATATGGCTCTAATATTTTACTAGCTTCCTCTTTCCCCTCTCCCCTTCAATAGACTCTCTACAGGCCTCCCCACCATGCACACTGCCTGCCCTCTCCATAGTTCCGGGAATTCTTCCTCTGTCATTCCCTCCTTCCCGTATACTAAGATCATCTGTACCTAAGAACTGTAATGGGATAACGTGACTGTTACAACATAACATTTTATTACATGACATTCCTGATGCACCCTGAGAGTTACCCCCGATTATACCCTTGTTATGTCCCAGGACTTTGTCTATGTCTCCGTCCCCCCCCCCATCTCCTTCCCCCATATGATTCCTGATCCCAGTCCGGCTTCTCTCCCTGATGGTCCCATAATGTCTTGCTGCCCCCACCCCCCCGTCGCCTAGTTTAAAATCTCCTCCAACCCTCTAACCATCCTTCCCCCCAGCACCGCAGCCCCCTCCTCGTTCAGGTGCAATCCATCACGGCAAAAAAGATGGCGCCTGACCGAGAAGTCCGCCCAGTGTTCCATGAACACGAATCCCTCTTTCCTACACCAATCCTTAAGCCACACATTTACCTCCCTGATCTCCCTCTGCCTCCCTGAGCTAGCACGTGGCACTGGTAATATTTCCGAGAAAATTACCCTAGATGTCCTCACCTTTAATTTCTTACCTAATTCCCTATACTCTTTCTTGAGGACATCCCACCTACCATTGACTTTGTCGTTGGTGCCGATGTGCACCAAGACCGCCGGGTTGCTCCCAGCCCCTCCCAACAATCTGTCGGCTCGGTCCGCGATGTGCCGTACCCGAGCACCCGGGAGGCAACAAACCGTGCGGCGATCGCGGTCCCGATAGCAGATTGCCCTGTCTGTTCTCCTAATGATGGAATCCCCTACCACCACTATCTGCCTTGGTACCTCACTAACTGTCATCCCGTTTGAGCTAGAGGGACCGCTCCTCTGGTTGCTAGAGGGAGCCGTCTCCTCCAGCTCCGTCATTTCGTCTCTATCCTCCCCCGAAACTTCGTCCAACCGGGCAAATTTGTTCGGGTGTGATAGATCAGAGATGTCGTTCCTGTCCCTCCTGTCCCTCTTGTTTCCCCTTCTAACCGTGACCCAGCTGGCTACCTGATCCTCCTCCTCTACCAGTGACCCCATCTGCAACTCCTCCACCGTTCTATTTAGGCTTTGCTCAAGATTGGAAATATCCCTCAGTCGCTGAACGGTCCGCTCTAGATCAGTGACCTGGGCTTCCAGGGCGGACGTTCGCTCACATCTCGTGCAGATGTATTCGCACTGGGACTCTTGCTCCAGGTGCGCATACATCTTGCACAACATGCACTGAGTGAGATTCTCAATCAGGGCCCCACCCATTTTATCTACCTCCCTGCGACTAACCCCCTAGTATACAGTAGAGAGTTAAATTACAATGCAATTACACACTACAAGTTAATTTTTATCAAAATATAAGAAAGTTGATACTTATCTGTTCCTGCAGCTGTGTCACACTCCTGGTGTCCTCACACCTGTATCTGTCCGCTTCCTCTGTAATTTCTTCCAGTTGCACGTTTTCCACAGTGGCCCACTCTCAGATCATGCAGCACACTATCTGCACTTTGTGGACCCTTTAACAGGTCAGGCACCTGAGCAGATAACCACTCCCACCTTCAGCAAAAGTCTGAGCAGATAACCACTCCCACCTTCAGCAAAAGTCTGAGCAGATAACCACTCCCACCTTCAGCAAAAGTCTGAGCAGATAACCACTCCCACCTTCAGCAAAAGTCACTCCTTCTTGGATATAACTCTGCACTTATTTAAAAATGGCACTTAGAATAAAATGGCAGTTCAAAATTCACAAGTTCATACATTATCATGTAGTGTTCAAGATTGGTTGCTAAAACTATTCAGTGTGCCGGGGGAACCAATGTCTTGTTACTTACTAAGTATTAACCCCTCCCTCATGCACCTGAAAAGTTTTACTGAACTAATTTGAGCATCTACCACTATCTGTATGTGTGTTGTGAGAGGCAGAGAGGAGCTTGCATTAGGTGGAGATGCAGGTCCTGATATGCCACATGGAGTAGTCTGGGGTTGCTCCAAGGTAGGTAGCTCTTAGTTCAGATATACCAAGTAAGGAGCCATTATCATGTGGCTCCTTGCTGACTAATTGTAGACCCAATTTAGGGTAACAGTGGTGTGGGGTGTGGTGCCCCTGGACTGGTTGGGCTGGGTGGCTTTAGTGCGGCATGCCCTTACATTTTATTAACACTTTTCCCTCACTAACACTCTCTCTCTTATTTTAATTACATTTCATTTATCTCTCTCTTTATGTATAGCTTCGGCTTCCTATCACTAATTATTAACACTTAATATCTCACTGGCATGCCGCACTGGGCCTCGTAGCTTATGATAATTTTTGGGGTGCCACACCCTGCACCTAGATATAGCGCTAGGGACCCCCAATATACAGAGAAGCCTTGATGCAGCTTGGGGGCATATCATACACCTGCGCAGGTATATATAACCAATATCTTTGAATTCTATTATCATGTATCGTTCAAGATTGGTTGCTAAAACTATTCAGTGTGTCGGGGGAACCAATGTCGTGTTACTTACTAAGTATTAACCCCTCCTTTGAATGCACCTGAAAAGTTTTACTGAACTAATTTGAGCATCTACCACTATCTGTATGTGTGTTGTGAGAGGCAGAGAGGATCTTGCATTAGGCGGAGATGCAGGTCCTGATATGCCACATGGAGTAGTCTGGGGTTGCTCCAAGGTAGGTAGCTCTTAGTTCAGCTATACCAAGTAAGGAGCCATTATCATGTGGCTCCTTGCTGACTAACTGTAGACCCAATTTAGGGTAACAGTGGTGTGGGGTCTGGTGCCCCTGGACTGGTTGGGCTGGGTGGCTTTAGTGCGGCATGCCCTTACATTCTATTAACACTTTTCCCTAACTAACACTCTCTCTCTCTTATTTTAATTACATTTCATTTATCTCTCTCTTTATGTATAGCTTCGGTTTCCTATCACTAATTATTAACACTTAGTATCTCACTGGCATGCCGCACTGGGCCTCCTAGCTTATGATAGTTTTTGGGGTGCACCTAGATATAGCGCTAGGGACCTCCAATATACAGAGAAGCCTTGACGCGGCTTGGGGGCATATCATACACCTGCCTCACTGCAGGTGAGGCAGGTGTAAAACCCCACCCAAATCTAATTATCTCTGCACAAGTAACACCTGCCTCACCTGCAGTGCACATGGTTTTGTCCATCTAAGAAATATTTTGTCAGAAAGAGTGAACTAGAATAAGGGCCTCAGTTCCTGCTGGAGCCTGCTGAAAAATAGCCCTGTATATATGATATATATTTGATTAAAATGAAATAAAATAAGTAACATGTAGCATGCCGTTTATTAAAAAGTAAAGAAAGTAAAAAACATGTCACCTTGAACCTTGAATGAAAAGTTTACAACTCCTTTTGGAGTATTTGTGGGGTTGGTGAGTATGCCGTGACCAGGATGTTAATTGGGTCTGAGGCTGGTCCCTGTGTCACTGAAAGTTTTTATGTTGGGAGGCACAGTCCCTAACTGACCCTAACTTTACCTCCTTCAGCAGTTTCCTTCACAGTGCGGCAGAATCCTCATGCCGGAGTGCTTCCTCTGTACCTGAAGTTTGGGTTGGCGCTTCCGGTACATTGGATGAATAGTGGCAAGCTGAGAATGCCATTTGGAGCTGCCAAGCACGCTGTGTTGCCGAACACACTGACCGGAAGTGCCAACCCGAAATCCCGGTACAGAGGAAGCGCTCCGGCATATATAAGCGCTCTATTTCTTTGCAAGATAAACATCAACTGCTCGGGTAGCCCTATGGCTATACAGACCCGATGCTTTTGTATATACATGATCGCAGTTGATAGCATATAAATGCCACACCCCAAAACTGTCACTTCCCGGCAATCATTGTACTGAAACCGACGCGACCTATGAGCAGTCTGACGATAATCGCTGCGAACATTGGCTTTGCAATCAAACATGAATTAGGCCCTATATATTTTCTGATGCATCTCTGGTAGAACCAACAGTTTTGCTTGAACATCAGAAATGCGGTAGAGCTTTAGGAATATCATCTATATATACAGATGGAGCCGCCAGATGACGGACTGGCTGACTGGGACGCACAAGAGTCTCACTCGCTCGTGCGTCCCCGTCAGCAAAACACGGATCGGGGATCAATGACTTCCCTGCCCCGCTCCGCTTCAGGGAGATGGGCAGGGAGTGGGAGCAGGCTGGGTGCAGAGCGGCAGGAGAGACGGGCGGAGGACTCTGACAGAATAGTGCGCGCAAGCGTCTCGTACGCGCGTACAAAACGGCGGCTGGAGGGGGGGAGGCGATTGGTGATAGAATCTCCAAGAGCAGCTCAAATGAGAGCTGCTCCATCTGTATGTCTAGTGTCCATGAGTCTCCGAAACACTGCCATCTGCTGGCAGAGAGTGAAACTACCGAAGGTTTGCTTTAAGCGGGCTTACTAGTGGGTTACTATGTCCGGATTAGTCATAAAGGGGAGTATGAGAATATTGCCCCATCGTCCACAGAGGGAGATTCTGTGAGAAGCATAGTCTTTCATATATATTCCAGCTAAATGGAAGTAAAGATAAAAAGAGTGATCTTCCTTGGGTATGGGTCATAGGGTTGACTCAATGTAGGTTGTCATACATTGGGTTGACCATGGAATATCGACAGGGCTTAGGTCAACACCTGAAATACTCTAGGTTGACATGGTTAAAGTTGAGACAGGGTCGGAAGGTCAACTCAAGTATTAGATTGTCAATGAGTCAAAATGTCAACATGCGGTTCTCACATTTTTCCGGCCCGAATGTCGACATGGACACTGTATCAGTGTACCGCTGCACACGCCATGCTTTGGGCCCGGTGCCTCATTGCACTCGACACACTATTAGATTCTCCCACCACGCCATAGTGGATTTTAGGGGATGAAATGTCGATCTTCAATGGATCGACCTAGTGACCGTATCCCTCTTCCTTTGGTATAAGTTTATCAACATTCGAGCGAGGGCCTGTGTCAGAGTTATGCGCAATCCCGATGTTTTCTCAGTTTATTGATTGTTGTCCAACCACTGTAGTTCCTAGCCTGTTAAAATGACGGAGCAACATAACAGTAATGTCAATATTAAGTCCCCGTTTTTTCCAAGCCGAGATGCTGCACACAACTCAACCATTTGCAAACACCCTGAAAAATCCAGCTAAACATATTTGTCACTCACCGCTCCCCTATTATTATTGCAGACCTCTGCATGGAATTATTGTTGTCATTGTGCCCTGCTGACCTCAGCCACAGACCATGTTAGTTACAGTACCATTCTGGTCTTTTGTGCAGGATGCCAAGGGTTCATTGCAGTGGCGTAAGTTTGTTCCAGTTGCCTGGAGGCAAGATATATGTTGGTGCCCCCCCCACACGCACACACACACACACATACACAACACAATAAAACCTTATATAAAATATATATATATTTATGTTAACAAATATAGATAGATAACACATATATCTCTCAGAACTCAGCCACAGAAGCAATATTGTTGGCTTTTAAATAACTGTTTTATACTTGCAGGGGGAGGAGAGGTGCCCCCTTGGGAGCAGGAGCCCGGTGGAAGATGACTCCATTGCCTCCCAGAGTTCTGCCTCTGGTTCGTTGTTCTCTGTCCGTCACTACAGCTGCTTGCACCCTGTGCCCCGCTGGTACAGGCAACTCTAGCCTCTGTATTGCTAAAGTTCCCGTTGGTTCCAAAGTCTGGGTGATGCCATGTTGGCCTGGGTCAGGTGACTGCTGCACCCCCAATGCAGGCACAATTCCTGGCCTCCTAACAGCTGATTATTCAGTTTTGTTCTATTTGTGTAGTTTCCAATTGTAAAATGCAACGTAACATGCTGTGCTATTTAAGAAACAAGTCATAAATAATATTAATAATAATAACAACAACAATAATAATACATATAATAATAACACTACTAGCTGCAATCAATAATTTTATATTCATATGTAATACATTTCTTTCAATGTTTATTTAAATATTTCTGATTAACTGAATGCTATATTATATATTAAATATATTAAATTCATTTTAAATCAGTTTATTATGATGCTTATAAATTGCAATGAATTAATGTGACACATTAAGCTTTGTTTTGTGTTAACATGTAACAACATCCTACTTATTTGTATAAACCTAAACAGCTGGGGCGGTTTTCATTATCATTTGCATAATCCATTAAAATGAGACCGTCCTGTAGATAGAAATAGCCAGTGTTACATTTCATATTAACGTATCATATCTTCCACTGAAGACGTGAACTATGGAGGCAGAATACAATGTGCAACGTGTGAGCATTCATGTTGCCGCTGGGGTTACTTATATAGCAGGACTTATTCTAAATGGATTTATCGTTGCGGTGAATGTCACTGAATGGATCAAACAAAGACCCGTGGCCTCTACTGACCACATTCTCACCTCCCTCGGGGTCACACGATTCTTCTATCAATCCGCCTGCCTGTTGGACATATTTCTACAGAATCTCTTTACAGAAATTCATACTCCGTATGAAATAATTGTTGGCTGTATTTTTGCAATCTCCTTCTATGCCAGCATCTGGTTGGCCAACCTTCTCTCTGTTGTCTTCTGCCTGAAGATCTGCAACTTCCCCAGTGTCTTCTTCCTACGTCTGAAGATAATAATATTACAGAGGGTCGTCCATCTGATCATCGCTTCCGTGTTGGGGTCCATTTGTTACAGTTCAATATATTTTGTTATAGTTACAACTGGAGTTTTTACGATCTCATCAAACACAACAAATAACTGGGAAAGAGTTGAAATAGAAAATTATTTGTTTTTATGGTGGAATGTCATGTCGTTCCTCATGTTCTTCATGTCATCAGTCCTTCTCATCTCCTCTCTGTGCCATCATACGTATAGGATGAGATGTGACGGAAGTGCAACAGGACAACTGGACACTTATTACAAGACCATAAAGTTCTCAACCGTTTCTTTGTTGAGTTACATCTTCTATTTCATCACCCATGTTACGGTCTGGTTCTACCAGGGATCACTTGATGATGTAGGCGATAATTTTTTGTTGAATATTTTTCCAACTCTGCATTCTATCTACGTGATCTATGTCACCGTCAGACTACGGAACCGTTTCCTTAAGATTCTTCAATGTGGATCCAAATGCTGGCTAAATTGAAGATGTTATTATCCCAAACCAGAAGGGGGCAATCATTAGATTACTAGTTAGATAAATCAGACAAAAACACACAAGGCCCATTCATATGATAGTTCAGATCCAATTAATAAACATATTATTGAACTATTTAATACACATATTATTGGACCAAATAATTGGATTAATTGGATCATATTACTGGATCAATGTAGATCTTTTTATAGCCCGGTGTGTGTAAAATGACCTCCAGCTCATTACTGCAAATTCCCTCATATCTGGGTTGATCGCTACACACAGTACATCCATTTAGCCTCCCGGGTTTTTATGAAAAAGGTTTTCAGATATAAACCACAAGAGCTATACTGTACCATACCAGGCTCCCATTGTCTACTCTACAACAGGCGGAACACCTACATCAGTGGTTCCCAAACTTTTTTTAATCACGGCACCCTAGAGTATCAAAATGTTTGCACGGCACCCCTAGGCCCCCCAAAAATTAATTAGATTGGGTTTATATGCGAGTCCTAGGGTCAGTTATGTAGTAACGGGCAGGATTTGGTTCTGTTTGTACACATTTTATTATTGTCAGCCACCAGCACTGGTTTTGCCCATAAATAATTAACCATAAATAATTTGAATTGGTCTTGGACCACCAACCCAGGGCACCCCTGCATGTGTTCCGAGGCACCCCAGGGAACCACGGCACACAGTTTGGGAACCACTGACCTACAACATGACTTAAAAAAAAAATTAAATGAAATATACAATTATAAGGCAGTAACCATTACCACAATACACAGACCAATCATGGGTCTTATAGGAACACAATAACTTCCCATTCTTCTGCTCTTACAATGTGTCCTTAGTACATGACTCCTACTTCATCCTATACTCTGTACATACCGTGATTTACCTGGATTTCTGCTCCACAAGCCTGAAGGCTTTTTTAGTCATACAGTAGATGTTAAATGAAGTCCTACTGTCTAGAGGGGGACTGGTTCTACCATATTGTCAGTACACAGATGCCCATCTTCTCTATCATTGTGTGGGAATAAATACTCTACTGGAAGTGGATTTAATGTTATAATCTGTACATATATCATCTGACTTTATAATGAAAAACTGAACACAAATAAAAACTTCTTAGTAATCATGCCTAATAACAATTGGCAGAACAGAACTCATCCGGAGCAGACTCTTCTGGAAAGACCAACATGGATGAATTATCCTTTCTTCTGCATTCTACTTGGATCTTTGGACTGAAGAAAGATATTCAAAGCTGATGTTTGATTCCTGAAGGATGTAGACAAAGACATCAAACCCTGCAGCGTACGGGCAGTGGAGGACGCGAATGACTGTGGTGGTGAGAGAGCTGGGCGGGAGAAAAGTTTTGCTCTGGAACTAAGAACAACCAGCCAATGTGACGGATGACATGAAATTGATTTCTGTTCCTTGGTTCCTGGGTTGGTAAGTGCACGGTTTTATAATGGATAATTAAACAACATTAATGAGAAGCCGATCTTTAGGGAGCAAAAAGGTAATTAAAGTCTACTAAGATCTGACAGACATGTAGCAGATTTTGAAATGTAAGATGAACTGTTGTGTATAAAGTCAAGACCATGGAAACAGGGCTTACAGTAAATCAGTACTGAAGAGGTGGTGGTTACTCTGCCGAACAACTTATTGGACCCATCAGTCAGGCTTTAGTTTCTAACACCTCATCGTTCTTACACCCGTAACATCCATAGGTGCAGGGATTGCGGCTGCTATGGGGCCACAGCAGAGGGGGCCCACCTACCCTGTCAAAGGAACATGTATTATATACATTTTTCCCCATAAGTTAGTACATAGAGGTACTTAAAAACTTTTGGTATGGGGCCTACAAATATCTAGTTACATCACTAGTTGATGGTGCCAAGAGCAAAATATTGACCCCTGAAAAATGTTCTTTTAAATTAATCTATTGATACTAAAATACCAAATACTAAAATTCACCTTGGAAACATAAGTAAGGGAAGGGTGAGGGTGCTAGGTGCGTTGCTGCCACCAGATGAGATAAAAATATTGTCCTTTAAAAACAAAAAAGTTCTAAGCCATCAGTGACACACTTATTTTTTTTTCTGCCACACTCTTATTTATGTGTATTGGGCAGTGATTTGCAAATATTTATTTATTTACAGTTTCTTATATATTCAGTTTGAAATGGTAGAAAGGCATCAATGACTCAGGACCAATAAAGATGGGGACAGGTCCAGGGAGGATAGGTAGAGCTGAGTATCATCCGCATACAGATGATACCAAAATCCAAAAGAGCTGATTAGTTTACTTAGAGGTGTGGTATAGATTGAGAAAAGCAGAGGACCTAAGTAATCACTGCAGAATGGGGGTAATCACTGCAGAATGGGAGTAATCACTGCAGAATGGGAATAATCACTGCAGGATTTGAGTCATTACTGCAGGATGGGTGTAATCACTGCAGGATGGGTGTAATCACTGCAGAATGGGGGTAATCACCGTTGAATGGGACTAATCACCGCAGGATGGAAGTTATCACCGCAGGATGGGAGTAGTCACCGCAGGATGGGAGTCATCACTGCATAATGGGTGTAATCACTGCAGAATGGGAATATTCACTGCAGAATGGGAGTAATTACTGCAGAATTGGTATAATCACTGCAGAATGGGAGTCATCACTGCAGAATGGGAGTAATCACTGCAGAATGGGAGTAATTACTGCAGAATGGGAGAAATCACTGCAGAATGGGAGTCATCACTGCAGAATGGAGGTAATCACTACAGGATGGGCGTAATCACTGCAGAATGGGAGTCATCACTGCAGGATTGGAGTCATCACTGCAGAATGGGAGTAATCACTGCAGAATGGGAGTAATCACTGCAGAATGGGGATGATCACTGCATAATGTGGGTAATCACTGCAGAATGGGAGTCATCACTGCAGAATGGGAGTCATCACTGCAGAATGGGAGTAATCACTGCAGAATGAGAGTAATCACTGCAGAATGGGGGTCATTACTGCAGAATGGGGGTAATAACTGCATAATGTGAGTAATCACTGCAGAATGGGAGTAATCACTGCAGAATAGGGGTTATCACTGCAGAATGGGGGTAATCACTGCAGAATGGGAGTAATCACTGCAGAATGGGGGTCATTACTGCAGAATGGGGGTAATAACTGCATAATGTGAGTAATCACTGCAGAATGGGAGTAATCACTGCAGAATAGGGGTTATCACTGCAGAATGGGGGTAATCAATGCAGAATGGGAGTAATCACTGCAGAATGGGGGTCATTACTGCAGAATGGGGGTAATAACTGCATAATGTGAGTAATCACTGCAGAATGGGAGTAATCACTGCAGAATAGGGGTTATCACTGCAGAATGGGGGTATTATCTGCATGCTTAAACAGTGCCAGACAGATACCAGAAGAGAGAGAGAGGGACAGATGTATCAAGCTGCAAAAAAGGATAAAGTTGAGAGGGATAAACTACATTACACATTGGTACTAAACAGTCACCCTGGGTTCGAATCCAGCTCAAGAATATTCGTGGTTGCAAAGCATTATAATTGTATCATCAGTACACGATACAATAGTTATGTTTTAGCTGACAAGATGCACGCACAGCTTTTCCCATAGAGAGATCAATTCAGGTTCAGATAACCTGTGAGTTCAGACCAAACAGCATTTTAGTTTCTTTACATAGGTTTTAAGAAAATGTGATTGAATCCACTTGGTTGTCTGTAACATCGGAGGACCTTAATTGTAATTATATATGAAAAAGTCTTCACATCAGTCTCCTTTCTGCTTTTAGCAATAGCAAATAACTCTTTTCAAACTCAATATCAGCAACTGTATTTCTGGTTCTTGGGCAGAACCTTTCATTTTAGGAGCACCAGGAATGACGTCACCTGATGCAGCAGAAACAAAGACCTTCTAATGATGCTTAACTAGAGTCCATGTAGTCAAGTGATAGAAATCATTGGTTGAGAACATGCTGTAGTTTTGGGCATTCAAATGTCAGACATTGTCTAGGTTGACAGTCAATAATAGGTCAAGACTCAAATGTCAACCTTTTTATCAACGACATTATATCTGTTGCCTTTTTAGTTTTTGATCAAATTTTCTTAATTTTTTTTTCAAAAAGTCATCAAGCAATGGGCCAACAAGGCAATGTTCGGTGAACAAAAATGTTGATTTGAGTTTTTGATTTTTTTTTTTCAATTTGTCCAAGCATTGGGCCAACATGGCAATGGTGGTGCATACATTTTTGGTACTTTTGTAATAGCACGGCGCCCAATTTACATACATACGGCACCGTAGGAAAATCGCATTGCATGAAATTTTGCGGTGCAATGCGATGCGATGCGACTTTCCTTAGTTAATGTTTAGTGCACCCCTGCTCGGGGATCTTTTTTCATTGTATATGCACCCATGCGATGAGATGTGATGGGACTTCATTTTAATAGCAACCATGCTATTTTATCACGTGCTATTTTGCACCCCCCCCCCCCACTACCCACGTCACCCTGAAGCATGGCGAGCGCAGCAAGCCTCACGAGGGGACGCAGTTACGCATCCTCCCAACCTTTTTAGATCCCCACTATCCACGTTGGCGTGTAGCTGATTTTATAAAGTGTGGTGAGCGGACGCGGAAAGTAATCCGTGTCCCCTCGCGGAGCTCGCGGAGCTTGGGGCTCGGTGGCTGGCTGCGCTTGCCACACTTTATAACCTTAACTCCACGGCACCGTGGATAGTGGGGGTATGAAAAGGTTGGGAGGATTCACAACCACGTCCCTTTGCGGGGGCTCGCTGCACTCGCCATGCTTTGGGGTGACGTGGATAGTGCGGGTGTGCTAAATATATATTGGGGGTGTTGTGCTAAATCGCATGCAATCGCATGTAATTTTGCACGCGATGCGACCGCATGCGATTTTGCGTGCGATGCGATCGTATGCAATCTTGCGTGCAATGCGATCGCATCCGATCCGCGGCCAGGGTACAGTGAATAAATTAACTAATGAGATTGCATCGCATGGCACAGAAACCGCGCCAACAGCAAATAGCTTAGTGGGCGCCGTGCAAATACACAAGTTCCGAATTGTTTTTCAAATTTCTTGGACTTTTTCATAATTACCATCCACGTGAACTCCAATTGGGAACTGTATATCTGAGCAATGCAAGCCATACAATGGTACACAGTACTGTAATTGCACAGGGGTCAACAGTGACACCCTAAAATGTGAAAAACTCACGTTGACCTTTTTATGTGTGGAATTGCCCTTATTATCATGGTTTGTTATAGTCACATTTATAACATAGTTATGCAGCTTAACTTTATTGCAAATAATATGTAAATGTTGAATGTGACATTAATCTCCTCTGCTAGCTTATAGTAACATCCTAGGAGCCTCCTTATTTGTATAATCAGTAACAGCGACAGTGCTTTGCATTACCATTTGCATTACAGAGTGAAATAAAAGGACGTTCCTGTAACTGAGCGATAACTTATATTACCCCTCAGTTGGCTGAATGGCTCCTATCACTGCAGACATGAACAGCACTATGGAGGAAGACTATAACATAGAACACCTGGTGATTAATATTGTAGCCGGAGTAACATTTATGGCAGGACTAATAGTAAACGGATTTATCGTTGCTGCGACTGTCACTGATTGGTTGAAACAAGGACCAGTGACCTCTACTGACCAAGTTCTCACCTCCCTCGGGGTCATGAGGATGATCTTCCATTCTGTCAGCCTGTTGCACGTCTTTCTTCATCAAATCTTTACAGAAATACATATTGAATATAACGTAATTGTTATCAGTGTTCTCACATTCTCCTTCTATGCCGGCATGTGGTTATCCAACCTGCTCTCTGTTGTCTTCTGCCTGAAGATCTGCAACTTCCACAGCGTCTTCTTCCTACGTCTGAGGACAATGATATTACAGAGGGTCGTCCAACTGATTATCGCATCTGTGCTGGTGTCCATATGTTATAGTGTATCATATATTTTGATAACTAGAATTGAAATCCCTGAGAACTCATCAAACAAAACAAATAATTCTAAAGAAAAGTATACAATAATGTATGTGTTTTTATGGGGGAATGCTGTGCCGCTTTCGATCTTCCTAATATCATCAGCCCTCCCTATCTCCTCTCTGTGTCATCACCTCCATAGGGTGAGAGGTAACAGGACTGTAGCAGGACAACGGGATATCTATTACAAGACCATAACCTTTGCAGCTTTCTCATTTATTACCTACGCCATTTGTTTCATCACATATGTTACTTTATTGTCCTGTCAGAAATCGCTTCGTCATATAGGAAATAAGTTCATTTGGAATATTTTCCTAACTCTGCATTCTATCTACCTGATCTATGTAACCACCAGGCTAAGGAGCCGGTTCTCTGCGATTCTCCAGCATGGGGCCAAAGGCTTGTGTAACTGAAGAAGTTATTCTCCCAAACCCAGAAATCAGGCGTAGACAGTTACTCAGAAGTAAATGGGGTACTTCTTTACTTTCACGGCGCCACTAGAAATCGCGGGCATCGCGGCCATTGAATGCACTAAAAATCGGGTGCGACGCGATGCCCGCGATGCCCGCGATTTCCCATAGGGACCAATGTTAAATTTCTCAATTGACCCGTTTTACTGTTCAATGCCTCAATTGACACGATTTTTCCATAGGAAACAATGTTAAATGGCCCACAGAGGCCAAATAGCCACCCTGAAGTGTGAAATGGCCCCCACAATTGTTAACGCCACCCCACGATCAACGTGAACCCGAAGCGTGGCGAGCGCAGCCACGCTTCATACCCCCACTATCCACGTCGGCGTGGAGTTGAGAATAGAATAGTGTGGCGAGCGCAGCGAGCCACCGAGCCCGAAGCGTGGCGAGCGCAGCGAGCCCCGCGAGGGGACGCGGATACCTTCACAGGTAAACGCGTCCCTTCGCGGGCTTCACAGGTATCCTCGTCCCCTCGCGGGGCTCGCTGCGCTCGCCACGCTTCGGGCTCGGTGGCTCGCTGCGCTCGCCACACTATTCTATTCTCAACTCCACGCCGACGTGGATAGTGGGGGTATGAAAAGGTCGTAGGACGCGTACCGACGCCCCTCGCGGGCTCGCTGCGCTCGCCACGCTTCGGGTTCACGTTGATCGTGGGGTGGCGTTAACAATTGTGGGGGCCATTTCACACTTCAGGGTGTCTATTTGGCCTCTGTGGGCCATTTAACATTGATTCCTATGGAAAAATCGTGTCAATTGAGGCATTGAACAGAAAAATCGTGTCAATTGAGAAATTTAACATTGGTCCCTATGGGAAATCGCGGGCATCGCGGGCATCGCGGGCATCACGTCGCACCCGATTTTTTAGTGCATTCAATGCCCGCGATGACCGCGATATCCTATCTGTCCTAATCTAGTGGCGCCGTGAAAGTAAAGAAGTACCGTAAATGGTTATTGTGATCTAACTGTAAATGGTAGAATACTGACTAAAATTAATTACTTATCCCTCGCTGATTTAGAATTCATGAGACCAGGGCTGGCTCTATCAGTGGGCAGCTGCCTGGGGCTCCAGAATCTGGGGGCACCTGAATCTATCACATAATTAAGGATGACTCAGAGGATGACACCCTTGTTGCACTTATTCCAAATAACAGCTGTTACATTTCTAAGATGCCACCTGAAAATGGATGAAGTTCTACCTAGGCTTTGAACTGACCCTGTATAAGACTAAATATCATGATATGTTTGGGAAAGGGAACTCATGTGCCTGATTCATGAATTCCGCAGATCTATAGTGTTGTCAACTTGGAAAACATTGACCGATATTTTCTATACAATACAATAGAAACTAATTATATGCCTGTCAGGCAATATCAGAAAATGCACCAATCATGGAACAGTTCACAACCAGTTAATAAACGTAATATTTTTAAACTAAACCTATTTTGAGACTTAGGGGGAAATGTAATAGGGTGAGAGAATCAGAAAGTGAGAGATTTGGTAAGAAATCTCCAGTTTTTTTAAAGCGGCAATCATTTACACTTCAAAATAAAACTGGTTTTGCAGTGTAAATGATTGCCGCTTTAAAAAAACTAGAGATTCCTTACCAAATCTCTCACTTTCTGATTCTCTCGTCCTATTACATTTCCCCCTGTGTATGTATTGAAAAAGGGCCAGATTCTCTAAGCTTCAAAAGTGATAAAATGGAGAGTGATAAACAGCCAGCCAATCACCTCCCACCTGCCATGTCACATATTGCGTTTGAAAAATGTCAGACAGGAGCTGATTGGCTGGCTGTTTATCACTCTCCATTTTATCACTTTTGAAGCTTAGAGAATCTGGCCCAAAGTCTCTATATAATATACAGTAATCAGCCCCTTTCAGACCGCACTAAAAAAAACGGTATTTTGCCGATTTTTAACCGTTTTAAAACTGTAATCTGTCTGGTCTGAAAGGTGCAGAGTGATTTTACCGTTTCCAAAAAAACGGTTTTTGTAAACGGTAAAAAAGCAGAGTCCTACCCGTTTCAGACCCGTTTTTTTTTTTTTGGTGCCTGAACGGGTCTGAAACGGTACTCCCCCCCCCCCCCCCAGGCAGCGCAGGGAATTGGGCGAAGATTCCTCTCACTGTGCCCAGCATGCCGCCGCCCCCCCCCGCTCCGTATGAGGGCGCATGATGGGCAGTGACCGGATGGGTACCTGTGGGCGCTCCTGTCTGAAACAGTACTTTAAGAGATGCGGTGTGAAAGGGGTTAAACCTGGCAGACCCGTTTTTGGAAACGTTTTCAAATACAGGGTCAAAGCCAGTTCTGCGGTCTGAAAGCAGCACAATTGATCTTACACTTCTGTTTATCTGCCCTGCCAATGTATCAATGTGTATCCAGTGCTCCTGCGGTATCCTATATCCTGTACATACAGTAACTCCCTGCATGGCTTCTCCATAGACCTAGAGATGTTTTAATACAAAGATATTACATGAAATCCTACTGTCTAACTGTCTATGACTTTGGACTTTAAGAATAAGAAACACAAAGACAAGGATCTTAGTATCCAAAACCAGCTATGGCAGAACAGCGCTCAGGGGCGGGCTGGGCCGGGGGGCAGAGTGCCATATGCCCCCCGGGCCGCTTACCCACCCACTGGCTGCGGGCCGTGCTGCGGCTGGATCAGCTTCTCCAGCCCTCCTGCACTGGCCGCGGCTTACAGAACACGGCCGCGGCTACAGGAAAATGGCCGCCGGCCCCCTGCACTGAGGACATGTTCTCAGTGCAGGAGGCCATCGGCCATTTTCCTGTAGCCGCGGCCGTGTTCTGGAAGCCGCGGCCAGCGCAGGAGGGCTGGAGAAGCTGATCCAGCCGCAGCACGGCCCGCAGCTACCGAGTGGGTAAGCGCTCTCCCCCCCCCTCCCTCACCCCAGCATATGTGTTTCTGGCACTGTGTGGGGGCATATCTGGCACTGTGTGGGGGCATATCTGGCACTGTGTGGGGGCATATGTGTATCTGGCACTGTGGGGGGCATATCTGGCACTGTGGGGGCATATATGTATTTGGCACTGTGGGGGCATATGTGTATCTGGCACAGTGGGGCATATGTGTATTTGGCACTGTGGGGGCATATGTGTATTTGGCACTGTGGGGGCATATGTGTATCTGGCACTGTGGGGGCATATGTGTATCTGGCACTGTGGGGGCATATGTGTATCTGGCACTGTGGGGCATATGTGTATTTGGCACTGTGGGGGCATATCTGGCACTGTGGGGGCATATGTGTATCTGGCACTGTGGGGGCATATGTGTATCTGGCACTGTGGGGACATATGTGTATCTGGCACTGTGGGGGCATATGTGTCTGGCACTGTGGGGGCATATGTGTATTTGGCACTGTGGGGGCATATGTGTCTCTGGCACTGTGGGGGCATATGTGTCTCTGGCACTGTGGGGGCATATGTGTCTCTGGCACTGTGGGGGCATATCTGGCACTGTGGGGGCATATGTGTCTTTGGCACTGTGGGGGAATATGTGTCTCTGGCACTGAGGGGGCATATGTGTCTCTGGCACTGTGGGGGCATATGTGTCTCTGGCACTGTGGGGGCATATCTGGCACTGTGGGGGCATATGTGTCTTTGGCACTGTGGGGGAATATGTGTCTCTGGCACTGTGGGGGCATATGTGTCTCTGGCACTGTGGGGGCATATGTGTCTCTGGCACTGTGGGGGCATATGTGTCTCTGGCACTCTGGGGGCATATCTGGCACTGTGGAGGAATATGCGTATTTGGCACTGTGGCAGAATATCTGGCACTGTGGCGGCATTTGTGTCTGGCACTGTGGGGGCATATGTGTATTTGGTACTGTGGCGGAATATCTTGCACTGTGGGGGCATATCTGGCACTGTGGACATCACATTGTGCGGTGTAATGGGCATCATGGTATGGGGCGTAATGGACATTACGGTGTGGGGAGCATTGGGTAATTGCCATCACAGTATGGGGTGTAATGGGCATCAAGGTGTGCAGCATAATGTGTAATTAGCATCACAGTGTGCGGTGTATTGAGTAATTAGCATCGCAGTGTTGGGCGTAATGTGTAACTGGCATCATGGTGTTCAGCATAATGTGTAATTGGCATTACGGCATGTGGCTTTATGTGTAATGGGTATTACAAGGTTCGCTAAAATGTGCAATCTGCAGGTACACAATACAATCATGGTACAGGCAACGCCCCTTATGATAGGCCACGCCCCTAATTTTTCGGCGCGCCTACGGCGCGCAAAAGCATTCCTTCCGACGGTGACTTGGCTGATTATGGGCCAGTGCTCTGGACTTGCCCCCTAGGCTAAAAGTTGCCAGCCAGCCCCTGACAGCGCTCATCCGATTAATGTGACTCTTATGGATTGTACCATAGGGCTGATTGATGTTGGTATTATTACTCTGGATTTCTGCTTGAAACTTTGGTCTGGAGAAATAAACTTTAAGTTGAATTCCAGAAGAGTGGAGACAGAGACGTCTAACACTGAAGAGTATGGGGCAGTATGGGACATGGAAAGTGGGGAAAGTGGAGTGCGGGAAATGTGAAGAGTGGAGGACATGGATATTACGGCCTGTGGTGGTGGCAGCGCTAGGACGGAGGAATCTTTTGCTCTGGAATCAAAAACAACAAGCCGATATGAATGATGACTTGAAGTTGAGTTTTCGCAAATATGTTCCGGAGGTTGGTAAGTACACTCTCTCGTATAAAATACTATTAGTTAATTAAACAAGAGGATCATTCATGAGAAAATGATCTTTAGAATTAGGAAATGTATTCGCAGTCTACTAAGATCTACCAAATACTCATCAGCCTCTACATGCGCTCACACCAGTTGCCGACATTAGTAGCGCTGCCTATACACGTGCCCACATCAGTTGCCGACATTAGTAGCGCTGCCTATATACAGATGTACCGGGTGTCATCTTTGCTGGCGATCCGCCAGCAGCATGCTGCTGGCGGATCGCCAGCAACACGGCGCCGCCATCTGACTGTGACGCGCGTGCGTCCCCCACGCACGCGCGTCACAGTATTCGGGCGACGGGGCGGCGAGGCAGACGCATTACTGTCCGCCTCCCGCTCGAGGGGCAGGGGGGGGACCCGAGGAGGCTACGGGGGGGTGCGGTCGCCCGGTGTGGGCACCGGGCGACCGAGGGCAGCACTGTCGGAAGAGGATGCGCGCGCACCTCGTGCGCGCGCGTCCCCTTCCGGCATACAGATGGCGGCGGGGCAGGGGATGGCGATGGCAAAGATGAGACCCGACCCATCTGTATATGCCCACACCAGTTGCCGACATTAGTAGCACTGTGTAACCATACACCCACACCAGTTGCCGACATTAGTAACGCTGCCTACACACATGCTCACACCAGTTGCCGACATTAGCAGTGCTGCCTAGTATAAGCAGTGCTACATTAGTAGCACTGTGTAACCATACACCCACACCAGTTGCCGACATTAGTAATGCTGCCTACACACATGCTCACACCAGTTGCAGACATTAGCAGTGCTGCCTATACATGTGCCCACACCAGTTTCCGACATTAGTAGCCCTGCCTATACACGTGCCCACACCAGTTTCTGACCTTAGTAGCGCTGCCTATACACGTGCCCACACCAGTTGTCGACATTAATAGCGCTGCCTATACACCAGCCCACACCAGTTGCCGACATTAGTAGCTCTGCCTACACACATGCCAACACCAGTTGCCGACATTATTAGCGCTGCCTATACACGGGCCCACATCAGTTGCCGACATTAGTAGCACTGCCTACACATGTGCCCACACCAGTTGCCGACATTAGCAGCGCTGCCTACACACGTGCCTACTACATCAGTTGGTGGCAGCTCATCCTCTCCTGTTTCCTTGTGTCTTCTCTTCAGTCAGTCTTGCTCCCTTGTAGCTCTGCCCCTTCTGGTCCATGTAGCCATGCCCCCTTTTGGTCCCTGCCTATGACCAGGTGATCAGTTGCCCTAACTACGAAACTAGTTAGGGCAGGGCCTGTGACGTCCGCTGTGTGTGTACCCGGCTCCCTTGCACACCTCTGTTCCTACGGCCTCCAACGACACGCTGTTCTTATCTTCGGTGTTCCCAGCAGGTGATCTTGGCGCTAGTGCTCCGGACGGCTGGTAGGAGATTGCTGGGTTGTTTGTATATACAAAAGCCTTGTGGTACTCAGCCCACAGCGTTCTCTTTTATGGTACAAGCAATTGTTTGCTCTATTTGAAATCGGTTTTATCATCATTTTATTAAAATTGTCATTTATGCACTATGGAGCGCCCCTCCTGTCCTCTTTTTTGACAGATCCATTGTTTGCTCCCAGAGTCCAGGGAGTTTGGAGGAGGCTGCAATCCTAAATTGGATTTAGTGCTCACTTGCTAGATTGCTCTGGTCATCAAGTTCTTCTAAATTGGCTGGAGTACTACTTACACCTGTCAGCGCCGTTGGTTCACTACCTGTTGATATATATATATATATATATATATATATATATATATATATATGAAGTGTATTTACAATACAGGCATGTTAAAGTAACAGTGCAGACAGCTGTCCCAACAGCTGTTTCAACCGGGGTGTCCCGGTTTTCATCATATATATATATATATATACTGTATATACTCTGATTGAGCAGCTTGCCAATAAAAGTGTTATGCAATAATTGTCTCAGATCAGATGCCCATTAGTGGGTAATGCACCTGAAAGGTCTGGGTCTAGCCATGTAAACCCATCTAAAGATCTTGACTGGGTGTTTAAAGTTATGATTTGGGTGCTTTGGGCACAAAAGCCTCCGGAGGCTGCGAGAAAAAATATGCTGTAAGCCGCTAATGGGCGCCTGATTGCAGAAGCAATTGAATAGCTCAAATAGATGACTGTGGGCATGCGCCACAAATAAATGATCCCCTACAGAGAAAAAAAATCACATTAATGCCCACCAAAGAAAAACATTATCCACCACAGAAAAAAATACCACATTATACCCCACAAAAAAAACACATTATTCCCAGAAAATAAACCACATTATTCCCACACAAAAAAAAACACATTATTCCCACATAAAACACCACATTACAGTATTCACCCCCCAAAAAAACATTCCACACCAACAAACACATTATTCCACACAAAAAACACACATTGGGGAAAATTTACTAAGATGTGTATTCTACTTCACATGTGATGTTGCTATGGGCAACCAATCAGATCCTGTCTACTATCTTCTAGAGCGAAATAAATAAGAAGTAGATTCTGATTGGTTGCCCATAGCAACATCACATGTGAAGTAGAATTCACATCTTAGTAAATTTCCCCCATTGGGGCAGATGGATTCGGTAGGAAATCCCAACGGTCAAAATCCCCACAGGGTCAAAATCCCGAATGGGTCAAAATCCCGACAAGGTCAAAATCCCGACTATTAAAATCCCGTCAAGGACAAAATCCCGACATTTAAATTCCTGACAAGGTCAAAATACCGACATTTAGAATTGACAGGTCGCGAGGTCGACATGGTTTTTTTCACTATGGGCAACCAAATAGAAGCTACACTACTTCTTATTTATTTGGCACCCTCTAGAAGATAGTAGACAGGATTTGATTGGTTACCCATGGCAACATCACATGTGAAGTAGAATACACGTCGGGATTTTTACTGCATCCCGGGCAGATGTATTAAGCCTTAACAAGAGATAAATGCAAGTGTGATAAAGGGGGTTATTCTAGTCCATTCTTTCTGACAAAATCCTTCTTAGATGGACAAAACCATGTGCACTGCGGGTGGGGCAGATGTAACTTGTGCAGAGAGAATTAGATTTGGGTGGGGTTTTTCTTCAAAGTGAGAGAGATCTATATTGAAGTGTAAAATCATGCAGTCAGTATTTTCCCTGCACAGAAACAAAATAACTCACCCAAATCTAATTCTCTCTGCACATGTTACATCTGCCTCCCTGCAGTGCACATGGTTTTGTCCATCTAAGAAGGATTTTGTCAGAAAGAATGAACTGGAATAAACCCCAAAGAGAGATAAACATCCAGCCAATCAGCTCCTTACTGACTTTTTTCAAACACAGCCTCAGTGCCGTAACTATCGCCCCGCAGCCCCCGCGGTGGCGCGGAGGCGCTTGGAAGGTGAGGGTGCCGGGGGGCTGTGGGGCTATTGTTACCGTCCCGCTGCGTCTGCCACAGGACCTTTTGCCGGTGATATCGCAGTTGAATCACTTAGAAATCCCTTCAATTAATCAGGTCACCTCTCAGATACCTTTTACCAATGCATTGGTGAGAACACGATGTGAAAAGACACCAAACAGTTATGTCTCCAAAGCATTCTAAAGTTTATTGCACAGCTTACATATTTATAAGCAGCCGTAGTTGGCCGCCCACACATATCCTGCCCAAAACAGGGCGTACAGACTACAAAATATCCCCTGGTACATATGGTAACATAAAGGTTATTTCCAGTAAATGCTATGTCTAGCGTCCCCTATCTAATAGGTGATTTCCATCACTGATAAGCTTAGCGCCCCTTGTAGTTTCATATAGCTTTGGTTTCACACCTGCGCGTCTGTTGAGCTACAGTTTCCTTGCACATCTATCTTTGTGGTCACAGGCTGTCTAGTTTGACTTTGTGGTGAGTGCAGATAGCTGACATATGATTCTTCTCTGAAACCAAGGTGCAGGTGCTTTCTCTTTGCAATTACAAGCTAATATGTTAAGAATTATTTCTTAGATTGAAGCATTATTGATTATTATAATAAATTACAATGGCTAAGCGTAGCCATAGTTAACATTATTCCCACCTCTTTATAATAATCAAACACTACAGAATTATCTGGTATTACAATATCTCTGCCCAACAAGTCCAAGCAATAACAGTCTACTCCAATGGCGCAAGAACATGGCTTTGTATCCACAAACAGGATGCTACACCCCATCAAGTGAGTTGGTCCTTGGCTTTTTTTTTCAGTTGGTGGACTGTTGGCGCATCTCCATTAAGGTAGACTGCTGTTGGACTTTCTTTACCAGACTCTTCTGCAATGATTTATATTTAGAGGATTCACAAGCATTCTTTATCCGTTTTTGACAAACTGAAAAACAGCAAAGCAGTATCTTAAAACACAGATATAGTACGATTGCAATTCCAACAGCTTTTACAAGGAAACATCAGTAAATTACTTTGTCTGGCTCGGGGCTTAGTAAATTATACATTTTTCCTATCCAAACTTAACTTTCAGTAATGAGATGAAGTCCGAAATAATTGTTGTAATATTTCATTGCTTTTTAGCTTTTAGATCATGTCCATCATATTTAAAAATGTCATTGTAAAGTTCAGTAACATTGTCCATAACTTGTGCAAACTCAATAATCTCTTGTTGATTGTCCAAATAACCACCATTTCCATATATATGTACAGATATTTTCCAAGGTGGTATCCATATGATTTTTACTGGAGAATCGATAAATGGAATATGTTTCCTAATAACCGGATTAATGTCTCTTTTTAGATGTTGATTGACCTGTGAAAAGACTTCATTCAACTCATCATGGGTTATTGTATAAGATTTTGGTATATATTCCCTTTATTCCCAAATAGCAAAATCTTCAAACTTTATTGGTAATCTTTTCAAACCATATTTTCAACCAATATTATAAATTTTGGTTTTAGCATAAAGAAAAAGAACATCAAACTCTAGAACTATGGTGGAAACCATTATTCCTAACTGATAACTTTGAACTCTGGAACATTCATATGTAGTGTAAACTCAAATACTTTATCATTTCAATCTAAGGTGCATACGATAAACCGAAAACCTTTAAAAATATTTGCACATGATTCAGCAGAACATACTGTATGGCGTATGCATTGTAACAATTTTGTTGCAATATCCTACATAAACTTTTATCTTGTATGGCATTTCCTGGTAGTGGAAGTGGGTACATTCCTCTGTTTACCTAAAATCTAGTTTCATCTCACTTATAATTTTGCTGAAACAAAATAATGATATCTTATATAAATCACAATCCTTTTTTTCCACAAATTTCCAAAAGTAACTATTTAGTATTTCCTTATATGAAACATATGGTGACATTGCCATGTTATTACTCATCAATGATGTGTTAATGCATACTCAATCAGTTGCATTTGTTACCTGTCCATACAGTGAATGATACCGTCGACTTAGATATTCTTTTGAATATTATACCATGTTATCCATACATCAGAGTATATCTTTCTCCTCTGGTGGAAGTACAATAATCACAAATTCATCTTTCAAAGGGTGTTGTACCCTGTTCCTTAAAAATATCCTTAAATGTTCTTGTTGACCTGCTTAGAAGGGACAAAGAAATTGGACTTAGTGAAATAACCCCTATCCATACTAATGGACAGGTACTCAGACCATGAACCTCGACTGGGCCCCTCTCCAAAGTAGATAATTATAAATACTGCAATCCCCATTGGTACCATTTGGCGGAAATTGTGAACATTAAAACTTGTGGTCGTACTTTGAAGAAGAGGAGACGCCACCTCACCAGGAGGGACGTATGGTATTTTTGACACTACACATTAAAAGTTGTCCAAAAAATTGGGAGAAGAGGATCGTTTCCCATCTATAAGGGGTGTCCTTCCTTATATTTCCTGTATCTATTGCTTTGGCACCATTGGAGGGGACACTCACACCTTTGTTGCTTTCAAATACTGCAATGTCCATGATTACTCCACTCACGCAACTTGAATATTGTCCTTAACATTGTCCCGTAAGTATACAGTCAGTTATAAACAATGCTTTTCCATCTTGATTGAAGAACTCTATTAAAGTCTCTGTGTATACACACAGCTTAGCCTTTGGTGATTTTAAAACTTGAACCTCTCACCGTTTTGCAATGCGACCTGCGAATCCAGGTAAATGTCCTTCTCAGCATCTTTCATAGCTGTATCTGTTGTCAGCAATACTTGCTGAGGACTGTCCCATCAATCTGCAAGGGAACCTGAATGCAAGAAAGTTCTCACCATAACATGGTCTCCAGGCTGTGTATCTGCAAAGGAACCTGAATGCAAGAAAGTTCTCACCATAACATGGTCTCCAGGCTGTGTATCTGCAAAGGAACCTGAATGAAGAAGACGTTGGATCTCCTGTTGAACTCGACGAAGGTCTTGTAACTGCTTAAATAAGTGGATAACATTTTGAACAGTCAAATGATTATGTAATTTTAAAGTCAGTCTTTGGATCAGTACCGTATCGTATCTGGTCTGCCATCTGAATTTATGTGGAGAGAGGTTAAGCAGAGGCCCAGGTGTGGTATGAATACTATGAAGCACTAGTGCAGTGCTTCTGGTCATGCCACTCCTTTCTCCCTTGTAAGATACTGTCCTAACCACCCTTGGATATAAAGACATATGTATTTTTTATTCCATTTCCATCATTTCACACATTATTTGACAAACTTTCCCTATAATACTGTATGTGTTCCTTGGTCATTTTCTATGACACTTGATAAACCATATCTACATACCAATTCTTGCAAAATATTTTTCTGGCAGTAAACTGCTCAATTTCAGACACTTCAGGCCATACCTCTAACATATAAGCACTTTCATATACGTACATAAACCTTCTTTTCTGTAATTGAATAAAATCAATAATACCGATTTGTAACCTCTACAAATGTGACAAATGTTTTATCTTAATTTATTTCATAAACACCCTTGTCTATTAATTATATCTCAAACAAATAATACTACTTTGCCATTTGGCTTTATTCATTTTTATAACTCTCGGTAATTATTTTGATGTTACTCTTTTATTTTCTGACTTTATCCAAATACACTGTTATAACATCTAATAAATGTCATTTTTTTTTTTTTGTAGAGTTACTACTCCTTTTGATACTCTTTCAGTAAATCAATCTTAATATAAAACCAAAACCAAACAACAATTATTGTTATATGTGTCATTACATGGGAGGGACCTCCCTAGTAACAATGTCAACCAACCAATCATTCGTTACCCCTAGAAACAAGATCAATTTGTCTAATATGATCTTGGCATTTAATAACTGCAAACCTCCAATGTTTCATCAATGTTATTACAGTTTGTGAATATGCATTAGGTGTACCTGAAACTATGCAATAACCTCTATGCTTCCAATCAACACCAAACTCTTGTACTAATACTAATGTTGACCCAGCAAATTTATTTCTGCAAATAAGACATGTTCTAATGCTGCTAATGACCTCATCATGTGTAATTAACTCATTGATCTCTCTTCTTCCCATTCTATATATATTCATCCCCCATTTGGGAAGAAGAAAACAATGCAGCTGGCCAAATAATGGTTTCTTAATAAACATCTACCTTTACTTAAAACATAACATAACAAGATGGGTGTAACCTTGAATGTTGTTTTCTGCTAGAACCTTGTATAAAACTCTACTTAAATGCATTTTACCCCTATGACAGTTTCTTGTAATAGGTAAACTTCGATTGCAGCTTCAATGTTGGGCTTCATGGCAGCTGGAATATAACTGGTATATATCAGCTCCAAGCAGATTCACTGGACATGTAGGTGAGGTTAAAAATTCATTAGGTACAGGTGTAAGTTCATCATTTACAAGGAGAGAAGTTGGAACAGTCTGACCTTATTGCATCTGTTAAGGGGAAATCCTTAATTTTCATGTCTGACTGACAATCCGTTATACTATTGTCTTATGGTGAGGTTCTTTTGCACCAGATCAGGCTCGGCTGGTGCAATGTCTCTAATCTGATCACATCTGTATTGCACTCTTTATAACAACTGTTTGCCTGAAGCTGTAGTGTAGCGATTAGGAGGAGTGGGGGCTGCCTCAATTGCCCCTCTATCACCTTGTGCTTGTTGGGCACCTATGGCTTGAATAGTATTAAATTCGCCTATTCCTATAGAGGCTTTAAGAATCTGTTCTAAGTCAACCCAACATGGTGTGTAAATAGTACACAGTTGTTTGATTCTCTTTTCAAATTTTGCTGGACTCTTTCTGATATCTGGTAAATCATTTGCAATGTGCATAATATCTGAGGGAAACCATGGTATGTACTTTTCCTGTTCTACATTTTCTGCAACATAGCCAACATCATTAGGTCCTAAATTAGTTGAATGTCTGGGGTTAGGATGTCTATTCATTCTGACAGGCATTATTTGGTATTCATTACCAGGTATGTTAAATCTTGACTTTAGACTACCATTTCTATTGGGACTAGTATTGTAATCACATAATCTCCTTTGTATCAAGTCAATATTACAAAATCAACCATTTTCTCTGCCCTCCGGTACACATTCCCCACAAACAGGGCACTTTTTTCTCAGGATAGTGGATTACGTCTTTTAAGACTTAGTGTATCCTCTGGTTTTTCTGAAACACTTAGAGTTTTAAAATAATGTTTTTTCAGGTGTCATTTGTTCTACATTTGTGGGCATTAATAATTGTGATGACCCCACCGCAACACTTTCAACATTGTCAACAGTATTATGTATTATTGGAACATATACGGTGGTGGCATTATCTCAGTCATATAATCTTCCTGTTTAGACCTTTTTTCCTACATTAATTTCTTGTGAAACAATTTGCCATATTTGTACAGTGTCTAAATAACCCTTCTTCCTCTGTAACTAATGACCGTCTGTGACTTGGAATCTTTTCCAAGACTGCTGTGGATCTAATGTCCCTTACTTGGAAATATTTGCCCTCTTAAAAATGGTAATAATGATTTTAATACCTTTTCCTACCTTCCCATTACGCATCAACTTCTGTAGGTGAGCACTCGTGTATCTTACTCCCGTTCCCTCCGATAGAGGTAATTAAGCTCTATGGGTATTGGCCGTATCCAATTGCGGTGAAGCGGGATGTATAGTTGTGCGGGAAGTATCACTGGCTGGATTTTGTTTAGACACTGACTTTCCCAATCTCTTCTGTTTACTCTGAAAATTAACCCACTTAATTTGTCTGGGTTTAACATTAGGAAGATATCCTACATCTATGATATTTGAAATCTTAACACCGTATTTAATTTTTGTTAATTCTTGAAAACTTTTTGGACAAATTGTTGGTATATTGCAATGATTAATTGGCCATTTGTCTAAACATGAAGGATATGATAGAATTTTATATCCTGACAATAATTATGCATTCAAATGACATCCCAGAATAACAACAACTCTGTTAAAACCTTTTCATTTTCTGAAATGGTAATCTTAAAAGGTGTTCTATTTTTTTAAAACACTGGTTAAAGTTCCATAATAACTGAAACTGGATACTGGTTTATACCACAACACAATGCTGGTTGTACAATGGGTACAAGTGCCTATAGGGTAAAGGTAAGTACTTGGATCAGTCATTCAAATACGTTTGACTTATACAGACATGACAATAATTCGATCAATTGTAAAGGCTGAGCTGGTACGGTCCCTTAGGAACATCCAGGGGCCACCGTTGACAAGAGACAGGTCAAGCCTATAGTAACAAGTGCTAAGGGTGGTCTTTAAGTACCTATGGACTAATTAACAGCCCTTATACACTTTACACTCATTTGGTTTAAACTTTAAAACAAGACACAGACACAAGACAACAAACTGTCGACTGAGGCGGCAGGCGAACCAAAACATATAAACATATATAGCAGCAATGTAGTCTATTATATCTTGAAAATGAAATAATAACAATACAACTACAATACAACTCAAATAACCTAGGGTGTGTGACCAGTTAATTGGGTTACTATAATGACAGCAAGGAAAGACAGGAAATGTATAGTTTTCTACAAAATACTAGATGAAACTCAAAGAGTCTGACTTGAGCAAAATAGACTGAAATCAATCCTTTTACTCACCCGGGTAGTCAGAGTCTTCGAGATCGATCCAGTTCAGAAGTGTGCCATTAGATGTCGATCCTTTAATGTGTCATCCCGGCAAAAGTGAGTCCCCATATTGATATCGCAGTTGAATCACTTAGAAATCCCTTCAATTAATCAGGTCACCTCTCAGATACCTTTTACCAATGCATTGGTGAGAACACGATGTGAAAAGACACCAAACAGTTATGTCTCCAAAGCATTCTAAAGTTTATTGCACAGCTTACATATTTATAAGCAGCCGTAGTTGGCCGCCCACACATATCCTGCCCAAAACAGGGCGTACAGACTACAAAATATCCACTGGTACATATGGTAACATAAAGGTTATTTCCAGTAAATGCTATGTCTAGCGTCCCCTATCTAATAGGTGATTTCCATCACTGATAAGCTTAGCGCCCCTTGTAGTTTCATATAGCTTTGGTTTCACACCTGCGCGTCTGTTGAGCTACAGTTTCTTTGCACATCTATCTTTGTGGTCACAGGCTGTCTAGTTTGACTTTGTGGTGAGTGCAGATAGCTGACATATGATTCTTCTCTGAAACCAAGGTGCAGGTGCTTTCTCTTTGCAATTACAAGCTAATATGTTAAGAATTATTTCTTAGATTGAAGCATTATTGATTATTATAATAAATTACAATGGCTAAGCGTAGCCATAGTTAACACCGGCTCTCCGTCTCCCTGCTCTCCCGGCTCTGTCTGCAATAAAAAATGTGAAACACAGAAAATGTCTGCCCCCTTAATGCAGACCGTTTTAGAGGATGCTAGAGGAGGCAGAGGCCTCCTCTAGCATCCTTAAAAATGGTCTACTGTACGGGGGCAGCCATTTTCTGAGTGACATGTTTTTTATCACAGCAGGAGCTGGGAGAGCAGGGAGATGGAGAGCCGCAGCGCAGACTGATTTGCCAGCTGAAGGTCCCTGGGCAGACGCAGCGGCACTACGTGCAGGGGTAAGGGGGTTGGGGGGGGGGTCGAGCTGGGGGGAGCATGCAAAAGGATTGTGGCGGGGGCCGTGCAAAAGGGTTGTGGCGGGGGGGGGAGAGATTTTTCCATAGTTACGCCACTGCACAGCCTGTAACATGGCAGGTAGCAGGTGATTGGCTGGACGTTTATCTCTCCTTATCACTCTTGCATTTATCTCTTGTTAAGGCTTAATACATCTGCCCCATTATTCCTACGCAAAACAATCCGATTATTCTCTCAAAATAAAAACATATTATTCCCCACAAAAGAATGCACTGCTCCAAACACAAAACACATTCTTAAAAAAATACACCCCCCAATTTTTTTTTATCCAATAGACAAATACACCTTATCCACCATAAAAAAATAGACGTCCCACAATGAATCAACACTTTTATTGGCAAGCTGCTCAATCAGAGGTCTGTCATTCAGGTGCCAACAGGTAGGGGTAAATCTGGTTAGGAAAAAAAAACAGTTTGTATCCCTATTGCACACTGAATGAGAAATATACATATAATAATCAGATAATACAGAGATCTTGGTTGCATATATCTGCAGATATAGGGTTAAGCCCCCAGGCCGTACGTCAAGGCATCTCTGTCACTGGGGGTCCCTAACACTGGGTATGGGTCTGGGGTGTGGGCCCCCAATATGCCGGCACAGGCTGACTACTCCAGGGCAGCACACAAATGAAAGTTAGTAGGTGTTAAATAAGAAGCACATAAGTGCTATGTAAGGAGGTGAAGATGTGGTTAAAATAATATATACAATGTGATAGGGAAAAACATAAATGTTAATAAAGTGTTAGGGTGTGCTACCCTGGAGCAGACCAGCCATACCAACAAAGAGGGAATCACACTCCCAAACCCATCCCATGCACAATAACAAATTTATGGGCCTAATAGCCCAGTGTAAGGCCACATGATAATGGCTTACAACATCTGAGAGCCAGCTTACCTGGAGATACCCCTGGCTTCTCCAATGGCACTCAGGTGTCAGCAATCCCTCCTAATGCTGACCCATCTGTGCCTCTCTCAACTGCACAACACTTTTATTGGCAAGCTGCTCAATCAGAGGTCTGTCATTCAGGTGCCAACAGGGAGGGGTAAATCTGGTTAGGAAAAAAAACAGTTTGTATCCCACAATGAATAATGTGAAACAGAAAAAGCAGAAAAAGACAGCACACACTGACACACACAATTGTCCAGCCCAACACAAAATACTTACCTAACCACTCGGGATCTGAAGAAGAGCTCCCAGTCCCGCCTTACCCGGCAGTCCAGCAGTGCCCGCAGCCTCAGTGCTGTGTTGGATGCACTGGGCGGTATTCAATGAGGCTGATTCGCCATGTTTTTATGGCGATTTTGTGCTGTAAGGTGAATTTTTGACTAAAACAGTGAATCACCCTATTTAATGACCAGATGGCGAATACATTTCAAGGTTTTTTTCGCCATGATTCACCGAGTAGCAATCGCTATCTTTTTATGGTGAAGTGGAATGTGAACTTTTAAAATAAAGTGTTTTGTTTTTTACATTTGGTGTCAAAAAATCAGGAATTTTATTCTGAGGAGGGGCATGCTATTTTTATTCATGTGCTGTAAGCACATGAATATATATTTAATTTAAAAAAAATATATATATTTTTTTTTTACACAGACCAGCCAGCAGGGGGCCGGGAGCCGAGCCGCTCATTAGATATTCATATATTCACTTCACCCGATCATTACATATGCATGATCGGGTGTAGTGAATATACCCGGTCCCCTGCTGGCACCCCCGGGGGCAGCCTGTGCTGCCTGGCACCCGGGGAGCCCACCTCCCCCCCACAAACGTTCTGGGGCAGGCAGGGAGACTTCCATCTCCCTGCCTGCCACCGTCCTCAGGCTCCCTGCGGCGTCCGCCACAGGAGCTCAAATTCGCCGGTCAGGGGCAGCGAGCCCCTGACTTGTTGAATACTGGAGCCGGCGAGGCTCCGGAACGCGGCGGGCACTGGCGAATGTGCAGCGAATCCTGAACAGGATTCGCTGCACGTCGCCAGTATTCTCATTGAATACTGCCCAATGTGTGCACAGCATGCTGTGCTGCCATGTCACCTGAGGTTACAGCCAGGCCGCATCAGAGCTACGTTTACAAAGCCAGCACTGCTCTGTCTGAAACTACTGCAAGACTGACTGAGCAGCTGGCGCTGTGGTCGGTCGCTAGAACTGCCAGACTTGATTGGCCAGGGTATGAGTGATAAGAATGAATGGTCCTTGAGTCATCAATAAAGAATGTGCCCCTTTAATAGCTGGTGCCCGGAGGCCAATGTCTCCACTGCTACACACTTTCCATACACTATACTGTTTGAAATGTGGTCTGAGCACAAGGAATGGACTCTTACGTGTAATGTAATACAAAACCTGCAAGATTGAGATATCCGGGGAACTTATCTTTTGCCTTGTTCTGACATCCAAACTTGGTGGGAACACCCAGTGGTGAACCTATAAATTTGACACCTTACTGCCATGAGGTTTCTAGCCCCCCCCTCCCCCCCCACCACCACCACCACCATACATTAATTATATATATGTTTTTAATCTACATGCTTCTTGCCCAGGGTCTTTGCTCATTGCCAAAGTCACATGGTTTACATGGTCACAGCATGCCAGCGCTCCCGGAATCTGCACTTCTGGGTAGCATTGTACAGACTGCGCTCCCCTGATATATTCTAGAGGTCAAGTAGGACCTCTAGTATCTGCCTCCTCTAGGGCGGAGAACATATTCGGTGTGGTGCCAGCTCCTCCTACCTGTGCTTGGTCTGCGGTGGCGTTTTTACTCCACTGGAAACACCTGAGCAGGGAAACGTTTTACCTCAGTATCTCCAAGTTCCAGCATGTTCAGCTTGCATTTCTTTTTTGTTGCTGATAGCTCAATTGAAGTATCAGCGAAATCAATCCCAAATCCAGGAATTTGCTTCTTCACAAATAAAATGTTACTAACCCCTACAGTATATCATTTCAGCAATAATTAGTGTAGAAACATTGCAAATTGAACACTTCAATCATTATTGTGATCGCACCCACTAACCCTAACCCTACCTGCAGCCTAACGCTAACCCAACCCCCCTCTTGCAGCCTAATTTCCCCCTGTTGGGTCAGGCATTTACCCGACGTCGGGATCCCGACTGTCAAAACACCAACAGCCGGGTTCCCGACGGCCACCTGCTATTTTCCCTTGTGGGGGTCCACGACCCCCATAGAGGGAGAATAGAATAGGTGGTGGGCGTAGCGAGCCACCGAGCCCGCAAGGGGCTTTGTTGCACTGGCCACGCTGTCTGAGTCCGGCCAGTCGGGATCCCGATGTCGGGCTAATGACTGTCGGGATCCCACAGTCCACCCTTATATACCCATATACCACACCCCTAAACCCATACCCCTTTGAGTCTCACCCTAAACCTCCCTTCTTAGTGCCTAACCCTAGTGGAACAACTATAAATAATTTGCTCCCCCTCTCCCCGGAAAAAAGTCTCACCCTCCATGGTACCTGCCAGTGAGCAGGGGATTTCTTTGGCCACTGGCCGCCACCGGGGTCTGTCACATCTGCCTTATTAAAAATGTCTCCCCAAAATCGGACCTCTTAATATTTATATAAGTCCAATTTTGTAAAAGAAGATTTATATTTTTCTTCAGTAATGTATTATTTTGGTTGGGCAGCTGATGTAACCATATCATTGTGTCCATTATTTAAGCTTAAATCAAGATGTATAATTTGCACAAACCTTCCATGCTTTAAAGGGTACAAGAGTCCAGAGCCAGCTTGAGGACTATTTGGCCTGTGGCACCGGTATAAGAGCCACCACTAGCAGCAACACCACCCACCGCCAATGCTGCACTGAGTATGGGGAATCAGCAGGATACCCTAAATAAAGACATTCCCAAGGTATGTGTGTGTATTATTTTTAATACCATTTGCCGTGCTTGCTTGCCCTCTATGGGTGAGTTACAAAGCTCTACCTAAGGGCCTTATTCTAGTTCACTCTTTCTGACAAAATCCTTCTTAGAAGGACAAAACCATGTGCACTGCAGGTGGGGCAGATGTAACTTGTGCAGAGAGAATTAGATTCATCTAGAAGAAAAAAATTCTTTACAGTCAGAGCAGTCAAACTTTGGAACTCTCTTCCTGGAGAAGTGGTGTCGCAGACACTATAAATACGTTTAAAATAAGGCTGGATAAACATTTATCGGTTAAAAACATCCATGGGTATGAATAAGTAACATAATCTGTCTTTAAAATATCAGAACATACTATACAACAATGGATAAGCTACTATAAACATAGGTTGAACTAAATGGACGCAAGTCTTTATTCAGCCTCACCTACTATGTAACTATGTAACGCCTAAAAATTCAACTAATGAAGCTTATAACAGGAACTTAGGTAAAATGCGACTGCTTGATTCTATGGTGGAATATTACGTTGTTCCTTATGTCCTTGGGTCTTCTTATAATCTCCCTGTGTCATAAGATGAGATGTGACAGAGCTTTAACAGGAGAACTGGGCACATATTACAAAATTGTACAGATTTTAGGATATTCAAGCTTCAGCTTTGTTGTTCATTTCATCACCATAGTAACAATATATTTTAATCCCAATTCAATTTTAGGAACTTATTTTATTTATACTGCTTTTCCATCTCTGCATTCAGCCTCCCTAATCTATGTGACAACCAGGCTAAGAATTCGGTTCTGTGGGATTCTTTAACTTGGAACCAAATGCTGGACCACTAGGAAAAATTCCTAACCCAACACCGGAGGTCTGGTGGAGACGATCACTCAGGGATTCACGTAAGGTCCATACACGTGTACTGTAAATATTGTAAAATAATTTTGTGGAATAACTGAGGAGTCTAAGAGGCCCATTTATTAACATTATTTAATTTAATATTTTACTAAAATAATGTGAAAAGGGGTGTTTTCACACTATTTTTACATTATTTTAGTTCCACCTGAATGCACTAAAGGAAAAATCATACTTACCTCCCCAGGGTCCAGGGATCCATGCTATGATGTTGGCTGCTGGTCTCTCGGGCTTCCCGCTTCCTCATTTTACAGCACTGAGGGGCAGAGGAGAAGGAAGCCCTGAGTATCATCAGCGCTGCAGGAGCCAATCCCTGGGAATTGGGGAGTATTAGCAGCTGTGGGTGTAGTTGCGGCATGGGGGTAGTCATGATGGGGAAGGAGGTTCTGGTGGTGGTGGTGGTAGCGGCAATGGTGACAGTGCATGCGCAGTAGAGCATTGTGGTATTTTTTGGGAATAATACCCTGATAGTGCTGCGTTAACCCATCCCAGGGACAGACCTTTATTGCAAGTTCTTTCTGTGCATGCAATAAATGATACATTTGTGAAATATATGCAGTTATCGGATTGCATATTGGGCTAATGTTATCACAGCCCATCTGTGTGTAGCCACAGGTCCATGTGCAGCCTCCTGCATCCTGACCTTCTCCTTTCTGCTGGCAGCGGTGCAGCACTATAGAGTTTAAGCATTAGAGGGCTCAAACTCAAATGTGCATGCATCACCATGGGACTCTAGAGACGTAGGTATTAAAAAATGGGCACAGGGTGTGCAGTGTGGGCCCCCTGGACTCAGGGGCCCTTCTGCACTGCACACATTACAATTACGCCACTGCCTGGTGGAATAATTTCATGTTGTGTGTCAGTTAGCGCGAATACATTTTCATCTGGAAATGGATTTAATTTTATAATATGTAAATATAAAACATGAAAATAAGTTATAGATCGGGGATACCAAAATGGCGATCATAGTCTGACATTCTAATGTATACAATATATTACTGATTTACTGGGTTTCAATTGATGACTACATAAATTAAATGAATAACGTAGTTTGTGATGTCCCTCCACAGTGTTTGTGATGTCACTCCACTTTGGCATTTAAATAAATGCTTGAATAACAGCAGTCAGTTATAACCTGTTAGCTCAGTATACATACATATACATAAATATAAACACACACATTGTCTATCACTGTAACTGTATGTGCACATGTGCTGTTGGATACCAGAGGTGCGGGATGCCGGTCAAACTTTTATGTTTTTGTAAAACATCAATAATTTCCAAGGCAGGATTTTGAAAATGATTGCCACTTTAAAAAAAAATGCCATTGTTCGACCAGCATCCTGCGCCTCTGACAAACTCAGATTCTTACATCCCGATGCTATCTAACTCTTATGTAAGGATAATATTATATGTGACAATTACAGTAACATTGGTAACACTTTATGAATTAAAATAGTAAAACAAATTATCAGCCCTAAACAGTTCCATTAAATATTGAAACAATTTTAGTACTATACAATAATACATGTACTGTAATCCCTGTGCTGATGTCCTGGTGATAGTCAGTGCACATCTCATTTACAGAAAAAAATAATTCCCTTTTCCATTATTTTGTCATTCCTCTCAGACTTCAATTAAAGCTTCTTCTCAACTGGAGCTGAAGTGTTGATGTTTTTGCAGAAGTTTTACGATTTTCAATGGAACAAGACTGAAAGCATCCAGCTTGAAACTGTTATTGAGCCCACCATGTTTATTGTCTGCAACAACGGACAGAGAGTCTTGCATGCTACAAACTCATTATCTTGATAACTTGAGGAGATAGTTGTGCCATCAATAGATATCTCCAGGATCAGACCCTATCTTACCCTGGATGCTACAAAGACCCTCATCCATCTCCAGACTGGACTACTGTTATCTCCTCCTATCTGGCCATCCTGACGTCCACCTCTCTCCATTCCAATCTATCCTCAATGCTGCTGCTCGGTTCATCTTCCTCACCAAATGCACTATGTCCATCTCCCCTCTCCTACTACCCCTACACTGCCTCCCCTTACCCTTCCGAATCAAATTCACTCTAATCAAACTCACATACAAAGCCATCACCCATTCCTTACATATCTGATCATATCTCCCTTTGCACTACCACCCGCCCTCTACACTACACAGATGCGCGGCACCTCTCCTGTCTACTGATTGATCCTGATCTCTGGAATTCTCTATCAGACTTTCCATCTCTTTACAAAACTTCAAATGGGCTCTTAAGACCCACTTCTTCACCAAATCCAGCCAACTCTCATCCTAACCCTTTGTTCCACACTCACTGTCTACCCCACCTGTGTTACTCCTGCCTATCTTTTCCTCCCCTTAGGAATTTAAGGTTTCACAAGCAGGGCCCTCTACCCTCATGTGCTTTTCCTTCTCTTAATTATACTATAACCTACTACATACCTTTACACCTAACCCTGGGGGCGAAATGTAATAGGGTGCGATTTTTAGACTAAAAAAAAATCGCACCAAATCGCACCTTTAAAAATCGCGTTTTTTGCCGCGAATTCGCATATGTAATGAGATGCGAATTAGCGGCAAAAAATGCGATTTGCCGCGATTTGCCGCGATTTTTAGTCATGAAAATGTGCGCATTTTCAGTCATGAAAATGTGCGCATTTTCATAAATGCGATTTTGTTCCAAAAAAAAAAAGTTAAAAAAAAAACGGCGTGGGGTCCCCCCTCCTAAGCATAACCAGCCCCGGGCTCATTGAGCCGGACCTGGTTCCAAAAATACGGGGGGACAAAAAGCATAGGGGTCCCCCGTATTTCTGAAACCAGCCCCGGACTCTTGGACCGGTCCTGGTTCCAAAAATACGGGGGACAAAAAATCTGGGGGTCCCCCGTATTTTGAAACCAGCACCGGGCTCCAACAGCCCGCGGTGTCATGCCACAGCCGGGGGACACTTTTTACACAAGGTCTTCCGGCCAAAACATGAGCACCGTGGCTGGTCAGCCTTGGACGGGGTACCTGGAGGAGTGGGGACCCCCCCAATAAAGGGGTCCCCCCCCCCCAGGCTTCACCCGTCCAGGGCTGAAGCCCGGGGCTGTCACCGGCGTCCGTGGCCAGTGGACGCCGGCCTGATAGGGTTAAATTCATCATACATATCATTACATTGCTTTTTACCGGCGAACTACAAGTGCCAGCAGACCTCCCCCGCATGCTGGGACTTGGAGAACCACAAGTCCCAGCATGCGGGGCATTAATGGGCCCGCTGGGACTTGTAGTCCACCTGTAAAAAGAATGTTTATAAAAAACACACACACAGAGAAGTACAAGTTTATTACACACACACACCTCAATTTTACACCAGCGTTACTTACCATTCCTGGATCCAGCGCTGGTCTGGCTGCTTTACAGCCGGCTCCCCCCGAACTGACAGGCAGCGGGGAGAAGCGGCTGTCTCCGTCGCTTCTAACAGCCTCTGTAGCGCTGTCCGAGTGCTACAGAGGCTGAGAGCGTGATTGGCTGAGCTACAGTATGCGTCTCCATGGAGACGCATACTGTAGCTCAGCCAATCACGCTCTCAGCCTCTGTAGCACTCGGACAGCGGCTGAGAGCGTGATTGGCTGAGCTACAGTATGCGTCTCCATGGAGACGCATACTGTAGCTCAGCCAATCACGCTCTCAGCCTCTGTAGCACTCGGACAGCGCTACAGAGGCTGTTAGAAGCGACGGAGACAGCCGCTTCTCCCCGCTGCCTGTCAGTTCGGGGGGAGCCGGCTGTAAAGCAGCCAGACCAGCGCTGGATCCAGGAATGGTAAGTAACGCTGGTGTAAAATTGAGGTGTGTGTGTGTAATAAACTTGTACTTCTCTGTGTGTGTGTTTTTTATAAACATTCTTTTTACAGGTGGACTACAAGTCCCAGCGGGCCCATTAATGCCCCGCATGCTGGGACTTGTGGTTCTCCAAGTCCCAGCATGCGGGGGAGGTCTGCTGGCACTTGTAGTTCGCCGGTAAAAAGCAATGTAATGATATGTATGATGAATTTAACCCTATCAGGCCGGCGTCCACTGGCCACGGACGCCGGTGACAGCTCCGGGCTTCAGCCCTGGACGGGTGAAGCCTGGGGGGGGGGGACCCCTTTATTGGGGGGGTCCCCACTCCTCCAGGTACCCCGTCCAAGGCTGACCAGCCACGGTGCTCATGTTTTGGCCGGGGGACCTTGTGTAAAAAGTGTCCCCCGGCTGTGGCATGACACCGCGGGCTGTTGGAGCCCGGTGCTGGTTTCAAAATACGGGGGACCCCCAGATTTTTTGTCCCCCGTATTTTTGGAACCAGGACCGGTCCAAGAGTCCGGGGCTGGTTTCAGAAATACGGGGGACCCCTATGCTTTTTGTCCCCCCGTATTTTTGGAACCAGGTCCGGCTCAATGAGCCCGGGGCTGGTTATGCTTAGGAGGGGGGACCCCACGCCGTTTTTTTTTTATAAAAACACTTTTACACATTTTTATTAACAGAACCATGCACAGATCTCAATGATCTGTGCATGGTTCTGTCAAAATCGCCTGTCAGAACCTGGTCTATTTTTTTTGCGATTTTTGGTAACATTGACCAAAAATCGCACCCTATTACATTTGCGAGTTGTATACTTTATAATGGGAAAACATCTGGATGCGAATTGAAATGTGACTAAAAATCGCACTTAGAAAAGTGCGATTTCGCGGTAAAAAGTGCGATTTTTTACCGCGATTTTCAACCTATTAAATGTGCGATTTTCGGAAAATGTGCGATTTCGGCCGTTTTTGACCAAAAATCGCACATGTCTAAAAAATCACACCCTATTACATTTCGCCCTGGGTTTCTGCCACCCTGATACTTATTTCAATGTCATGTCCCTGATACAGCAATGTCCATATATCATGTACTTGTCCTAAACGGTCTTGTGGTGTAAATCACTGTTTTTTTTTTGTACTTTATTAGGTGCTGCAGTACCTTCGTGGTGCCAGATAAAAAAATAATAATACTACAACTAATAATAATGCCACACATGCCCATGAAACGGCCGAATATCTCGACTTCTACCAGGATTGGAATCGGGACAAAGAGCATTGGTTGGACCCTTTTGCAAATAGGTGATGACCTAAGTTATTCCCAGGTTGTCACGCTTCACACCAACCGGGGCCTTCCAGCATTCAGTGGGCCCTTGAAGATGATCATATCTCCAAGCCCTACAGTCCCCAACCAATTAATTTTCTTTAGGCGTTACCTGGGTCATCGACACCTGGGTTGAGTCTTGCAAACCTAAGCTGGGTCAACTATTCAGGTTGCAAGTCCTGGTAAAAACCCTGCTAGCATGATATACTATATGATATGTTTAGAGATGAATTGTACTGATATAACGTCCACATCGTCCAGTATGTATGCACTAATGTGCACTCCTGTGTATTGAACAACATCTTAAGATTGAACAGCATGTAAGGCCAAGCAACAGACACAACGTCTATTGCTTGGCCTTACATGTGGCTCAATCTTAAGATGTTGTTAATGATGTTTAACACATTGTGCAGTGTGTGCAGGCGGTACTTGTGAGTTATCCGGGCTGCCGATTTTGTCCTTAAGTTTGGTTAACTTAAGGACACCCGACCGACGCGATGCCCACGATTTAGCTCCAAATCGGGGGCATCGCGTCGGTCGTGGCCGTTATAAGGGTCCGCGACGCGATGTCCCCGATTTCCCATAGACAGTAATGTTAAAAGACACGATATCGGCCACCGAGCCCGAAGCGTGGCGAGCGCAGCGGACACCTGTGAAGCCCGCAAGGGCACGCGGATACCTGTGAAGGTGTCCGCGTCCCCTCGCGGGGCTCGCTGCGCTCGCCACGCTTCGGGCTCGGTGGCTCGCTGCGCTCGCCACACTATTCTATTCTCACTCCACGCCCTAGTGGATAGTAGGGCATGAAAAGGTCGGAGGACGCGTACCGCCGCCCCTCGCGGCCTCGCTGCGCTCGCCACGCTTCGGGTTGGCGTCAATAGCGGGGTGGCGTTAACGGTGGTGGGGGGCCATGAAACATTTTTTTTAAAAACATATTGGCCAATTTCACATTGTAATTTTATTTTAACATTGCTGTCTATGGGAAATCGGGTCCATCGCGTCTTTTAACATTACTGTCTATGGGAAATCGTGTCGGAAATCGGGTCCATCGTGTCTTTTAACATTACTGTCTATGGGAAATCGTGGGCATCGCGTCGCGGCTCCTTATAACGGCCACGACCGACGCGATGCCCACGATTTCGGGCGCGATGAAAAAATCGGCAGCCCGGATAACTCACAAGTACCGTGCAGGCTGCCTACATACTGTATATACTGTACCTGATATATAGTCAAAGACCAATTGACCAAAGAATAATTTGTTTGTCCATTACCTGGATTGCAGAGGGTGTATGCACTATATTGTTTGTCTGGTAATTCAAGGGAATTGTTAATAACATTGCATTGCTTGGCCATCATCTAGTGTATGACCAGTTGTGTAAATGTATGGAAGAGGATGTCAGATTAGAGCAAAATAATGGTGATATATATAACTTAGAGAAAAGATGAGGACACTCACCGAACTTATTATATGGATAACAAACTTTTTAATCCATCTTCAGCAATTCAACATAAAGTGCAATGTGCATGACAGTGGGCCATGGGCCAACATTTCGGTCTGCCCCAGACCTTTGTCAAGGCCCCCACTATCTCCTCCTAAAGTGCATGCAAGTGCACCTGCACAACAGCCCGACCATCGGAGATATGTGTAAACCATCAACTTTGCTTCCAACTCTGAATTAGGCACACAGCTCTGTTTTCACAGCTTAGAATTATCTGAAGATTACACTGTGGTTTGCAAATGTGTCTGATGTATTTACTTACTGTTTCATTTATAGCTTTGTGTGGTCAGACTCAGTTCCCCGACGGTTTGGTTTCTCTTCAGCTATGAGACATGTAAACTAAAATGTGATATTTTCTCATTTGCATCAATATTGCAGCTTATTTTTGACCCTATAATTTGCATATATTATGTGTAATATTTACATCTCAGATGACAGCCATGCACGGTAATTTCCAAACATATAAAAGTACAAGTTTATATTAATTATCATTATTGTTATTGATTTGGCACAATCTCCCCAGCTCACATACTGTACTCAGAGATGCACCATTGTACAGTGGTTAGCACTGGGGCATAGCTAGATTAAGGGAGCGACAAATGGCATAGTGTTCCCCAGGCCTCCATTTGCCAGGGGGCCCCCTGGCTGGTGTGAACTGACATCACTAACTGTCCCTCTTGTGCAGCAGCAGGACCAGGTAGTCAGAATTTAAACAGAAGAGCAGGCAGAGACTCAAGAGCATCAGGTTCCAGAGCTGGAACTGGAATGGGTCTTGTTGGGAGATATGATAGTTGAACTTAACCTGCCACCACTTACACTACCTTCCACTGGGGCCCCCCTGTTTTAAGGGACAGCTGAGCAAGGATAAATGTTCATAGACTGATTTCCAATATGCACCAATTCTGCCAGTTTATTAAGAATATAGAACATAACCTGGACTTTGGATAGACAGTCAATAGATCAGCCACATACTGTATGGTCAACGTGGACAATAAAATGACACAAAAGGTCAAGCGGCAATGGTCGAGAAAAGGCCAACATGATTTTTTCACCATTTATTTTTCATCTTAAAAACATTTTAGTTCACATGGACAACAATTGGGAACAGTAAAGTGTGTTAAGCGCAGAGACACCTTTGCTGACATACGTGGTACACTTATTGGGGATCCAGGTGATCGAATGTACAAATTGACACAATTTTGGTGTTATAAACTCTGGATGACTTTTTGATGTGTTGGGGTCCCCCTGTATTTCTATAACCAGCACCAAGTTCATGAGCCTGTCCTGGTTCCTAAAATATGGGGGACAAAATAAGTAGGGGTCCTCTGTATTTTTTAAACCAGCACCGGGCCCAAACAGCCAGCAGGCTAACACCACAGCTGGGGGAAACTTTTTATACAATCTCCCCTGGCCAAAGCATTAACCCCTGGCTGGTCAGCTGAAGCCGGGACCGTGGGGGAGTGGGGACCACCTCCAATTCAGGAGTCCCCCCTCTAGGGCACCCCAAGCCCACCCCTGTGCAGTGGACACCAGGCTAATAGCCATGAATGTGTAAAAAATAGAATCAATAACTATTGGGTTAAGTTGTGGAACTACAAGTCGCAGCAAGCCTCCCCCTGGGTCTTGTAGTTTCACAACTTAAATGTAACCCTCCTTTATAGGAACATAGGTTACTCTAATGTCTGACTGTGCCTCCACCCCAAGCTTTGGTGGTATATAGATAGTTTTATATTTTAAGAGGGCGGGCTTGGGGAAACGCCCTTTGAATTATCCAGTAACCAATAAATTTAGTTACCTAACAATAATATTATGAATGTGTACATAGGTAATTCCACACAGCACAAATAGGTGAAACAATGGCATAAATAACCCAAACACAGTTTTATTTGACTGGAACTGAAGAATGATAGTCAAGCTCCGTCAGACTTCTTGGATGCCTCCTTTAAATACAAAGATTATACACTCCTACCTTAGTTGGCTACAACCAATAACACATTGTATTACATGCACAAGAGAAATGATACTTCAAACGTTTGCACACATTTTATATCAACAATGAAGCCTTATAGTAATGAACAATAAATTATTATTGCGCAATAATATGGGTTTTTTTCCAGTGTACACTAGTTAGTCAAAGAGAAAAAAAACTAAGCTTTGGTTTATTTTGTAGAGTTCCAAAGGCAGTATGTCCTGAAGTTCCTTAGATGATAAAGTTCCCACCTGAGTCCTGTAAGGTGAGGTGTTAGCTAACAAAAAGTTGAAACTTCAACAAAATAATTTTTGTAATCCTCAATAGGAATAATCGGACAATTAAATACTGAAGGATTATAGAAATCTGTTCCCTCCGGTAACTTTAATAACCATCCATAGGTAGCTTCCTTCCTTGAATGGCGCTTGTATTTAAATTATACCGCCCTTCTTCTCCCAGCGATGTGATATATCAGGTATTTCTATTATAATAATAGCAATATTTACATCCAAGCTCACATATTCTCTTACTTCTTTGGATGTAATAGCAAAAAAAGAAAAGGGTTGTCTCTTTTGTTGGCGCACTGAAGAGTTATTAAGTTTTATTAAAAATTAACTTTTATTAAATGTCAAAAAAATTAAAAGGAAACCGCCAAGGTGAAATATATGTTACATACAAGACATACACAAGATACAATGAACAATTAATTAAAATTATGCACGCGCTGCGTGTGTGTGTTCTGTGTGTGATCTAAATTGATCATAGGTGTCCTCCTGGAGGAATAATGGGTGGTAGATGTATTGGGTGGTACTTGTCCCCTAGCCCCTGTTGAAAGAAGTCGTGTGGGTGACCAATCACTATGCTGTGGTTGGCTCCTCTATGTTATCACGGCTCTATCAATCTATGTGAGACTTTCTCTATATGTGACTTGACTGCCGCGATTTATGCGTGTCAAAGCGTTCAATACGCTGGTCTTATATATGGACAAATAGCGGCTCTTTATATATAGTATAATGTTCCCTGATGCGTTAGGGATTGGTTGTGGATGCACAAACTAATTTGTGCAAATCGGGTGTTGTACTTCGGTCCTGGTTGTCACTATTGTCCCCTTTTAATAGGTAGCTCTAATTTGTGCACAGGTATATTTTGGTGCACCTTAGGGTTGGTGCATTTGTGGTTATAGCATGATCCAGCAATTGAGTGATTCTGACGGAGTATAATTTCCGTATATTACACAATGGAATTTGTGCGTGTATTAATGCGCTGGGTATGGGCAGTTCTGCCTGTGCATAATTGTGCGCGAATATGCGTTGGTAAGCGCAAATGAAATATAGTATGAGCTTTGAGTAAGAGATAGTGAGGGGTGGACAAACTGACGTATAGTTGGGGTACAGGAAAAAGTGGAGGAGGTAAATTTATTTAAGACAAATTGCATGGGAGATCTGATGGTGTGTACGCCATCTGATCCCTCTAATAGATTGCGATTTGTTCCTTCTCCAACTTAAAAATAGAGCCGTGTTGTGTGCGTTATGTCCATAATATTTAGAGTAGTCTCAGAGTTGTTTTAACGGTATTTAGGTGGGGGTTATGTGGACAGTCTGACAGTGTGTGTATAATCAGAGCACTGTGCCTTATAGGTTTCTACCACGCTTTAAGCAATTTTATGGTGTGTACTCAATTTCTTAGTGTACATACATGTGTTCTCATCGCAAGTAATCGTAGGTGGTCTGTCTGGTTACAGATCCCCTGTTATAATTGCGGATACACTATTGAGGGGTTATTTTGTGGGCGATCTTATAATGTGTGCGCCACAAGATCATTTATGTAAACATCAATTAAATACAATTTTGCCACGCTTTGAATCGATTATACAGGCAGGTTGTGTACAAATCATGTATTGTTTGGACACACACAATGTTGTGGGCACACCATCGAGGGATTATTGTAAGAGTGATCTTACTGTGTGTATGCCACAAGATCGTTTCTGTGAGCACCAATTAATTGCAATTTGCCGGGTTTAATAATTGCTGTTAATACTGTGTTATATTACAGGTATTGCAGTGTACGGCAATATGATAATCTCCAGAAGGATAGAGTTTTTATGACATTTGTAGTAGTGATTTTGCAATATTTCTTGATTTTAGGCAGCAGCACAGAAGTCTGCTTGGTATCAGACTGAGCGGATTAATGAGATCTTCTAGGATAGTTTACAGCATATTAATTATTAAGTGCTGTCCTTTTAATCTCAGAGAATAGTTCAGCATCTGACAAGAAAGATGTCATATGTTGGTCCCGTGAGCAGTATTAGATGGTCTGTCTGGTTACAGACCTCTGTTGTTAGCTCCGGGTAAGTAATGAGCTGGGATGTAACGTGCAAACAAACCACCGCTGTGCGGTGTGAGCTGCCGCGTTACAACGCTCCTAATCGGGTGCTGCTGAATCAATTTAAGCTAGCAAATTATACAAGTCATATTTTAAACACACATAGTAATTTTAGGCACACATCTGCAGCGCGTGCATACGGCCAACGCGCGTTTCACTGAACGGCTTTTTCAAGGCTGGACCAGAGCGGCATTGCCGGTGGGTATAAATCTGATGACTAACCAATCAGATACATCTGACGTGTTTTACGTCATACAGAGGGTATTCCTCTTGCGGTTTGTTGACAGGAGGTTGCATGGCAACTATGTGATGTATCGTGTGTCAATGCTACCGCTGGAGGAAAGGTTACAACGCTTAGTGTGGACTGCATATTCTGTGTGTTATACGGGACATGAGGGGGATAAAGATTACAATTCCAGACCGGTTTGTATTAGTATGTATTCCTTCATACTACCTTGATTTTTTGTATATTTTTTATATTTTTATTTTTTGTTAAGTGCTTATGATATTTCATTTTATTTTGTTTTATTTTATTCTATTAATTTTGGCATGGTCAATTTCCATAATGGTTCCCTTTAGTCATTATGTGAGGTGAATAAGTGGAGTGTTGTGTTTTAATATTGTGTTAATTATGCAGATGTCGTGTGGGGGAAGGATGGTGATCATGCTTTGAGTGACAACAGCAAACGGAACAAGATAACATCGGTGAGTAACAATAAACCGTGCATGGGATGAGTAGGTGCAATATCGGATGATAAGTAGATAAATTGGGCAAGTTCGTGATGTTGGATCTAGCTGTGATTCGAGCCTTAGAGGACAATGTGTTAAGAAATATCACAAAGTGAAGATTAAGAAAGGGGGAGACCCTACAGTGATGGGTATAGGGGGTACCACAAAGTGAGGATCGAAAAAGGGGGAATGACCTTTAAGTGATTGGTATAAGGGCAAACAAGATATAAGGTGATAAGGGAGGCGGGGAATAATTCCGACTTCGTGTCTAAGACGTGAACAATTGGACATGAATACATACTTAAAGGTTATCTTGGTATTGGTGACCATTTGATGTGTGTATATGCTAAGTGATTATTTCTCACAGGTATGATGAAAAACTGTTTGTTTCGTTGAGTCCCGTTGGTTGCAAGCTGTTCATCAAAAATATCATTTTGGTTTCATACTGAAGTAGGGCTTTGTCAATGTCCCCCCCACGTATATTCATTACAATGTGCTTCATGCCAAAAGCTTGTAGAAGTTTAGGGTCACTGTTGTGGACTTGTAGGAAGTGGCTGGCTATGGGTGTTAACGCTTTGAATTTGAGTTTGTCCTGTTTGGCGTTCCTAATGCTGCCAACGTGCTCAAGGATCCTCACCTTCAACTGCCTTTTCGTTTTGCCAATGTATATTTTCTTACAGGGGCAGGTCAGTTGGTAAACCACTCCTACAGTGGTGCAATCTATGTAGGTCTCGATTGTCCATTTTTTGTTGTATTTGTCTAAAAAAGAGGTGGTGGGCACCATGTGCTGGCATGCTTTGCATAGTCTGCATCTATATGAGCCCTTTTTGGCATGTAGAGTTTTTTTGGGGGTTGCGAGGTGACTTTGAACAACTCGGTCTCTCAAATTCGGTGAACGTCTCCAGCTTGTTTCAACCTTAGCTGGTAATATTTCTTTCAAGTCTGGGTCAGTTTGTAAAATTTTCCAATGTTTTTGGAGAATCGAGGTAACCTCACGCCATTTGTTGTTAAAGGTACCTATGTATCTGATTGGTTCTTCCTGATTTTTCTTGATTTTTGGGACTAGGAGGGATTCCCTCGGGTATCTCTTGACTTCATTCTTTGCAGATTTTATTATTTTGTTACTGTATCCCCTCTGTTTGAGTCGGTTACACAGTTGTACCTCTCTTTTTTGAAAGTCTGAAGGTTGTGAGCAGTTCCGTTTCGTTCTTAGCAATTCTCCTTTTGGGATGCCCTTTATGGTAGAGGGTAGGTGTGAGCTTGATGCATGTAGGATGTTGTTTGTAGCAGTTTTTTTACGATACATATCCGTTGTTATTTGTCCCAACCAATATATTGGTAATCACAACTATATATTCATCACTTGGGGCCAATACTTAAAACCTACTACATTCTTGTGCAGAACTATTCCCCATTCCCCTTTTCCCTGTTTAAGTTCTTTGGATGTAACCAAGGTAACCTTGAATAAATCTCTATGATGCGTACTTGGACAGTCTGCCTTTAAATATGCACTGCCTTTTTTTTTTTTAAGATAAAGCTGCGGTTCAATATAGCATAGAGCCCAGGTTTTCTATAGTAAGTGATACTCAGTCTCTATAGAGTCTATGTAAAAGTATACTGTAAAGTACTTAGTATATATGACAGCTGAAATCTCCCAGCAGGGATGTCCTTTCTATATTGCTCTCTACAGCTCACCCCAATTAGGTGTCATAGAACAGGTATGTACTGCTAGAATACAACAATCGGCTTGTAACTTCTCCTCAGCGATCCCTTGTTAACTGCAACCAGGTATGACAGGGATCATTTATCCACTTTTCCTCAGTAGTCTTTACCAAGTATCGGGGTCTTGTATTTATTGCCACTTATAAAGATACAAAGTCTCTTTTTAGCTTGCAACTTTGCTCAAGAAGTAAATACATTCCCCTATGTGCAGCATCAAGTAGATTCTTTAACCCCTTCATGACAGAGCCAGTTTGTGCCTTCATGACAGAGCCCTTTTTTTCAAATCTGACATGTCTCACTTAAGTGGGGATAACTTTTTTTTGCTTTTACTTATCCCAGTGATTTTGAGATTGTTTTCTCGTGACACATTGTACTTCAAGTTAGTGGTAAATTTTCGTCGATACAGTCTGTGTTTTTTTGTGAAAAATACCAAAATATCGTGAAAAAATGGAAAATTTTGCAATTTGCAAAATGTTAAATTTTCTGCTTGTGAGACAAATAATCATACCACTCAAAATAGTTAATAACTAACATAGACCATATGTCTACTTTATGTTTCCATCATTATTTCAACTTCCTTTTAATTTTTTTGGACACTAGGAGGCTTACAATATGAATAGCAAATTCTCAAATTTTCATGAAAATTTCAAACACTGATTTTTTTAGGGACCAGTTCAGTTCTGATGTGACTTTGAGGGACTTGTATGTGAGACACCCCCATAAATGATGCCATTTCAAAAACTGCACCCCTCACAGTATTCAAAACAGCATTTTGGAAGTTTGTTAACCCTTTAGGTGTTTCACAGGAATTAAAACAAAGTGTAGGTGAAATTTCAAAATTTCTTTTTTTTTGCAGAGTTTCAATTTTAATACATTTTTCTAACGAATACAGTAGATTTTACTAGAGAAATGTGACTAAAAATTGATTCCCCCAATTCTTTTGTTTTCAAAAATATCCTATATGTGGCCCTAGTGTGCACGTTGACCAAACCACAGGCTTCATAATAGAAGGAGCACCTACTTGATTTTGGAGCCTCCTTTTTATGAGATTTTTTTTTAGGCACCATGTAGGTTTCTAGGCACCATAAGTGCTAAAAGTTAGGAACCTCCCCCACAAGTCACCCCATTTTGCAATCTACACCCCTCAGGGAATTCATCTAGGGGTATAGTGTACATTTCAAACCCCCAGGGGTTTCACCAATTTTGGTACAACTGGGATGTGAAAATGAAAAATTACATTTTTTTACACAAACATGCAGTTCTGGCTCAAAATTTTTCATTTTCACAAGGAATGAAGGAGACAAAGCACCCCAAAATCTGTGCCCCAATTTCTCCCGAGTACGGCAATGCCTCACATGTGACCAAAAAATACCAGTTGGGTGCATGGCAGGACTCAGAAGGGAAGGAGTGATTTTTGGATTTTGCAGCACAGATTTTGGTGGAATGAATGGTGGGTGCTATGTTGCACCAATACAGTGGAACCCCCCCACAAGTCACCCCATTTTGCAAAGTACACCCCTCAGGGAATTCATCTAGGGGTATAGTGTACATTTCAAACCCCCAGGGGTTTCACCAATTTTGGTACAACTGGGATGTGAAAATGGAAAATTACATTTTTTTACACAAACATGCAGTTCTGGCTCAAAATTTTTCATTTTCACAAGGAATGAAGGAGACAAAGCACCCCAAAATCTGTGCCCCAATTTCTCCCGAGTACGGCAATGCCTCACATGTGACCAAAAAATACCAGTTGGGTGCATGGCAGGACTCAGAAGGGAAGGAGTGATTTTTGGATTTTGCAGCAAAGATTTCGGTGGAATGAATGGTGGGTGCTATGTTGCATTAGCAAGACTCCCAAAGCACCAATACAGTGGAACCCCCCCACAAGTCACCCCATTTTGCAAAGTACACCCCTCAGGGAATTCATCTAGGGGTATAGTGTACATTTCAAACCCCCAGGGGTTTCACCAATTTTGGTACAACTGGGATGTGAAAATGGAAAATTACATTTTTTTACACAAACATGCAGTTCTGGCTCAAAATTTTTCATTTTCACAAGGAATGAAGGAGACAATGCACCCCAAAATCTGTGCCCCAATTTCTCCAGAGTACGGCAATGCCTCACATGTGACCAAAAAATACCAGTTGGGTGCATGGCAGGACTTAGAAGGGAAGGAGTGATTTTTAGATTTTGCAGCTCAGATTCTGGTGGTTTTTTGGTGGGTGCTATGTCGCATTAGCAAGACCCCCCAAGCACCAATACAGTGGAACCCCCCCACAAGTCACCCCATTTTGCAAAGTACACCCCTCAGGGAATTCATCTAGGGGTATAGTGTACATTTCAAACCCCCAGGGGTTTCACCAATTTTGGTACAACTGGGATGTGAAAATGGAAAATTACATTTTTTTACACAAACATGCAGTTCTGGCTCAAAATTTTTCATTTTCACAAGGAATGAAGGAGACAATGCACCCCAAAATCTGTGCCCCAATTTCTCCCGAGTACGGCAATGCCTCACATGTGACCAAAAAATACCAGTTGGGTGCATGGCAGGACTCAGAAGGGAAGGAGTGATTTTTGGATTTTGCAGCAAAGATTTTGGTGGAATGAATGGTGGGTGCTATGTTGCATTAGCAAGACTCCCAAAGCACCAATACAGTGGAACCCCCCCACAAGTCACCCCATTTTGCAAAGTACACCCCTCAGGGAATTCATCTAGGGGTATAGTGTACATTTCAAACCCCCAGGGGTTTCACCAATTTTGGTACAACTGGGATGTGAAAATGGAAAATTACATTTTTTTACACAAACATGCAGTTCTGGCTCAAAATTTTTCATTTTCACAAGGAATGAAGGAGACAATGCACCCCAAAATCTGTGCCCCAATTTCTCCAGAGTACGGCAATGCCTCACATGTGACCAAAAAATACCAGTTGGGTGCATGGCAGGACTTAGAAGGGAAGGAGTGATTTTTAGATTTTGCAGCTCAGATTCTGGTGGTTTTTTGGTGGGTGCTATGTCGCATTAGCAAGACCCCCCAAGCACCAATACAGTGGAACCCCCCCACAAGTCACCCCATTTTGCAAAGTACACCCCTCAGGGAATTCATCTAGGGGTATAGTGTACATTTCAAACCCCCAGGGGTTTCACCAATTTTGGTACAACTGGGATGTGAAAATGGAAAATTACATTTTTTTACACAAACATGCAGTTCTGGCTCAAAATTTTTCATTTTCACAAGGAATGAAGGAGACAATGCACCCCAAAATCTGTGCCCCAATTTCTCCCGAGTACGGCAATGCCTCACATGTGACCAAAAAATACCAGTTGGGTGCATGGCAGGACTTAGAAGGGAAGGAGTGATTTTTAGATTTTGCAGCTCAGATTCTGGTGTTTTTTTGGTGGGTGCTATGTCGCATTAGCAAGACCCCCCAAGCACCAATACAGTGGAACCCCCCCACAAGTGACCCCATTTTGCAAACTACACCCCTCAGGGAATTCATCTAGGGGTATAGTGTACATTTCAAACCCCCAGGGGTTTCACCAATTTTGGTACAACTGGGATGTGAAAATGGAAAATTACATTTTTTTACACAAACATGCAGTTCTGGCTCAAAATTTTTCATTTTCACAAGGAATGAAGGAGACAAAGCACCCCAAAATCTGTGCCCCAATTTCTCCCGAGTACGGCAATGCCTCACATGTGACCAAAAAATACCAGTTGGGTGCATGGCAGGACTTAGAAGGGAAGGAGTGATTTTTGGATTTTGCAGCTCAGATTCTGGTGGAATTTTGGTGGGTGCTATGTCGCATTAGCAAGACCCCCCAAGCACCAATACAGTGGAACCCCCCCACAAGTGACCCCATTTTGCAAACTACACCCCTCAGGGAATTCATCTAGGGGTATAGTGTACATTTCAAACCCCCAGGGGTTTCACCAATTTTGGTATAACTGGGATGTGAAAATGGAAAATTACATTTTTTTACACAAACATGCAGTTCTGGCTCAAAATTTATCATTTTCACAAGGAATGAAGGAGACAAAGCACCCCAAAATCTGTGCCCCAATTTCTCCCGAGTACGGCAATGCCTCACATGTGACCAAAAAATACCAGTTGGGTGCATGGCAGGACTCAGAAGGGAAGGAGTGATTTTTGGATTTTGGAGCACAGATTTTGGTGGAATGAATGGTGGGTGCTATGTTGCATTACCAATACAGTGGAACCTCCCCACAAGTCACCCCATTTTGCAAACTACACCCCTCAGGGAATTCATCTAGGGGTATAGTGTACATTTCAAACCCCCAGGGGTTTCATCAATTTTGGTACAACTGGGCAGTGAAAATGAAAAAAATACATTTTTTTACACAAAAATGTACTTCTGGCTCAAAATTTTTCATTTTCACAAGGAATGAAGGAGACAAAGCACCCCAAAATCTGTGCCCCCATTTCTCCAGAGTACGGCAATGCCTCACATGTGACCAAAAAATTCCAGTTGGGTGCATGGCAGGACTCAGAAGGGAAGGAGTGATTTTTGGATTTTGCAGCAAAGATTTTGGTGGAATGAATGGTGGGTGCTATGTTGCATTACCAATACAGTGGAACCCCCCCACAAGTCACCCCATTTTGCAAACTACACCCCTCAGGGAATTCATCTAGGGGTATAGTGTACATTTCAAACCCCCAGGGGTTTCATCAATTTTGGTACAACTGGGCAGTGAAAATGAAAAAAATACATTTTTTTACACAAAAATGTACTTCTGGCTCAAAATTTTTCATTTTCACAAGGAATGAAGGAGACAAAGCACCCCAAAATCTGTGCCCCCATTTCTCCAGAGTACGGCAATGCCTCACATGTGACCAAAAAATACCAGTTGGGTGCATGGCAGGACTCAGAAGGGAAGGAGTGATTTTTGGATTTTGCAGCTCAGATTCTGGTGGAATGAATGGTGGGTGCTATGTGGCATTAGCAAGACCCCCGAAGCACGGTGAAATGATGAACCTAATAATCCATAGATGTGTGGTATATTTTAAAGCACTCCTTTATACATAGGCCGGGTTTGTCGGGGCAAGTTTCACAGTGGAAAATAGTTTCCTTTCTTATTCCCTTTTTATAACAAACTTTGCACCTTTTTTGTGTCCTGCCCTTTCTTGCAGTGGAGGGGATTTCGTTGGGAAAATGCTGCCCTGGTACAATACGGGGGCCAGTACTAGAAGTACTGGGGCCCTCTGCCTGCTGATTCCCAAATGTTAGGCTCTTTATGACTTCCTCTTGAAAGTGCATAAATGTCCCCCTCTGGCCGGTAGAACGGAATAGCACGTAAGCGTTATACAGTGCCATCTGGATGATATACACGGCCAGCTTCTTGTACCAGATATTTGTTTTCCGCAGGGCACTGTACGGCTTTAGTACCTGATCTGAAAGATCCACTCCGCCCATGTACTTATTGTAATCTAGGATACAATTTGGTTTGGAGGTGTGGGTACTGGTACCTCGTACAGGGATGGAGGTGGTACTGTCTCCATGAATTGTTGTCAGTATAAGGACATCCCTCTTGTCCTTATATTTGACCAACAACATATTTTCGGTGCATATTCCCCTGCTTTCACCCCTTCTCATTACTTGGGCAATGTGCGTTTTGGGGAGGCCTCTTTGGTTCTTGCGCACAGTACCGCAAGCTGCTGTACCTCTTGAACCAAGGGCCTTAAACAGGGGGATGCTGGTGTAAAAGTTATCCACATAGAGGTGATAACCCTTATCCAGGAAGGGGTGCATTAAATCCCAGACAATTTTTCCACTAACACCTACGAGGGAGGGGGGGCATTCTGGTGGTTCAATTCTTGAATCCTTCCCTTCATATACCCTAAACTTGTGGGTGTACCCTGTGGTGCTTTCACACAGCTTATACATTTTTATGCCATACCTTGCCCTCTTACTGGGAAGGTACTGGCGGAATTTAACCCTTCCTTTAAAATGTATAAGGGACTCGTCGATACTAATACATTTATCAGGGATGTATAGCTCTGCAAATTTGGCACTGAAATGATCAATGACCGGCCTGACTTTGAATAGCCTGTCAAAGGTGGGATCATCTCTGGGTGGGCACTGTGCATTATCGGTGTAATGTATAAATTTATGGATTGCCTCAAAACGAGCCCGGGGCATGGCCATACGGTGAAATGGGGTGCTGTACAGAACATCTGTACTCCAATATTGCCTAATTTGTGGCTTTTTTACTATGCCCATATGTAACACCAGACCCCAAAACGTCATCATCTCTACTGCATCTACAGGGGTCCACCTAGCAAATGATGACGTGGGGTTTTGAGCAATAAACTGCTGGGCATATAAATTAGTTTGGTCCACCATTAAATTTATAAAATCATCAGAGAAAAATAATTTGAAAAAGTCAATTTCTCTGAGACCTGTTGAATCAAATTGGATTCCTGGGATGGCCAAAAACTCAGGAACCTGGGGCTCAAAATTGTCTGGTGGTGGGGTCCATACGAGATCAATTATTGGGGGGGGGGTCTCAGCTGCTCTACGGGGGCGTCTTTGAGGGGGTCCCTCATCATCATCAGAGGAAGAGGAGCTTAAGACAAATCCTTCAAATTCCCCGCTTGCCTCACTGGCTGTGTCAGAGTCAGATGCAAGCATGGCATATGCCTCCTCCACCGAATACATTCTCCTGGATGACTGGGACGACATTTGGGATGACATTTGGGATGCCATTTATATTTTTGTGTTACTGGTAGTGAAATGTTTCAACACGTGTATAGTGTAGGGGGGGGTACAAACTTTATTTCAACCCAGGGGGTATGTAGTGTGTATTGTGTATGTAGTGCAGAAAAAAAAAATACAAAAAAAAAAAAATTGAAGGGTTCAAAAAAAAAAAAATGGAAGGGGTTAAAAAAAAAAAAAATGGAAGGGGTTAAAAAAAAAAAAAATGGAAGGGGTTAAAAAAAAAAAAAAAGGTCCTGCGCCAAAAATTGAGCACAGATGTTGGTCAGTAACGTCCGTCACTGAACAGCGCTCAAAGGCAACAGGAATTTGATCAAAAAAAAAAAAAAATAGATCAACCCTGTGCCGAAAAAGCTGATCAGTGATGTACGTCACTGATCAGTGCACAGTGGCCACAGGACACACACAAAATCACAGTGTGTGTAAAAAAAAAATGTAAAAAAGACCCCACAGCACTCACAAAAAATAAAAAAAGGTGATCAGTGATGCGACACTGATTACCAGTGAGGGGCAGCAGGTGCACAACCTTTGGTGGTACTGACAGGTATATATAAAAAAAAAAAACCTCTGTACCCCCAAAAAGTTGCTGATCACCTCAGATATAGTGATCAGCACAAAAAGGCGGGGGCAGCCGACACAAAATTTAGCACTCTATCACTATCTCTCTCTATCTCTCACTATCTATCACTCTATGACACTGCAGCAGTTATATAAAAAATATATAGCACAATCTGTCACTATCTCTCTATCTCTCTCTCTCTATCTCTCTCTATCTATCTATAGCTCTATCACACTGCAGCAGCACAAAATATAGCACTAGGCCTCTCTATCTCTCTCTATCTCTCTCTATCTCTTTCAGTTATATAAAAAATATATAGCACAATCTGTCACTATCTCTCTCTCTATCTCTCTCTCTCTATCTCTCTCTATCACACTGCAGCAGCACAAAATATAGCACTAGGCCTCTCTATCTCTCTCTATCTCTCTCTATCTCTTTCAGTTATATAAAAAATATATAGCACAATCTGTCACTATCTCTCTCTCTATCTCTCTCTCTCTATCTCTCTCTATCTATAGCTCTATCACACTGCAGCAGCACAAAATATAGCACTAGGCCTCTCTATCTCTCTCTATCTCTCTCTATCTCTCTCTATCTCTCTCTCTCTAACTCTCTCTAACTCTCTATCTATCTAATAAATCGCAGCAGCACAAGATGCAGCACAAGATGCAGCACAGGATGTCACAAAATGTCACAATATCAATGATCAATGATCAGGTAAGGGTTCTGGTCAGTATAGGCGGCAGGTGGGGCACGGTGACCGCACTGCACGCTTTTCCAGACCGGAATGGCGTCTGCAGTGCAGTCACCGTTAGTTTAAACCCCCCTCCACGGCTGTGATTGGTCCGTCGGTCCGACGGACCAATCACGGCCTTTGGGGGCGGGCGGGGTGAGGTGGGGTGACACCAGTGTCACCCTTACACCCCGCGGTGATTGGTGCTGTACTTTACAGCACCAATCACCTCCGATCCCGTGTCACCGGCGAACGTTATTCGCCGGTGACACAGGAAAACGCTGTGAATGGCTGTTCACACTGAACAGCCAATCACAGCGATCGGCGACGGGGGGGCGGCATCGCAGCCCCCCCTGGGCATGCAGGGACATGTCTGCTGTCAGGGACAGCAGACATCGTCCCTCTGTCACTGCGTCTCTAGACGCAGTGACAGTTTTAAGCCATGACGTATATATACGTCAACGGTCGGGAAGTACTTCCCGGCCATGACGTATATATACGTCAATTGTCGTGAAGGGGTTAATAAAGTATTTTCCACCAACTGATAGTGAGTATTTATCTGGTCACTTGGGATACAGCAGAAATGCTTGGGGCCGCAAGCTGTGTAATATAAGGCTCTGGCTCCCTTTACTCGGCTGCCTGCTCTGTCTCCTCAGCTCAGCTCCTGACAGGCAGCCACTCCCCCAGACTCTCTGACAGGCAGCCATTCCCCCAGACTCTCTGACAGGCAGCCACTCCCCCAGACTCTCTGACAGGCAGGCACTCCCCCAGACTCTCTGACAGGCAGCCACTCCCCCAGACTCTCTGACAGGCAGCCACTCCCCCAGACTCTCTGACAGGCTGCCACTCCCCCAGACTCTCTCACAGGCAGCCACTCCCCCAGACTCTCTCACAGGCTGCTGTTGTGGCTATTCCTTACTGTACTAGGCTCCGCAGCACAACCCACTCCTGCTGTAAGGGCTTTCAGTAAGTCCATATTAATGACACTTAGTGCTCAGTTGTGAAGTACACATATATGTAGGGGTTTTCTATAGTAAGTGATACTCAGTCTCTATAGAGTCTATGTAAAAGTATACTGTAAAGTACTTAGTATATATGACAGCTGAAATCTCCCAGCAGGGATGTCCTTTCTATATTGCTCTCTACAGCTCACCCCAATTAGGTGTCATATAACAGGTATGTACTGCTAGAATACAACAATCAGCTTGTAACTTCTCCTCAGCGATCCCTTGTTAACTGCAACCAGGTATGACAGGGATCATTTATCCACTTTTCCTCAGTAGTCTTTACCAAGTATCGGGGTCTTGTATTTATTGCCACTTATAAAGATACAAAGTCTCTTTTTAGCTTGCAACTTTGCTCAAGAAGTAAATACATTCCCCTATGTGCAGCATCAAGTAGATTCTTTAATAAAGTATTTTCCACCAACTGATAGTGAGTATTTATCTGGTCACTTGGGATACAGCAGAAATGCTTGGGGCCGCAAGCTGTGTAATATAAGGCTCTGGCTCCCTTTACTCGGCTGCCTGCTCTGTCTCCTCAGCTCAGCTCCTGACAGGCAGCCACTCCCCCAGACTCTCTGACAGGCAGCCACTCCCCCAGACTCTCTGACAGGCAGCCACTCCCCCAGACTCTCTGACAGGCAGCCAGTCCCCCAGACTCTCTGACAGGCTGCCACTCCCCCAGACTCTCTGACCGGCAGCCACTCCCCCAGACTCTCTGACAGGCAGCCAGTCCCCCAGACTCTCTGACAGGCAGCCAGTCCCCCAGACTCTCTGACAGGCTGCCACTCCCCCAGACTCTCTGACCGGCAGCCACTCCCCCAGACTCTCTGACAGGCAGCCACTCCCCCAGACTCTCTGACAGGCAGCCACTCCCCCAGACTCTCTGACAGGCTGCCACTCCCCCAGACTCTCTGACAGGCAGCCACTCCCCCAGACTCTCTGACAGGCTGCCACTCCCCCAGACTCTCTCACAGGCAGCCACTCCCCCAGACTCTCTGACAGGCAGCCACTCCCCCAGACTCTCTGACAGGCAGCCACTCCCCCAGACTCTCTGACAGGCTGCTGTTGTGGCTATTCCTTACTGTACTAGGCTCCGCAGCACAACCCACTCCTGCAGTAAGGGCTTTCAGTAAGTCCATATTAATGACACTTAGTGCTCAGTTGTGAAGTACACATATATGTAGGGGTGATGTGTGCTGACCTCTATCACACCCCAGCAGGCTCACCACTCCAGACAATTCCTCCCCTCCTGGGGTTATCTCTGTCCTGCTTCTCTGTCACTATTTTCTCCTCCTACCTCAGGCCTGACACTTACTGCTAAATCATGAACAGGCCTCTACTATCACTACGGCAACTGCTCCTGCTCCCCCTTCTGAAAACTGGCTCACCAAGACACTGCCAGCAGATCAGGGGGGTCTCTCCATTCACCTGCTCCTTCACTTCCACTGTTCCCCGCCGCTGCTGCTGTGTTTACAGCCAGCTACTTTGCAAGCAGCAGCAGGGACAGACAAGGAAGGTGTACAACACTGGCCAGGGGATCAGCAGTCTCCCAGACTCTCTGTCAGCTGCTCTATTTATAGCCCTCTCCTCAGCTGGCCACACCCACCACTCTTTCCCGCCTTCTGCCTCCCTCTCACTGCAGCTGACTGGATGATTGACAGCCTCACAGTCAGCTGTGCAAATGAAGTATCTAGTACTTTCTCTCATGTACATAGTAATTTGATTTAACCCTAAAATAACTGCCTCTAATGTATATAGGTATTTATACACTATGGCCTCTCCCTATGCCACATATATATATATTAGCCAATACATGTTCATAAATATAAATATACATGAAATACATACTGTTAACTCATATATTTACTCATGGATTTATTATTTAACCCCTTCATTGGGTTACAGTTCTGCTCATGTCAATTTAACCCTTTATCAGGGTTACATAAACAATAGCCAAATAAATGGCACACAGACACCTTTAACTTTAATACACACTACAATTATCCATACATACTCACCTATAGGGTCCACCGCAACCCTGTCCACATCTCCTGTAGAATCCATTTGCGTACCTGTGAAAGGAAATTATACTCACCATGTTCTCCGGTGTAGATCGCGTTCATACCAAAGTAGTCATCCACAGGTTAAAAAAAAAAACAAAGCGACAGTTTTGACACCATACGAACTGGAGGAGCCACAAGTGTGGTTACACACGCTGAATTGAGGGATTTCCCGGTGATGTCAAACACTGGGTCCTTGACCAGCCAATCAACAGCGGGCTGTGGGGGGTTAACGGCTTTATAAAAGCCCACGTAAAAGATTAACATGTCCTTACCATGATGAAGTCTTTCTGTGCAGCAGAGCTTATAAGGGTGACCCTGCGACATGGTAGTGGTCCCAATAGAAAGCTGGACAGAGCAGGGTTTGGTCTTCCAGCCAGGACAGTGCAGGGCAGAGAGAAAGAAGGTCCTGGGCTGTTTGAAAGGATGAAGGGTCGGGGCTCTTTCAACCTAGGGAAGAGCAGAATAGAAGTGAAGCAGAGACTGGCTGAGGGGAAGAAGGGGCGGGTTTAGTCCTCAGGCCTGGGAAAAGCAGCATAGAAGGGAAGCGGTGAGTGGCTGACATAAAAAGGGAGGTGGGATGAAATATCCTGCCTTGGACAGAGAAGGGAAGCAGAGACTGGCTGAGGGTAAGAAGGGGGCGGGACTTAATCCTCAGGCCTGGGAAAAGCAGGATAGTAGGAAATCAGGGACTGGCTGAGAGGAAGAATGGGGCGGGGCTTTGTCCTCTGGCCTGGGAAAAGCAGTATAGAAGGGAAGCGGGCAATGGCTGAAAGGAAGAAGGGGGCAAGGCGTGATTATCCTGCTGAGACAGAGAAGGGAAGCAGAGACTGGCTGAGGAAGAAGGGGGCAGCGCTTGGTTCTTTGCTAGCAGTTCATGATGGGGACTGGCTGAGAGGTCCTCCAACCAGGACAGTGTGCATATATGTTAATCAGGGAGTTGGACAAGCAGAGGAAAAACCTGTGCTAACCAGGAGAGAGAGCAAATCTCGCCCAGGGCTGAAAGAGGCTGGCTCAGTCCTATGGACAGGAGTGGGCATGACAGAGAGGAAGAAAGGGGCAGTTCTGGCCTGTGGTAGCTCCGTTCTCTCCATGATCCTGAGCACAGCGCACTCTCTTTGCTTTTGACCCCAGAGCTTGGGTGTCGTACATGAGTCATTTGTACAATCACTAGTATTAGCGGCTGTGGGTTCTGTCACTGCGCTGGTCCTAGGCTAGGCTTGGTATGCCCCTAAGCATTCCAGATGCCCTAGACATTTTGCCTATGCCTAGGGCTGGATCTGTGGTTAGGACACCTGTTGTATTCTTTACCTCCAAATTTTCACATGACATCACAAATGACTGAATCAGAGGCAGATTTTCCCAGAGGAGCATTGCGCTACTACTATGTGACATTATGACATCACAAATGACTGAATCAAATGCAGATTGTGCTACTACCATGTGACAGTATGACATCACACGGACCTCTCCACACTAATAAATAACCTTTGATGCTCTTTTACAAGATAAAAAAATATTTGGACCCACAAAATTCACTCATCCGCTGGATGTGGGCAGTCAGGTTACATGTGATACAGTTATTAGGCTGCTTCCAAAACAACTAGAGCCTGATTCAGATTTGTACGCAATGCCGATGGTCACCCTGCTGAGCATTTATCGGTAGGCTGTGTATGCGCCAATGTACCCTATCGCTGCCCACTGCAATCAGCAGCAAAAATATAGTGCTATGCATTGGTATCTTGCCTAAGCCCCATTAGGTTTATTAAATCTGCCTCTGCTCTAAATGGTTATTTTAGGAAGGAACCCTTCATTATCATAATCTCCCTCCTCAATCACAGTCCCCGGAAACCCACAGGCGTTAAGGTTCGAACACACTTAACGATATGCGGATATATCGTTAACGATATTGGCAGTGTTGCATAAACAGAAGACTTCTCATTCCCAGTCACTGAGACCCCGCTGAGCACGCAGTCACAGACGATATCGTCAGATTGGACTGCATGTTGAAACCATCGGGCATATCGTTAAAGATCAGCGAGAGCTAAACTTCATACTTACATACAAGTCAGGCTAGAGGAACAGCCCGGGGTGGTTAACACTTTGGGAGAGACTGACAATACATTTAATAATTAACGGGGGACCCTCCAAAGGTTGTGTTCTCTACCCTAAGGACAACTAAATGTCTGGCTTAAGTGACACGGGTCCGGTGTAGTTCTGCCAATGTCCGGTGTCTTGTGCCATATGCTGGTTAATTCGATAGGCGATATATTGAATCTGTTATTGGAGCAGACCATAGCTTGGCATGGAAAAAATATGTGGTCGCTGCATTGTAGCCCTTCGTATCAGTGGCGTATTCATACATGTGCCCTCCAACCCAAAAAGTTTTAGATATCCTCCCCATTGTCCCAAACCCCCCGGTACCTGCTCCTTGTCAGGGGATCCTTCTGGCCGCTGCGGGTCTGTCATACCTGACCCGCTTGTCCCTCCCAAAATGGCGGCCTACTCCAATAGCAGTCCTAATAAAGTTCTCCTCTCAGGTAGGGGTCATTTGGAAGGGATATTTTAATTCGGACAGACATAGAGACCACAGACAAGTATCTGCAGGTCCAGGCAGTGGCATAGCTATAGCGCCACAGACCCGCAGTGCCCACAAGCCACCTAGCGCCTCCAAGCCACTGTTTCGTATGCAAATTCAGAGACACAGTCGTACAGAGATATACAAGTGTCATATACCAAATCAATCAGCCTAGTCTCCTCTGCTTTCTAGTAACATCCCATCGTGACTAAGTTTTACAGTATATTGGCAAAAAGAAGCATAAATATGAACTGGTGTGCCAAGAGGGGCTAATATGCATGACTAAGGAAAGAAATGTATGAAGACATATCTGTAGGCCAGGACTGTATTACTGGAGATCTTTTATCTTTAGAGTAGTGTAATGACACTTTGGGTGAAATTTAATAGGATGTGATTTTATTTACAGTATTTATTAACAGTTTCTTATATAGCGCACACATATTCCGCAGCGCTGTACAAAATATAGTTGAACAATCACTTCAGTCCCTGCCCCAGTGGAGCTTACAATCTATATTCCCTACCACATGTATGCGCACACTCAGATATTTGAGGGTAATTTGTTGGGAGCCTATTAGCCTACCAGTATATTTTTGGATTGTGGGAGGAAGCCGGAGTACCCGGAGGAAGCCCACACAATTAAGGGGAGAATATACAAACTCCACACAGTTAGGGCCATGGTGGGAATCTAACCCATGACCTCAGCGCTGTCAGGCAGTAATAACAACCGAAATCGCATGTTTTCCTGAAATTGCCAACTTAATGAGATGCAAATTGCTATAAAAATCAAACTTTTTGCTGCAAAATCGCACATTCTGAAGTTTTCAATTTGCATCCAGATGTTTTCCCATTAAAAAGTATACAAATCGCAAATTTAATGGGATGTGAATTCAGGAAAATGTTACTAAATATCACCACACAAACAGACCAGGTTGTGATGGGTGAGTTTGACAGAACCATGCACAGATCAGTGCAAAAAACAGTGTGGGGACCCCCCTCCTGAGCATAACCAGCCCTGGGCTCAAAGAGCCAGTCCTGGTTTTATAAAATCAGGGGGCAAACCGAGTAGGGGTCCCCTGTGTTTTATACAACCAGCACCTGGCTCAGGGGCCAGTCCTGGTTCCCAAAATACGGGGGACAAAATGAGTAGGGGTCCCCTGTATTTCAAGAACCAGCACCAGGCCCAATCAGCCAGCAGAGTAATGCCACAGCCGGGGGGAGATTTTTTATACAAGTCCCCCCCGGCCAAAGCATTAACCCCCTAACTGGTCTGTATGGGCAGGGATCCTGGGGAAGTGGGAACCCCCCAATGAAGGGGTCCCCCCCTCCAGAATTTTCCTGCCAATACTTAAATGATTAAATGTGTAAAAGTAGAATAAACTTATATGTATTGTTGTGGAACTACAAGTCCCAGCAAGCCTGCACCGCATGCAGGGACTTGGAGAACCACAAGTCGCAGCATGCAGGGTATTAAAGGGCCTGCTGCTACTTGTAGTCTCACAGTAGTACAAATAGTGAAATAAAAACACACACACCAGAAAAATAAAACTTTATTGAATACTGAGCCCATACATACAGATACCTACCTATCTTGATAGTAGTTCAGTCCCCTTCTCCAATAGACATCCAATGAGGGTACCTGTGGAAGGAAACCATACTTAAGGGGTCCTCTAGCATAGATCGCATCCTCTTCTGTCCAAGTAGCATCCATGGGTCTTGGTAAAACAAAAAAGGAATAATGCGAACCCACGGACTAAGTTAGGAGAAGCCGCAAGATGTGTGTTTACATCCTGCGGCTCCTCCTCACGAATAGCGCTATTGGTTGCCTAGCTGCCTTGCGACTATTGATTGGCCGCTAGGTTCCTCTGAACACTTTGAGGTCCACAAAGTGTTAGCTACACCCCTGTCTCCTCATCATCCTTTATGTCATTTACTGCCTCCCTGTCACCCATTTCTTATTGCAAGGCCACTCCCATTTTTCCAGCACATGCTAAATAATTCCCCGCCCTTTTCCCCTGCCATGGTGCAGGTATCATTGTTTCCTGGGACTGCCCTGCATCTCTTTTAGCTCTTATCAGCTGAATCTGAGCTTTCTGTCTATCAGCCTTAAGCAACATCTGAATCTGGGGTTGCTACCCCTGAATTTGGGTTTTCTGATTGGCAGCAGATCCTGTTGCCCTGCATGTATCATCTAGACCTGAGCTTCCTGCCCAGCTGCCAGTTCAGCCATTTTTTTTTAAATTATTCCTCCATATTACCCTGCGCTTCAACTTTAAGGGTAAACTTAGGAGGTTTAATATAATGTGCCAGACTCCCACAACAGACTTCAGCAGACATCTTCCTGCTTTACAGGCCTCTTAACATAAAAATGCAAACAGTTTTCTTATTGATACGGTGGCCCTTTAAGACTGGCTTCCTTTCACATAACCCCCTGGCAACTCCAAGTTTCTCTGTTTTCCACTACAGACACAAACTCGGGAGGTTTGAACAGGCTAACCAGTTCCTTAAGCACACCACTTCTCTGCACAGTGTATGACCAAACAAAACATGCAAGTTTGAAACACAGGTAGCTGTCTGGATTCAGTATGAAATCCCGGCGGTCGGGATCCCGGCGTTCAAAATCCCGACGCCGGAATCCCGACCGACAAGGGGGGGGGACGTGGATCGCCCCCCCCCCTTGCGGGCTCGTGGACACCCCTGGAGGGAGAAAGTTTCGGGATTTAGGCGTTCGGAATTCCGGCGTCGGGATTCTGAACGCCTGGATCCTGACCGCCGGGATTTTAACTGCATCCTAGCTGTCTTACTCAAGTTTCTCTATTTTGTAGCAGGTACACAGCATACCAGGTACACAGCATAGACAAGCATGGTTACAGCATTGCAGCATACAGGTGTCACAGCATAGTACAAACTCCTCAGTTGTCCCTATAGTAGCCCATAGTAGCCCATACCCAGCCTACAGTAGCCCATACCCAGTCTATCACCTGGGCAGCTATACCACCATCAGGAGCAATGAATTCCTGCCCTGGAAACATTTTTATTAGGAATCCACAGGTGCTGCTAATCAGCCCAACTTTCAACACATCAGTTTCTCTTGATGTTGCTGTTGCTGCTCTAAAACCTGGACTGGATCTTCCACATTACTGTCATGTGAAAAGATAATTGTATTTTAAAAGCAATTTACAGTAACTAATAACACAATAAGTTTTCCTGTTACCTTATAATAACATTCTAAGAGATTAGTGAAATGCACACAGGTCTTCCAAACAGTATTTACATACACAGGAACAACAACATCACTTTGCATAATTATTTGCATTATATAATGATATAAAGAGACCGTCCTGCAACCCAGCCATCACCCTGTATTGTTTTTTCATTACGAGAGACAACATTAATCACTGAAAACATGAACAGCTCAATGGAGGATGACTATAATATGGTCTCAACAGAGGACGACAATAATATACAACATCCGAGTATTGCTGCCTTTGCTGCAATCACCTGTTTGGCAGGAATAATGATGAATGGATTTATTGTTGCTGTGACTGTCACTGATTGGAGGAAGCAAAGACCGGTGACCTCTACTGACCAGGTTCTCGCCTCCCTTGGGATCACCAGGATTATCTATCATTCTGTCACCTTATTTCACATCTTTTATAGTTTTTTCATTAGAAAAAGCAATATGATATATGAGATGATTTTTTACTGCATTTTTGAAATCTCCTTCTGTACCGGCATCTGGTTGGTCAACCTCCTCTCTGTTGTCTTCTGCCTGAAGATCTGCAACTTCCACAGTGTCTTCTTCCTACGTCTGAAGACGATTATATTACAGAAGCTCACCCATCTGATCATTGCTTCCGTGTTGGTATTCATTTGTTTCTGTACAATATTTCAAGTGTCCACTATGACTGAAATTGATAAGAATCCAGATAACATAACATATATAGATAAAATAGGTAAAATATACAAGTATATGTCTTTATCGTGGGAGACTCTGTTATTTCTCATGTTCCTGTTATCCTCACTTGTACTCATTATCTATCTGGGTTATCACATGTATAAGATGCGATGTGACGGAACTGCAACAGGACAACTCAATACCTACTACAGGACTGTGAAGTTTTTAACTGTCTCATTGTCCAGCTACATCCTTTCTTTTGTCAGCCATGTTACTCTCTGTTTCTATGAGGGATCAATGGATGAGGTAGATGAATTTATTGCGATTTTTTTCTCAACTCTGCATTCTGCGTACCTGATCTATGTAACAGTCAAGCTGAGGAACCGTCTCTCTGCAATTCTCCAACATGGAACCAAATTCATGCTCAATTGCAGATGTTGTTGTCCCGAAACCGGTGATCCGGTGGAGACAATCACTGAAAGACTTTAGAAAGATCCTTACAACTCATGAACTAGTGATCAAATTGTAAATTGTAATATATATTGTGTGAGGATTTATTATATTACACTGCTGATCTGGAACACGTACAGTAAGCCTCAATATCTGGAATTGAGGGAAAACTTCAAAGTGGATATATCACAAATTAATTCATAGGCTTTGCATCCATGGAAATAAGGCCTAATTTATGATCAGCGGCTGTATAATTCCAAGTAATTGATAATCTAGTGGAGCAGGAGACTCTTGTAGGAAATAGACAGCTGTGGTTTGCAGTTTCTACTGGGGATGGTCTTCCAATTACCATCACAGCCATCAGTTTCGAAAGAGGAACCGACTGAAGCTTTTTGCCCAATGACCACTATATATAGTGACATCTGTGTCTGTCATTTGTTCAACCAAGTCCCTAGGAGTGCCGCTATTTGTTTTCTATATTCCCTTTCGAGTGTTGCACCCGGGCATCAAGAATCAGTGTAAGGGGAGTGCCAGCATTGGACTGTATATGTATATATATATATATATATATATATATATATATATATATATATATATATATATATATATATATAAGGTTCTCTAAGCACCTTGATAAGGGAGCCATTTTGGCTTTGAAACGTCTGTTGCCAAAAACTGCCAGCTGTGTATTTAGTTTGAGAGCTGCCGCCTCTCCTATGCTGCATATATATGTATATATATATATATATATATATATATATATATGTATATTTGTAATCAGCAATAATGCACAAGTTACGTGTCATACTTGTAAATATATGATAGAAAACATGATGTCAGAATAAAAATGTGATCACATTAGCAACACATCACAGAAGGCACGCGAATGAAGAAGTTGGATAATTCATTAGCGTGCCTTCTGTGATTCCTGATGCTGATTAATCATTGTTATTTATTACTGTATATAGATATATTGGTCTTTCATCCTTTAGATGTAACTCATAATGTTTTTCCTATCCAGTATAATGTTTTCTTATTCAGTATCTCTTATGTTGTAAGCCAACAATACGCTGTACATTGTGTGTAATTGCTATTCTCCTGACACTTGTATTATAGCACTTTTTCCGGTTTGTTTATTTATGTGTATTTTGTTCCTATCACAAGGTAGCAGACTAGCTTTCAAAGCATTTGCTTTGAGCGGGGTTACTAACATATATAAATATAAATATATATATATATATATATATATATATATATATATATATATATATATATATATATATATATATATATATATATATATATAGTATCCAGTGTAGGAACGACACTCCAAACTGTTGCTTGATGCCCAGGTGCCATCCAGAGTGTGCAAACACTGTAGATATCAGAGCGGGGGTGGCGGCACTCAAATGATTTGTTAATAAAACAGCGTAGCACAATGCAAATATTCAGTTGGTGGCCGGCACTCCACTTCCTGGTTTGATGGTTTGAAATACCTGGGTGCCCTCCTGGGAGAAATTAGAGCCACTCCATAATACATATGTTCTAGCAGAGGGTGGCACTCCAAAAAATATGCAGAACTCAGACAATTAAATGCAATATTTTAAATGTATTATGACATATATATCAGGGTGTAAAAAACATAAAGAAGACGGTATTTATACCTTACCGATCAAGCGCAGGATTTCCCCGGCATCAATCACTTCCAGACCATGGCAGGGGACGGGAGCGATCGCTCGGTAGTTGGTGTCAGCAAGCACCACGTCAGCGTGCCAGGACGTACGGGTGTCATCTGACCGCCCATGTGATCCAGCTTGCTGTGAACACAGAGGCTCTTATTCAGATCTGATTGCAGTACAAATTTGTTCTCAAAATGGGCAAAACCATGTGCACTGCAGTTGGGGCAGATGTAACATGTATATAGAGAGAGAGAGTTAGATTTCTGTGAGTTATATTGTTTCTGTGGTAAATACTGGCTGCATTATTTTTACACTGCAATTAAGATTTCAGTTTTGACCATTTTGAGAACAAATTTGTACTGCGATCAGATCTGAATAAGGGCCAGAGCGTAATCTGACATCCCTGTCTCCAAGCAACGCCTCTGTGTACCGCTTTCCTGTCATCGGCGGCTTCCTGCATGTGGCTTCTCATCTGGGGTGCCTGTATGACCAAGGGACTAATCTAGCTAACCACACAATTATAAATTGAATAGTGCATTTCCTCAAACAGTTATGGTAAATAATAAATGTGAATATTTTTTTAAAAATCTAAAAAAGTGTGACCAACGACTACAAATCTCAAAATATATTTAAACACGTTTCTCTTATTTTTATGATTGCTCATTCATGCTCAATCACTGACAACAATATTCATGCGATTAATTGTCTGAGTTCTGAGTATATTTGGAGTGCCACCCTCTTCAAGAACGTATATATATATCACACATGGTCCACCTGCAACTTCATCGCTACTAAAGTTCCAGAGTCTGATTTTACAGATGGAGCACCATCGCAGAGGTATTGGCGATCCTGTTTAATTCTTCCGACAAGGGGCATGGATGTTCACCATGCAATACAAATCACCACTGCTGGGTGACTAATACTCCACCAATCTAGTGGAAGATTAATATAATGTACCAATGGAACCCCGCCATTCGCTGAGCAGAGTGTGCTTACACAGTATAATACAGTATGAGACACTCGTGCGTCTCATCCCTGTGAACATTGCTGCGGCTCCAACTGTACCGTACAATACAAGCAAATGGGCTGTGTAGTGTCATGGTCCCAAAGGCAAATAGTAACCGTCATGTTCACGTAGCCCATGCTGAATATTTATTGAATATTGAATAGTGCCTATTGAAATTGTTGGGTGGGATTGGTGGGCAGTTTCTTATAAACAGCAGTATCAGATAACTGGTTATCCCACCCAACAATTTCAACAAGAACTTACTTCCATCCTGGGAACTGCAGTTTCTGAGGGAGTACTGCCCCTTAAAGTACGGGACAAGATCAGTGTAGCAGCACCTGTGGTCCCTGTGCTCTACACTCTCCCCAAGTTACATAAGGATGCCAGGAATCCCCCTGGTCGCCCTATTATTGCTGCCCGTAACTCTATATATCAATCTGTGTCCCAGCTACTCGATTTTGTGTTGCAGCCTCTACTGTTATGTAAAAAATCATTCCTGAAGGATACTACATGTTTTTTGCAACTATTGTCTGAATTGTCTGTGGTTCCGCCAGGCACTATCATGTGTTGCTTAGATGTTGCTAGCCTGTACACCTCCATACCCCACCAGGGGGGTCTGGAGGCGGTGCGGGTATTTCTGCAGGAGCACCTGGATAACATGGTATTTAATCATAAGTTGTTCTTAAAACTGCTGGGTCTGACCCTTGAGCGGAACTTCTTCCTGTTTGACGGGAGTTATTATCTTCAGCTACGGGGGTGCGCCATGGGGTCCGCGGTAGCACCCTCGTATGCTAACATCTTTATGTTTCAACAGGAAGAAGAGCTATTCCTCAATAACCCTGAGGTCAGCCAACATATACTCCTGTACACCCGCTACATAGACGATATCTTTGTCTTGTGGACGGGTGGACAGGAGGTATTTGAGAAACTGATGTTGGATGTGAACACCAGGGACTCCCCCATTAAATTTACATACTCATGTCATGCTGAGGTGATGCAATTCCTGGATGTGTCTGTTCACATCAATGATTCAGTCCTGTCCACTGATATATATTATAAGAATGTGGACAGGAATACTTTCTTGATGGCTTCCAGTCATCACCCCCCTGCTCTGAAGAGGGGACTTCCTCGGTCCCAAATGATGAGGATTGCCCGCATCATAAGTGATCCATCGGGGCTCTCTGACCGTTTGGATCATCTCATCTCTAAATTTGTGTCTAGAGGGTATGATGTCGACTTGCTATACGGACAAAAAGCAGAGGTTATGTCCATGTCCCGTGCATCTTTACTTGAGCCCAGGACTGTTAAGGAATCTAAAATTATTCCATGGACCAGTACCTATTCTGTAGCTAGCCCAGTGATTCATGTTGCGTCTAAGGCTCTTTGGCCTATAGTGAAGAGTGACCCAGACCTGAAGTGCTTTAACAACGTTCGTCCCCTATCGGCTTTTCGTAGGGGCCGGAATCTGAAAGACAGGTTAATGAAGACTGACATTACGGGGATGGGAGTCCCTAGAGCTCCCAATACATACGTGAAACCCCCTGGTTGCTACAGTTGCTTATCTTGTATTACTTGTAAATATTTGAAGGTATGCAGATCGTTCAAGCACCCCCATACTGATAAAGTCTATGACATCAGGCAGGTACTCACATGTAGATCTGATCATGTTGTCTACGTGATAGTTTGCCCTTGTGGCTACTATTACGTTGGGCAGACCACCAGATCTTTCCGTGAGAGGATGGGACTGCACAGGTCGGCCATAGACCTTTCGCTAGCTGGCAGGTCAGTGGACCAGCCCGTGGCTCGCCACTTTAAAGCCCACGGACACTCATTGGCTTCTCTAAAATACTTTATGATAGATCATATTCCTGAGTCTCTCTGTGGGGGTGATAGAGCTAAGAAGCTTTTGCTGGCTGAATCCAGATGGATTTTTAGGCTGAATACTATTCACCCTCATGGCTTAAATGATAAAATTAATTGGAATGCCGTAGTATAAACTAATGCGATAATGTCACTTTTTCCATATGTATGTATGTGCTGTATTTTGTTCCTTGGGTATCGTGTATGTTTCCTTTTTTGATTTTAATCATTGTTATATTTTACTGTCTCCTAGGTGCCGGCTATGGCTAGCTCTTTCTAGGCCGGAGGACTGGAAGTGACCGCCGCTATGGAGGCTGGAACGCAAGCGATTATGGTTGCTTGGCAGCCAGGATCTCTGTGTTCAGCCGGAAGTACGTGTGCGGACATCCGCCCGCTGAGTCAGACATAGTGTGCCGCGCCGGACGCCGAGGGAGTCTGCAGGGCGTGAGTATAAATGTCTTTTTAGTGTATGTATTTGTGTTGTAGGTGTTTGTCCTGAAGAAGGAGTTTAAGTCCCCGAAAGCTTGACAATATATGCTTTTATTTGCATGAAGAATTGCCTCTTGAGTGCCATCATTTCGTTTGGAGTGTATATATATATATATATATATATATATATATGTTGCTCTTTCTGTGAGACCAAGGACACCATGATTAAGGGCCTTGTTAGGTCCGAAACGTCGGCATATTTGTTATTTACTATGGAATAGAATAAAAGAAGCATTGCCTTACAGCTCCTTGGTGAGTGCCCTGATTCTAAGTGACTTTACATTTGGACCATAAGCCTTGCTTGTGAGACTGGCGGGAGCACCTCCGGAAGAAAATACACCAAACCGTGAGTGCATTGGAAATCACATATATATATATATATATATAGGGGTGTTGCAGCCCAGCACTCTCCTTGAGAAATCAACTGCTCCGGTGCCCTTCCTGAAAGGATGCAATACTGGAACAAAAAATGCTGGCAATTCGAGGACTTTGTGAAAAAAGCTTTAGTGCAAGGTTTAAACAACCAACGTTTCGGGGCTGCCCCAAAATGTCGGTTGTTTAAACCTTGCACTAAAGCTTTTTTCACAAAGTCCTCGGAGTGCCAGCATTTTTTGTCCCAGTGTGTATATGTATATATATATATATATATATATATATATATATATATATATATATATATATATTATACTAACATAGCTGTAACTGTTAAAGCAGAGTACAATAAAAGCTGTTCGTGCAACTGATACAGTACCTCCGGTTCTATGTGTCCTAGTAACTTTAGACTGGTACCATATTGGCTTTCAGATCAGACTAAAGGTGCCCATACACGTCCCGATGCGGGCGGTGCGATCTGTGCTTTGAGGTGCGCGCTCCCGTGGCACCTCATCGCACAGTACAAAAAGTATGTGCTGCACAGAATTTTTGTACTTTCTTTTCATCACATCACATCGCATTGCATGCACAAGGCATGCAATGCGATGCAATGCGTGCTATTTAAGCTCAAAACGCCCGCCCGCATCGGGACGTGTATGGGCACCTTTAGTAGTAGTTTATATGACATCAGTAAGGGAAGCGGAAAGCATCCGTAGTCCCCTCCAATTGTCCACCTACTGTAGCTCATTACCACTGAGTTCCGCACATAGGAAATACTGTATAGAGTATTTGCATCCAGGATCTTAGGGAGGAGCTTTTATCTCTACCCATTGTACTTATAAAGATATCACTTATAGTTGTAACTGTTACAGCAGAGTACAATAAAAGCTGTTTGTGCTATTGAGGACACAAAGTGCTATTATTACTCAAATAGGAAAAAACTCTACAGAGGTGCTAGGAACAATGTTTTGCCATCCAGAAACTTAGGGAGGAGATTTATGTCTCCCCATTATATTTATAGAGATATCACTTATAGCTGTAGCCATTACAGTACAATGCAATTAAAGCTGTTTGTGCCCATGCAGATGCACGGAAAACTTTATTAGGGAGGCAGGATTTTAATGTGTATTAAATATACAGTAACTGGCCTACTGTAAATTTGCTGGAAAAAATAAGTTCCCTTTAATAATCAAGCTCAGGTCTACTGTACAACATGCAGAGCGGTGCCCTTATTTACTAGCCTACACACCTGATAAGAGCGGCCAAAACTTCCACTCAGATTCATCCTAAAGCCTTTTGACCAAACCAATGAGATGCATTAGCGTCCGTGCCCATAGCAAGTTATAAAATAGTGTAATGATACTGTACGCACTTTAATGTAACTGTATTTATTAGTGATTATCTACAGTACTGTAGCTTACTGGACAGTACAGTAGTAGCAAAGTAGTTCCTGCGCTACAGAGCCTTTTAATACTGTAGTCACTTCATGCACACGCTGCATCACACACTTCGCGCATGCATAGTGAAGATTTCAAAAAGTGACATCTGGTGAATGATCACTAGTATTGCACTCATCCGGCAACGACACCTCCAATCACCAAGCTGTTACAATGTAATGCAACGCCTTGCGCCGTGGGCAGACAAGGCAGGCTGGCGGTATAACTGCCATAGTTAGCCTGAATGAGCGGCACTACATCTGTACTTCCAGCGCACTGGGACTAAATGCATAAAAATGCAGTGTGGGCCGGTACTCTTCCTGTGGTTAATCAGTTATCCTGTTTTTCCGCTACAGGCACAAACTGGGGAGGTTTGAACAGACATAGGGGGAGATTCTCGAAACTAAAAATGCGGTAAAAACCCGTTATCAGGGTTGTTACCGCATTTTGGGATGCTCTAAGCATCCCCCGCAGGGTTACCGCGACGGGGGGCATCGCCAGAAAAATCTGGCTATGCCCCATAGAAGCCTATGGGCTTCTAACATGAGCACTCGCCACCCCGCACCGACCCCGCCTCCCTGCACTGACCCCCCTCACCTGTGTCTGGGCAGCACAGAGCTGTGCTGCCCGGACCTGTGACCTCCTCCTCCCTGCACTGCACACAGGGCCAGTGCAAGCCTTCTCAGCACCCTAGGCAAAAATTCAACCTATTCCACCACCCCCCCCCCCCATTCTGCCACCAATACACACTTTCCAACCCCTTAAGGCATACTTGCCTAACATTCCAGAGTGGCAGGGAGGTTCCCAAAAATTTGGTGGTCCTACCAGCACCCCCAGGAATGTGGGCAAGTCCCCTGTTTTCCCAGGAGGCCAACCTTTGCCAGCCACAATAGAGTACAAGGAGGAGGGGGCAGCAAAGTAGGGATATATGCCTCAAGTAAAAGTATGGAGGTGGACGTCTTAGAAGTTCCACAGAAGCCATCCACTTCCCATTAAGTACAACAAGGATCCTCATAGACATCAATGATTTTTTTGATAGGCAGACTTGGTGGCGCCCCCCCCCCCCCCCCCCCAGCTCCTGGTGCCCTAGGCAGCTGCCTAAATCTGCCTAACGGTAGAGCCGGCCCTGACTGCACATCCTTTTCCGGGTGCAGGGAGGAGGAGAGCCACCCCCCCTGCAGCAGCAGCATCCAGGCCGGGTAAGAGAGGGAGGGGGGAGCCGCCGGACCCGCCGCTCATCGACAGGTCAACGCAAAAGACAGCTCTTAACGCAAGAGCTGTCTTTTGTGATGATTATCGCATACGTTAGATCATATGCGATAATTATGTTTGCGGTATCCGGCGATGGGCGGCGGTAAGGGGGCGCGGATGTAAGAGCATCCCCCTAACCAGTTCCCTAAGCACACCACTTTTCTAGCTCCCAGACTAGCTGCACAGTGCCTAACCAAACAAAACGTGCACGTTTAAAACACAGGTAGTTGATTACCCAAGGTTCTCTGTTGTATTGTAGATTCCAGCTGTATGTATCCCACGTTGGCACCATATATGACAAGGAATCACATGCTCTGGATAAAGTATTGGTCTTTATTTTGTAGCAGGTACACAGCTGAAGGGGTAATCAGCATACCAGGTAATCAGCATAAGCAAGAAGGGTTACAGCATTGCAGCATAAAGGTGTCACAGTATAGTACAAATTCTTCAAAAAGCTCCAGTGGTCCCTATCGTAGCCCACATCTCAGCCTATCACCTGGGCAGCTATTTCACCAGGAGCAATGACCCTCTGCCCTGGAAACACTTACATCAGGAGAACACAGGTGCTGCTTAATCAGCCCAACCTTGATCACATCAGTTTTCCTTGATGCTGCTGTTGCTGCTGTGAAACCTGGATCCTCCACATTACCTTCATGTGAAAATATGCTGTATCTGCCAATATATATATATATATATATATATATATATATATATATATATATATATATATATATATATATATATATATATTTATTTATATATATATATATATATATATATATATATATATTATAAGGGCACGTTCGTGCCCTTATATTAAGGCTGAATCCAACGAACGGATTTTTCCCATAGGGAACTTTTCGGATGGGGGCATGGTGTTTGAGGGACTGCACCTCAAAAGTGACTGGACGTACTGAGCTGAAATTTGGCACGTATGCGTAGAATTGTCAACCGGTGCTGCGTGCCAAATTCCAGGGCGAAATATTAAAAAATGACCAATTGGGAGCGATCTAAACTTCCAACTGTCAGTTTTTTTCTGACACTCCAGAAATGACAACTTGTGACCCATGTTAGTCTATGAGGGTTTTTTTGGGAAGGCATAACTCAGGGTAGAGGAACAATTGAGACTTGGGGTTGGTTTTATTAGGTAGATATTGTCCCAGTGGAGTGCCTTTTGGGGTTGAGGATTTTCAGAGAGGTAGAGATAGGAGGGTTCAACTTGTTGCGCATGCGCAGTACACAGCCGCCAGGAGGGGGAGTACTTAATAGGCTTCACTTGGGTGTACCAAGATGGCCGCTCAAAGCCTGTTCTGTCCGGCGCGATTATAAATATATATTTTTTCCCGTTAAGAGCAGGGGGAGAGAGACCTGTATTAAAGCACTAGTTAATGCTGGCATAACTTAAGGTTGATGGCGGAGAGCAGAGCAGCAGTGAGGGAGAGAGGAGCGAGGGTATCCCGTAAGCTGTGGGTGTCCGGCAGAGCCATGGGTTTGCTTCCTCCCTGTAGGCGCACTCGTGCACCACTGCCAAAAAAAAGAGAGGTAGTGAGCCGGAGATTATTGCCGCTGCCACCGCTACTGCACTGTGCAAGGTGCTGCTGCTGGAGGAGATCGGGGGAGAAGCGTGAACTCCAGGAACAGCTCTTCCCGCTCCTCCCTCCCTGCAGCCTGGAGAGGAGGACAGGGTCTGAGCCCGGCGAATGAAGGAGCTACTGATGACACAATAGGGCTTCCGCACTATCCAGGGTAAGTGACCGGGGGGGAGTTGTAGGTGGGATGTGGAGTTGCGGGGATGGGGGAATCCAAAGTGACTAACATTGCCATCTCTGAACAGCACTCTGGAAGGATCCCCCATCCCCGGCAGCAACTTTCCGTGTGCCTGATGCTGCTACCCTGGCAGGAATCCCACCTCCTGCTTTACTTCACTGCACAGCCTGCATACCCAGCCTGTCACTGAGCCGCAGGCTGCTGCCTTTACACAGCTGAGCTTGGCTGCCATGCACTGCTACCAGGCGCCGGCTGAGCTGTCACTCAGCTGCAGATCAGATCCATAAGAGAGATACGATCTGTGGGTGTGGTGAGGGTGGGGAAATTTCAGATAGGGGGGAGTAGTAAAACATAGCCCTCACTGTATGGTGGACTATTTACCTGAGGCTGCCGATGTTGCAGGTCTGTTAGCAGACCTGTACATCAGATGGAAGAGTGGCCAGGGGGGCACATGGTACCCTGCCCAGCCCGCCACTGTGCCATGGCCAAGTGCTAGCCATGCTCCCATTGTGGGGCGGGGGGGAGAGATGGTGGATCTGTGGCCAGGGGAGAGGAGACAGGATCCTGCTGACCACATGAGGACTGGCAGGTCCTAGAGATCATACATATCATGACACAGAGGCGCAGCTACAGATTTTTCTCCCCCCTACCCTCAAAAACTCCGCCCCCCCCAGGGGCAAGGCAATTGACTATGGGCGCCCCTGGCTGAGCAGACAGGCGACCCAGGCAGCAGTGAGCACGGAGCTGGTCCCACTCCATGCATATCTAACATGTGGGGACCCAGCGCAGTGCATATTTAATGAACAGAAGGCGCTCATTATATATGCACGGGGCAGGGGCCCGCTCATTCAATATGCACTGCACTGCGTCCCCGCTCATTAGATATGTACATGGCGGGACCAGCTCAGCACTGACTGTTGCCTGTCAGTTCAGCCAGTGGCGCCCACCACAGACCCAGCTGGTGCCACTCCCCCAAGCCGCCGTGGGGTTTGCCACATATGTAGCTACGCCAGGGCTGTAGAGTGCGCAGGGGACCTGGCCAGTGCTAGGGGGGGGGGGCAACTTGTGCAAAGTGTGTGCGGGCAGCTACCTACCCACCCTGGTGCCTGCTGTGTGGCTGGGCAGTGTGCAAGGTGGCACGGTGGGAGTGGAAAGTAGTCAGGGGGAGGGGACACATGGGAGAAACACCAGGTGGCAGGAAAGTGCTATAGAGTGTGGCTTGGATGCGGGGATCAGACCCCAGCTAGCCCGGGCAGCAGGGCACAGACAGAGGGTGACAGGGGCGACTCTGTGGGTTTGCCTCTTTCTCCGGGGGCTTGACCTGCTCTGCTCCCATTGTAGGTGGATGTCCATGTTTGTCTGCTCCCTGTACACCCCCCCCCCCCCTCATCACCTCCTAAGCTGGGATCAGGGGCGTAACTAGAACTTTCTTGGCCCCATATTAAAATTTTAAGAGGAGCCCCGTTGTACAGGGTGACACACACATGGGTATTGGGGAAGGTCACACACTGGGATAGAGGGTACATGGGGACAGGCACATGTGGGTAGTGTGGGGATTAAAGGTGTCACAAAAACATTCACACAGGGTTAGGAGGGTGCAATACACGGGAGGGGGTGTTTGGCAGGTATAAGGCGTCATAACACATACACACACAGAGAGGAAGGCTGTAGGAGGGACAGAATTTCACAAACACAGGGGTAGTGGGCTACAGGTGGTGTGGGGGGGTCCTGCACAGGGATAGGGGGTACAGAGGGTCACACACAGTGGATTAGGGGGGGTAGGGGTGAGAAGTTTTCACACAAGGATAGGGGTGCTGGGTGTGGGGGGTCACATACAGAGGAAAGAAGTGGGGAAAAAGGTTTCACACACAAATGGGGGTTTTGGGGTCACACACCAAAGGTTAGGGTGGTAGGGGGTACAAGGTGTCACACACAGGGGGATAAGCTGTCAAGTCTAACCTAAAATGACAGCTTGGTTGTACTACTAGGACCTATTCATTGGCACTGATAACACCACAGACAGAGCAGTCTCCCCTGTAGAGGGCATATTAACCACTGGAGCTGGGGGGGGGGGGGGGGGCATTTTAATTTTCACACACATTTGTATGTTGTGTGTTTTCTGTGCTGCAGGACATGTGATGGTACAGGTTTTCCTTTGGCATGGGCAAATTAATTGCAGCACTTTTAAAATTGCACTAAAGATGGATTTTCTGTATTTGTTATTTTTTGCAAAGCAAGTAATTGCACATAGCAAATTAATAAATATTATAACATGTTGTGTTGGTTAAAAAGTTGTGTCCATCCATAGTTATAGTGGAATAAAATGCCAGCGTTTCATGGGCTTTCCCATGGAAATCGCCCAGTGACGAGTGCACCGGGGACGGGCAGCTGACATCACCGGATGTCAGCTGCTCACCCACTTCCCTCTGAATGCCCACGCACATCTAGAATTACCTCAGAGCAAACTTAGATGTGCGTGTGCCTTCTACATCATTCGATGGTCGGCCTCCATCGAATGATGTGGATGTTAGACTGCAGCCTGCGAATGGATTTTTATGTTAAACATCCATTTCCAGCCAGTGCATGCGTTCACACGCTGCAGAGGGGGACGGCATCCGCCAAGCGATGTTTGGTGGACTCGCAAGGCTGCGACTTTGCAGCCTTGCGAATCAACCAGAATAACCCCCTTAGTGCTGACCAGTGTGTTTATTTTTTTTTTTATGTTTTTTATTTAAATATTTTTTTTGTTAATGGATTTTACACAATTAAGTTTTCTAAGTGTCCACAGTTTGACAGCTTAGCATTTCTTTTATTTTTTAAATTGCCCAGTGCATGGCATACTAAATGTAGTATTCAGCCCTCTTACAGTTCAGGTTTTATGAATATCCATGCTTGAGCAAAACTGATCAGATCAAAATATATATATATATCTTTTATTTAAAGCACGATCGACGTACACCCACCTACATCTATACATACTGTACACGCGCTGACACCTGGACGTACCAGAACCTACATCTATACATACATGCGCTGACACCTGGACGTACCAGAACCTACATCTATACATACACGTGCTGACACCTGGACGTACCAGAACCTACATCTATACATACATGCGCTGACACATGGACGTACCAGAACCTACATCTATACATACACGTGCTGACACCTGGACGTACCAGAACCTACATCTATACATACATGCGCTGACACCTGGACGTACCAGAACCTACATCTATACATACACGCGCTGACACCTGGACGTACCAGAACCTACATCTATACATACACGTGCTGACACCTGGACGTACCAGAACCTACATCTATACATACATGCGCTGACACATGGACGTACCAGAACCTACATCTATACATACATGCGCTGACACCTGGACGTACCAGAACCTACATCTATACATACACGTGCTGACACCTGGACGTACCAGAACCTACATCTATACATACATGCGCTGACACATGGACGTACCAGAACCTACATCTATACATACACGCGCTGACACCTGGACGTACCAGAACCTACATCTATACATACACGTGCTGACACCTGGACGTACCAGAACCTACATCTATACATACATGCGCTGACACATGGACGTACCAGAACCTACATCTATACATACATGCGCTGACACCTGGACGTACCAGAACCTACATCTATACATACACGCGCTGACACCTGGACGTACCAGAACCTACATCTATACATACATGCGCTGACACATGGACGTACCAGAACCTACATCTATACATACACGTGCTGACACCTGGACGTACCAGAACCTACATCTATACATACATGCGCTGACACCTGGACGTACCAGAACCTACATCTATACATACACGCGCTGACACCTGGACGTACCAGAACCTACATCTATTCATACACGCGCTGACACCTGGACGTACCAGAACCTACATCTATGCATACACGCGCTGACAACTGGGCATACACCGATATACATACACACACATGCCTCAGTCACCCACTATCTCCCTGTCACCCCTGCCTCACCAGTCACCCACTATCTCGCTGTCACCCCTGCCTCACCAGTCACCCACTATCTCGCTGTCACCCCTGCCTCACCAGTCACCCACTATCTCGCTGTCAACCCTGCCTCACCAGTCACCCACTATCTCGCTGTCACCCCTGCCTCACCAGTCACCCACTATCTCGCTGTCACCCCTGCCTCACCAGTCACCCACTATCTCGCTGTCACCCCTGCCTCACCAGTCACCCACTATCTCGCTGTCACCCCTGCCTCACCAGTCACCCACTATCTCGCTGTCACCCCTGCCTCACCAGTCACCCACTATCTCGCTGTCACCCCTGCCTCACCAGTCACCCACTATCTGCCTGTCACTCCTGCCTCACCAGTCACCATCACAGTCACTGGGAAATGTAAATACACACTGACCTGCCCCTAGTGTATTCCGATTGGCTGTTCCTCTCAGCAGCCTTTGGGGAAATGTAAAAGATGTAGAATGCTCTGTCCCAAGCAAGGGGTGTGGTCCAATTAAAATGGACATAGGCTCGCCGGAAAAGATTACCTTACACCCCAGTTTTTGGCCCTGTACCAATAAACCTTGACCACCACAAGGGAATTTTAATTTCACCATATTAAGTCCCATATAGTAATGTCCCCTGCACCATATGCCCCAAACTGCAATGCCTGTGATACATTATGCCCTACAGTAAAGCTTCTACATGCTGGGTGTCATGCTCATTGCCAGGGGTTTCATGGGCTGGATGTTTTGCTCATTGCCAGAGGTTTCGTGCTCTGGTATGGGTGTCACACTCGTTGCCAGGGGTTTGTGATGCCTGTAGCCAGGGGTGTGTTATTGTTAAACATTTAAAAAAAAATGTTTATTCTTACAGTTCAAAAAATTTATTGAGAAAAGCTATGAAATTCCATTGACAAAAAACCTTACTGTTTCACATGTCCCATTAAGGCTTCATACACATGATCTGGCATTTCAGAAACCTGATGTAACTCTTCCACTCAAACTCCAAAAAGCAATGAAATTCCGATCCTTAAAGCTGACGCCTTAATGGACGTGTTCCTTGCGCAATACAGATATGGTACGCCATCACAGCCTGTGGGTAAGTGCAGATTCAGCACTCTCACAGAGTGAGATTGCTGTCACTCACACAATGGTGGAGCTGCTAATTCACAGATTTGTGTGCTCATTGGAATACACACATGCAGTCTATGCAACTGAAGGTCTGAGCAAAAGAGAGCTGAGCAGATGGGGTAAAAGTGGTGTTGATTGGGGGAGGAGACAGTGTCATGTGGATGGGGAGGAATAGAAATTCGTAGATAATGGGAAGGCTAAGCAGCACTGATGGGGGAATAACAAAGCAGATGGGTGGAAAACAGTGGCACAGATTGGGGGAGATAAGACAGAGTGATGTGATTAGGTGGAAAACAGTGGAACAATTAAAGGTGGCCCAGATAGGAAAAAAGACCATAGCCGGGATGGTGGGTAGACAGAGGAGTGTGGATGGGTGGCAGAGCAAAGATGATGAAGGGAAAACAGGAGCACAGATGGAGAGAGGAGACAGCAGTACAGATGGAAGGAAACTGTGGCATGGATGAGGGGACAGAGCAGCCTGGATGGAGGGGGACACAGTATCACTAATAGAGGGCAAGCCAGTGGCGCAGATAGAAGGAAACAGAGAGGCATTGATGTGGAAAGACAGGGCAGCACAGGTGGGGAATACACATTGGCGTGGATGAGGGAATACAGACTAGCATAGATAGGAGAACACACAGCAGTAAGGATTGGGGAAGACAGTGCTACATGGAGGCATATACTGTAGGAGAAGAAAGTGTAGATACATAGTAGTTGGAGTATTATAGTTTTTGCAATTATACAAGATGTTTGTGGTATCTGCATGTGAATACTAAATGAAATGGATAGTAGGTAGTGAGTGTGAGATGTTGGACCCCAGTGGTATAGTTCTAATAACTCAGTGGGATAGACAGTGTTAGATGATTGCGGGTACTTATTCGGATGAGTGCGCCACATAACTGCTCAGACCTTCAGTTGCATAGGCTGCATGTGTGTATTCCAATGAGCTCACAAATCTGTGAATTAGCAGCACCACCATTGTGTGAGTGACAGCAATCTCACTCTGTGAGAGTGCTGAATCTGCACTTACCCACAGGCTGTGATGGCGTACCATATCTGTATTGCGCAAGGAACACGTCCATTAAGGCGTCAGCCTTACGCGGATAATGGCGGCTCGATAGTCGTCATGGATATCGATCAGTACAAAAATGAATGTCAGCGGTTGCTCGATGACCATGATACTTATGAAGTCCTGGGGGGTGATCCCACCATCGGTTACAAGCGAGAACTTGACTCTTTGTTACAACAAGCGGTCACTGACGCAATTATAACTAAAGATGTCTGTAAACACCTGACGACAGAATACCCCATCGCACCTATTTTCTACATCTTACCTAAGGTGCGCAAGTGCCTTACAAAGCCACCGGGCAGACCCATTGTATCTGCCCGAGGGTCTATTTGTGAATCCATTGCAGTATATGTGGATCTGTTTTTACAGCCGTGTATCCAGACAACCTTTACACATCTGAAAGATTCGTCTACTCTGTTGCGAAAACTGGACACCCTGGGCACCATACCACCCGATGTGACACTGGCCACAGCGGATGTGGCCAGTTTGTACACTTGCATACCGCACGTGGCGGGGGTACAAGCGGTTCAACAACTTATCACCGGTAATCAGAATTACACCGGTCCGGATATCCAGTTTTTCCTCAAATTGTTGACCTTCACTCTGGAATACAATTATTTTTATTACAACGGCAGATTCTACAGACAATGCACCGGCTGTGCAATGGGGTCACCAGCTGCTCCGTCATTGGCTAATGCCTACATGTGGGACATTGAAAAACAGCTGTTTTTTACCAACCAGACAGTGGCCTCGAGTATGTTTCTATATTATAGATACATAGATGATCTACTAATTATGTGGAGAGGCGACATCAATGTCTTACTCAGACTTATCGAACGCCAGAATGGTTCTGATCACCCCATCAAACTGACAGTGTCACATCATCCATCTGAGATACACTTTTTGGACATTAAAATCACACTACAAGCTGGACAGCTCAGTACCACATTATATTCTAAAGATACGGATAGAAACACCTTATTACATCATGCCAGTTTTCACCCCCAGGCAACCATTAAGGGACTACCCTACTCACAATTCATCAGGGTATGTCGTTGTACAAGTGATCCCACCGAGAGAGTAAAACAACTTGACTTGATGTCTTCAAAATTCATCAATAGGGGTTACCCTAAAGAAGAGATCGCCAAGGCTAGACTCAAGGCTTCGAATAAATCTAGAGCCGAACTAATTGAAGAAAAAAAGAAAAAAAACCTTGAGAAAGTCACGCCTTGGGTACAACAGTACAACTCTCAAAGCAAGACACTCATTAAAAAAGGCAGACGCTACTGGCCCATCATCACCTCAGACCCCGATCTTACTGCCCTTAAAGACCATCGACTGATGCCAAGTTTCAAGAGGAACAGAAACCTGAAAGATTGGCTAGTGAAGACGGACGTAACCAACATGGGCCCGTCAGCCAAAGAACACTTTCTCTCCCGGAAAAAGGGCTGCAACAAATGCATTGGATGCACGACCTGTAGCTTCATGCTCACAGGAAATTACATCTCCCATCCCCATACTGGGAAGAGGTTCCAGATTAATAAGGCCCTGACTTGCACATCTAAATTTGTTGTCTATGCTCTGTTTTGCCCATGTGGCTTATGCTACGTGAGCAAAACAGAGCGACAGTTCATAGAAAGAATGGCCCAACATCGCTCGGCGATCAGGGCAGCGCTGGCAAGCGGGGCTAGTGAACAACCAGTGGCCCGCCACTTTGCCATGCTACAACATGGGGTGGCCACTATGCGCCACAAGATTATTGACCAGGTCTTGCCGTCACCGAGGGGAGGAAATCGTGGCAAAAGGTTGCTCCAACTCGAGGCGAGATGGATACATCGTCTCGACACGGTACATCCCAGGGGACTTAATGAAGCCCTCTGGCTGGGGTGTTTCCTTTGAAAACACACGAAATGTGGACTCTGCTACCTAGTGAAGCTGACATGTAGTTCTGCTGTCAAAGTTATGCAAAATTCGCCATGTCTTACATACAGGGGTGTTTGCCTATTTGTTGTTGACACATGTTCACCTAGGTCGACACACTTAGGAAATATACACATACTAATAGGAGGGACTCATCCTAATAGGGCCAACCACAGGTGATCAGCACTGGTCCTCAAGGACACCACCGATACACTGAGGCAGTATTTATAGATGATACATCGTAGCCCTTTACTCAGACAGGTCAGGGCACAGGTATGCCGCATTGGCAGTAATATATATGCATTACACTTATAGCGAAATTTCCCTCATTGTCTTTTTACCGTTCCCTGCATTAAAAACCGTAAGGCACAGACTGGCCACAGCTGACAGTTTTCACATTCATTTTTTATTTTCCCTGTCTTTAGCATCACCCCACGTACATGGACACACACCGAATGCGGTAGCACATCAGCACTGTTTCACAGCGGATGCGCTCACCGGGCAGTGGACTCTTTTTATTGACTTCACATCTGTAAGCGCACGGCAGGGCTAAATTGCCCTGCACACACATCACGACTTATTGCTACTAGCTCTGATGTAGTCTTTGGCCACATATTTTAGAAATACACACATAAGATTCACACATCACACCATTTTTTATGATGTTATGCTGTTTTTTATTGCAGATTACAAATAATGTGTGTTGAATGTTTGTTTGTTGTTCTGTCTCCGTTACCTAGGTAACAGGAGAAGCCGCATCCCCCACCCGACACACGGAGCGGCTCAGCTGTTCTGACAGCTTCCGCCCACGTCAGCAGCTCAGTGAGAGAGGGCTGGAGACGGGCGGAAGAGGAAGATCCTGGCGTGCAGCCCGTGCACGGAGGGAGAGGGAGGCGTCAGATGCGTTTGTTAAGGTATTTATTCTGTTTTAATTTCACTGTGATGCACTTGTTGTTTTTTGGCTTGAGAAAGGGGGTCAGCCCCGAAACGTTGCCGCACTGCTAATAAACCTGTTGAGGTTTCACTTTTGATATCGTCTCTGAGGCCCTTATTCTGATCGGTGCGGATTTTACCGCATGCGGTCGTCCCGCCGATGGTTATCGTCTGCGCATGTGCAGAGTTCACTCTGCGCATGTGCAGGCGATTTCGCCGCACGTATTCTTCAGACGCCGCACAGGGGGCGGAGAGGGGCATGAGGGGCTACTTAGCCTCATTACCCTATGCATACGCCCCGCCTTTCATGGGCGTTCCCATGCAAACGCGGGGCGTATGCATGGTAATGAAGCCGTGACGCACATGTAGGGGGCGGGCATCTGACATCGCCGGATGTCAGCTGCCCGCCCCCATACATGATTTCATACGGACAAGTGTCCGTGTGGTCTTGGGTGGCGGGAGCTGGTGGAGCGTGCGGCCCTGCATTCGATGTTCGGCGACCATCGAATGCAGGGGCTGCTCCCAAGATGTCGGAGGCGTATCCCCGTCCACTTTCATGCGGACCGCCACATATCCGCGTACGGACGGAGGTGGCGATCCGTACGGAAGGCGGGGATTCGCCTGCACGGTCCTGGCCGCATATTCTGATCGGGCCGCACCGATCAGAATAAGGGCCTGAGTGCCGCCTGCTTCGTTTATTTATATATATATATATATATATTTATATTTATTTTTGGAATCCGCACACAATTCATTGGGTCATCACAGTTGTGCTCACTCCAAGGCACAAGACCATCAAATAGAGTTTTTTTTTAAAGGAGGGCACTCACCAATTCGCAGATAAAATTTTCTTTTATTCAGTTCATTTAAAATATTGAACTCAAGTAGTTGTCATCAACGTTTCGGTCCGCATTTCAGACCTTCATCAGGACAAACATCAGGGCAACAAGAGATCTTACTCCTTTCAAAAAAACTCTATATATATATATATATATATATATATATATATATATATATTTATTTGTGTATTGCACAAAAAGCGCTAACCCTCACTTAGTGAGTACTAGTATTAGTGACTATATTATATTAAATATAAATACGTGATACATAAACAACACTCCAGATTAAATACTGTGTCTGCAAAAGTTTTGTGGTTGGCCTAATTCCCGTAGGACCGAAAAAATGTCTTTTTGTGGTAAAACTTCTGCGCCTTCAGTGTTGACATATAATCAAGACGATTATGTGATAATCCTTAAAGTGCTTTCTATGTGCGTACCAGATTGTTTCAGACAATATCGCACGTAGAGGTATCTTTCACTCCGAAGTGCTCCTTCTTCCTTTTATTTTCAGGCTCCGCCGATTGCGTAGGGCATTCGATTGCGTATGAAAATTCCCAGAAGGAGATATTAGGAGTTTACAAAATATTTGTGAACATATGTGCAATCAAAGTGATACCTTATAATAAAGTGCTTGTGCATGTGCAAGAAAAATTATTATTAGGGGTGAACAAACGCCACCTTGTGGCTATCCTTATTTAATTTGCACACGTGTGATCACCCTGTGATAAAAAGACTTTTTTCAAAAAACAGGTACTGAACTCACACTGTGAATATCTTTATCCGGATGTATTTCCCTTCGGGAGTAGTAAAAGACCCTTAAAACCAAAAAAAGCTCCCACCAAGGGAAAGGCTGATAGCGTAATATTGTTTCATAAAATACATTTATTTAAAAACAAACACGCATATATAGAAAAAAAAAAAAAAACAGTAAAAAATGGACCCGTACATTTGACTTAAAAAGACATGCTTATCTGATATAGGTCAGCGGTAATGGAGAGGTGTATAGCCCAACCGGTTTCGTCCCTTCCTTGTGTTCTGGGACTTCCTCAGGGGTTTAGAGATAATAATATAATATATATATATATATATATATATATATATATATATATATATATATATATATATATATATATATATATATAGCAATATCAGAAAATGCAATTGCTACATGTAACACAATACATTTTCCTGTTACCTTATAATAACATTCTAAGAGATAAGTCAAATGCACACACGTCTTCCACACAGTATTTGCATACACAGGAACAGCACAAGTGCTTTGCATAATCATTTGCATTATACAATGATATAAAGAGACCGTCCTGCAACCCGGCCATCACCCTGAATTGTTTTTTCATTACGAGAGATCACTTTAGTCCCTGAAGACATGAACAGCTCAACGGAGGACGACTATACTATACAACATCAGAGTATTGCTGCCTCTGCTGTAATCATCTGTTTGGCAGGAATAATGATAAATGGATTTATCGTTGCTGTGACTGTCACTGACTGGATGAAGCAAAGACCGGTGACCTCTACTGACCAGGTTCTCACCTCCCTCGGGGCCACCAGGATTATCTATCATTCTATCAGCCTATTGCATATATTTTATCGTGTTCTCCTTATAAAAAGTCAAATAATATATGAGATTATTTTTTACTGTATTTTTGGGATCTCCTACTATGTCGGCATCTGGTTGGCCAACCTCCTCTCTGTTGTCTTCTGCTTGAAGATCTGCAACTTCCACTGGGTCTTCTTCCTACGTCTGAAGATCATTATATTACAGAGGGTCATCCATCTGATCATTGCTTCTGTGCTGGGCTTCAGTTGTTATAATGCAATATTTTGTTATTTCATTATCACTAAACTTTCTATGTATTCTTATAACACAACATATATAGAGGAGATATTTAAAATATACCCGTATATGTCTTTTCTAATGACCATTCTGTTATTTCTCATGTTCCTGTTATCCTCACTTGTACTCATTATCTATCTGGGTTATCACATGTATAGGATGCGATGTGACGGAACTGCAACAGGACAACTCAATACTTACCACCGGACTGTGACGTTTTTAACTGTCTCAATGACCAGCTACATCTTATATTTTGCCACCTATGTTATAATTTTCTGTCAATTATCTGTGGATCATTTAGTAAACTATTTTATTTTTAGTCTTTTCCCAACCCTGCATTCTGCGTACCTGATCTATGTAACAGCCAAGCTGAGGAATCGTGTCTCTGCGATCCTCCAACACGGAACCATATTCCAGCTCAGTTGTAGATGTTGTTGTCACAAAGCCGGCGATACCGTGGAGACAATCACTGGAAGACTTTAGAAGGATCCATACAACTCATGAACTAATGTGATCAATTTGTAAATTGTAATATATATTGTGTGAGATTAATTACATTACACCGCTGATCCGGAATGCGTACCGTAAGCCTAAATATCTGGACTTGAGGAAAAACTGAGAAGTTACAACACAATTCAGATGCATCCGTGGAAATAAGGACCTACTGCATGATTAATGTTTGTGCAATTTCATCTATTTAATATTCTAATGCAGCGGGAGGTGCCTGTAGGATGGAGACCCATTTAGTTTGAAGGATCAAGGATCTGAGTGCTGCTTATGAGGACGCATCCTCAAATGACCTTCAAGACTATCAGGCACCTATAGATCCTACTGCTTGGAGTAAGTTGGTTCTGCAGTATGGCCAATACACTGGAGCCCCGATTGTAGTCAATTCCTGTTGTGTGTAAATTACTTGGATTTCAGTTTATAATATGTACTTGTAGCAATTGTAAATATGTGATACATAATGTGATGTCAGAATAAAAACGTCATCACCAAGCAAAAGTCTAACCAGCATTCGGCAGACGAGAACTCATCAGCAACAGATTCATGTAAACCATCTTCTGGAAAAACCAGAGGGGAAAGGACTGGCTCTACCCTCAGCTGCTTAGGAACTTCAGAATCTGGGGGCACCGCTGAGTGAGGACCACTCAGAGAGATGCAGCCTTGTTGAACTTAATTCCAACGGCAGTTGTTAAACTTCTAAGATGCCACCTTCACCTAAGGTTCTGGACAGTCGGTATTGGTGTGTGGGTGGGCAAAAAACCTTGGACCAGCTCTGCGACAGTCTGACTTATAATGAGTTTTTTTTTATCCTCTGCATTTCTACTTGACACTTTTAGAAGGCAATTGAGACATCTGACAATGCAGAGTATGGGGCAGAGAGGGACGTGCTGCCCAACCATGGTCTGTTACTGCCGGACAGAACCATTGTGCTCTGGGAATGAGCTGATCTGAACAAGCTGATCTGAAGGATACTTTAAAACTGAGTTTCACAATTTTGCCCCAGGGTTGGTAAGTACACATCCTAATACTCGGTGACACTAAGACAAAATAAGTAAATCTGATTAAAAGCTGATCTCTAGCAAAGTCAAAGTCTTTTAAATATGATGTCCTTAAAAAAAACATATATACCAGGAAAATTTTAGATGAAAGCAGCTCACCTTGGGCCAGATGCACTAAGCTTCAAAAGTGATAAAATGGAGAGTGATTAGCAACCAACCAATCAGCTCCTGCCTGACATTTTTCAAACAAAGTTTGTGACACAGCAGGTAGAAGATGATTGGCTGGCTGTTTATCACTCTCCATTTTATCAATGTTAAAGTTAAGTGCATCTGGCCCTTTTACCGTTTGAGCTGCTTTCAGCTCAAAAGCCACCCAGTGTATATATCCCTGCGATGAGCGGTGAGTGCTGATGCGTGTATTACCAGCAGATGAGCAACGAGGTGGATGGCTTTCCATAGCGTCCTGCTATGGAAAGTCCTACACTCCCTCAAAAATCACTTGGATGGGCGAAAATCACTCAGTGTGGATGCAGTGAGCAATTTTTAGCCCAGTGATTTTCACCATCGTTGCAGTGCATACGCATGGGCAAAAACGCCCTGTGTGTATGCACCATAATGCTACTGTATATACTGTATATACTGGAATTTTGGTGAGCTTGTAGCCATTGGTAACCTGGCTCTTGTGTATAATAATGGCATTATTTCCTGGCAAAAGCCTAGTGCAGTGAATAAGGTGAGTGTGATCTGGGACTTGGGCAAAGCCTGATTGATTTAAATTCTAAAAGAATAGCATACCCTCCAACTGTACCGTTTTAGCCTGTACAGTACCATTTATTAACAGTCTGTACCAGCTAAAATAAAGTTTACCGATTGTACCAATTTTTTTATAGCTCTGGCTGAGGGACTCTGGGAGATGTAGTTAATAACATCACCGACTGCTCCCCAGGGAGTGTGGGGGAGCAGCCAGCCAGGACTACATCTCCCAGGGTGCATGGCTGTGTTACATGCAGGCCCGCCTCCCCCTGCTCAGGGAGAGACTCTGGTTGGGGAACGTCACAGCTGTGGGAGAGGGGGGGGGTGGCGGTGTGTGCGAGCCGCTCCCCCATCCCAGTGCCCTCTCCCCTTGCAGACAGGACCTGCTCGCCCCCTCTCCAGGCTGTATGGGCGGATACGGGACACCCGTATTGGAGCCCTGACCAGAGAGTCCGTGCCCTCCGCGCACCTCTCCTGTGTGAGCGCGGACCGGGACGGCAGCCACGCCCACTATCTGTGGCCACACCCCCTGGCCTGTACTGATTTTTGCATCGGAATTGTTGGAGGGTATAGAATAGAATAGACATTATCATGGTATAGTCACAAATATAAAAGTATGGTGGGGCCGAGCAGGAGCCCGGTGGAGACCCAGGTCCACTGCCTCCCAACCCAGCTGGGTATACTTTGTAGTCCGGTCCCTCCTCCTCTGTAGTGCCATCTTCCCAGTGAAAACTTCAGAAAGATGGCACTGCGCAGTGAAAGCGAAGTGTGTGCTCTTTAGCGCAAATCGGCCATCATTCCGACTGTCACTGGGAAGAGAGCACCGACAAAGAAAAAGGTGATCCACTTCCTGGGGGAGATATCTCCCATGTGTGTCCCCCTCCGCCCCCTTCCTCATGGAGTGCATGGGGCTGCAATTATCTTTTTATAGATCTTTTTTCTAGGGGCTGTGGCCAAACCTCCTAATTGGGAGACACCCCCATCCAGTACCGGGGCCCGGTGGTGCTCTCTATGGCCCTGTGGCTCACAACTTTTTTCATTTAGAGAGAGCTTTACTGATGTCAAGGAAACATAAGTTTAGTAATGCAAAGTAGCTTGTCACTCTGTAATACTGGTTCTATGACTGTAGAAGATATTAGCACGTATAAGGGGAGATGTACTATTACGTCCAATTGAGAACTGGTTTAGGCAGAATAAGGGAGTTTAGGGTTAAGCTGCAGGGTGTAAGGGTTATGGTCTGACTGTGTGTCGAGAGTGTTAGACACTAAGGGGTTATGGTTAGGCTGCAGGGGGAAGGTTAGGTTAGGTAGTATAGGGGAGTTTAGACTTAGGCTCGGGGGGAGGTGTCAGGGTTATTCTGTGGAGGGAAGATTAGGAAGGGCAATCAGGGCGGCTAGTCTTTTGAGGGGGGAAGGGAGGGTAGGCTTAGGCAATAAGGGGGTTAGGTTGTTGGTGGGAGGTAAGTTGGGGGAGGCAGATGTCAGTATTCTGCACCTCTGGGTAGTGTTGATGGTTTATATCATTGTTTGTGAGTGTGGTGTGTTGGTGTGTTTGTGTGTGTGTGTGCGTGTGTGATGTAAGGCGAGGAGTGTGTTCTATGTTTGTATTTTCAGTTATACGTGGTTTCTGTGTGTGGGGTATGTCAGGGAGTGAGGTTAGTCATGTGTGGGAGGGGGAGGTGGTGATGGAGGAGCATGGCTCCTCTGGTGAGGAGGCTACTGCAGAGAGGCCAGTGACCAGGAGTAAGAAGCTCAACATGGTGAAGTTCAGCCATGCAGAAAATATGGCACTGGTCACTGAGTTTCTTAGGCACCGCTAGCAGCTCTTTGGGCCTCAGGCAGAGAGGGTGTCAACCAGTCACAAGACCAGCTGTGAATGCAATCGGAAACAGGTGTAGGTCCTAATATAATTTAAAAAAAGATTGTATGATATCAAGTGGTTGGTCAAAGCTAAGTTAGCTAAGGAGGCCAGACATTTTGAGAGGACAGGAGGCACTAATCTCTCATCAGCGAGGACATGATAAAAGTACTGATTCTTTGGGCCTTATTCTGATCGGTGCGGCCCGATCAGAATATGCGGCCGCAACCGTGCAGGCGAATCCCCGCCTTCCATACGGATCGCCACCTGCCGTCCGTACGCGGATATGTGGCGATCTGCATGAAATTGGACGGGGATACGCCTCCTCCGTCTTGGGAGCAGCCCCTGCATTCGATGGTCGCCGAACATCGAATGCAGGGCCGCACGCTCCACCAGGTCCCGCAACACAAGACCACACGGACACTTGTCCGTGTGAAATCATGTATGGGGGCGGGCAGCTGACATCCGGCGATGTCAGATGCCCGCCCCGTACCCACGCGTCACGGCCTCATTACCATGCATACGCCCCGCGTTTGCATGGGAACGCCCATGAAACGCGGGGCGTATGCATAGGGTAATGAGGCTAAGTAGCCCCTCACGCCCCTCTACGCCCCCTGTGCGGCGTATAAAGAATCCGTGCGGCGAAATCGCCTGCACATGCGCAGAGTGACCTCTGCACATGCGCAGACGATCAACATCGGCGGTCCGTCCGCATGCGGGAATATCCGCACTGATCAGAATAAGGCCCTTTGTGAGGTGATACGTCCACCTGGCGCAATTGATTCGGATGCACCACGTCCTGGTGAGTATAATCATACATTACAATGTTGTAGGTGTCTATTTGGTCAATATTCCATTAGTCAAGGACAATTGGCGTTATGTGTAAATATGTGACTGAAATGTTAGTATTTATAAAAATGATTGTTAAATCATGTAGTACTTTATGTTAATGTTAGATATCTTTATCTCTGTGTGTCTTTTGGAAGTTTGCAATCTTTGGACATTGCAGAATGTTTTTGTCTCGCAAAACTATTTTTTTTTTAAATTGGTATAAAATATTGATGTCCTTAATTTTTTATGTATTTTTGGGGCTTGTATCTAAAAATGTACCATATTTGTTACCCTTCATAATTTTATTTTTAATTAAGAAAATATTAAATTTTGGTTGCCCTTATCAATAGCATAAGTATGAACCATTTTTTTTTGGGGGGGGGGGTTGCAAAAGTGTCCAGGTGAAATATTAATGTTTTGGTACTTGTGTATTTTCACAGCGCCGGTGCATTACTTCCAGGTTCTGCACTCGCCAAACTTTCTAAAATAAACTAAATAAACTCCATGCCAACGTGGATAGCTCAAACCCCCACTATCAAAGTTTGTATGGAGTTGATTTTAGATAGCGTGGCGAGCCACCGAGCCCGTAGCATGGGTAAGCGCAGCGAGCCCCGCAAGGGGACTCAGATGCAAGGCCATGCTGGCGCCGTGAAACTACACAAGTACCAATGTTTTCAGGGACTAAATGATGTTTGATCGCAAATTCAACCATTCTTCTTGTGGCAAGGTGTACGTATAAAGGACGTGTGTTCACACGTGGCCAATGTTTGCGCTTTGTGCATTTCTGCACATTTGCATGCTTTGGGTGCGTGCACCCATCTTTGCAGGCTGAGGGCGGGGGGGGGGGGGGGGCGCTGTGCTGGTCCATTAGCATATGGGAAGGCCCATAGTTCTGAATAAGGTCCTGTGTCTGATGTGGACTAATTGGCAGGTAACATTTATAAAACAATGTTTTTAAAAAAAAAAACTCTTGTTTTGACACATTGCAATCATAGGCGTGCGCAGGGGGGGGGGGGGGGTGCCGGGGGTGCACAGGCACCTCCTAATGACAGGACCTTGCTGCACGATTGCAGCAAGGTCCTACATCACAGAATATAATTTTTTTTTTCCAGGAGCCGTCTGCCTGTAGGGGGAGCTGAAGTGCACAGACAGCTGAAGCCGGCTGCCTGTAGGGGGAGCTGAAGTGCACAGACAGCTGAAGCCGGCTGCCTGTAGGGGGAGCTGAAGTGCACAGACAGCTCCTCTCAGGCCTTACTGAAACAGTGCTGGACGAGTGGCCGGGTGAGGAGTGAGGAGAGGACTTCCTGGTGTTTGAATGTGCTGCAGGTAAGCTGGAACAGGGGGATTGTATGTTATATGAGGCTATGACTTTGTTTTAGAGGGGAAGGGGGAAGGCATATTGGTCTTTAATAATGCTGGCTGCTTTTTTGTTATGTCATAAAGGTGTGTGTTTATCAGCTTTTTGTAAGTAAACTGTGTGTGTGTGCATAGGGGGGCTGTGTATATGTATACTACGTGTGTGGGAGGGGACTCTGTGTACTGTGTGTGTATGTGGGTGTGCAAAAGCTGTGCATATGTATACTATGTGTGTGGGGACTCTGTATGTATGTATGTGTGTGTTGTGTGTGTATGTGAGTGTGCAAAGGCTGTGCATATGTATACTATGTGTGGGGGGCTCTGTATGTATGTATGTGTGTGTATACTATGGGCCTTATTCAGATGCACTCGGTACTGCGTGCATTCGCACGCAGTACCGATGTTGCGCGTCTGCGCATGCGCAGGCATGTATTTGTGCATGTGCAGGCGCATGGTGCGTTCACCCACGGTGACCTTTCGGGTCGCCGGGTGCACGCACCCATGGCTGCATGGTGGGGGGGGGGCGGAGATGGGCGGGGGGCGCCAGTCTGCCCCATTACCATATGGGAACGCCCAGCGTTCCATGGGCGTTTCCATGAGAACGCTGGGTGTTCTCATGGTAATGAGGCAGTGACGCGGGTGTGGGGGGCGGGTAGCTGACATCTCCGGATGTCAGCTGCCCGCCCAGATCCACGCCAGCGTGCACGCAAATGTAAGTAACTTAAAAGTCACTTATATATGCGTGCACGCTAAACATCATTCGATGGTCGGTGACCATCGAATGATGTGGGCGGACACCCGAGCAATGCGAATGGATGTTTATGCAAAACATCCATTCGCTGCTGTGCGGGCGAAGCCGCACTTTGCTGGGGCGACGGGGGGGCGGTCATTCGCCGGGCGGGGTTTGATGGACTTGCAAGGCTGCGAATTTGCAGCCTTGTGAATCAACCTGAATAACCCCCTATGTGTGGGGGCGGGCATTTGCCCCTGGGTACTTGGGGTACAAGTGTGATGGGCATTATGTCTAATGGGCATTAGTGTGTTTCATTATATGTAATAATAGGCGATGATGGACACGCCCCTCCAATGGTGCACCCCCTAATAAAACGGGCTGCGCACGAGTATGATTGCAATAATACAGTTTTACTATTGTAGGACCATTAACCCAGGTTCCGTGCCCAGGGCAGATTTCAGTGGTAGCACAAGTCCCCCCAGACCAGCTCCTCACCACTCCACAGCAAGCAGCCATCACCAGTGGAAGGTAATAATCTGGACCAAAAACCCTGCAAACATGAAGCCACAAGTCAAACAAATAATAACCTCCCTTCCAAATCATTTTTGGCAGTTCTTAATATATTTAAAAAGGTTTTTGGTTTCACTTCTTTTTCTTTTTTTTTTTTTTTACGTGCTGACATTTAATTTTAAGCATCATTTTTTGCACGCTGATATTCAGAAGTTTTTAACATAACAATAAGATAGCATATTGCAAAGTTATTGGCCCAAAATGTGTAAAGATACTGTACCCTCTGTTTTAAAATTTTTAGCCATAGAACATAACCACACATTCTAGGTTTTTGTCTGCATTATACTTACAACACAATGTAGACGGTATTAAGGGCAGAATTATGTATATTGTCTGGAAATCCATATTAATAAATGGATTGGTTACACAACCATAAATACTGTTAAAAATTTGCATCTTCGCTATAAAATTATAATTTTACAACTTGGATAAGGTTCATTTAACAATGAAGCTAAGGGTAAAAGACCAGAATCTCAGGGTTGGTGCGCTCAATAAAAGCAGATGCATCTTAATATAACATATATAAAGTGAAGTCCCATATCCACTTATACATTAACAGATAAAAACAAGCAATATACTGTATGTTTCCAGCGCCACTGGTGTTCACACAACTTCTCACATCCAATGTGGATGAAGGTAAAAGATAAATGATTAGGTCACCGTCAGCTTCATACAGTATACTCTTGACAACAAGTTTGTTAGACATGATGTCAGACACCCCAGACACGAGACCTGTAATCAGTGATGATATCGGCGGAGGTCGGAAAATTCACAACTTCCTGGTCAGCTAAAGCTGGTTGGACAGCCAGACAGACACCCAAGGGCCCGCACGTATGTTGTCAGGATGTATCGGTCCTGATGCTGCAGCCACAAATAGCGGCCTGGCCTAGCAAGACTTCTGTCTGTGGCCAACCTCCTCCTGTACATCACAAGCCTGAATCTGTCTAACAGCCGAAATTCCCTGCCAGCCTTACTCATAAAAATCCCCTTCAGAGTTAAATCACTGTATGAGAGACTTCAAAATCACCCCCTGAATCACCAATGAAATCAGTGGGCAGGAAATGGCCTGCCAATTTCAGTTTGTTGCCCTCAATCTCTCAAGGGGCTTTTTATGAGTGAGGCTGGCAGGGATAATTAAAGGACTAGCCCCCTTTATGGTGACAATATTCTTTTATCTTCATCCACTTTGGGTGTAAGAAGTTGTGTGAACACCAGTGGCGCTGGAAACATATATTGCTTGTTTTTTTATCTATCAATGAAGTTAAGGGTGTAAGTGTTATATGTTCCTAACAAAACCAGGTACCATTTAATACCTATATCAAACAATGGACCAGATGTATCAAACTTTAAAAAGTGATAACAGTGGGGGTTATTCTAGTCCATTCTTTCTGACAAAATCCTTCTTAGATGGACAAAACCATGTGCACTGCGGGTGGGGCAGATGTAACTTGTGCAGAGAGAATTAGATTTGGGTGGGGTTTTTCTTCAAAGTGAGATCTATATTGAAGTGTAAAATCATGCAGTCAGTATTTTCCCTGCACAGAAACAAAATAACTCACCCAAATCTAATTCTCTCTGCACATGTTACATCTGCCCCCCTGCAGTGCACATGGTTTTGTCCATCTAAGAAGGATTTTGTCAGAAAGAATGAACTAGAATAAACCCCAGTGAGTGATGAACAACCAGCCTATCAGCTCCTAACTACTATGTTAGAGGCTGGGTTTGAATAATGACAGGTAGGAGCTGATTGGCTGGTTGTTATCCGTCTCCATTGTATCACTTTTTTGAAGCTTGATACTGTACATCTGACCCAATGATTGGTTCAGAAAATATGCTTTCTTACATGCTGCCTTGTGAAAACCACAGTAGTGTTGAAATGAGAAATATTCCTTTAAAAAAGAATGTTTACATGTTTGTGATTTCATAAAACAAAAACAACCCCAAAAACAACTAATGTTCTTTTCTCTATTACACAGTGTTGGAAAACATAGACCAGTCCCAGGCCAGTGAGGCCGATGATGAGAGGAGACGTTCACCCTCCATCTCTCAGCCATAACACCCCCTCCAGCAACACCACCGACACAGTAACACCCCAACACCACCTCCAACAACACCACCTACACAGTAACACCCCCTCCAGCAACGCCACCTACACAGCCATCACCAACCCCATGATTTTGCTGGGAACACAGTGACCACATTACGTTGGCAGTAATTGGGGGGGGGGGCATCATGCAGCAAGTGGCCCATCAGAACTACCGTATGTACAGGGCAACAAGTCAGCTTGTGGGGTAGGTCCACACAATGAACACAAAAACGAGATCAAAACGACAGAAAGCAGCGCTGGGAATTAATGATGAGTGAATCAATGCGTTAAAAAAATAAAAATGTAATAAAAAGTGCAAATCGAATAAAGAACATTCACAATAAAATGACATGCATAAAACACTGGTATGTATATATGAAAGGTGGAGGATTAGTCATCCAGATCTCATGTGGTTAAGATTGTCCACAATCAGGGTTGTTGTGACCTGCAATGTCCACACAATCTTTAGTCCCAATTTGTAGAGGAAATCCCAGGAAAACACAGCAATTGAAGGTCTTATAAATTGGCTGAGGGAGTGGCTGGTGTTGGAGCCTACCTTCTACCTCACCGTATTTTGTATCCACATTTGGAGATGCGTGGCTGAGGAGCTTCCAAAAAAGTGGGAACCTTGTGGTCAGGTAAATGGGTAGAGGATTATTCAAAAAACACCCTGGATCCAGAAAAGTGAAGCAGCACCACCAACGCGTTTCACTGGACTAACGCCAGCTTTATCAAGGTGTGACATTAGTTATGTCTACATTGTTAAACCAAATATTTCAGTAAACTTTAAATGAGTAAAATGTGTATGTTTTTCTTTCAAAATTAGCAAATGAATATGGTTAGGAATTAGTGATATTTATTATTATGTACACATTTATACCCAAAATAATGACTTTTGCAGTTCCTAATAATGCTGATTACATTATATAAAATTATATAAAATACATTATATAAAATAAGATGGTTTTATTAACAATACCCCATATTTGGTAAAGAACAAAACATCCAAATATTTGTTGAATTATTACAAACAAAATGAGTGTTATTTTGTTCAGACTGATATATGAATAGTTTGGCTGTGAAATACACATCAAAATCATGGCGTACAGTATTTTAAATTAATATTTTTCATGAATGTCACTGGTTTATGACCTAAATACGTAAGTATTACAAAATATGAACTCAAATTAAATTTGGCTTCCTAATTGAAGTGTATGGAGAAACATATTCGTATTATTTCTATGGTGTATTCATTCATAAAACGACACACAGTTGGATTTACCCTCCATGAAAATACCGAAAAGTACGTATTTCACTGTTAGTTAATTAGAAAATGATATTTTACATTTGTAAATCTCATCAAATGGATACAAATACATGTGTTCGTACCATTTGATATTAGTAAATCTCCTCCAAAGAGATGTTTATGCTAAATTTAAGAAGACTGGCAATTATTTAGCATGGCCAACTGCAAATATGTTAAGCAAACATGTGATGCACCTGCTGCTATTAAAGGTCATTTAAACCAAATAAAGATTTTGAAACACAAATATTGGTTAATATACTGTAGGTGATAAATGCTGGAAATGTTATATAAAGATGGTGAGCACTTCTATCTTAAATGAATGTGACAAGTAGGGGTTAATTATGTGTGTGCGTGAGGGGGGGGGGGGGGGCAGGGTGGAACTGAATTCCAACACCTGAAATGGTAGGTGGAACTAGTTTCACCTGCACCACATCCATGCACTTTAATTCCAACAGGAAAGCCCTTAAGAGTCCTTCCTTTTCTGGCATGATGTATGTGATATCATTTCGTTGTGCTGTGATGTGTAAAAGGGGTACTACTGTGGGAATTATGTTATATGTATAAGAGGCACAATTGTGGGAATTGTGTGAATAAGGGACACTACTACTGTGGGCCTTATGTGTATAAAGGGCACTATTGTGGCATTATGTGTAAAGGGTACTATTACTACATTACTGTTTAAATTGTGTATAAGGTACAATATTGTGTGGCATAACATGTATAAAGGATACTACTGTGTAGCATAACACGAATAGGGGCACTACTGTGGGCATTATGTGTATAAGGTACACTATTGTGTGGCATAACATGTATAAAGTATACTACTGTGTAGCATTACATGAATAAGGGGCACTACTGTGTGTTATAAATGTGAATAACAAACACTACTGTGTAGTGTAATGAATGAATCAGGGGCACTACATGCGATGAATACGATTGTGCTACTGTGTGGCATAATTTGAATTGAGGGTATTATTGTGTGACGATGTCTCTTCCTTGTGAATGCACTGTCCTTACGTCCTTATTTAAAATATGGGAGATAGGGCACAAGTTTACAGTTTGCAGGTGGTGCTGAAAACCTTAGAACAGACTCTTGCTCAGCCTAATGAGGGGGTGAGATGGCCGGAGAAATAAGATAAGTATCTGTCATCCTACAATGATGATGCTACAAGATAGATAGTTTGGGGGATAAGCAGCTTATCAGAGCAGATTCCTGTCTTTATTAATGCTCATTTAAGAAATCACGAATAATACCCAGCAGTGCCCATTTAAACAAAGCTGGATATTTTGGATTTGTACAAGAGGGAACACAAAGCACTAGTGGAAATCCACACAGGCATAACACACAAAGCTTAGTCATAGTTAAACACTTACCCCAATAATAACCCTGGCACCGTCATGCTAGTCTGGAGATGTGCCTTGGAGACTGATTCAGCCCTAATCACAGGGCTGCAAATTTGCAGCCTTGGTGATTATTGGAGGCCTGCGCGAGCTTACACTTACGGTCCCCAGGCCGAATTTGCGAGCCCTCAGTGTGGCCACGGCCTGCAACAACCTGTGATCGCAGGCCTTATGCTGGCTGATTGGCTGCTGGCCAGAGGTTGTGGGCAGTACGAAGAAAAACAAATGTTGCCAAGCAACAATACCGGGTGCTGGTATGGGGTGCGTATGCGAAGCATCTACTTAAAGGGGTGAGTAATCTCTTAAAGGGTAGATACAGAAAAAGGAAAAAAAGTAGCGCTGATAACCCCAATGAACATTCACAATATTTAATAACAAGAATTTAAGAACAAATAACAGTAATGATAAAACCACAGGATCCGTTCCTATAGATGCCACCGCTAATAATGATTTGCTCCAATAATATCCAAAGGAGAATATGTAATGGGCACCAGTTAGTGGTATGCTGGTAGTGGATGGAATTGAATAGTTACCACAGTTGCCACAGTTGGATCACCAGGAGGAATTGTTCCATTCGGAGTGCATAACAGCACTGTCTCTCCAAAGTAGGTGAAGGTGCCAGAGTCCAGTGGAAATGAAATAAATGGAGTGCGCGGTTGTGGCGCAAGTGGTGGCTGGTCCGGATCCAGTGAAATAAAAGTGCTGGGTGCAATGTCCAGGGCTCCAATAATAACCCTGGCACCGTCATGCTAGTCTGGAGATGTGCCTTGGAGGCTGATTCAGCCCTGATCACAGGGCTGCAAATTTGCAGCCTTGGTGATTATTGGAGGCCTGCGTGAGCTTACACTTACGGTCCCCAGGCCGAATTCGCGAGCCCTCAGTGTGGCCACGGCCTGCAACAACCTGTGATCGCAGGCCTTACGCTGGCTGATTGGCTGCTGGCCAGAGGTTGTGGGCAGTACCCCGGCATTGGGAGGGAGTGCCGCTGAGATCATCAGCGGTACTGATCTCCCCATGGCCATCGCCGTGACAAATAAGCATTGACTTATGCGGCGCTGCAAAAAGTCGCAGTCCTGTGTTCAGGTCTGAATAGACCTCTTGGTCAATAATGATCATAATAGCAAACACACTTTTACATATTGTATTTGGAAATTACCCGGGATGTCTGTCATCAGAGCTGTAAATGTTACACATAATATATGATGGTTAGAAGGTTAAAAATGCTTCAAATTAGCTGTGATACTGATCATGCAAATCAGAAAATATTGCGTTTCAGTTTACACAATAAACACAGGATCTGAGACTGACCACATAGTGCTGTACATGAAACACTGTATGGAAATACATCAGACACATTAGCAAACCACAGAGTTATCCTCAGATGATTCTCATTTGCAAAAACAGAGCCGTATTCTGCAGAGCATACTGTGGGCCTTATTCTGGTTTACACGCTCCCCCCGCGTGTTGGCACAGGGGAGCGATGCCGATGGGGCAGCAGCAAGGGGACGAGCCCATGGGAGCACTCAGCGTTTAAAGGTTGTTCCTGTGAAAATGCTGGGGGTTCCTATGGAAATTATGCATCACTAGAAGTCAGCTGCCCGCCCTCTTCTTATACAGGGAGCATGCAAAGCTAATACACCCGAGAGTGTCTTGGTTTTGCGTGCTCCTTCCAAATCATTTGAGGGTCTGTGACTCTCAAATGATTTGGCCCCCACACCCACATCCATTCGCAGTTGTGTGGGGAACTCACCGAGGGGGGGGGGGGGGTGGGGTTTGGCGGCGGCTGTGCGCACAGCTGTGGGAGCGGCGGGCGGCGTTTAAGTCACACGCAATGTTTCGGACTTTGCAGCGTTGCGCATGGACCAGAATAATGTCCTATAACTGCTGGTGTGCCTTGGAATAACATCTTATCCTTAAATAACTAAACAGCTAATCATAAATACTATAACAGGGAGACCTAGTGGTAAATTTACTAAGATGGCAGGTCTATTGAAGATGGGAAGTTGCCCATAGCAACCAATCAGATTCTATTTATTTTCTTCTAGAGGGTACTAAATAAATCAGAAGTAGAATAGAATATAAATTAGAACAAAACTCCCATCTTAGCAAATTTACCCTTTAGATTTTATGAAAATAAAAACTTTGGAATAGAGGTGACATCACAAGTGACATCACAAGTGTTCATCCATCATCATCATCATTACCTAGTGACCCCTAAACACACGTCACATCCTGATTTACACTCACTAGGTCCCCACTCTTGGTTTGTCACGCTAGACTACACCCTAGTCCAGGGGTTACAAAACTTATTTGAATCACAGCACCTTAGTGTAACAGAATCTTTTCATGGGAACCCTAGGTCTTATTGAGGACTATTTTTGCCTATTACATTGACCATAAATAATTTGAACTGGCCTTGGGCCAGCAACACAAGATACCCCTGTAAATGTCCCAAGGCACCACAGGATGCCGTGGCGCATAGTCTGAGGGACACTGCCCTATTCAACACTCAACATGCAGGAACCATTTGGGTTATATGTAACCACCAACTAAAATATTTTCCTCCAATGCAATATAGCCATCAGGTAACTGAAGCCCATCACCAAGCAAACAAAATATCACAAAAAAAAAAAACCAAGACCACATCCCTCTGAGCTCATTGAGTGAATAAAAAGAGAAAAGGAAATCATTCAGAAACTTGCATGTCCACCCAACCAATGTAGAAACTGGAATGCAAGAATATGGTCACCAAAGGGTCCCAAGGATGGTGAGAACCCCAATAGACATACTGCAGGAATTTGCAGCAGATCTTAACTGCAATTGGATGAACAGTTCTTAACATCTCATGGAAGATGGTAGCGCTGATGTCCTATATGTACTGTCTCCACATGAGAGAATTGACAGTTTTTATATTTATAATTACAGCTTGGAACATTCCCTGTCAGTGACACACTCACAATGGCAAACTACTCCACATACCTCCCAATCTCTTCCTTCTCTCTTTGTCCTACTTCACCTCCTCCTTTTGTGCACCATTTTCCATAGAGTCCCACAGGAGAGACCAGCAAGATAGTCTCCTAACTCCAGTTCAGTAGTGTTGCGATCCGATCAGGTGGTGGATCGAATAAAGCTTGCCTCCGGTTATCATTATGTGTGAGGTGAATGTATTTCTGGTATTGTTTGTGAAATCAATGTATTTCTTCTGTACTGGTGAACTATTGGTGACCCAGGGAGGTTGAGTCTGTATTCCCTCAGAGTCACCATCTGTAGAAATCCTCTGAAGTTAAATTGTCAGATAAGATCTGAGACCCCTCATAAACCATGGTCCAGAAGAGAGATTAGAGATTGTCTCCTTCCTCCAGTGCAGATCTCTTATCAGTGAAGCCTGTCTGCAATGCATCTCACTAGATAAGGAGGGACAAGTTCAGGGAGGGAAAGGGTCAAAATCCCAAGGGTGGGAGGGATAAGGGAGCCTGCAGGTATAACTGTTTCTCTTGTCAATATTTGAGTGTTATTTCTTGGGGGAACAGCAAGCGGGCTGGAAGCGACTGGAGATTTCATGTGAAGATCCCCACTAAAGAACCAGATACAGTTCAGTAATTTTTCACTTTTATTTAGTTTGAGATGTACTTCTCTTGTGTGTACCTTTAAAACTCATTGTAATATCTTGTAACCATTTTTATCACTAAAGCTCTGTAGTATTTCCAGGAATAAATAATACATATTCCCAGTTCTGATTTTGTGTTCTTAGGACCTTTACACCAGAAGAGTATGCTACAACGTTACCATTTTTATACTGTATTGTGTGGTCAGGTGCAAGCAAGGCATACCTTGCGCAATTTCAAATCAGGCTTTGCTGGTGGCAGTGTACCTCATAGAGGGGACCCATGTGTCCAAAGTGAACCCCAGTCACGGCCGGGTGTGGTATAATAGTCCGACAGTCGGGATTCCAACAGTCATTAGTCTGATATCGGAATCCTGACTGCACAGCGTGGGGAGCGCAATGAAGCCCCTTGCGGGCACGGTGGGGAGCTGCACTCACCACCTATTTAATTCTCCCTCTATGGGGGTCGTGGACCCCCACGAGAGAGCAGTCGGAATTCCGACGTCGGAGTACTGACTGTCGGAATCCCGACTGTCGGGGAGCCGTCCGGCACCCTCACGGCCGGAGCTGCTCAGATTGATGTATCTGAGGAGGCGACCGGTGGGTCCGTGACATTTGGTGGCAAGCGATGGGATTGAAAATTAATTTTCTTTTTAAGAACTTAAGTGAGTGTGGGTAGAATTTTGTGGGAAATACCCACATCACCAGAATCAGAACTCAGAGCTTTACTCCCTTCTCTTTTTTTTTCTTTCCTATCCTTTTTATTAAGTGTGAGACTCAGGATGACTGATTACCAGCAGATGGAGAGAGATGACCTGGCGGTCGTGTGTATGTAGAGGAATATCCCTTGGTCTGGCCAGAGTAGAGAATATTTAATTTGGGCACTCGTGGATGCCGATCAGACTCTAGCTGCTGGAGGAAACCAGTCCATGGACAATCCTACCCCAGGCTCAGTCAGCACTGGACGTTACAACTGATGCCCCGCCAGGGTCAGATACATCTGCTGGATCCAGCAAGTCTGCGCTGCAGAGTTACCTTCTAACTGCTATCAGGCAAAGGAAGGAGGTGAACCCAGCCTTCGCACTGCAGCTGATGCAGCACTACCAAGCAATTGTTGACAGAGAAGCTGCAGAGCACAAAGCCGTATGAGAGGCTGCGGAGTGCAGAGCCCAACGAAGGGCTGAGGTTGCAGAGCGTCAGGCTGAGCATGAGTACCAGTAGGAGCTGGTGAGGCTCAGAGGCCTGATCGCTGCTGGTGAACCAGTGGAGGATGATACAGAGCATCATGATGGCGAACCTTTACGTGAGACTTTATCTGCCGTGGCTACTGAGTTAGCAGGAGATGGGCTTAGTACTGAACTTTTACTGTCGGCGGAAGTAAATAATGTGTTGGATCACGATGTGGACTCTATTATCAATCATGGGGAGCCTAGCAAGGGACAGAGGTCCCAAATAACCGCTGACACGAATTTCACCGGACCGCGTCATGCACAGTTCCCTGTCTTGGAAGCAGACAGAGGAAGCCAAGTGAGTGTCAGCTTGGTTGTGAATAATGAGCTGGCCCTGGACACTACAGCCGATGCTCAGAGAGCTGACATCTCTGCTAGCACCAGGGAGACTTTAGGATGTGTGGCAGTCAGGGAGACTGCAGAGTACCAATCCCCTACAGCACCAAAAGAGCCCAGTGAGTATTCTGACCCATATAGTGAGGATTATCCATTTTACCTTATGAGCCCAGAAGAACTCACTAAAGAATGTCAGCTGTAAGGTATGTCCTGCCGCAACGATTCCTGCAGGGAGATGATCAAGCAGCTGACCTATGCATGAGACAATGAGAGAAATGTTTTCGGCATGTATCGGGCAGAGTTTCTCAGCTGGGGTCCGGGTGCGAGTCCTGGCCTAATGCTGAGAGAACTGAGAGATTGTTTTGAAATAGCACAAAAATATGCCTATGCTTGTAAAAAGCTTGATACCCTATGGTGGAAGGAGCAGTGCCGCTGGGTAGATGCTGAATGGCAGAACCTGGAACAGCTTCTATCACCAGCTCTGGAACCAACGACCCAGCCTACTGGGGTTTCCCTTATGGAAATGGTACCCCGGCCTGCTACAATTGTTGTGGAACCTGCTCCGGAGACAGCACCTCACAAGACCCAGTTTAAACTGGTGGGAGAAGCTGAGGATGCAGGCAGTTTGCCCCACCAGGAAAATGTACTACTGCCTATTACAGTCATCATGGAACCTGCTCATGAGACCTCACATCACAAGGCCCAGTTTAAACTGCTGGAAGATGTGAGCAGCATGTTCCCACCAGTGGCCCCATATTTGTTGCTGGAAGGGGCTGACTGTGAAACGGACATGATCATTGAGGAGACTACAGTATGTGTGCTGGGAGGGTGGGAGACCAGCCTGTTTTGGCAACTGGCCACAGGTGTTTTAATTGTGATGAAGTGGGGCACATCAGTACAAATTGCTCCGAGAGCAAGGAATCATCACTTGTTCCTGTGACAGCCCATGCAGGGAATCCAGTGCCCTCTGTTCTGGGTATGGAAGGACCCAGGGAACAGCCCCAAGATAACCTGCAAGTGGATACAGTAGGAACTCAAGTAGTAGTTGGTCTACTAGACTCTTGTGCTGACGTGACTCTAGTGCATTTAGCACTAGGGAGTCCCAATAACTTTATTCTTGAGACTGTGGCTGAGAGATGTGTGGGTGGGGTACACCCTTAGGTGCGCAGGGCTCAGGGATATCTGGATTGGGGAGGTGGAAGAAGCACCAGGGGTGTCAGAAACATGGACCCTGTATCTAATACCGTGATTTGGGGGGCTGAATGGGGAGGAGGCATGCTGCATATAAAACTGATAATGTCATTAATACTGCCATGCTATTCCCTAATCCTGTTTCCCCCCAGGTGATCCCTGCTGAACAACAAAGCAGCAGTACAAATGTATGTGGTTTGAAAAATGAATGTGATGTTGGGAATGATACAGTGGTATTAGCTAAGGATGCTTCTGTTCCTCAGGTGACCGCTGCTGAGCCAAACCAAAGTAATGCAAAAATATGTGAGAGGGTTGCAGATTTGTGTGTCCCGGAACCTAACACTTTGCAATTTCACAGGGCGGAAGTGGGTCATACTGCATGTACCAAGGTAGAAGTATGTGCAGTATCCTTGTCAGAGAATGTGGAAAATGTATCAGTGTTGGGGGTTGTAGAAGATGTAAAGGCACTCCCTGTAATCACAACCCAGAAAACCTGTGAGTTAATCTCTGCCTGTGTAGAAGGTGGCTCACTAGCAAAAGATTCCCCTTCACCCCCCTCCCCTCCTGTAGAAGTGAATAGCTCCGACAGGATGTTTGTAGAAAGTGGGCTGCCATATCGCCAGCCCAATCAGTGCAGGTGCAAGGCACCGGAGCACCCCAGGTGGGGGGGCGCCCCGGCGCTCACCCGCTCCACGGGTGGGGGGTAGGGAGGAATAAGGCTGCCGTGCTGCTACGGGGGGGGGGGGGTTCAGGTGTATATATTACTCACCCTTCAGGAGGTGAGGCGCTCGGGTCTAGCTCAGCGGGTTGGGGGGAGAGCTGTAGAGCTTAGCGGGCAGGAGGGAGGCCTCGCAGTTCAGTCCCGGCGCAGTGTGACTGACATCTTCCTCCACCCGCACTGTGTACAGCCGCTCAGCCGGGCAGCGCTGATCACTTGGCTCACCCTCAGACGCTGCCCGGCTGAGCGGCTGTACGGGTGGAGGAAAATGTCAGTTAACATGCACCGGGACTGAACTGCACACAGCGCAGCGAGCCCTCCCTCCTGCCCGCTAAGCCAGACCTCCAGATCTCCCTCCTGCCCTGCTCCCAACTACCACCCCCCCAGTGGCCTGAGCCCAATGCCTCAAAGGTCCTCAAGAATGAGGAACCTGGCAGACAGCTGATCCAGCTGGGGTTCCCTCAGGGAGAATCTGAATGTCAGATTAAATGTACTGTGCCTGATGGAATAGATCAACTGTTGTCCACAAGCTCAGATCAGGGTATAGACAGCGAAAAGGTATTGTTGTGTGTCAATGTGGGAGAAGTTGTAATTGGCATGGGAGGACCCAGTGGAAGACAAGCCAGTCTCTAACATATGCGATTAGTATTGAAAAAGGGGCAGCTCTTGTGATAAGAGTTGCCCTTTGCGAAGCAATCAGGGGAGGGGGAGGGTGAGCGGGTCCCTGGTGACTCTCCCCATCCTCCTATCCCGGCTTCTGCTGACTGCTGCTGCAGGGCTACGCTTCATCCTCCCTGCACCCGGAAGGGGATGTAACATACTAGGTGGGAGGAGGTCAATGGTTCGGGCAGCACAGCAGGAGTCTGCCGGGACACAGGGGAGGAGGGTGTGAGAGGCTCGCACGTCCCAGTCAGATGGAGCGCCATCTCGCCGGCGGGGGCATTCTGGCAAGCCCCGGCGCTGGTTGAGCGGCGCTCCACCTGTACAATTGGAGATATTGCAGCCCTGAACATACAGGAAGCAGGTAACGTGAACATGTAAAGTGTGATTTGCATGCTTATATTTACTCCATGGCCTCTCAATGAGGCATGGCCATCAACCATCTGTGATTGGTCTATGACCAATGTTGAATACTTCTGCCATCGATGGGGAAACCCAAACCCAAATGATTTCCCAATATCGATGATGTAAAAGCAACAAGGTTTTTTAAATTCTCCAATTATAAAGAGCATGCAGCCGAAGGGGAGAGAAATCATCCGATGGTCGCCGACCATCAAATCATTTCTCTCCCCTTTGGAGATAAAAGTTAGTCTAAACTGACTTTTATTTCCCTCGGAGTCCGCCGAAGAGGGGGCGGGAGCTAATGTCATGTGATGTGGGCTGCAGTAGCACTCTTATATGTGATACACCACACAGTATTACCCTTATACATGTTGCACCACACATAAATTCACCATCGGTACCTTCATGCTTAAACCCTTAACACTTAACTTAAACTACACTTATCTATAAATAACGACACGGACACAAGTGCTGGCGTTTCAAAATAACGAATGTCAAATTTATTTTGACAACAAACTAAAGACTATAATATTGGTGGCGGCACTAAAGAACAGTCAGATCAAAGAAAAGGGGGTGGGTAGGGTCACCATAACATTCACACACCGCTGGTGACCAACTCTCCCAGCCAACCACCGGTGTCGGTGGAGGCAGCCATCTTCCGTGCATAGAAGTATGGCTCGTGACAATCGATGCCTGGAGAGCGCACCCACTAATGTACACACATTCCATCAACACAGTTGACCGTTCTTTACCGCCGCCCAAAGAAGAAATAGAGACAGAAAATAGGGATGGGTGGGTGGGGAAAAATTCCCAGAGAGGAAGTCACTCTCTGGTCAGCAGACCCTTCTCTCCCCTCTAAGTCCTCCCACTGCACCCATTGGCTGCCAGACGCAGCCCTTCCCCTCTCTGTTCCTCAAGCCAGCATGATAAGCCCCTTCGGTGATTTATGTCACCTCTAGCTTAATCAGCTATCGGTGTTCCTTAAATTCACCATCGGTACCTTCATGCTTAAACCCTTAACACTTAACTTAAACTACACTTATCTATAAATAACGACACGGACACAAGTGCTGGCGTTTCAAAATAACGAATGTCAAATTTATTTTGACAACAAACTAAAGACTATAATATTGGTGGCGGCACTAAAGAACGGTCAGATCAAAGAAAAGGGGGTGGGTAGGGTCACCATAACATTCACACACCGCTGGTGACCAACTCTCCCAGCCAACCACCGGTGTCGGTGGAGGCAGCCATCTTCCGTGCATAGAAGTATGGCTCGTGACAATCGATGCCTGGAGAGCGCACCCACTAATGTACACACATTCCATCAACACAGTTGACCGTTCTTTACCGCCAAGCTAGGCCCTAAGCCGCAGCACCGCCACCAACAATAACCACGCTCAGCACTGATTCCTCAAAAACAAAAACAGATCCTCTAAAAACATTGCCATGCCCTCCGTGCTCAGGTGCACGCCATCCTCCCTATACAGCTCTGCTCTCTGGAAAACGATGCCATCATGTCGGATGACACCCCCCCCACTTGCCAACACATATCGCTCCACAGCTGTATTTACTTTTTTACGAGAGCTATCCACCCCCGGGCAAGATCGTGCCGATCTCCAGACACGCCTGGGAATCATATTTGACCAGACCAGTTTACAAGCCGGCCATGCCTGCGCAACAATATGAAAATCCCTGATGATGAGGGACCGTAACTCCAGGGTCGTGCATTGCCCCACATCATTGCCGCCTAAATGGATGATAAGTACCCTGGGAGTGCCGTAGCTCTGCATGGCCCTCAACAGCTGTTCCTGCAAGGCACACCAGCGCATGCCTCTCACACCCAACCATCGCACAATGCTTGCTTCCGGATACATGCACACATCCGAGGCCCCCGGCGACCTTGAGGCCCAATACACGAAAGAATGGCCTATGACCCACACGCTCCTGACATCCTGCCGACCTGCAACAGGGTACAATACATTAAGACCATTCCGAACAATGTAAACTGAAAAAACACGCATACAAGAGGGGGGGGGGGGGGGAGAAAAGATAAAGTTTTTGGACCATGGCACCAGATCTTGAGGCACAAAACACACAAACCCCCGGAGTAAACTATCAGTTACGCCATGACAAATTAGGGATCAGCCAAATTGTGCCCCCGGGGGAAATGTGAACACACCTCAAGACCCCCACAGTAGGTTGACGAGTGCTTATGCATCCAGTGAACCATGATCCGGCAAAGTGACAGAGAGAGTTGGCCGAATGTACCTGCGAAAGACTGCGGAGCGCCATCGGCCCAGAGACTGAATCTCTGCGTCGGAGCGGCCCCCCGCAGCTGCAGACGTAGCAGCCCCGATCCTAAAGGAATGAGACCCAAACTCCTTTGGATCGAGGCCCAAGGCCCCCAGCGCCCGGCCCAGGACATGGCAGAACTGGTACCTAGTGAGCGGTGACCCGTCCTCATGCATCAACCACGCACCCGGGCGGTCGGGGCGCACCTGTTGAAAGGCCAAGGCCATCTCCACCGGGCACACCCCTTCCGCCGTACCTGGGAGCAACGACCGCCACCGCCCCCTCCCAGTCTGGTCCGTCTTGGACCGTCGCATGTGACACAATACAGAATCCCTTTGGACCACCACATCGGTCACGTCCAAAGGCGACGGGGCATTCCTGGATGGCGCCACCAGCTCCCCAATCCTAAAGGCCCCATGATATGCCATTGCGTATGCCAACCGAAACAGTAGGACCTCGTAGCGAGGGTAGCAAACGTCCCGGAGGGCACCCAGCAGCGGTGGGAGCAGTGCAATATCAATAGGCCGCCTTCGGTCGGAGACTGCCGGAGTGGCCCGTTGCCAACCCCTCAATGCTCTAGAAACTAGAAAAGACTTAGATGGGTCAGCACGACCATACAAGGATGAGAAAAAGGAGACCCCGGACAACACCCGCCTAACCGCGGCAACAGAGAAATTCAAAGAATACAGGTGCCAAACAAAGGCCACCATAGCCGCCCTGGGCGCCTTACCTGCCTGCTCGGAGAAGAGCCTGAATTGCTCCCACTCCTGCCACCCTTCTTGGTAGCACCTCAGAGTCCTTGGTGCGATGGCCCGCATGGCTAAGCCCTCCATGCCGGCCTGATCATCTGCCAAACATAAGGGGGACATGACTCACCAACGATGTCTGCATCGGGGGCCAAGGTGTGAAACCGGGCCCAATCCCCCCTAGATAAAGCATCCGCGATCGAATTCTCCACCCCCGGCACATGCTTGGCAGTGAATTGGATGTTTAACAACAAGCACCGCAGGACTAAGCGAGACAACAACCTCAATACGGGGAGCGAGGAGGAGCCCTGACGGTTTATCGCCTGAACCACCCCCAGGTTATCGCACCAAAAAACTATGCAGGAATTCCTTAGTCTATCCCCCCATAGCTCAAGGGCCACCACAATGGGAAATAATTCAAGCAACAGCAAATTGCGCGTAAGGCCCTCTGCGACCCACTCCACGGGCCATGGCGCCGCGCACCACGACCCGTGCAGGTAGGCCCCAAAACCAATCCCCCCAGCAGCATCCGTGAACAATTCCAATTGGGCACTGCTACGCCGAGGAGCCGGCCATATCAATACCCCATTGAACTGTTCTAAAAAGGAACTCCATATTTTGAGATCCCTCTTTAGCTCCGCAGATAAACGCACGAAATGCAACGGATGCCGGATCCCTGCCATGGCGCGTTCGAGTTTTCTGCAGAAAACCCGACCCATCGGGATCACTCTGCAAGCAAAATGCAGCAAGCCAAGTAGCGACTGAAGCTGGCGCAACTTAAGCTTACCCGCGCACAAAGCCACTGAGACCACCCCTTGCAGCCGTTCAAGCTTATCAAGGGGAAGCCTGCAGCAGCCGGCCAGCGTATCGATTTCTATCCCAAGGAATGATAGGCAGGTGACTGGCCCCTCCGTCTTTTCCACTGCTATGGGCACCCCAAAAAACTCAAACAGCCGCTGTACAACGCCCAACAGTGCCGCGCAACGTGAGGACCCGGCCGGGCCCACGCATAGAAAGTCGTCAAGGTAATGTGCCAGGCCCCACTCCCCCGACTCCTTCTGCGCGCACCAGTGCAAGAAAGTGCTAAAACGCTCGAAATAAGCGCAAGATATCGAGCAGCCCATGGGCAGGCACCTATCCACGTAGAAACCCGTGGGTAGCCGGAAGCCCATGAACCGGAACGAGTCCGGATGCAATGGAAGCAGGCGGAAGGCCGACTCAACATCAATCTTCGCCAGCAACGCCCCCGCGCCAAAATTTCGCACGATAGCCAAAGCCTGCTCGAAAGACTGATAAGTGACCCGGCACAACTCCTCAGGAATTGCGTCGTTCACCGATGAGCCTGGCGGGTGAGACAAATGCTGAATAAGCCGAAACTTACCCGCCTCCTTTTTTGGGACCACCCCCACCGGGGAGAGCACCAAATCCCTGATCGGAGGAGTCCCAAAAGGCCCTACCATTCGCCCTAACCTCACTTCCTTAGCAACCTTTTCCAGCACTACGAGGGGCATGTCTATGGCTGACTTGAGGTTCCTGGGGGATTTCGTGTTAACTACGCCTCGAATGGGAAGGCGAAAGCCAAAACGAAATCCGTCTGTCAAGAAAGTCGCGCAATGTCTGTCCGGGTAATCGTTCAGCCATTGGGCCATGCGATCCACCCGAACCGGGGAGGGGGCCTTACTGAGGAGCGCCTCCGGCGGCTGGCCTAGGCGGAGCGGCCCCCTGCCTGCCACGGTTGCAATCCCGGACGGGGTGAGGTCCCCAACACCGAGCGCAGGAATGCTTAAATCTACAGCGGTTTCCCAGGTTGCAGCCGACCCCATTAAAGCCAAAACATCTGCCCGCGGGTGTTCCACCCGCGCTACTCCGAAAGGGGGGAAGGGGTCGCCTAGCAACAGCGTTCGCAGCCGTAGGGGCGGGAGGAGCCGGAGAGGGAGGGGCAGGGGGCGTAACGGATGACGCTGGTTTCTTGCCTACCCAAAGCTCTACGTCTTTGCATCCGAAATCTATGATGGCCGACCCCGACTGTTTGTGCCGGAAGTCCTCATCATACGATTTCCATGCTGTGCCGCCATCCGACATGAACATTTCATGAATCATGTGCATATAACGCACCATATTCATGTGTTCCTGCGGCCTGGTCTCTAGATAGCATGCGGCGAACATAAAGAGCCCCGCCTGCCATCTATGGTAAGTGCAATACGCTGCCTCCCCTATACCCCCCTTTTTCTTCGCAGCGTGATAGTCCTTCTCAGCCTGCGCAGTCATAGTGAAGAAACTCACAAATTTTCCTTCATTGATTCGCTCCTGAACGCTCCTGCGCAAACCCCTGCATACTGCCGTATAATCGCAGCGCACCACGTTCCCTTTTGGAAAAAGTGGTGAACCCGAGCTCCCGCTGTCGGAACGGGAGTACCTACGGCGGCGTCTAGAATGCCGATGCCTCCGTCGCGACCTATGACCGCCCTCCTCCTCCGATGTCACGGAATTGGACCCGGAGGAGGAGGTACGCGGCTTGCGCCTGCGCCGCTTCGCCTCACGCGCTGACCCACCTGATGTTCCTGCCACCGCTACTGCCATCGTCTGGGTCGCTGGGATGGACGTGCCCCCGGAACCGATCATCGGGCTGGATGTTGACGCCTCCTCGGTTGGCGTAGCCACGGGAACAGCCGGCATTGGAGTAGGCATAGCATTTTGTGAAAGAGACACACTGGGGAGCAGCGCCGTGGAACTACTTGCTTGCGGCCCCCCGGAAGGAGAGCTCGGCGCAGTCTGGCTGAGTAGCGGGACCAACACAGACACTAACTGCCGCCACCTGTCTTCTGCCTGCCCAGTTCCCCCTGCTTGCTGCGCCTGCTGGGCTGCCACCCCCGACCCTGTAGCCCCTGAGGTGCCTCCCCCGACCGCGCGCCGAGGCAATAGCCTGGCTCTCCGCAGCCACTGCCTCCTGGCTAAATGTAAGGGGGACATACCCAATCTAGCCGGGGATGGGGGGGGATTCACCACCTCCCCAGTGTCCCCAAATTGTACCCCCGCTGGTACCCATGCCTGACTATCCCTGCGCCCGCCCCCAGCCAACCTACTGGCCAGCCTTGGTATATTGGAGGGGCGGGCGGCAGGTATCACCTCCACATTACTCCTGGCCAGCCTGCTGGCCAGGATGGGGATGCCAGATGGGCGCCCTGCAGCCTGGGCAGGGCTCCCGCCATGTGCGCCTCTCCCCCTTGCCAAATGATGTCCCCCTTGCCTGCGTGGCCTTGTGTCCGGCGGCACCGCCGCCGGCCTAGCGCCCGCAGCGGCGCCTCTCCCGGCACCAGAAGCTCTTATATTGCCCCGCGCAGCGTTGCTGCGAGCCCCCCTGCCTCCTCTCCCCCCTCCTGCTGTCCGCGCTGCGGCCGGGCGCCCGATGGCGCGCCTCGCGCCGGGATCGCCGGCCGCGTCATCAGTGTGGGACCCGCGCCCCCGTGACGCACTCGCCGCTGACCGCTGGACGCCCGCCGGACTCCTCTGACTGCCCCGCCGCGGGCCTGGGGAAGCCCCGGCGGCAGCACCGGCTATGGGTGAGTCCAGCGCGTCAGCCAGGCGGGCGGGGGGGGGGCGCACATTCCTTGATGGACGGGGCATGTTAAGTCCCCGAGGCACTTTCGCGCGCTGCTGCTTGGAAGTTTTACACAAACACTAATATAGCTAGATAGAGAGAGAGGGATAGTACAGTTAGGTAGACAGGAAAGTTAAGGGAAAGAAAGATAGTTAGTATAAAGAATCTATAAGGGACAGTACAGGAGCTGGCAAGGCAGAGGTCTTACCAGTTCCAAAAATTCCCAGAGAGGAAGTCACTCTCTGGTCAGCAGACCCTTCTCTCCCCTCTAAGTCCTCCCACTGCACCCATTGGCTGCCAGACGCAGCCCTTCCCCTCTCTGTTCCTCAAGCCAGCATGATAAGCCCCTTCGGTGATTTATGTCACCTCTAGCTTAATCAGCTATCGGTGTTCCTGTATTACCCTTATACATGTTACACCACACAGTATTACCCTTATACATGTTACACCACACAGTATTACCCTTATACATGTTACACCACACAGTATTACCCTTATATGTGATACACCACACAGTATTACCCTTATACATGTTACACCACACAGTATTACCCTTAAACATGTTACACCACACAGTATTACCCTTATATGTGATACACCACACAGTATTACCCTTATACATGTTACACCACACAGTATTACCCTTATATGTGATACAGCACACAGTATTACTCTTATACAAGTTACACCACACAGTATTACCCTTATATGTGATACACCACACAGTAGTACCCTTATACATGTTACACCACACAGTATTACCCTTAAACATGTTACACCACACATTATTACCCTTATACATGTTACACCACACAGTATTACCCTTATACATGTTACACCACACAGTATTAACCTTATACATGTTACACCACACAGTATTACCCTTATACATGTTACACCACACAGTATTACCCTTATACATGTTACACCACACAGTATTACCCTTATACATGTTACACCACAGTAGAGCCACTTATACACATTATACTATGGTAGATACCCTCCTGATTCCTCATCAATCCTCCTCATCATCCTTCCCTTCCCCACAATGCAGCAGCAAGCACATAATTACTCTTACTTACACTGCAATTTAGACACACACCCCACCCAAATCTAACTTTTTCTGCACATGTTACATCTGCCCCACCTGCAGTGCACATGGTTTCGCCCATTTTCCAAACAAATTTGTACTGCGATCAGGTCTGAATTCGGTCATAGCACCAGCTATTGAGTATATACTGCAAACTGGGTAGAAGTGCCAGGATACTGGAACAGCATGCCGCGGGGCATGCTGGGAGGGATCCGTGATGAATCCCTCACACAGCGCTTTGGAGAGAAGCTCATAGGCTTCTATAGGGTATCGCCAGCTTTTGCTGGTAATTCCCTAGGTAGCACTGCCCCAGTGGAGGGGTCTTTAGTGCATATAAAAATGCGTTAAAACCCCCAAAACTGGATTTTAACTGCATTTTCACTTTAGTGCATCCCTCCCATCATGTGTTACATAGTTACATAGTAGGTAAGGCTGAAAAAAGACTTGCGTCCATCTAGTTCAACCTGGTATAGATATCCATTGCTGATTTGGTAGGTTCTGGTATTTTACAGACAATTTATATTTCTTATTTGTACCCATGGATGTTTTTCTCCAGTAAATGTTTGTCCAACTTTGCCTTGACTGTGTCAGAGTACCTGGGCCCGGCGCAGGTGTCAGTGACCCTGTGTGGATGATAACACATATGTAAATAAAATGTTGTTATAGTTATAATGAAATCAGTATATAGACTATGCTGACTTCAAATGTATTTCTAAAAACACTTTAACTACTGTATGGTTCTTTTAAAATATAGTTGCTCAATGTAACATGTTTTTCTGTTACCTTGTAATAACATCCTATGAGGGACACTTAGTAAAATACAACCACAGCTTCATTATTTGTATAATCAGGAACAGCACCAGTGCTTTGCATTACCATTTGCATTATACAGTGATATATAGAGACCGTCCTGTAACCCGGCAGTTACCTGTATCACCTGTCAGTGGGACTGATCACATCTATCACTGAGGATGAACAGCTCTATGGAGGAAGAGTATGATATACTGCAGCTGAGTTTTGCTGTGGCCGGAGGAATCGCCTGTATAGCAGGACTAGTGATAAATGGATTTATTGTTGCTGTGACTGTCACCGATTGGTGGAAACAAAGATCTATAACTGCAACTGACCAAATACTCACCTCCCTCGGGATCACCAGGATTATCTATAAATGCTTCTACCTGTTGTATATTTGTTCTCAGTTATTCTACAATGAAATTCTTCAAATATATGAGATGATTGCTGTTTGGTTTCTTTTAATGTTTTTTCATGCCGGCATCTGGTTATCAAACCTCCTATCTGTTGTCTTCTGCCTGAAGATCTGCAACTTCCAGAATGTCTTCATCTTACGTCTGAGGATAATGATATTACAGAGAGTCGTCCGTCTGATCATTGCTTCTGTGTTAGTGCCCATTTGTTTTTTTTCAATATTTGCCATCATTTTTAACATATACTTCAATATATCGTTTTCTATTCTTACTGACATATATGAAATATACTATATGTTGTTTTTATTGCTAGACATTGTGCCGTTCCTCTTCTTCCTGATATCATCATTGCTTCTTATCTTATACCTCTGCCACCACATGTATAGGATGCAACGTGACGGAACCGGAACAGGACAACTGGACACGTATCGCAAGACCATACATTTTACAACCATTTCATTGTTAAGCTACGTTGTTTATTTCATCACCAGTGTTATTAAGTGGAACTATGAGGAATCGCTTAGTACATTAGGAACCCTTTTTCTTATAAATTTTTTTCCAACTCTGCATTCTGCTTACCTGATCTATGCAACAACCAGGCTGAGGAACCGGTTCTCTGTGATGCACCAGTATGCAACCATCTGCTGGCTCAGATGCAGAGGTAGTTATCTGGAATCTGGTGATCCGGTGGAGGCAGTCAGCTAATAAATTATTGCAAATTGCCCATAAACACGAGGTGATTTTTCCTTATTTCTAAGTGATATGTCTAGATCGCTTAGAAATTAAGCACACATCACCCTGTGTGTACAGCCCATAGCTATGGCGATGCATGTTCCCGTGCGTCACCATCGTCTGACTAGATTTTGACTGCAATATGTATTAAACAGTCAGATATCTGCTCTATAGACCTAGAGAACTATTCATCCTATTGACTCAAGAAGAGCGGTTCTGCAATAGGACCCATACGCAGATGTCTTGCTTTGACACAATTCATGTTGTGAGGCCATAAGTCGGATTTCATTGTATTATGTGAAGATATAAACCATGTAACTCTCTCATACTGTACATAATACGATGTAGAATTACAATGTAAACACCCTGTAATAATCCTGGAAATCCTGCTAAATACCATCAGCCACAGATTCACGTTTCACTTCCTCTGGAAAGACTTGCATGGATTAATCATATTGGGGAGTTTATATTTTGCTCTTATACTTTTTCTCTGAGGAACAAAAGTTCTAGTTGTTTAATTAAGAAGGAAATAGAAACATTGAATACGGCAGTGCAGTACTCCGAACTTGTTTTTTATTGTCATCAACTATAAATCACTGTTTAGTTATGTTTTGCTTATTTCTCTGTAATTGGGCGCTGTGGATCCCTTGTGGCGCCATATATAAAAATAGCAATAATAATAACCGGGCAGTAAGTGATAGTGAGATTATTATCAAACTGTGGTGCAAGGTTGCCGGATTGAGAACAATAAGCTGAAGTATCGGATCATTTGACACTGAGTATCACCGGTATAACCCAGGATTGGTAAGTACACATTCGTATACTAAGCATTATTAGATGATAATAATATAAGAGAACAGTAACAATCTGGAGATGCAACTGTCCGGTGCTCACAGCTCAGGGGCATCTCTTGAGGGGGACCCCTTCATTGAGGGGGGTCCCCATTTCCCCAGGGTCCTGGCCTGGGCTGACTTCTCAGGGGGTTAATGCTTTGGTCTGGGGACTTGCATAAAAGGTATCCCTCGGCTGTGGCATTACCCTGCAGGCTTGTTGGGCCTAGTGCCGGTTGCCAAAATACAAGGGACCCCTACTACCCTACTATCCCATATAAACGGCAGCTAAATACCAATACGAATATGGCAGAATACGCCTGGCTACGCTATCGGCCAAACACGAGTCAGTAAATATGTCAGATTAGTAAATCTGCCGTACCAACAATTCGTATTTAGGGAAAAATACAACTGATGGCAGTCGTATTCAGTCATATTAAGAATACGACTAGGACTGAGTCGTATTGGTATTCTTAGTAAATATCCACCTGAATATTTTTATATGTTTATCATGATTGTTAGTTCAAACCCCGGAATATGTATTAGGTAATGAATTTATATAATTATGTGTCTGCATTTCTCAATTCCTAAGTGTCAAATTAATTCCAATTCTGCGAATAGAGTGAACATAAAAAAGTGTTTAGAAATATAATTACATTATTTATTAATATTTGTCCCTGGATAAAATTGGACATTTTATTTGTTGGGTATTGATTAATGCATGCTACCAGTATAAATCCGCTTTGGCTAAATGATTAATGGCTAATGTTGCTGTTTCTGTTATCTGAAAATAAATCATCTCATGTGTTTTATTGGTGTATAAAGTGGTGTAAAAAATATAAGTGAGGTGAGACATAATGGGGAAAATTTACTAAGGCAAATGCGGCTGCAAAAGGTGGCCGATATACGCCAATTTGTGTACTTTTCACAGGCATATTTATATTCCTAGTCAGGAATAAGAATGCACACACCATCGGAAGAATACGACTAGGAATCACCATTCAGTTGAATGATGATTCCTAATTTACTAACCGCCCGTATGTTATATATGGCCGGTAATTGACCCGAAAATATGCCTGGAAAATACTCAACAGGCATATTTGGGTGAAGTCTGCCTGGATCAGTTAGATCAGTGCAGGCTTCTGTGTAAAAAAATAGTTAAAAATACAAAAAAAATACAAAAAAGGCGTGGTGGTCAAAGAGCCGGTTCTGGCTTTAAAAATTCATGGAACAAAACATGTAGGGGTTCCCTTAAATTTTTAAAATCAGCACCAGGCTCAAGGGCTGGTTCTGGTTCCAAAAATACTGGGGACAAAATGAGTAGGGGTCCCCCGTATTTTGAGAACCAGCACCGGGCCCAACCAGCCAGCAGGGTAATGTCACAGTCACGGAAACTATTTGTATTAGTTATATTACCTCCTGAATGGTCAGTCTGGGCAGGGGGAGTGCGGAACCCCCGATAAATGAGTCCCCCTCTCCAGGATTAGCCCTGCCTGGGCTGAAAAAAAAATAGAATTAACTATCAGGTTTAGCTATGAAAGTATGAGTTCAAGCAAGCCTCCCACGCATACTGGAACTTGAAGAACTACAAGTCCCAGCAGGAGGGGCATTAATGGGTACCAATGGGGAACCAATAGCCCAAAAAAACACAGTCACACCAGAACAATACAACACATACTGATACTTACCTACAGTACATTGACACAAAGGTAACGGTCCCCTCATCCAGTACAACATCCATATGGGGTACTTGTAGAAGGAGATTACACTTAGGAGCTCCTATGGCCTGGATCGCTCCTCATTATTTCATGTAGGCTTCCACGTACTTAGCAAAAAATAATCTCTAGTGCACCTGTACCCAGAACGGACTGGGAGTATGTAATGTGTACTGATAACTCGGCTCCTGATTGGCCTCTAGGCAGCCAAAAGCACTTTGGTTCTGCTGTGGAACTTAGAGTCCCAGCATGCCCATTAATACACTGCATGCTGGGAAGCTTGCTTGTACATGTAGTTCCACAGCAGAACCCAATACTTAATTCTATTTTTTTACACCAATGCTATCAGCCCCTCCCTGGGGCATCGGAGGCAGCCTCGGGATTTAGACCAGGTAGGGTTAATCCTGCCCAGGCTGGCCGGTCAGGGGGTGAATTATTTGGTCGGGGGAACGAATATAATTATTTTCTCCCGGCTGTGGCATTACCCTGCTGGCTGGTTGGGCCCGGTAATGATTCTCAAAATATGGGGGACCCCTACTCATTTTGTGACCCATATTTTGGGAAAGAGCCTTGAGCCTGGTGCTGGTTTCAAAAATTCAAGGGAACCCCTTCATGTTTATTCTGTAAATTGTAAAACCAGGACCGGCTCTTTGAGCCGGAGCTGGTTACGGGGCTGCCCTATTTATGAATTGTATTTCCCAAGAATACGGCCGATGGCGGTCGTATGGAGTAATACCCGGCATCGGCCATATTCAAGATTCTTTGTAAATTTGCACCAATGTATTTTACTGTGTAGCGTATTAATAATAGGTGTTGTATAGTGGTTTAATGTGATGTAGTGGTGTTTTAATACAAATAATATATTGATATATGGTGATTAGCTTATGAGAGTGCAGATTGGTGCAGTGAATCTAGGTGTCGTGACTTAAAAATTGATGAATTGAGGTAAAATAAAAATACGTAAGTGCAAATAATTGATAAGAAACATGTTAGGGACAATGACTGTTTAGGAATATATAAGATATATACTTCACATGGTATTACTGCAACCTGGGGAGAATGCTCCACGTAATATTAATGTAGCCTAGAGGAAAATTATAAGAGTCAATTTAAAAACATTCTTATTCACTTACTGTAAGATGATGTTCAACTCTCTGACTAGGAATACGAGAAAGAAAGAAATGAATCTCAAATTCCTTAAAATTGAAAATGATATATATATACATATATACAGAATAAACCCTTTCCCTGCGCTATATGTAAATATGGGCAGCACCTCTATAAGTCCCTACAAATTATCAGAGAGATAATAAGAGAGCGCACTAGTGATACTATATTAACTAATAATCAATTTATTCATAAGATGCACAATTAGTGATCACAGAAATGATAAAAAAACAAATCTTTAAAAGGTTCCATAAAACCAATAGACAGGTCAATGATATCCTCTCTGGGACAATAATGATTTATAAATTAGCACAAGAGCCTTTTCCTTATAATACTTCTTGCGTTAATTAGCCAGCTCCATGTGTCCACAACTTTTTATCAGCACAGTTAGATAGTGACACTCCACAAGAAGGGATAGGTCGACTATTCAACTGTCTTATTTGTAGTGATTACCCGGTCAGTGTAGCCGGAGGTTGCGCCTGTATGTGTCTAGATGTTAGCGCTTCACAGAGGGAAAAGCCGGCTGTTTTAACTCCTTACCGAACCTCAGTCGGGAGCTGCGGCAGGTGGAGGTTGCCGTTCAGATCACAGCTCACAGATGGTAGCCGGCTTATTGCCATAGGCAAATCTAGGGGGTGGTCCGGGGGTGCACCGGACCACCCATAAGCCATTTTATAGCTGAGGGATGTGGCTTTCCAACGAGCCCAGCCCCGTGTTTCAAGCCCCTTGGGAACTGGAGATACTGCCAGGCAAACCTGGAACATTTTTCCTATAGGATAACATGGGACCCGCTAATTCTGACCCCCACCCAGTTCAATGGCTGCCAGCTCCCCCTTCAGCATCACTGAAGCTCGAGGTAGATCTCAGTCGAACCCAAATCGCTGGGCCTTCAATATGATACCAGGCTGGATCCATATGGGTTAATTGGTTCCAGTGATATTGAGGTTAAACCGTTTTATTTCATTTCTTAAATGTAATTTCATGACTGTTTAAACAGTCCAGTTTCACGGGACCAAAATCATTCGAAGCCAACTCAAAAGGTCTTCAATATGATACTGGTCTCATGTATATGGGTCAGTTGGTTCCGAAGATATAGCTGGTTGGTTAAGAGGGTGGTTGTCTCTCCCCCTCACACCAGAAAATGCAGGGACTAGGCTGGTGTATAAGGGGTCAGCCTGGGAATGTCCCTGCATGATCCTGGGACCATATTCCTGGGTAAATCCCTGCATTTTCTGTTGTGAAAGGGGTATTATTTCAAATAGCTGTGACCTGCAGTGCTCTGAATACAGCCGGGCAGCCTCCGCTCCAATTCTTCTCCCCGCTTTCACCTCAGCCCACCCCCCTTTAATCATGTGGTGCCGGCGCCCGGCGTGCTCCCCTGATGTCACGCTGTTGTTGTAGAGGGGACACCAGGAGAGGAGTGGGAGCGTGCTCTGCGCTGCGCTCTGTTCCTTTCCCCATAGAAGTAGCTGCACCGCTCTCCATCTCTCCCTGCAGCAGCAGCAAAGGCTCATATAAAAATCAACAGTAAGCAGCACTTTTGGGGGCATTGCTTAAGGGACGCTACAAGTGGCAGTATGTGGGAGCATTACACATAATGTGTGGCTTAATGTCTTAGGGGCATTACGGTGTGCAGCATCATGTGTAAGGGGCATTATGTGTGCAGCATCATGTGTAAGGGGCATTATGTGTGCAGCATCATGTGTAAGGGGCATTATGTGTGCAGCATCATGTGTAAGGGGCATTATGTGTGCAGCATCATGTGTAATGGGTACTAAGGTGCGCGGCATCATGTGTAATGGGTACTATGGTGTGTGGCATCATGTGTAATGGGTACTATGGTGTGCGGCATCATGTGTAATGGGTACTATGGTGTGCGGCATCATGTGTAATGGGTACTATGGTGCCATCAAGCAAGAACCCCCTAGCAATGAGCATGTAGGTAAGAGGCACTTATGTGGCAAATATGTAATGGGCATTACGGTTTGTTATATAGTATGTAATGGGCATCATGATGTGTGGCACAATGTGTAATGGGCATTATGGTGTGTGGCCTTATGTGTAATTGGCATTACGGAGTGTGGCTTTATGTGTAATGGGTATTACGGAGTTTGCTAAAATGTGTAATGGGCATTACTGTGTATGGTCTAAAGTGTAATACCACACCTCTTTTTGTGATGCCACGCCTCCTTCCCATGAGGCCATGCCCCCTTTTTGACGCGTGGCTATGCCGCGCAAAGGTCCCCCTGCTATTGTGTCTTGATCTGGGACCACCCATTATCATAATTCTAGATTCTCCTATGCATATTGCGTCCTCAAGCCACTCGCACACACACATGCGAGCGACACGCGTATGTAGACAGACACTGGTGGTTTGTGCATGGGCTGGCGCTCGGGACCCCCCTGTTAAGACCGTTGCCTTTTCTTTTCAGGACATTATCTCAGCAGCAATATTCTACATCCCCGCTCACAAGCAGGCAAGCGCACTTCAGCAGGATGGACGCACGCTGCTGCCGAGAGCATTAACTCTCTGGCAGCAGTTACCAAAATTCCTGCATACAAGCAGGCAACCGCACACAGACACATGCTGACGCCAAGTGCTGCAGTAGGAACACGATGCCCTTATTCCCCACACCTATTCAACATGGGCAGGATCACCCTTGTGCCATACCTGTATATCCGCCTATGTAGCTGCAGTATATCTTTGCACCCACGTAACATTATATCCGCTGTATAGATTTAAGGTTACTCATATTGTCAAACAAAAATGCTGCAATAAGTACCTCTGAGAGTACATGAAAATTTTGCCTAACACAAAATTGTGGTTTATTCTTCAGGGCTGCCATTTATCTTTCCAGAATCTAATGCTGAGGACTTTTTGAAAAGGCTGGGAATCCCCCAGTGAAATGCTTTAGACTGTTCACCCCAATACCTGTGGCAACTTATGGTACCATCTATTGGACCCTTCTCATTGAGAAACCTGAACCAGGACATTTTTTTTCCTGTGGATGACCTTCCAAGGACATTACTCAGCTGTCACCACTCCAAAGGGCAATGCGGCAGTCACATTCGAGCTGGACTCCCATTAATCGTGACTGGTTTTCAAGACTTTCCTGTGAACTTTACCTCCCTCAACACCTACAAGTCCAATATAGGAACAGGTTCTGATATGAAGGAGAGAAAAAGTAAGGGGTGACTATTCCCATACCTATGAATAAGCCACGCCAATGAATTTTCAATGTTTACATTACATTTTTTATTTTTGTTTTATTATTTTTCTTGCTTAATCACTGAATAAATGCATATTCATTTTTATTAACACGCTGTGTGATGATTGATCATTCCTCCGCAGCAAAGTATCTTTGTTGGTTTTGGTAACTGTTCTTGGCTGGTGGGAATATAAGTAATTCTGTTTTGGAAATATTGAGTTTGAGGTGGAGAAGACATCCAAGATGAGACGGCAGAGAGACATTCAGAGGCTGTCTATTTGGTAAGTCCCAGGCCCCACAATTTCTAGTGGCAGCCCTGGGCAAGGCCAAGCACAGCAGAGCAGCCTGAGCTCAGGCAACGGGATGCAGTTAAGATCCCGGCGGTCGGGATCCCGGCGTTCAGAATCCCGACGCCGGAATCCCGACCGCCGAAATGCCGACACTTTCTCCCTCCTGGGGTGTCCACAACACCCCTGGAGGGAGAATAAATTAGTGTGCCGAGCGTAGCGAGGCACCGGGCCCGCTGCATGGCGAGCGCAGCGAGCCCGCAAGGGGGGGCGATCCACGTCCCCCCCTTGTCGGCATTTCGGCTGTCGGGATTCCGGCGTCGGGATTCTGAACGCCTGGATCCTGACCGCCGGGATTCAATACTGAATCCCAGGCAACAATCAAGTTCATCACAGCTGAGGCACGCACATGCACTACGGGATGCACCACCAGCCTCCGCCCCTTACCGCCCCCTTCTGCCAGCTACCATAGCGTAATCGCATATGCTCTAAAATATGCGATTAGTATTGAAAAAAGGGCAGCTCGTGTGATAAGAGCTGCCCTCTGCGAAGCAACCGGGGGAGGGTGAGCGGGTCTCCGGTGACTCTCCCCATCCTCCTATCCCGGCTTCTGCTGACTGCTGCTTCAGGGCTACGCTTCGTCCTCCCTGCACGCGGAAGGGGATGTAACATACTAGGCGGGGGCGTTCTGGCAAGCCCCGGCGCTGGCTGAGAGGCGCTCCATCTGTACAATTGGAGATATTTCAGCCCTGAACATACAGGAAGCAGGTAACGTGAACATGTAAAGTGTGATTTGCATGCGTATATTTACTCCATGGCCTCTCAATGAGGCATGGCCATCAACCATCTGTGATTGGTCTATGACCAATGTTGAATACTTCTGCCATCGATGGGGAAACCCAAATGATTTCCCAATATCGATGATGTAAAAGCAACAAGGTTTTTTGGTACTTATGTAGTATCTGGGCTGCCGATTTTTTGATTGTATGCCTTAAGTTAAGGCATACAATCAGATGCGATGCGATGCGATATCGCATCGCATCGCATCGCATGCGACCATCGGATGCGATGACCCGATTTTTCCATAGGAATCAATGTTAAAATGGACTGAGTCCATTTTAACATGGAATTCAATGGGAAAAAGGGGTCCTTTTCATACCCCTACTATCCAAGTGGGCATGGAGCGTGGCGAGCGAAGCGAGCCCCGCGAGGGGCCGGTATTCTGTGTCCCCTCGCGGGGCTCGCTACGCTCGCCACGCTTCGGGCTCGGTGGCTCGCTACGCTCGCCACAGGTTTATATCCAACTCCATGCCCACTTGGATAGTAGGGGTATGAAAAGGACCCCTTTTTCCCATTGAATTCCATGTTAAAATGGACTCAGTCCATTTTAACATTGATTCCTATGGAAAAATCGGGTCATCGCATCGCATCGCATCGCATCGCATCGATGGTCGCATGCGATGCGATGCGATGTGCCCGTTTCGACCCGATTTAGAAATCGGCAGCCCAGATACTACATAAGTACCGGTTTTTTAAATTCTCCAATTATAAAGAGCATGCAGCCGAAGGGGAGAGAAATCATCCGATGGTCACCGACCAACAAATCATTTCTCTCCCCTTTGGAGATAAAAGTTAGTCTAAACTGACTTTTATTTCCCTCGGAGTCCGCCGAAGAGGGGGCGGGAGCTAATGTCATGTGATGTGGGCTGCAGTAGCACTCTTATATGTGATACACCACACAGTATTACCCTTATACATGTTACACCAAACAGTATTACCCTTATAACAGTATTACCCTTATACATGTTACACCAAACAGTATTACCCTTATAACAGTATTACCCTTATACATGTTACACCAAACAGTATTACCCTTATAACAGTATTACCCTTATACAGCTTTTGCTGGTAATTCCCTAGGTAGCACTGCCCCAGCGGAGGGGGCTTTAGTGCATATAAAAATGTGTTAAAATCCCCAAAACTGGATTTTTACTGCATTTTCACTTTAGTGCATCCCTCCCATCATGTGTGTTATCCACACTAATAAAACAACTGAAACAAACAAAACTACAAATACCACTTTCAGACATGCGAGCTGGCAACCACCCGGAACTTAAAAGTGTTGTGTCATCTTGTTGGGTGCAGTCTGACCCCTTTTCACCCCGAGCAGCAAATTTGCCGAATTACACAGATATTTCTTCAGTGTGAAAGGGTCAACACAGGTCTCAAATCCAGGGTTGGCAACCCGAGATTTAACCCAGGTTGACCCTTTCACAGTGAACAATCTACCAGGTAGAACTGCTTCACCCCATAATTTGATGTTCAGTTTGAAAGGGGTATTAGACTGTGTTTATCAATTTTCTGTGTTACATTTATGCGCTGTGTTAGTAGCAGCCTCCTCTCTTCCTGCCTGTGTATGAGGTGGGAGGAGTGAGCAAACCAAAGCCCCCTCCCTTGCCAAGGGTCCTGACCACCCATTGGTTCTTACCAGGCACCCTCCCTGTTAAGTGCACACAGCTGCTTCATGGAGAGATACCGTCATTGGGCAAGTTGGTTGACAATCATTAGGTCGACACAGTTAGGTCGACATGGGGATAGGTCAACATGGGTCTAGGTTGACATGGGTTTAGGTCGGCACAAGCATTAGGTTGACAGTGCCTAGATCAACAGTTAAAAGGTCGACATGAGGTTTTTCACTGTATTTTGAGCCGACAGGCGGTATTTCATGCCCTACCACCCACTAGGGCCAGAAGAATCGCGAGTGAAGCAAGGGGATGCGTTGCACTGGTAACTGTATCTGTGTCAACTGTGTCAGAGTACCTGGGCCCGGCGCAGGTGTCAGTGACCCTGTGTGGATGATAACACATCTGTAAATACAATTTTGTTATAGTTATAATGAAATCAATCATATATAGACTATGCTGACTTCAAATGTATTTCTAAAAACACTTTAACTACTGTATGGTTCTTTTAAAATATAGTTGCTCAATGTAACATGTTTTTCTGTAACCTTGTAATAACATCCTAAGAGGGACACTTAGTAAAATATAACCACAGCTTCATTATTTGTATAATCAGGAACAGCACCAGTGCTTTGCATTATCCTTTGCATTATACAGTGATATATAGAGACCGTCCTGTAACCCGGCAGTTACCTGTATCACCTGTCAGTGGGACTGATCACATCTATCACTGAGGATGAACAGCTCTATGGAGGAAGAGTATGATATACTGCAGCTGAGTTTTGCTGTGGCCGGAGGAATCGCCTGTATATCCGGACTAGTGATAAATGGATTTATTGTTGCTGTGACTGTCACCGATTGGTGGAAACAAGGATCTATAACTGCGACTGACCAAATTCTCACCACCCTCGGGATCACCCGGATTATCTATAAATGCTTCTACCTGTTGGATATTTGTTGTCAGTTATTCTTCAAAGAAATTTCTCAAAAATATGAGATAATTGCTGTTTGGTTTCTTTTAATGTTTTTCTATGCCGGCATTTGGTTATCAAACCTCCTGTCTGTTGTCTTCTGCCTGAAGATCTGCAACTTCCAGAATGTCTTCATCTTACGTCTGAGGATAATGATATTACAGAGAGTCGTCCGTCTGATCATTGCTTCTGTGCTGGTGCCCATTTCTTTTTTTTCAATATTTGCCATCATTTTTAACATATACATCTCTATATCGTCTTCTATTCTTACTGACATATATGAAATATACGATATGTTGTTTTTATTGCTAGACATTGTGCCGTTCCTCTTCTTCCTGATATCATCAGTGCTTCTTATCTTATACCTCTGCCACCACATGTATAGGATGCAACGTGACGGAACCGGAACAGGACAACTGGACACGTATCGCAAGACCATACATTTTACAACCATTTCATTGTTAAGCTACGTTGTTTATTTCATCACCAGTGTTATTAAGTGGAACTATGAGGAATCGCTTAGTACAATAGGAACCCTTTTTCTTATAAATTTTTTTCCAACTCTGCATTCTGCTTACCTGATCTATGCAACAACCAGGCTGAGGAACCGGTTCTCTGTGATGCACCAGTATGCAACCATCTGCTGGCTCAGATGCAGAGGCAGTTATCTGGAATCTGGTGATCCGGTGGAGGCAGTCAGCTAATAAATTATTGCAAATTGCCCATAAACACGAGGTGATTTTTCCTTATTTCTAAGTGATATGTCTAGATCGCTTAGAAATTAAGCACACATCACCCTGTGTGTACAGCCCATAGCTATGGCGATGCATGTTCCCGTGCGTCACCATCGTCTGACTAGATTTTGACTGCAATATGTATTAAACAGTCAGATATCTGCTCTATAGACCTAGAGAACTATTCATCCTATTGACTCAAGAAGAGCGGTTCTGCAATAGGACCCATACGCAGATGTCTTGCTTTGACACAATTCATGTTGTGAGGCCATAAGTCGGATTTCATTGTATTATGTGAAGATATAAACCATGTAACTCTCTCATACTGTACATAATACGATGTAGAATTACAATGTAAACACCCTGTAATAATCCTGGAAATCCTGCTAAATACCATCAGCCACAGATTCACGTTTCACTTCCTCTGGAAAGACTTGCATGGATTAATCATATTGGGGAGTTTATATTTTGCTCTTATACTTTTTCTCTGAGGAACAAAAGTTCTAGTTGTTTAATTAAGAAGGAAATAGAAACATTGAATACGGCAGTGCAGTACTCCGAACTTGTTTTTTATTGTCATCAACTATAAATCACTGTTTAGTTATGTTTTGCTTATTTCTCTGTAATTGGGCGCTGTGGATCCCTTGTGGCGCCATATATAAAAATAGCAATAATAATAACCGGGCAGTAAGTGATAGTGAGATTATTATCAAACTGTGGTGCAAGGTTGCCGGATTGAGAACAATAAGCTGAAGTATCGGATCATTTGACACTGAGTATCACCGGTATAACCCAGGATTGGTAAGTACACATTCGTATACTAAGCATTATTAGATGATAATAATATAAGAGAACAGTAACAATCTGGAGATGCAACTGTCCGGTGCTCACAGCTCAGGGGCATCTCTTGAGGGGGACCCCTTCATTGAGGGGGGTCCCCATTTCCCCAGGGTCCTGGCCTGGGCTGACTTCTCAGGGGGTTAATGCTTTGGTCTGGGGACTTGCATAAAAGGTATCCCTCGGCTGTGGCATTACCCTGCAGGCTTGTTGGGCCTAGTGCCGGTTGCCAAAATACAAGGGACCCCTACTACCCTACTATCCCATATAAACGGCAGCTAAATACCAATACGAATATGGCAGAATACGCCTGGCTACGCTATCGGCCAAACACGAGTCAGTAAATATGTCAGATTAGTAAATCTGCCGTACCAACAATTCGTATTTAGGGAAAAATACAACTGATGGCAGTCGTATTCAGTCATATTAAGAATACGACTAGGACTGAGTCGTATTGGTATTCTTAGTAAATATCCACCTGAATATTTTTATATGTTTATCATGATTGTTAGTTCAAACCCCGGAATATGTATAAGGTAATGAATTTATATAATTATGTGTCTGCATTTCTCAATTCCTAAGTGTCAAATTAATTCCAATTCTGCAAATAGAGTGAACATAAAAAAGTGTTTAGAAATATAATTACATTATTTATTAATATTTGTCCCTGGATAAAATTGGACATTTTATTTGTTGGGTATTGATTAATGCATGCTACCAGTATAAATCCGCTTTGGCTAAATGATTAATGGCTAATGTTGCTGTTTCTGTTATCTGAAAATAAATCATCTCATGTGTTTTATTGGTGTATAAAGTGGTGTAAAAAATATAAGTGAGGTGAGACATAATGGGGAAAATTTACTAAGGCAAATGCGGCTGCAAAAGGTGGCCGATATACGCCAATTTGTGTACTTTTCACAGGCATATTTATATTCCTAGTCAGGAATAAGAATGCACACACCATCGGAAGAATACGACTAGGAATCACCATTCAGTTGAATGATGATTCCTAATTTACTAACCGCCCGTATGTTATATATGGCCGGTAATTGACCCGAAAATATGCCTGGAAAATACTCAACAGGCATATTTGGGTGAAATCTGCCTGGATCAGTTAGATCAGTGCAGGCTTCTGTGTAAAAAAATAGTTAAAAATACAAAAAAAATACAAAAAAGGCGTGGTGGTCAAAGAGCCGGTTCTGGCTTTAAAAATTCATGGAACAAAACATGTAGGGGTTCCCTTAAATTTTTAAAATCAGCACCAGGCTCAAGGGCTGGTTCTGGTTCCAAAAATACTGGGGACAAAATGAGTAGGGGTCCCCCGTATTTTGAGAACCAGCACCGGGCCCAACCAGCCAGCAGGGTAATGTCACAGTCACGGAAACTATTTGTATTAGTTATATTACCTCCTGAATGGTCAGTCTGGGCAGGGGGAGTGCGGAACCCCCGATAAATGAGTCCCCCTCTCCAGGATTAGCCCTGCCTGGGCTGAAAAAAAAATAGAATTAACTATCAGGTTTAGCTATGAAAGTATGAGTTCAAGCAAGCCTCCCACGCATACTGGAACTTGAAGAACTACAAGTCCCAGCAGGAGGGGCATTAATGGGTACCAATGGGGAACCAATAGCCCAAAAAAACACAGTCACACCAGAACAATACAACACATACTGATACTTACCTACAGTACATTGACACAAAGGTAACGGTCCCCTCATCCAGTACAACATCCATATGGGGTACTTGTAGAAGGAGATTACACTTAGGAGCTCCTATGGCCTGGATCGCTCCTCATTATTTCATGTAGGCTTCCACGTACTTAGCAAAAAATAATCTCTAGTGCACCTGTACCCAGAACGGACTGGGAGTATGTAATGTGTACTGATAACTCGGCTCCTGATTGGCCTCTAGGCAGCCAAAAGCACTTTGGTTCTGCTGTGGAACTTAGAGTCCCAGCATGCCCATTAATACACTGCATGCTGGGAAGCTTGCTTGTACATGTAGTTCCACAGCAGAACCCAATACTTAATTCTATTTTTTTACACCAATGCTATCAGCCCCTCCCTGGGGCATCGGAGGCAGCCTCGGGATTTAGACCAGGTAGGGTTAATCCTGCCCAGGCTGGCCGGTCAGGGGGTGAATTATTTGGTCGGGGGAACGAATATAATTATTTTCTCCCGGCTGTGGCATTACCCTGCTGGCTGGTTGGGCCCGGTAATGATTCTCAAAATATGGGGGACCCCTACTCATTTTGTGACCCATATTTTGGGAAAGAGCCTTGAGCCTGGTGCTGGTTTCAAAAATTCAAGGGAACCCCTTCATGTTTATTCTGTAAATTGTAAAACCAGGACCGGCTCTTTGAGCCGGAGCTGGTTACGGGGCTGCCCTATTTATGAATTGTATTTCCCAAGAATACGGCCGATGGCGGTCGTATGGAGTAATACCCGGCATCGGCCATATTCAAGATTCTTTGTAAATTTGCACCAATGTATTTTACTGTGTAGCGTATTAATAATAGGTGTTGTATAGTGGTTTAATGTGATGTAGTGGTGTTTTAATACAAATAATATATTGATATATGGTGATTAGCTTATGAGAGTGCAGATTGGTGCAGTGAATCTAGGTGTCGTGACTTAAAAATTGATGAATTGAGGTGAAATAAAAATACGTAAGTGCAAATAATTGATAAGAAACATGTTAGGGACAATGACTGTTTAGGAATATATAAGATATATACTTCACATGGTATTACTGCAACCTGGGGAGAATGCTCCACGTAATATTAATGTAGCCTAGAGGAAAATTATAAGAGTCAATTTAAAAACATTCTTATTCACTTACTGTAAGATGATGTTCAACTCTCTGACTAGGAATACGAGAAAGAAAGAAATGAATCTCAAATTCCTTAAAATTGAAAATGATATATATACATATATACAGAATAAACCCTTTCCCTGCGCTATATGTAAATATGGGCAGCACCTCTATAAGTCCCTACAAATTATCAGAGAGATAATAAGAGAGCGCACTAGTGATACTATATTAACTAATAATCAATTTATTCATAAGATGCACAATTAGTGATCACAGAAATGATAAAAAAACAAATCTTTAAAAGGTTCCATAAAACCAATAGACAGGTCAATGATATCCTCTCTGGGACAATAATGATTTATAAATTAGCACAAGAGCCTTTTCCTTATAATACTTCTTGCGTTAATTAGCCAGCTCCATGTGTCCACAACTTTTTATCAGCACAGTTAGATAGTGACACTCCACAAGAAGGGATAGGTCGACTATTCAACTGTCTTATTTGTAGTGATTACCCGGTCAGTGTAGCCGGAGGTTGCGCCTGTATGTGTCTAGATGTTAGCGCTTCACAGAGGGAAAAGCCGGCTGTTTTAACTCCTTACCGAACCTCAGTCGGGAGCTGCGGCAGGTGGAGGTTGCCGTTCAGATCACAGCTCACAGATGGTAGCCGGCTTATTGCCATAGGCAAATCTAGGGGGTGGTCCGGGGGTGCACCGGACCACCCATAAGCCATTTTATAGCTGAGGGATGTGGCTTTCCAACGAGCCCAGCCCCGTGTTTCAAGCCCCTTGGGAACTGGAGATACTGCCAGGCAAACCTGGAACATTTTTCCTATAGGATAACATGGGACCCGCTAATTCTGACCCCCACCCAGTTCAATGGCTGCCAGCTCCCCCTTCAGCATCACTGAAGCTCGAGGTAGATCTCAGTCGAACCCAAATCGCTGGGCCTTCAATATGATACCAGGCTGGATCCATATGGGTTAATTGGTTCCAGTGATATTGAGGTTAAACCGTTTTATTTCATTTCTTAAATGTAATTTCATGACTGTTTAAACAGTCCAGTTTCACGGGACCAAAATCATTCGAAGCCAACTCAAAAGGTCTTCAATATGATACTGGTCTCATGTATATGGGTCAGTTGGTTCCGAAGATATAGCTGGTTGGTTAAGAGGGTGGTTGTCTCTCCCCCTCACACCAGAAAATGCAGGGACTAGGCTGGTGTATAAGGGGTCAGCCTGGGAATGTCCCTGCATGATCCTGGGACCATATTCCTGGGTAAATCCCTGCATTTTCTGTTGTGAAAGGGGTATTATTTCAAATAGCTGTGACCTGCAGTGCTCTGAATACAGCCGGGCAGCCTCCGCTCCAATTCTTCTCCCCGCTTTCACCTCAGCCCACCCCCCTTTAATCATGTGGTGCCGGCGCCCGGCGTGCTCCCCTGATGTCACGCTGTTGTTGTAGAGGGGACACCAGGAGAGGAGTGGGAGCGTGCTCTGCGCTGCGCTCTGTTCCTTTCCCCATAGAAGTAGCTGCACCGCTCTCCATCTCTCCCTGCAGCAGCAGCAAAGGCTCATATAAAAATCAACAGTAAGCAGCACTTTTGGGGGCATTGCTTAAGGGACGCTACAAGTGGCAGTATGTGGGAGCATTACACATAATGTGTGGCTTAATGTCTTAGGGGCATTACGGTGTGCAGCATCATGTGTAAGGGGCATTATGTGTGCAGCATCATGTGTAAGGGGCATTATGTGTGCAGCATCATGTGTAAGGGGCATTATGTGTGCAGCATCATGTGTAAGGGGCATTATGTGTGCAGCATCATGTGTAATGGGTACTAAGGTGCGCGGCATCATGTGTAATGGGTACTATGGTGTGTGGCATCATGTGTAATGGGTACTATGGTGTGCGGCATCATGTGTAATGGGTACTATGGTGTGCGGCATCATGTGTAATGGGTACTATGGTGCCATCAAGCAAGAACCCCCTAGCAATGAGCATGTAGGTAAGAGGCACTTATGTGGCAAATATGTAATGGGCATTACGGTTTGTTATATAGTATGTAATGGGCATCATGATGTGTGGCACAATGTGTAATGGGCATTATGGTGTGTGGCCTTATGTGTAATTGGCATTACGGAGTGTGGCTTTATGTGTAATGGGTATTACGGAGTTTGCTAAAATGTGTAATGGGCATTACTGTGTATGGTCTAAAGTGTAATACCACACCTCTTTTTGTGATGCCACGCCTCCTTCCCATGAGGCCATGCCCCCTTTTTGACGCGTGGCTATGCCGCGCAAAGGTCCCCCTGCTATTGTGTCTTGATCTGGGACCACCCATTATCATAATTCTAGATTCTCCTATGCATATTGCGTCCTCAAGCCACTCGCACACACACATGCGAGCGACACGCGTATGTAGACAGACACTGGTGGTTTGTGCATGGGCTGGCGCTCGGGACCCCCCTGTTAAGACCGTTGCCTTTTCTTTTCAGGACATTATCTCAGCAGCAATATTCTACATCCCCGCTCACAAGCAGGCAAGCGCACTTCAGCAGGATGGACGCACGCTGCTGCCGAGAGCATTAACTCTCTGGCAGCAGTTACCAAAATTCCTGCATACAAGCAGGCAACCGCACACAGACACATGCTGACGCCAAGTGCTGCAGTAGGAACACGATGCCCTTATTCCCCACACCTATTCAACATGGGCAGGATCACCCTTGTGCCATACCTGTATATCCGCCTATGTAGCTGCAGTATATCTTTGCACCCACGTAACATTATATCCGCTGTATAGATTTAAGGTTACTCATATTGTCAAACAAAAATGCTGCAATAAGTACCTCTGAGAGTACATGAAAATTTTGCCTAACACAAAATTGTGGTTTATTCTTCAGGGCTGCCATTTATCTTTCCAGAATCTAATGCTGAGGACTTTTTGAAAAGGCTGGGAATCCCCCAGTGAAATGCTTTAGACTGTTCACCCCAATACCTGTGGCAACTTATGGTACCATCTATTGGACCCTTCTCATTGAGAAACCTGAACCAGGACATTTTTTTTCCTGTGGATGACCTTCCAAGGACATTACTCAGCTGTCACCACTCCAAAGGGCAATGCGGCAGTCACATTCGAGCTGGACTCCCATTAATCGTGACTGGTTTTCAAGACTTTCCTGTGAACTTTACCTCCCTCAACACCTACAAGTCCAATATAGGAACAGGTTCTGATATGAAGGAGAGAAAAAGTAAGGGGTGACTATTCCCATACCTATGAATAAGCCACGCCAATGAATTTTCAATGTTTACATTACATTTTTTATTTTTGTTTTATTATTTTTCTTGCTTAATCACTAAATAAATGCATATTCATTTTTATTAACACGCTGTGTGATGATTGATCATTCCTCCGCAGCAAAGTATCTTTGTTGGTTTTGGTAACTGTTCTTGGCTGGTGGGAATATAAGTAATTCTGTTTTGGAAATATTGAGTTTGAGGTGGAGAAGACATCCAAGATGAGACGGCAGAGAGACATTCAGAGGCTGTCTATTTGGTAAGTCCCAGGCCCCACAATTTCTAGTGGCAGCCCTGGGCAAGGCCAAGCACAGCAGAGCAGCCTGAGCTCAGGCAACGGGATGCAGTTAAGATCCCGGCGGTCGGGATCCCGGCGTTCAGAATCCCGACGCCGGAATCCCGACCGCCGAAATGCCGACACTTTCTCCCTCCTGGGGTGTCCACAACACCCCTGGAGGGAGAATAAATTAGTGTGCCGAGCGTAGCGAGGCACCGGGCCCGCTGCATGGCGAGCGCAGCGAGCCCGCAAGGGGGGGCGATCCACGTCCCCCCCTTGTCGGCATTTCGGCTGTCGGGATTCCGGCGTCGGGATTCTGAACGCCTGGATCCTGACCGCCGGGATTCAATACTGAATCCCAGGCAACAATCAAGTTCATCACAGCTGAGGCACGCACATGCACTACGGGATGCACCACCAGCCTCCGCCCCTTACCGCCCCCTTCTGCCAGCTACCATAGCGTAATCGCATATGCTCTAAAATATGCGATTAGTATTGAAAAAAGGGCAGCTCGTGTGATAAGAGCTGCCCTCTGCGAAGCAACCGGGGGAGGGTGAGCGGGTCTCCGGTGACTCTCCCCATCCTCCTATCCCGGCTTCTGCTGACTGCTGCTTCAGGGCTACGCTTCGTCCTCCCTGCACGCGGAAGGGGATGTAACATACTAGGCGGGGGCGTTCTGGCAAGCCCCGGCGCTGGCTGAGAGGCGCTCCATCTGTACAATTGGAGATATTTCAGCCCTGAACATACAGGAAGCAGGTAACGTGAACATGTAAAGTGTGATTTGCATGCGTATATTTACTCCATGGCCTCTCAATGAGGCATGGCCATCAACCATCTGTGATTGGTCTATGACCAATGTTGAATACTTCTGCCATCGATGGGGAAACCCAAATGATTTCCCAATATCGATGATGTAAAAGCAACAAGGTTTTTTGGTACTTATGTAGTATCTGGGCTGCCGATTTTTTGATTGTATGCCTTAAGTTAAGGCATACAATCAGATGCGATGCGATGCGATATCGCATCGCATCGCATCGCATGCGACCATCGGATGCGATGACCCGATTTTTCCATAGGAATCAATGTTAAAATGGACTGAGTCCATTTTAACATGGAATTCAATGGGAAAAAGGGGTCCTTTTCATACCCCTACTATCCAAGTGGGCATGGAGCGTGGCGAGCGAAGCGAGCCCCGCGAGGGGCCGGTATTCTGTGTCCCCTCGCGGGGCTCGCTACGCTCGCCACGCTTCGGGCTCGGTGGCTCGCTACGCTCGCCACAGGTTTATATCCAACTCCATGCCCACTTGGATAGTAGGGGTATGAAAAGGACCCCTTTTTCCCATTGAATTCCATGTTAAAATGGACTCAGTCCATTTTAACATTGATTCCTATGGAAAAATCGGGTCATCGCATCGCATCGCATCGCATCGCATCGATGGTCGCATGCGATGCGATGCGATGTGCCCGTTTCGACCCGATTTAGAAATCGGCAGCCCAGATACTACATAAGTACCGGTTTTTTAAATTCTCCAATTATAAAGAGCATGCAGCCGAAGGGGAGAGAAATCATCCGATGGTCACCGACCAACAAATCATTTCTCTCCCCTTTGGAGATAAAAGTTAGTCTAAACTGACTTTTATTTCCCTCGGAGTCCGCCGAAGAGGGGGCGGGAGCTAATGTCATGTGATGTGGGCTGCAGTAGCACTCTTATATGTGATACACCACACAGTATTACCCTTATACATGTTACACCAAACAGTATTACCCTTATAACAGTATTACCCTTATACATGTTACACCAAACAGTATTACCCTTATAACAGTATTACCCTTATACATGTTACACCAAACAGTATTACCCTTATAACAGTATTACCCTTATACAGCTTTTGCTGGTAATTCCCTAGGTAGCACTGCCCCAGCGGAGGGGGCTTTAGTGCATATAAAAATGTGTTAAAATCCCCAAAACTGGATTTTTACTGCATTTTCACTTTAGTGCATCCCTCCCATCATGTGTGTTATCCACACTAATAAAACAACTGAAACAAACAAAACTACAAATACCACTTTCAGACATGCGAGCTGGCAACCACCCGGAACTTAAAAGTGTTGTGTCATCTTGTTGGGTGCAGTCTGACCCCTTTTCACCCCGAGCAGCAAATTTGCCGAATTACACAGATATTTCTTCAGTGTGAAAGGGTCAACACAGGTCTCAAATCCAGGGTTGGCAACCCGAGATTTAACCCAGGTTGACCCTTTCACAGTGAACAATCTACCAGGTAGAACTGCTTCACCCCATAATTTGATGTTCAGTTTGAAAGGGGTATTAGACTGTGTTTATCAATTTTCTGTGTTACATTTATGCGCTGTGTTAGTAGCAGCCTCCTCTCTTCCTGCCTGTGTATGAGGTGGGAGGAGTGAGCAAACCAAAGCCCCCTCCCTTGCCAAGGGTCCTGACCACCCATTGGTTCTTACCAGGCACCCTCCCTGTTAAGTGCACACAGCTGCTTCATGGAGAGATACCGTCATTGGGCAAGTTGGTTGACAATCATTAGGTCGACACAGTTAGGTCGACATGGGGATAGGTCAACATGGGTCTAGGTTGACATGGGTTTAGGTCGGCACAAGCATTAGGTTGACAGTGCCTAGATCAACAGTTAAAAGGTCGACATGAGGTTTTTCACTGTATTTTGAGCCGACAGGCGGTATTTCATGCCCTACCACCCACTAGGGCCAGAAGAATCGCGAGTGAAGCAAGGGGATGCGTTGCACTGGGTACTGTATCTGTGTCAACTGTGTCAGAGTACCTGGGCCCGACGCAGGTGTCAGTGACCCTGTGTGGATGATAACACATCTGTAAATACAATTTTGTTATAGTTATAATGAAATCAATCATATATAGACTATGCTGACTTCAAATGTATTTCTAAAAACACTTTAACTACTGTATGGTTCTTTTAAAATATAGTTGCTCAATGTAACATGTTTTTCTGTAACCTTGTAATAACATCCTAAGAGGGACACTTAGTAAAATATAACCACAGCTTCATTATTTGTATAATCAGGAACAGCACCAGTGCTTTGCATTATCCTTTGCTTTATACAGTGATATATAGAGACCGTCCTGTAACCCGGCAGTTACCTGTATCACCTGTCAGTGGGACTGATCACATCTATCACTGAGGATGAACAGCTCTATGGAGGAAGAGTATGATATACTGCAGCTGAGTTTTGCTGTGGCCGGAGGAATCGCCTGTATATCCGGACTAGTGATAAATGGATTTATTGTTGCTGTGACTGTCACCGATTGGTGGAAACAAGGATCTATAACTGCGACTGACCAAATTCTCACCACCCTCGGGATCACCCGGATTATCTATAAATGCTTCTACCTGTTGGATATTTGTTGTCAGTTATTCTTCAAAGAAATTTCTCAAAAATATGAGATAATTGCTGTTTGGTTTCTTTTAATGTTTTTCTATGCCGGCATTTGGTTATCAAACCTCCTGTCTGTTGTCTTCTGCCTGAAGATCTGCAACTTCCAGAATGTCTTCATCTTACGTCTGAGGATAATGATATTACAGAGAGTCGTCCGTCTGATCATTGCTTCTGTGCTGGTGCCCATTTCTTTTTTTTCAATATTTGCCATCATTTTTAACATATACATCTCTATATCGTCTTCTATTCTTACTGACATATATGAAATATACGATATGTTGTTTTTATTGCTAGACATTGTGCCGTTCCTCTTCTTCCTGATATCATCAGTGCTTCTTATCTTATACCTCTGCCACCACATGTATAGGATGCAACGTGACGGAACCGGAACAGGACAACTGGACACGTATCGCAAGACCATACATTTTACAACCATTTCATTGTTAAGCTACGTTGTTTATTTCATCACCAGTGTTATTAAGTGGAACTATGAGGAATCGCTTAGTACAATAGGAACCCTTTTTCTTATAAATTTTTTTCCAACTCTGCATTCTGCTTACCTGATCTATGCAACAACCAGGCTGAGGAACCGGTTCTCTGTGATGCACCAGTATGCAACCATCTGCTGGCTCAGATGCAGAGGCAGTTATCTGGAATCTGGTGATCCGGTGGAGGCAGTCAGCTAATAAATTATTGCAAATTGCCCATAAACACGAGGTGATTTTTCCTTATTTCTAAGTGATATGTCTAGATCGCTTAGAAATTAAGCACACATCACCCTGTGTGTACAGCCCATAGCTATGGCGATGCATGTTCCCGTGCGTCACCATCGTCTGACTAGATTTTGACTGCAATATGTATTAAACAGTCAGATATCTGCTCTATAGACCTAGAGAACTATTCATCCTATTGACTCAAGAAGAGCGGTTCTGCAATAGGACCCATACGCAGATGTCTTGCTTTGACACAATTCATGTTGTGAGGCCAAAAGTCGGATTTCATTGTATTATGTGAAGATATAAACCATGTAACTCTCTCATACTGTACATAATACGATGTAGAATTACAATGTAAACACCCTGTAATAATCCTGGAAATCCTGCTAAATACCATCAGCCACAGATTCACGTTTCACTTCCTCTGGAAAGACTTGCATGGATTAATCATATTGGGGAGTTTATATTTTGCTCTTATACTTTTTCTCTGAGGAACAAAAGTTCTAGTTGTTTAATTAAGAAGGAAATAGAAACATTGAATACGGCAGTGCAGTACTCCGAACTTGTTTTTTATTGTCATCAACTATAAATCACTGTTTAGTTATGTTTTGCTTATTTCTCTGTAATTGGGCGCTGTGGATCCCTTGTGGCGCCATATATAAAAATAGCAATAATAATAACCGGGCAGTAAGTGATAGTGAGATTATTATCAAACTGTGGTGCAAGGTTGCCGGATTGAGAACAATAAGCTGAAGTATCGGATCATTTGACACTGAGTATCACCGGTATAACCCAGGATTGGTAAGTACACATTCGTATACTAAGCATTATTAGATGATAATAATATAAGAGAACAGTAACAATCTGGAGATGCAACTGTCCGGTGCTCACAGCTCAGGGGCATCTCTTGAGGGGGACCCCTTCATTGAGGGGGGTCCCCATTTCCCCAGGGTCCTGGCCTGGGCTGACTTCTCAGGGGGTTAATGCTTTGGTCTGGGGACTTGCATAAAAGGTATCCCTCGGCTGTGGCATTACCCTGCAGGCTTGTTGGGCCTAGTGCCGGTTGCCAAAATACAAGGGACCCCTACTACCCTACTATCCCATATAAACGGCAGCTAAATACCAATACGAATATGGCAGAATACGCCTGGCTACGCTATCGGCCAAACACGAGTCAGTAAATATGTCAGATTAGTAAATCTGCCGTACCAACAATTCGTATTTAGGGAAAAATACAACTGATGGCAGTCGTATTCAGTCATATTAAGAATACGACTAGGACTGAGTCGTATTGGTATTCTTAGTAAATATCCACCTGAATATTTTTATATGTTTATCATGATTGTTAGTTCAAACCCCGGAATATGTATTAGGTAATGAATTTATATAATTATGTGTCTGCATTTCTCAATTCCTAAGTGTCAAATTAATTCCAATTCTGCGAATAGAGTGAACATAAAAAAGTGTTTAGAAATATAATTACATTATTTATTAATATTTGTCCCTGGATAAAATTGGACATTTTATTTGTTGGGTATTGATTAATGCATGCTACCAGTATAAATCCGCTTTGGCTAAATGATTAATGGCTAATGTTGCTGTTTCTGTTATCTGAAAATAAATCATCTCATGTGTTTTATTGGTGTATAAAGTGGTGTAAAAAATATAAGTGAGGTGAGACATAATGGGGAAAATTTACTAAGGCAAATGCGGCTGCAAAAGGTGGCCGATATACGCCAATTTGTGTACTTTTCACAGGCATATTTATATTCCTAGTCAGGAATAAGAATGCACACACCATCGGAAGAATACGACTAGGAATCACCATTCAGTTGAATGATGATTCCTAATTTACTAACCGCCCGTATGTTATATATGGCCGGTAATTGACCCGAAAATATGCCTGGAAAATACTCAACAGGCATATTTGGGTGAAATCTGCCTGGATCAGTTAGATCAGTGCAGGCTTCTGTGTAAAAAAATAGTTAAAAATACAAAAAAAATACAAAAAAGGCGTGGTGGTCAAAGAGCCGGTTCTGGCTTTAAAAATTCATGGAACAAAACATGTAGGGGTTCCCTTAAATTTTTAAAATCAGCACCAGGCTCAAGGGCTGGTTCTGGTTCCAAAAATACTGGGGACAAAATGAGTAGGGGTCCCCCGTATTTTGAGAACCAGCACCGGGCCCAACCAGCCAGCAGGGTAATGTCACAGTCACGGAAACTATTTGTATTAGTTATATTACCTCCTGAATGGTCAGTCTGGGCAGGGGGAGTGCGGAACCCCCGATAAATGAGTCCCCCTCTCCAGGATTAGCCCTGCCTGGGCTGAAAAAAAAATAGAATTAACTATCAGGTTTAGCTATGAAAGTATGAGTTCAAGCAAGCCTCCCACGCATACTGGAACTTGAAGAACTACAAGTCCCAGCAGGAGGGGCATTAATGGGTACCAATGGGGAACCAATAGCCCAAAAAAACACAGTCACACCAGAACAATACAACACATACTGATACTTACCTACAGTACATTGACACAAAGGTAACGGTCCCCTCATCCAGTACAACATCCATATGGGGTACTTGTAGAAGGAGATTACACTTAGGAGCTCCTATGGCCTGGATCGCTCCTCATTATTTCATGTAGGCTTCCACGTACTTAGCAAAAAATAATCTCTAGTGCACCTGTACCCAGAACGGACTGGGAGTATGTAATGTGTACTGATAACTCGGCTCCTGATTGGCCTCTAGGCAGCCAAAAGCACTTTGGTTCTGCTGTGGAACTTAGAGTCCCAGCATGCCCATTAATACACTGCATGCTGGGAAGCTTGCTTGTACATGTAGTTCCACAGCAGAACCCAATACTTAATTCTATTTTTTTACACCAATGCTATCAGCCCCTCCCTGGGGCATCGGAGGCAGCCTCGGGATTTAGACCAGGTAGGGTTAATCCTGCCCAGGCTGGCCGGTCAGGGGGTGAATTATTTGGTCGGGGGAACGAATATAATTATTTTCTCCCGGCTGTGGCATTACCCTGCTGGCTGGTTGGGCCCGGTAATGATTCTCAAAATATGGGGGACCCCTACTCATTTTGTGACCCATATTTTGGGAAAGAGCCTTGAGCCTGGTGCTGGTTTCAAAAATTCAAGGGAACCCCTTCATGTTTATTCTGTAAATTGTAAAACCAGGACCGGCTCTTTGAGCCGGAGCTGGTTACGGGGCTGCCCTATTTATGAATTGTATTTCCCAAGAATACGGCCGATGGCGGTCGTATGGAGTAATACCCGGCATCGGCCATATTCAAGATTCTTTGTAAATTTGCACCAATGTATTTTACTGTGTAGCGTATTAATAATAGGTGTTGTATAGTGGTTTAATGTGATGTAGTGGTGTTTTAATACAAATAATATATTGATATATGGTGATTAGCTTATGAGAGTGCAGATTGGTGCAGTGAATCTAGGTGTCGTGACTTAAAAATTGATGAATTGAGGTGAAATAAAAATACGTAAGTGCAAATAATTGATAAGAAACATGTTAGGGACAATGACTGTTTAGGAATATATAAGATATATACTTCACATGGTATTACTGCAACCTGGGGAGAATGCTCCACGTAATATTAATGTAGCCTAGAGGAAAATTATAAGAGTCAATTTAAAAACATTCTTATTCACTTACTGTAAGATGATGTTCAACTCTCTGACTAGGAATACGAGAAAGAAAGAAATGAATCTCAAATTCCTTAAAATTGAAAATGATATATATACATATATACAGAATAAACCCTTTCCCTGCGCTATATGTAAATATGGGCAGCACCTCTATAAGTCCCTACAAATTATCAGAGAGATAATAAGAGAGCGCACTAGTGATACTATATTAACTAATAATCAATTTATTCATAAGATGCACAATTAGTGATCACAGAAATGATAAAAAAACAAATCTTTAAAAGGTTCCATAAAACCAATAGACAGGTCAATGATATCCTCTCTGGGACAATAATGATTTATAAATTAGCACAAGAGCCTTTTCCTTATAATACTTCTTGCGTTAATTAGCCAGCTCCATGTGTCCACAACTTTTTATCAGCACAGTTAGATAGTGACACTCCACAAGAAGGGATAGGTCGACTATTCAACTGTCTTATTTGTAGTGATTACCCGGTCAGTGTAGCCGGAGGTTGCGCCTGTATGTGTCTAGATGTTAGCGCTTCACAGAGGGAAAAGCCGGCTGTTTTAACTCCTTACCGAACCTCAGTCGGGAGCTGCGGCAGGTGGAGGTTGCCGTTCAGATCACAGCTCACAGATGGTAGCCGGCTTATTGCCATAGGCAAATCTAGGGGGTGGTCCGGGGGTGCACCGGACCACCCATAAGCCATTTTATAGCTGAGGGATGTGGCTTTCCAACGAGCCCAGCCCCGTGTTTCAAGCCCCTTGGGAACTGGAGATACTGCCAGGCAAACCTGGAACATTTTTCCTATAGGATAACATGGGACCCGCTAATTCTGACCCCCACCCAGTTCAATGGCTGCCAGCTCCCCCTTCAGCATCACTGAAGCTCGAGGTAGATCTCAGTCGAACCCAAATCGCTGGGCCTTCAATATGATACCAGGCTGGATCCATATGGGTTAATTGGTTCCAGTGATATTGAGGTTAAACCGTTTTATTTCATTTCTTAAATGTAATTTCATGACTGTTTAAACAGTCCAGTTTCACGGGACCAAAATCATTCGAAGCCAACTCAAAAGGTCTTCAATATGATACTGGTCTCATGTATATGGGTCAGTTGGTTCCGAAGATATAGCTGGTTGGTTAAGAGGGTGGTTGTCTCTCCCCCTCACACCAGAAAATGCAGGGACTAGGCTGGTGTATAAGGGGTCAGCCTGGGAATGTCCCTGCATGATCCTGGGACCATATTCCTGGGTAAATCCCTGCATTTTCTGTTGTGAAAGGGGTATTATTTCAAATAGCTGTGACCTGCAGTGCTCTGAATACAGCCGGGCAGCCTCCGCTCCAATTCTTCTCCCCGCTTTCACCTCAGCCCACCCCCCTTTAATCATGTGGTGCCGGCGCCCGGCGTGCTCCCCTGATGTCACGCTGTTGTTGTAGAGGGGACACCAGGAGAGGAGTGGGAGCGTGCTCTGCGCTGCGCTCTGTTCCTTTCCCCATAGAAGTAGCTGCACCGCTCTCCATCTCTCCCTGCAGCAGCAGCAAAGGCTCATATAAAAATCAACAGTAAGCAGCACTTTTGGGGGCATTGCTTAAGGGACGCTACAAGTGGCAGTATGTGGGAGCATTACACATAATGTGTGGCTTAATGTCTTAGGGGCATTACGGTGTGCAGCATCATGTGTAAGGGGCATTATGTGTGCAGCATCATGTGTAAGGGGCATTATGTGTGCAGCATCATGTGTAAGGGGCATTATGTGTGCAGCATCATGTGTAAGGGGCATTATGTGTGCAGCATCATGTGTAATGGGTACTAAGGTGCGCGGCATCATGTGTAATGGGTACTATGGTGTGTGGCATCATGTGTAATGGGTACTATGGTGTGCGGCATCATGTGTAATGGGTACTATGGTGTGCGGCATCATGTGTAATGGGTACTATGGTGCCATCAAGCAAGAACCCCCTAGCAATGAGCATGTAGGTAAGAGGCACTTATGTGGCAAATATGTAATGGGCATTACGGTTTGTTATATAGTATGTAATGGGCATCATGATGTGTGGCACAATGTGTAATGGGCATTATGGTGTGTGGCCTTATGTGTAATTGGCATTACGGAGTGTGGCTTTATGTGTAATGGGTATTACGGAGTTTGCTAAAATGTGTAATGGGCATTACTGTGTATGGTCTAAAGTGTAATACCACACCTCTTTTTGTGATGCCACGCCTCCTTCCCATGAGGCCATGCCCCCTTTTTGACGCGTGGCTATGCCGCGCAAAGGTCCCCCTGCTATTGTGTCTTGATCTGGGACCACCCATTATCATAATTCTAGATTCTCCTATGCATATTGCGTCCTCAAGCCACTCGCACACACACATGCGAGCGACACGCGTATGTAGACAGACACTGGTGGTTTGTGCATGGGCTGGCGCTCGGGACCCCCCTGTTAAGACCGTTGCCTTTTCTTTTCAGGACATTATCTCAGCAGCAATATTCTACATCCCCGCTCACAAGCAGGCAAGCGCACTTCAGCAGGATGGACGCACGCTGCTGCCGAGAGCATTAACTCTCTGGCAGCAGTTACCAAAATTCCTGCAGGCAACCGCACACAGACACATGCTGACGCCAAGTGCTGCAGTAGGAACACGCTGCCCTTATTCCCCACACCTATTCAACATGGGCAGGATCACCCTTGTGCCATACCTGTATATCCGCCTATGTAGCTGCAGTATATCTTTGCACCCACGTAACATTATATCCGCTGTATAGATTTAAGGTTACTCATATTGTCAAACAAAAATGCTGCAATAAGTACCTCTGAGAGTACATGAAAATTTTGCCTAACACAAAATTGTGGTTTATTCTTCAGGGCTGCCATTTATCTTTCCAGAATCTAATGCTGAGGACTTTTTGAAAAGGCTGGGAATCCCCCAGTGAAATGCTTTAGACTGTTCACCCCAATACCTGTGGCAACTTATGGTACCATCTATTGGACCCTTCTCATTGAGAAACCTGAACCAGGACATTTTTTTTCCTGTGGATGACCTTCCAAGGACATTACTCAGCTGTCACCACTCCAAAGGGCAATGCGGCAGTCACATTCGAGCTGGACTCCCATTAATCGTGACTGGTTTTCAAGACTTTCCTGTGAACTTTACCTCCCTCAACACCTACAAGTCCAATATAGGAACAGGTTCTGATATGAAGGAGAGAAAAAGTAAGGGGTGACTATTCCCATACCTATGAATAAGCCACGCCAATGAATTTTCAATGTTTACATTACATTTTTTATTTTTGTTTTATTATTTTTCTTGCTTAATCACTGAATAAATGCATATTCATTTTTATTAACACGCTGTGTGATGATTGATCATTCCTCCGCAACGCAGTATCTTTGTTGGTTTTGGTAACTGTTCTTGGCTGGTGGGAATATAAGTAATTCTGTTTTGGAAATATTGAGTTTGAGGTGGAGAAGACATCCAAGATGAGATGGCAGAGAGACATTCAGAGGCTGTCTATTTGGTAAGTCCCAGGCCCCACAACTTCAAGTGGCAGCCCTGGGCAAGGCCAAGCACAGCAGAGCAGCCTGAGCTCAGGCAACAAGCTAGTTCACCACAGCTGAGGCACGCACATGCACTACGGGATGCACCACCAGCCTCCGCCCCTTACCGCCCCCTTCTGCCAGCTACCATAGCGTAATCGCATATGCTCTAAAATATGCGATTAGTATTGAAAAAAGGGCAGCTCGTGTGATAAGAGCTGCCCTCTGCGAAGCAACCAGGGGAGGGTGAGCGGGTCCCCAGTGACTCTCCCCCTCCTCCTATCCCGGCTTCTGCTGACTGCTGCTGCAGGGCTACGCTTCATCCTCCCTGCACCCGGAAGGGGATGTAACATACTAGGTGGGAGGAGGTCAATGGTTCGGGCAGCACAGCAGGAGTCTGCCGGGACACAGGGGAGGAGGGTGTGGGACGCTCGCATGTCCCAGTCAGATGGAGCACCATCCCGCCGGCGGGGGCATTCTGGCAAGCCCCGGCGCTGGCTGAGCGGCACTCCCTCTGTACAATTGGAGATATTTCAGCCCTGAACATACAGGAAGCAGGTAACGTGAACATGTAAAGTGTGATTTGCATGCGTATATTTACTCCATGGCCTCTCAATGAGGCATGGCCATCAACCATCTGTGATTGGTCTATGACCAATGTTGAATACTTCTGCCATCGATGGGGAAACCCAAACCCAAATGATTTCCCAATATCGATGATGTAAAAGCAACAAGGATTTTTAAATTCTCCAATTATAAAGAGCATGGGGCCGAAGGGGAGAGAAATCATCCGATGGTGCCGACCATCAAATCATTTCTCTCCCCTTTGGAGATAAAAGTTAGTCTAAACTGACTTTTATTTCCCTCAGAGTCTGCCGAAGAGGGGGCGGGAGCTAATGTCATGTGATGTGGGCTGCAGTAGCACTCTTATATGTGATACACCACACAGTATTACCCTTATACATGTTACACCACACAGTATTACCCTTATACATGTTACACCACACAGTATTACCCTTATACATGTTACACCACACAGTATTACCCTTATACATGTTACACCACACAGTATTACCCTTATACATGTTACACCACACCACACAGTATTACCCTTATACATGTTACACCACACAGTATTAGCCTTATACATGTTACACCACACAGTATTACCCTTATACATGTTACACCACACAGTATTACCCTTATACATGTTACACCACAGTAGAGCCACTTATACAATTTATATCATGGTAGATACCCTCCTAATTCCTCATCAATCCTCCTCATCATCCTTCTCTTCCCCACAATGCAGCAGCAAGCACATAATTACTCTTACTTACACTGCAATTTAGATACACACCCCACCCAAATCTAACTTTTTCTGCACATGTTACATCTGCCCCACCTGCAGTGCACATGGTTTTGCTCATTTTCCAAACAAATTTGTACTGCGATCAGGTCTGAATTCGGTCATAGCACCAGCCATTGAGTATATACTGCAAATGGGTAGAGGTGCCGGGATACTCGAACAGCATGCCGCGGGGCATGCTGGGAGGGATCCGTGATGAATCCCTCACACAGCGCTGTGGAGAGAAGCCCATAGGCTTCTATAGGGTATCGCCAACTTTTGCTGGTAATTCCATAGGCAGCACTGCCCCAGCGGAGGGGGCTTTAGTGCATATAAAAATGCATTAAAACCCCCAAAACTGGATTTTTACTGCATTTTCACATTAGTGCATCCCTCCCATCATGTGTGTTATCCACACTAATAAAACAACTGAAACAAACAAAACTACAAATACCACTTTCAGACATGCGAGCTGGCAACCACCCGGAACTTAAAAGTGTTGTGTCATCTTGTTGGGTGCAGTCTGACCCCTTTTCACCCCGAGCAGCAAATTTGCCGAATTACACAGATATTTCTTCAGTGTGAAAGGGTCAACACAGGTCTCAAATCCAGGGTTGGCAACCCGAGATTTAACCCAGGTTGACCCTTTCACAGTGAACAAATTACCAGGTAGAACTGCTTCACCCCATAATTTGATGTTCAGTTTGAAAGGGGTATTAGACTGTGTTTATCAATTTTCTGTGGACATTTATGCGTTGTGTTAGTAGCAGCCTCCTCTCTTCCTGACTGTGTATGAGGTGGGAGGAGTGAGCAAACCAAAGCCCCCTCCCTTGCCAAGCCACTGTCCTGACCACCCATTGGTTCTTACCAGGCACCCTCCCTGTTAAATGCACACAGCTGCTTCATGGAGAGATACCGTCATTGGGCAAGTTGGTTGACAATCATTAGGTCAACACAGTTAGGTCGACATGGAGATAGGTCAACATGGGTCTAGGTTGACATGGGTTTAGGTCGGCACAAGCATTAGGTTGACAGTGCCTAGATCAACAGTTAAAAGGTCGACATGAGGTTTTTTACTGTATTTTGAGCCGACAGGCGGGATTTCATGCCCTACCATCCACTAGGGCCAGAAGAATCGCGAGTGAAGCGAGGGATGCGTTGCACTGGTAACTGTATCTGTGTCGATTGTGTCAGAGTACCTGGGCCCGGCGCAGGTGTCAGTGACCCTGTGTGGATGATAACTAGAGACAGGATTATATGCATTTGCATATTTGCATATGCATTTGCATATTTTGCCCATTCTCACTGGTTATTGCATATTTTACCTAAAATCTAAGGATGGTGCATATTTTAGGCCCCGTCCTCTTCCCACCCGCGAGTTACAGCACTGCTTTGCCCTGCTGCTGCTGCTGGCCAGGTAGTGGTAGAGTGTGCAGCCTGGGGCAATATGGGCTCAGTGTGGGGAACCTTGGACTCCTCTAGACTCCTCTAGGCTGCCAATTCATGTTGATAAAAGTCAGTCGGTGCGGATGCCATTACGAAGCTCCTGAACCTTTGCCTGCCCCTGGCCTGGAACTTTACACTAAGAGACAGACTTCTGCAGCAGAGGAGGTGGGCGGAAGGGTTGTGACATCACGCGGCGCGGAGGAAATGCTGTGTCACAGTGAGTATGCAGCGCAGGGAAAAAGCCTTCCACTGCGCCGCCCTCACACGCTATGCTGACATTTGGTCCATCGGCACTGGAGATGAGGGTCCATGTAGTTGATGCAAGAAGAGCTTTGGACGCTGCAGTCTGCTGTAGCAGCCAGGAAGAAAAAAATCCCGTATACAGCATTAGACATCTGCAGATGCTGTGGGCCTATTTTTGAGGCTTATTTGCAACTAATTGTATGCTGATTTTTAAATAAATAAGTTAAAAATTACTTTTTTTATTATTTAATGTAGCATATTTTAACACTTTTTATGCATATTTTAAGTATTTTTCATGCATATTTGCATGCATATTTCAAGCTTTTTATGTTGCATATAATCCTGTCTCTAATGATAACACATCTGTAAATATAATTTTGTTATAGTTATAATGAAATCAATCATATATAGGGCGGTATTCAATGAGCCTGATTCGCCATGTTTTTATGGCGAATTTGTGCTGTTTGGCGAATTTTTGACAAAAACGGTGAATCACCCTATTCAATGACCACATGGCGAATACATTTGAAGGTTTTTTTCGCCATGATTCACCGAGTAGCAATCGCTATCTTTTTATGGAGAAGTGGAATGTGAACTTTTAAAATAAAGTGTTTTGTTTTTTACATTTGGTGTCAAAAAATCAGGAATTTTATTCTGAGGAGGGGCATGCTACTTTTATTCATGTGCTGTAAGCACATGAATATATATTTAATTTTAAAAAAATATTTTTTTTTTTATTTTTTTTTACACAGCAGCCAGCAGGGGGCGCCGGAACCGAGCCGCTCATTACATATTCATATATTCACTGCACTCGATCGTTACGATCGGGTATAGTGAATATACACTCCCCTGCTGTCATCCCCCGGGGGGCAGCCTGTGCTGCCTGGCACCCGGGGAGCCCACCTGCCCCCCACAAACGTTCAGGGGCAGGCAGAGAGACTTCCATCTCTCTGCCTGGCACCCTCCTCAGGCTCCCTGCGGCATTCGCCGCAGGAGCTCATATTCGCCTGTCAGGGGCAGCGAGCCCCTGACACGTTGAATACCGGAGCCCGCTGGCTCCGGAACGTGGCGAATGTGCAGCGAATCCTAAAAAGGATTCGCTGCACCTCGCAGGTATTCACATTGAATACCGCCCATAGACTATGCTGACTTCAAATGTATTTCTAAAAACACTTTAACTACTGTATGGTTCTTTTAAAATATAGTTGCTCAATGTAACATGTTTTTCTGTTACCTTGTAATAACATCCTAAGAGGGACACTTAGTAAAATTTAACCACAGCTTCATTATTTGTATAATCAGGAACAGCACCAGTGCTTTGCATTATCCTTTGCATTATACAGTAATATAAAGAGACCGTCCTGTAACCCGGCAGTTACCTGTATCACCTGTCAGTGGGACTGATCACATCTATCACTGAGGATGAACAGCTCTATGGAGGAAGAGTATGATATACAGCAGCTGAGTTTTGCTGTGGCCGGAGGAATCGCCTGTACAGCAGGACTAATGATAAATGTATTTATTGTTGCTGTGACTGTCACCGATTGGTGGAAACAAAGATCTATAACTGCGACTGACCAAATTCTCACCACCCTCGGGATCACCAGGATTATCTATAAATGCTTCTACCTGTTGGATATTTGTTGTCAGTTATTCTACAATGAAATTCTTCAAATATATGAGATGATTGCTGTTTGGTTTCTTTTAATGTTTTTCTATGCCGGCATCTGGTTATCAAACCTCCTGTCTGTTGTCTTCTGCCTGAAGATCTGCAACTTCCAGAATGTCTTCATCTTACGTCTGAGGATAATGATATTACAGAGAGTCGTCCGTCTGATCATTGCTTCTGTGCTGGTGCCCATTTCTTTTTTTTCAATATTTGCCATAATTTTTAACATATACATCTCTACTTTTACTGACATATATGAAATATACTATATGTTGTTTTTATTGCTAGACATTGTGCCGTTCCTCTTCTTCCTGATATCATCAGTGCTTCTTATCTTATTCCTCTGCCACCACATGTATAGGATGCAACGGGACGGAACCGGAACAGGACAACTGGACACGTATCGCAAGACCATACATTTTACAACCATTTCATTGTTAAGCTACATCGTTTATTTCATCGTCAGTGTTATTAAGTGGAACTATGAGGGATCGCTTAGTACAATAGTAATACTTTTTATTATGAATATTTTTCCAACTCTGCATTCTGCTTACCTGATCTATGCGACAACCAGGCTGAGGAGCCGGTTCTCTGTGATGCACCAGTATGTAACCATCTGCTGGCTCAGATGCAGAGGTAGTAACCCCAATGCTGGTGATCCGGTGGAGACAGTCATTCAATAATCTGAGAAGGCTGCAGGCAGCAAAAATAATTGCAAATTGCTTAAAAATTGTGTAAAAGCCCACACACACGGGGTGATTTTTCCTTATTTCTAAATGATATGTCTAGATCGCTTAGAAATTAAGCACACATCACCCCATGTGTACAGCCCATAGCAATGGTGATCCACGTTCTCATGCATCACCATTGCATGACTAGATTTTGACTGCAATATGTATTAATCAGTCAGATATCTGCTCTATAGACCTAGAGAACTATTCATCCTATTGACTCAAGAAGACCAATTCATGTTGTGAGGCCATAAGTTGGATTTCATTGTATTATGTGAAGATATAAACCATGTAACTCTCTCATACTGTACATAATACGATGTAGAATAACAATGTGAATGTGTAAGAATCCTGGAAATCCTGCTAATTATCATCAGCCACAGATTCACGTTTTACTTCCTCAGGAAAGACTTGCATGGATTAATCATATTGGGGATTTTGGGCCTTATTCTGATCGTAGCGGCCAAACGTGCGTACGTTCGCTATTAACGTACGCTAGCCGTACGCGGCCGTTGGGGTTAAGTCCACCCACAAATCAGCCGCTCACGTACGGGCAGTAACAACGTAGAAGAGGAGTGGCGTACAACTGAGCGTACGGCAACGTACGCGGCCGGCCCAGCCCTTACACTCCGACAACTGGCGTACAACTGAGCGTACGGCAACGTACGCGGACGTCTTTCGTCCGTCTTCCCACCGACTTCTTGCGGAGATCTGAGCGTACGGCAGCTTGCACGGACGGCTCCCTATTGTTTTCAATGGAAAACTCAGCTTATGTCACCGCTCGTGAGAGTGAGCGTACGTCCGTGTACGCTGGCATACCCTTCACATATATGGACCTGCAAATCTTGCCTTTCAACTAGAATTCTGACAATTGATTAATTAATCTATTTGTTATTCAATTATTGTTTTCTATTAACTCAATTGTCTACCTTAATAAAGACCCTAATAAAACTACATTTTAACCCTCATTACATGTATATTTGTTATGTTCTAATGTGGCATTTTAATGACTATCTATGTGTCCCCATATTGCTGTTACTTTTAAATCAAGTTATGTTGGTGTTTCTGTATATGTACTAAATTATGTCCATAATTACTTTGTCCACAATGTGTAACATGTATACCTACCCTGATGTTATGTGTGATGTTTTAATCGAACAACATTAAACATTCATGCATTTTCACTATGTGTTATTTTACTCAAAAACACACACATTCACACATCAATCATTACCCCTCACCTCAAATGACAAATATAAATTACATTACACATCTGTATGTACCTACCCTTACAAGCCCTCTAACATATTTATTATTAAAAACACAGGCAATTTAGAACACAATAGAAACTTTTATTTCTAACAAAAACAATAAGGGGGGGGGGGGGGGGGGGGATAAAAATAAATTAAATGCGGGCCTCCAGTAGGCCAAAAAGTATTTGGAGATACAGGAGAGTCAGGACGATCTCCCGCATCAGGGCTGCCACCTCCTCCTGCTGCTGTTCAGTGTCTGTAATGAAGGGATAAAACAAAAAAATAATATATAACATACACAAATGTTTGTTGTATTTGTACATAATAAAAAGTTCAGAGTTATGTGTGAAGGCCACATACATTTTGAAACTACATTGAAGATGGGTCTGCTGTAAACACAGTACTAAAAAATCATATGTTAACACACACATACTGTACATAGTAAATCACATTAATTAAATTACTCCTTCTTGAATGTATGTATGCTGAGACCCAATTGGTACTTTGGTTTTGGGGGAATCACCTCTAACCTCACAATTAGGCTGTGCTATTTAAGGGTTATGACATTGTGGCGGCTTAAGCACTCCTTACTATTTTAAATTTAGGACATTGCTGTACAAATTATAGGCCTACAGCTATGTTTGTAAAGCATGCATCCGCATGGCCTCACACACTATTAACAAAACAATCTCTACATTTATGTTGCACATCATGCTGGGAACTGGAGTTACCCAACACCTGGAGCCACATAACTACAACACCACTAATGTCGGATATCTCATTGGATGTACTGTTATGTCAATTATTCAAGGGGTGAGGCATGGCCACACTCAAAAAAACCACCAAGGGGACCCTTGTTCCTGGAGAAGGACAGGACACACCTCATGGTCGCCCTGCAGTGATATGTTGCAACTAATGTTGATGTTGGATACACATATGTGGTTGTTGTGATTGTTTATGTGTAGAAATGTGTAGGTAAACATTAGACACATTATTTACTTACGGCTACTTGAGCCATCCTGGTCGCCGCTGGTTGGCTGTGCGGTGGTTGGGGGGGTCAGGAGCAAGGGTGATGGGATGGGAATTTGGATAGAGGTAGTGGGTGTGAGTGGGGATTGGAGAGGTTTGGGGGTGGGTGGTGGAGAGGTGTAGGGGGGTTGGAAATGGGGTGGGGAGGGGGTGGGGGTAGGGGTGTGGGTGTGGGTGGGGGTAGGGGTGTGGGTGGGGGTAGGGGAGGGGGTTGGGGAGGGGGTGGGGGTGGGGGTTGGGGAGGGGGTGGGGGTTGGGGAGGGGGTGGGGGAAGGGGATGGGGAAATTGTGTGGGCCCCAGCTTGACCCATTGTCTCGGCCTCCTCTTCCTCCTCCTCTTCTTCCTCCTCCTCTTCCTCCTCCTCTTCTTCCTCCTCCTCTTCCTCCTCCTCTTCTTCCTCCTTCTCCTCTTCCTCCTCCTCTTCTTCCTCCTCCTCTTCTTCCTCCTCCTCCTCTTCCTCCTCCTCTTCCTCCTCCTCGTCTGGCTGCTCCAGGGCTGCCTGCTCCTGGGCTGCCTGGTCCCGGGCTGCCTGCTCCAGGGCTTCCATGCGTGCCCTTGCCCGTGCTGAAATGTTCATGTTGATGACATAGAAATCGAAGATTGGGTTTCATAAAAAAGGGGGAAAGAAAAATTCACATTAGTCATGCTCATAACCTTCCAAATTATCATTGCTGTTATATTTCAGACAGTTATCATGCAAACTAATTGATATGCTACACCCAAAAACTGAGCAACTACTTAAACCCCCCCCTATACACCCCCTATACACCCCATATACACCCATATACACCCCCTATACACCCCCTATACACCCCATATACACCCCCTATACACCCCCTATACACCCATATACACCCCCTATACACCCATATACACCCCATATACACCCCCTATACACCCATATACACCCCCTATACACCCCCTATACACCCCATATACACCCCCTATACACCCCCTATACACCCATATACACCCCCTATACACCCATATACACCCCATATACACCCCATATACACCCCATATACACCCCATATACACCCATATACACCCCCTATACACCCCCTATACACCCCATATACACCCATATACACCCCATATACACCCCCTATACACCCCATATACACCCCATATACACCCACATACTCAGGAACATATTTATAAAAAGTACAGAAAACATTTGCAAAAAACGCAGACATACTAGTAATAAAAACTTACATCGGGCAATATGGCGGCGAAGTGTGCAGAGCAAAACTGGCTGCCGCCGGCGCAGGTCAGACCAGCGCCGCTCCACTTGCCCCAGGCTTCTGCGGACGCCGGTCGTGGAGTAGATTAGGCGGCGGGCAGCAGTATACGCCCGCCGCTTGTCCATATTGCTCACATATGGGCCCCTGGGCCCCAGGTGACGGTCCATGACCTCAACCAAGGCCAACAACTCCTGGGTCGAAAACGGCCTAGCCCTGGTTGAAGTCATAGTGCCAATGGCGCAGTTAATAATTGCAGGTACATATATCACTTTTGGTGCTTGCTGATTGGTCTAAAAAATTGTTTGTTTGGTATTAACTTTATTAATCCTTCTTACATTAACAAACTGGATGCGAATAGAAACTTACGCGGACCGTTCCGATATACACAGACCAAAACCAACAGCATGCATTCAATGTATAGAGAGGAACTGTATATACAGTGTGCGAAAAATAATACACGCAAGCGTCTACTTACAAATACGCTGCTTAAAGGGGGGCACAATACACCGTTTTCCATGGAGAGACGTACTGTATATACAGTGTGCGAAAAATAATATACGCAAGCGTCTACTTACAAATACGCTGCTTAAAGGGGGGCACAATACACCGTTTTCCATGGAGAGACGTACTGTATATACAGTGTGCGAAAAATAATACACGCAAGCGTCTACTTACAAATACGCTGCTTAAAGGGGGGCACAATACACCGTTTTCCATGGAGAGACGTACTGTATATACAGTGTGCGAAAAATAATACACGCAAGCGTCTACTTACAAATACGCTGCTTAAAGGGGGGCACAATACACCGTTTTCCATGGAGAGACGTACTGTATATACAGTGTGCGAAAAATAATACACGCAAGCGTCTACTTATAAATACGCTGCTTAAAGGGGGGCACAATACACCGTTTTCCATGGAGAGACGTACTGTATATACAGTGTGCGAAAAATAATACACGCAAGCGTCTACTTATAAATACGCTGCTTAAAGGGGCACAATGCAACATGTTGGTGTATGACAATTTCAGACTCATTACATATGTAAGGAAAGCATTATAACGTGATGTTTTGAAATGTCACTCACAAAGCATACACGAACTCCAACAGATACCAGCTGACAACACTCATCATTGGAATGACAGGTGCACACATTTCACGATGCAGAACACAATGCTCCACAACCTGTGTATGTGCATATACAGGTGATTGATCAGGTGCGTGGAGACCTGCGTAATTTAAGGGGCAATTATCGGCGGGAAATATCGGCGTAAATTAGCAAGTGCATTGCGGGAAAAAATATACGCCCCCTTGTTCATGGCGGGAGATTAACATATAAATATTCAGTCAGATGCAGGCCAGAATTGCTGCAAACATGTCTAACTCAGACGATTCCGCAGCTGAGGACGCTCTGCAGAGAGCACAAGCAGAATCCCTGCTTGAAGCGTTACAGAAGAGGGAACAGGAGCGGAGAAGGAGGGCTTAAGAGAGAAGTAGCCTGCCAGACCAAGCGGGCCCCTCACTAACAGGCCCTGTTCAACCTCCTTTTTGGGCGCACTCTTGATATAGATTCGATATGATTACTGCATTAAAACATAACTTTTAATAGGCTTCTTACACTAAAATATTTTTATTCTTTATTTTTATTTTTATTCTTATTAGCATTCCCTAACTAACTAGTATACCTGTTTATTTGTCCAGCCCATAAACATTATGAACATAACCCATATTTTCCTGAATAATCATTTATAATCTATGACAGGATTAACCATATTATATGACTTGACTAATAACATCACTCCTAGGTAATAATCACTGGTATCAGGATAACAATCAAAGTATATATCTCTTTCAATGTCCCTTTTGGGTCAGTAAACAGTGCTGACAACAATGATTGTGTCGGCTACCCTGTCGACCAAACTACCAATTGTCACTCACCACCACGCTAGAGCCCAATTTCTGCGACAATCCTTATAAGGGCTGTAATTTTGAATACCCGATTTGGATTTAAATTATAATCAGTTATTGATACTCAACTATTGAAATTACATAACAGTGTCACCGCACTAAAAGAGAGCAGTTTTAATACAAACCTTAAGGCCAATACGCTATCTAGCTCCACATACATAGGCCTCAATGGATGTCAATCATAGATCTCCACCAATGGCAAACCTAGAGATCAGGGATAAAAAGTGGGCAAGTGCCCACAAGCAAGATGGCGGACTGAAGAAGCCCCAGGCGAAACGCGTCCCCGCCACCGCCAGCCGTACATGCACGGACCATCCTCTGCTCTATACACCGACAGAGTAACGGTGAAGTTATCAGCCAGCTGCCGCATCTGAGAAACGCTGTCCCCGGCTGCAGAGTACTAGCGTACACAGGAGGTAACTCACGCCGCAGCTCAGCTGAGCCTGCGAGCGTTCGACACTGCAGATCTAAATTGAGTTAATACAAACTGCAGGGTGACCCATTGTAGTTAGGAGCATTACTTTTCTCCCTAATGTGTACAGTCTATCTATGCGGATTAATAATGGTAATGTACTTATGCAGGCGGGATATATGCTAATCACTGGATTCATTGTATGTACAAGTGTTTTTGCCGGCTATTAAGCCCAAATAGCCAGAACACCGGTAATGAACCTGTATCTGCTAATGAGCAGAGCCTAACTGGTACAGCAAACACAGATTGCTCTATCATTTTTTATAGACTGAATTCTAACTCATGCAGCTATTTTTTCACTTGCAGCTTCAAATTCACTGTCGGCAGCATATACTTTCCAGTTTATGTAATATACATGGTCTAATGGTTTATTCTTTTTGGTTTAATTCTTAGCTGTGCCAATAATTCACAGCAGCTCCTTCATATATTTACTGAATAGCAGCTTATACCTGTTTTATGGCTAAATTAGTGTGGATACAGGGAATGTTTTGATGCCAGATGTATGCAGGTATTATCTTCAGCTGATACGTTTTTGTTGCACTCATTTCATTAAACGGTGCTGGATATATGTATGTTTCACTTTCAGCTGATGCGTTCCTGTGCACTTATCTGACCTCCCATTAAGTGGATAGTTTAAGATAACAATATATAGAGTGTCAGTAAGTGCATGTATGTAACATTACTCGGTGCAAATGTTACTGTTGTCTGAATACATGCATAAAATTTAGACTGTATCCATTTTAGATAATACAGTAGCGATCTAACATCTATAGGAACTGACTGTCTTATATATAAACTAGTGCACTTGTTAGAACACCCCCTCAGGTGGCAATCTATCCATTTAGGGCATTACCAATTAATTGATTGAGATTCGGTACACACTGTGACATCCAGAGTTGTGCTGATTGTCACCCACCCAGTGCACAATAGTATAGAACACCTGGAGGAGATTGCCATTGTCTAAATTTAATTCTTATAATAATAATTTTTTCCTCTTCTGCTATATTCCCACTTTTCTTTTATAAATCTTTTCTCCAATGCTGGTGAGGTATCCGTTCAATTGGGACTCTCTCATCAGTGATTCGATGCTTGCAGATCTCTGAAAGCAGAAGCCCAATTGATTGGTCAACTGGCAACTCATTACTGGGATTCACTCGTTTCATAAACACTCTCTCATCCATCCAGCCTGTAGTGTCTCCCTGCAATACTGAAAAGCACCAGGGTGACTCACAGAGCTGGATTGGAAAGCAGAAGTGCACTGTACCGTAACTCCCCTATAACAACCAACCTGGTACTCTTATTCAACACTCAGTCCAATAGGTTACCTGTGTACCCCCCCATAGGCCATAATCCAGCAATACCTGGATGGGGCCAGTTCATTAACCAGAGAGGAGACTCCTGGTGAACTGACTGGTTGGTAACTCAGACGGGTGAATGAACAGTGGACACTCAGGAGCCACCGGTTGTAGGAGTACTGCTCACGGGGGTATTCTCTTTCCTTTTTTCTCATATCTCCATTCATCTTTAGTGATTTCTCCCTCTTTGATTTGTTCTTATGGTATAGCAAGTGACTAGATATTTCCATTCAAAAGCATGAGTGACGGTCCGAACTGAAGCGGCTGAGCTACAAATTGATGTTTTGCCAAGGCATTTAATATTTTTATTCTTTGATAATCCAACAGAGAAATTGGTATTGTACCAAGTCAATTCAATATCTGATTGATATCATGATGCCTATTAAGACAGGCTACTAATATAATATGTCTCTTAAATGTTTGTCCGTCCATGTTTCAGTTTAATGTTATATGTGATTTTCTGAGTGACAGTCAATTGAATATATACTAAATGACTGATCAAAAATTGACGGATGCTCTCAATATTTTAGTGTAAGAAGCCTATTAAAAGTTATGTTTTAATGCAGTAATCATATCGAATCTATATCAAGAGTGCGCCCAAAAAGGCACATTTGTCTTTTGTTTGCTTCTTGCAAACACTCCCCCTCACTCAGTCACAAATACTGAATGTGTTGGGCGCACCACCAATCCAAGACTACCTTAACTTTATAAGAGCAGTCCAGTATATTGGTCTTTACAATGCTTTTCATAAAAATAAAAATTATGTTCTAGTCTGTGCGGATCCACACCCCCTTCTTTCTTGGCAACCTGTTCAACCTCCACCAGCTCCACAAGGGCCAAGCAACCAGCCAGAACAAGAGGTTGCATCTCTCCAAACAGGTGTGACCCAGCAGGTGCATGGTGAGAGAACTGGGGCCACCAGAAAACAGGCTGCAACATCGAGGGTGAGGACTGAGCAGGATGCCACCACCAGAAAGAGAAACTCTGCATTTGTAGAGGCAGAATTAAGAATCTTAGTGCCCAGGGCACGCGAATGGATAGAATTGGCAACCAGGAAGCCGGGTGCCAGTGCAAGGAGAAAGCTTAGGGACAAGATCACAGAGGAAGTGAACCAGGTGTCACCAGTGGTCAGAGATTGGCTAGCGGTGAAGAAAAGGTTAGTGTGTTTGTCAGGGCTATTTTTCAGCAGGCTCCAGCAGGAACTGAGGCCCTTATTCTAGTTCACTCAGACAAAATATTTCTTAGATGGACAAAACCATGTGCACTGCAGGTGAGGCAGGTGTTACTTGTGCAGAGATAATCAGATTTGGGTGGGGTTTTACACCTGCCTCACCTGCAGTGCACATGGTTTTGACCATCTAAGAAATATGTGGTCAGAAAGAGTGACCTAGAATAAGGGCCTCAGTTGCTGCTGGAGCCTGCTGAAAAATAGCCCTGGTGTTTGTCCCCCTGATAATGTCATATGTGTGTACATATGTTACATGTATGTTTTGAGAATAATAGAAAGGTGTGTTTGTAGATAGTGCTACACTTCAATGTCACATGTGAACACAACCATGTCTAATAACCCACATTGATATATGAAACATGCACCATTGGTGTGATGTGAGGTTATGGGCACAGTTCTGCTCATGTGAAGTATGTGAAGTATGTGATGGGACAAGAGAAAGTGTGTTTTTGAAAGAGTTGTTGTAACATGTTCCATATGATGCTACTGAAACAAGAATGAGCAAACTGTGCACATGTAGCTGGTGAGAAACTACACATCCCAGTATGCCATCCCATAGTTAAATTACTCCATAATAACCACATTGTCAAGCTATGGTGGAATGTGTAGTTTCACAACAGGTGGAGGTGCATAATTTGGCCATGGATGATGTCATTTCTGCATAGTGATGTATGTATGTGCATTTAGTGGCCTAATGAATGTGATGAGACACTGAAATGCCTCCTAATGGAGACATGAATGTGTGTGTGGGACACATATGGCTAAAAAACATAAGATCACCCACACTAGGAAATGTCACGTAGCTAGGGGTACCACCTAGTCCCTTTAATTCCGGACACATATTAATTACACAGGTTCTGTGGCTGGCTGACTTCAAGACTCCACTTCACCTAATTTTAAACTGCCACAGAACCTGTGTAAGTAACATGTGTCCGGAATTAAAGGGACTAGGTGGTAACTCTACACGTAGCACAGTGGTGCACATATCTCATGGTGATATTTGTATTTTTAAACTTGTAGGTGGACTGACTTCAAAACGGCAATGAAGAGGAAGATGACTGACCGGTACAACCACAGCATGTCCACCGGGAGAGGTCCTATGCCCGATCATTTGGAGTATACCCCCCTGGAGCAGGACGCCTTGGACGTCATTGATGTGGGCGAGGTCAGGGGGATCTCCAATATGGACAGTGAGCTCCCGGCGGAGGTCTTTGATGCTGCTTTTGATGGTAAGTCACAGTAATGTATTGTATTTTGAAAGAGATTTTTTAGTGCGTATGTGATGGTGACATTTTTTTCAATTATTATCCTAGCAGAAGCAGAAACCCAGGATGTACCGGCAGCATCTTCCTCTGCAGAGCCACAGGTGGAGCGAGTGGTCCAGCCTCCACCAAGAAGACACCCCCAGCCCCAGCCACAGGAGACATGGGAAGAGAGCATGATGGTGACGCTGGAGAGGATCGAGCAGCAAGGGGTGGATGCTGCGCTCCGTCAGCAGCAGATTGGGGATTTTTTGGAGGATTGGAAGGCCACAAACAGGCAGCAGTGTGAGGCCTTCAACCGCATTAATGACACTCTGGCGGCTTGCATGCAAAACATTGGCCAACACCTCAGCCGCCTGAATGACATTCTTGCGGAGCTGCTGCCCACCGCCAGGTCCCTAAGGGACAATCCCCCATCTGCTGCCCCACCCCAAGCTGCTCCCCAACCTTCCACCTCTGCTGACCCTCCTGTGTCCACTAGGGGAAGACGCCGCAAGCCATCTGACCCAAAGGCCCCTGTCCCCAAGGCCCCATCTAAAAGGGGGAGAAAAGGGCCCAAATAATGAGACCTGGTTCACTTCCTCTGTGGTTGGACCCCAAATGTTTAAATTGCACTGGACATCCACTTCCTGAGTTGGCCATCTATCCATTTGCGTGCCATGGGCATTAAAGTTCTTATTTTGACCTCTACAAATGCAGGATAAATTTTTGGTGGTGTGTATCTTGCTTAGTATTCACCCTGGTTGTTGCAATATGTATTCTGGTGTCCCCATTTCTTTCACCATTGCATTTGCAGGGTAACACATGTTTGGAGATATGCAACCTCTTGTTCTGGCTGTTTTTTTATTTTTGTGTCTATTTTATTTGTTTATTTCATTTCTGACATTAAAGTGTCAAATAAGCTGTGATGCTGAACAGCAAATAAATTTCTTTTACCAATTCAATAAAAATTGTGGTATGTGTAATTTCTTGTGTGAAACAAATACTACATTTATGTGTACTTACTGACCAGGGTATTTTTGCAAATTTGTTGAAGTGTGGTAGAAGTTCCCCATGTGTAACCCTCTCCATGGCCATTGCTATGTTCCTATCCAACTTTTCCCAGCTAATTAGTTTGTGTCAGCACATGTGCAGAGCAACTTAATAGGTGAGAAAGCAGTTTGTGTGCAGGTGAGGTAGCTCCTACAGTAGTAGGTAAAAGCAGGTCCAGAACAATGCTTTCCTCATGGAGTGGGTGAGGCAGACAAACAAGGGTGAAAAGGTACATTTGTGTAGGAATGCATATGTGTCCTCCCTAAAAAAAGATGTGTGAATGGGCCAAACATGATAAAATTGCTTGTGAACAAACATGTATAACTTTTTAAATATATATGATTTTACAGTGTCATAAGCAGATGTAGGAATCCTTTGTTAGAGAGATGTGAGTGCAATAATGTGATTGGTGGCATCTTACATCCAGAGTGTAGTAACATCCAATTCATAGCAGATGAGATAGTGGTAGAGTTCTGTATTTTGGGTACTATACAAAGATTGTGTGCAAAATAGTGGCCATGGGCTTAAAACATTGCTGAAACATCCTTTGTAGGTGTTAGATGTGGTTTATGTTATTGTATCCTAAATACCAAACCTATGTTTGTATTAGAGTGAACACGTTGACACATGTCGACTTGTGTAGATTGAGTGTGCTACTGTGTGAAGTCTATGAAAGCACCTAGTGAATGTGTCTAACTGTTTAGCAAATACCTACCTTAGCATATATAAGCAGGTGTTAAAAAGATTCTTACCTTAAATTAAACAAACGTTTAAATGTCGAGAAGTATAGAAAGATAAGCTTCCAATGGGCGTGCTGTGTGTGGCTTGCAGGTAGTGAAATCATGGTTTGGACTTAATAGACTGCAGCATTGCTTATTACATTCAGGTGTATGTGTTTGAGTAGTAATCAGCGTTAATTAGCTAACTCAGGCGCACGCTGGCATGCGGTATCTGTAGGGGTGGTCTGAGCTGGCGGTTGGCGGCCGCCTGTTTGGTGGCCGAAATGAACGGTGCTTTAGACGATCGTGCGGTAGTAGCACCGCTCATTTTTGGTGCACACCCCCGTGTACGCCCATATTTACGCCCATTTTCCCTCATTATTTCGGCCGCTCCCCTCAACACGCCCCTATGCCGCCCCCATTACCCGTACACTCGCGTACAGGTTCTTTCGCACGTAGAGACCCGTCCGTAAGCGTTGTGGAGTGGTCGCGTCTGCGCATTAGCGAATGTACGCATGCGCAGATCATAAAAAACACCGGGACGTCCGCGTACGGCCCGGCCGCTCCAACCAGAATAAGGCCCTTTATATTTTGCTCTTATACTTGGGACTATTTCTGGGAAACAAAAAATAAAGTTGTTTAATTAAGAAGGAAATAGAAACATTGAATGTCATCAACTGTAAATCACTGTTTAGTTATGTTTTGCTTATTTCTCTGTAATTGGGCGCTGTGGATCCCTTGTGGCGCCATATATAAAAATAACAATACTAATAACCGGGTAGTAAGTGATAGTGAGATTATTATCAAACTGTGGTGCAAGGTTGCCGGATTGAGAACAATAAGCTGAAGTACAGATGGGGCAGGTCCCATCCTTGCCGCCAGGCCGCCATGGCGGAGGTTCTGGCGCTCCGATATTCTTCTTGCGCCGGCGTCCGCCAAGGGGCGTGGGTTCACGCCATACAATACAATCCGCCACCACTGGGTGGCTAATGCTCCATCAAGCTAGAGTCGGAGTGCTATACTGCAATGTGCCAATGGAAACCCGCCATTCGCCATACGGAGCGCGCTTGCTGTATGAGACGCTCGTGCGTGATGAGCTGCTCATAGGAAATGAGACGCTCGTGCAAATGAGTCGCTCGTGAACATCGAAGCGCGCAAAAGGGCCGTGTACTGTAGTGTCATGATCCTACAGTATACAAGCATTTACCTTCACGTTCACGTAGCCGATGCTGAATATTTTGAACTGTTGGTACTGTGCATAATGTGTATGTCAATCGCCTCCTCCCTTTCCAGGGGAGGAGGGGGTTGACTTGACCTTAAATACAGTACAGCACATTACAGCGCTAATTCTTTAAAGGACCGTCTCAGACGCTGTCGGGATTCGGGTTTCGCCAATGGGGCTGCAGACGCCACAGATTATTATATCAGCACTCTACCGACCAAAGACATCAATGTGTTGCGTAGTGTAGTGGGTAGCTGCGCGCGTCTTCATGCAGGAGACCCGTGTTCGATCACGGTGTCAATTTTTTCTTTTTTTTTTTTTTTTATTCGAATATTTTGTAGAGTGATATTTCTTAAAGCCAAACCATGAAATGTAACAGTTTTAACACAACTAGACAAATAAAACAGTTAATGTTTTACAGGTCTCCTCACAGAATCATACTGTAAGTGAGGTAATTAGCTCCACCTGTGGATCATTTATAATGTGTCAGTCAGTAACGAGTACACCTGTGCCCCAGCTACTGTGTAGGTGTTCATGAAGTGTTGGTACTGTAGAGTAAGAGGACTTGATTTGGCTACAGTACCATTGCACTATTGTCTCTTCCACGGAGTAATGTGTACTACAGTATATGCAGCTGAGGTCAACCGCCTCCTCCCCCCCCTCCTCCCCCCAGGGGCGGAGGGGGGTTGAACTGACCTGAAATACATTCCAGGACATTACACTACACCATCTCCTGCAGCGCTAATCCACGAAGGGGCGGGCCGTCTCAGACGCTGGTCCGTCTCAGACGCTGGTCCGTCTCAGACGCTGCTGGGACGCGGGTTTCGCCACTGGGCTGCGGATGCTACGCTGGCCACGCTACAGTATCTAAAATCAACTCCATGCCAACGTGGACAGTGGGGGTATGAACTATCCACATTGGCATGGAGTTAAGTTACTTTATTTTAGATACAGTAGTTTGGCGAGCGCACCCAACCCGGAAGTAGCACGGCGCCATGATGGCGCCGTGAAACTACACAAGAACAAAATCAAGTTTTGGGACGCATGATGAAAGTCATGTGTCGCACACAGCGTGTGTTACTAGGACGCCCGCTCCGCCATTTTTAGCCTACTGCACTGTATGCTGTACAATGGCGCAGGGCAGCTACACTCGCCACGCTATTTAAAATCAACTCCATGCCAACATGGATAGTGGGGGTATGAACTAGCCATGTTGGCATGGTGTTAAGTTACAGTACTTTTTTTGACATATTTCGTGGCGAGCGTAGAACCTGTGAAACTACAGACATTGTATCACTTTAACGAGCTTACTAAATCTACAGTTCCACTGTATACTGTACATGACTGTAACCGTACTGTGTGCAAAAGTAAAATGATCCCTATACGAATCAGTAACTTACTGTGAATGTCACATGTATACCAAAATGTGGCCACCGTTAGAACATATACTGTACTGAGACGCATTAGCGTCCGTGCCGCTCCAGTATAGTACCCGTGCAGACGCTCAAGCGCCCATGCAAATTTAGACGCCAAGAAAGCCTTATTGGTAAACGGAATTTTTTATGTGTGTTAAAACTACAATACTGTACTAACCAAAGGCCAGCACCTGTCAAAAAAAACCAATGAGACGTACAATACAGTACAGTATAATTTAATGTAATGATTCTGTACGCAATGCAATGTAATTTTATTTATTAGTGTGTACACTATCTATAGAACAGTACAGCTTGCTGGACACAGCACAATAGTAGTAAAGTACTTTACTGTAGTACCCTGCCATAATAACAACTCAGATGCAAAAGCATCTCATTACTGGAACGTCTGTGCAACTGGGTCGCAAGAGCGTCCGTCAGAGACGCTCCTTCGTGTTAAACAAATGCAGCGCCTCTCCGCCCGCATCAGCATGATCCTCTCCTTCAAAGAGATGGGATCATGCTCGTGCCGGTGGTGTGAGAGAGGCGCTGACTAGGCTTGCCAGGGACAATAAATTATTTACTGTAGTTCCTGCGCTTCATGCACGCGCTGCAGCATAAATTTTACGCATGCGCAAAGAGGTTTTCAAAAGTGACATCTGGTGGATGATCACTGGTATTGCACTCATCCGGAGACGCCACGGCGAATCGCCAAGCATTTAAAATGTATTGCGATGGCGGGCGCCGTGGCCAGCCATGGCCAGCTGGCGAAACTCTCGCCATAGGTAGCCAAGATGGGACCTGCCCCATCTGTATCGGATCATTTCACACTGAGTATCACCGGTACGACCCAGGATTGGTAATTACACATTCTTATACTTAGCATTATTGGATGATAATAATATAAGAGGACTGTAACAATCTGGAGATGCAACTGTCCGGTGCCCACAGCTCAGGGGCAACTCTGGAGGGGGACCCCTTCATTGAGGGGGGTCCCCATTTCCCCAGGGTCTTGACCTGGGCTGACTTCTCAGGGGGTTAATGCTTTGGTCTGGGGACTTGCATAAAAAGTATCCCCCGCTCTGGCATTACCCTGCAGGCTGGTTGGGCCTAGTGCCGGTTGCCAAAATACAGGGGACCCCTACTCATTTTGTCCCCATATTTTGGGAACCAGGACCAGCCCTTGAGCCTGGTGCTGGTTGTAGAAATTTAGGGGGATCCCTACATGTTTTGCCCCGTGAATTTCTAAAACCAGGAACAGCTCTTTGAGCATGGGGCTGGTTACAGCCGTGGCCGGGGAACCCACAACATTTTTTAAAATTATTTATTCTATTTTTTTTTACACTGTAGCCTGCACAGATCTGACTGATTTGTGCTGGCTGACGACTTAGTTTATGTATTTAGCAGCCGTATAAACGGCTGCTAAATACCAATACGAATATGGCAGAATACGCCTGGCTACGCTATCGGCCAAAAACGGATCAGTAAATATGTCAGATTAGAAAATCTGTCGTATCAACAATTTGTATTTGGGGAAAAATACAACTGATGGCAGTTGTATTCAGTAATATTAAGAATACGACTAGGACTGAGTCGTATTGGTATTCTTATTTTTTTTTTTTAATATAATCTTTATTTAAGTTTTCAATATAAAATTGGACAAAGAAAAAAACACGACATTGCTTCCGTTTAGGATGATCAAGGGTATACAGCTACCCATTAATACCGGGAAGGAAAAAAAAAAAAAAAAAAAAAAAGAAAAAATACAACAAATCCCAGTGTAAAAAAGGAGAGAACGGAAACAAAAAAAAAAAAAAAAAAAACACACAAAAAAGAAAATAAAAATAAAAACTAAGACACATGACAAAAAAGTAACAAAGAAAACAAAAACATCTGTGATACAATCTTAGTTTCATATATAGGCAGGGTCAGGCTTGGTCAAGCTTGGTCAATCAAATTACGTACAAAATACTCAACATTCCAATTATATTGGATATAAGTGAACTCCATGGGGTGAGATCGGATCACCAATAAGGCCCCGCATTGGTAGTGATCATTACGGGGCATGACTTGAATTCATGATGAAACTTAACAATCAAATAATTAATAAGGGGTAGAGGCTGATCCGTATCCTCCCACTTTAGCAATCGGGGAAAGCTGGATTGTCAGATAACCCTATGGCCTGGTTATATATCTTTATAGATACTCAACGTGAAGTTAAACATATAAACAGACATTAATCGAGGAAATTGCGCCGTGTGACATTAATGTGATACTATACATAAACAATGTGGATATATTCAAATACAAATATACTTGGCTTTTTACAATGTAATATCTCGCCCAAAGAAGGTGGGAGAAAAAAAAAAAAAAAAAAAAAAAAATTATAACGAGAAAGTGACTATATAGCTTAAAAATAAAAAAATTTGCATATTTCAATAGTGCCAATATCTGGAAGATCTCCATCTATCCCATACTACATTAAACTTCCCCAGTGTATTCCTACTTAAGTGCAAATATTTCTCTTGGGTACAAAAATAGTTAACCAGGCCAATCCAGCTCTTAATTTCAGGGCTATTTGCTGCCATCCATGTTCTTGCGATGACCATTTTGGCTATAGCCACAAGATTTATAAGATACTTTTTTTCACCACCTACTATCCCCTCTTCATCTACGATATTCAGAATACAGCTTTTCAGGGAAAATGCTTCTCTAGGGATCCCTGTCTCCACCATAATATCCATCACTTGCCTCCAAAAAACTGCCACTTTCTGGCATTCCCATAATAAATGTAAAAATGAACCAGGTAGTGATCTACATTTCGGGCACATCAATGAAACATCAGGTCTAAATTTGACGATTCGATTCGTAGATAGATATGCTCTATGTAGGACAAACAATTTGACCTGCTGTACTCTAATAGAATTGGTAGATAACGATATTGATGATGTGGCTATTTGCCACTCCTTGTCGCTTAGGGGGCCTACCTCGCTTTCCCAGTTTCCTCTTAATCGCGACATGTTTGTACATAGGCGAGCCTTATTAAGAAGCTTATAGAATTTGGCCACGGAGCTATATTTAGAATCTTTTTTCAATAGTTTTTTTAACGGGGATTCCACCAGGCACAAGGGGGAAAGGGGGAAGAACTTATTCAAAAGACTTCGTAGTTGCAAATAGCGAAAGAAGAATGTTTGCGGAACCCCAAATTCCCCTCTTAGCTGCGCGAAAGACTTCAAGCAACCATCTTTATATAGCTGACCCACTGACTGTATCGAGTACGCCCCCCAAGTGGCCTTCAATTGCAAGGTCGCCACCGCTCCCCTATCAACCAATTCCTCCAGAGGATATTCAGGGTCCAACTCCATAGATCCCAGCAGGGAATTGGCCTCACTCCACACCTTTATGGCTTGGACTATAATAGGCGGGTCTCCTGCTCGAATACGCCCCCCTAAAAGTTTAGACAGGGGACTAATTCCTGGGGAGGATGAATGTACCAGGGTCGCTAACTGGTCGGTATTTGGATGCAGATTTAACCATGGCCTCAGTTGGGTTAGTTGAGCCGCTATATAATACCTCCTAAGGTCTGGTAGCGCAAGGCCCCCCTCTTGCTTATCTTGCATTAAGATTTGCATTTGTAATTTAGGTCTAGAATTATGCCAAATAAATGATGATATAATACCATTAATTCTTCTAAAAATCGCCTTGGGAAGATAAACTGGGACCTGTTGGAACACATAAAGAAATTTAGGCAGAATGATCATTTTTATTAAATTCACCCTGCCCGTTACTGTAAGTGGCAAACGATTCCAGGCCCTGCATTTTTTTATTAACTGATCTATTAATGGGAGTATATTCAGGGGGATGAACGCACTGGGATCTTTGGAAATCCAAATTCCTAAATATTTGATAGCAGGGACCCATTTCAAGGGGAGTGGATGGGGCGCCACAGAAGAGCACGCTTCATTAACGTGGAGTGCATGAGATTTCTCCCAATTTATCTTAATCCCGGAGTGGCTGCCAAATTCCCCCAAAGTCTTAAGTACCACTGGTAGATCGGACTTGTAATCAGCCAAATAGATTAATATATCGTCTGCGAAAAGAGAAACAATATCGCTACCTTCGCCAGCCCTAAAACCTTTGATGTTGGAATGCTTCCTGAAAATACAGGACAGCGGTTCCACTGCCAGGGCGAAAAGGACAGGGGACAGAGGGCAACCCTGCCTAGTCCCCCTGGCAAGGGTGAAAGCCAAAGAGGTCCACCCGTTCACTGATACTCGGGCTGTGGGGGCGGAATATAACATTTGCAGCCATTTAATGAAGCTGGGGCCTATACCAACGGCCCGAAGTACAGACCAGAGATATGGCCATTCTAACGCATCGAACGCCTTTGAGGCATCGAGCGAAATTATAGCTGAGGTTTCACCATTATTTTGTGTATTCTGTAAATGGCAGTGCAATTTATATAAGTTGAGGTTTGTAGATTTTCCCGGCATAAAGCCGGTTTGTGCGGGATGAATTATTTTTAAAATATATCTGTTCAGCCTAGTAGCTAAGACTTTAGCCAAAATCTTAGCTTCTATTGGTAATAATGATATCGGTCTGTAGGAATCTAAGGACAATGGGTCTTTCCCTTGCTTTAATATAATAATAATCTTTGCCTCTAGCATAGATGGTGGAAGAGTACCATTAGTGAAGCAAGATGTCAGTGTTTCCCAAAGAAGGGGAGTCATGACCTCAGAAAACTTTTTATATAGCTCAGCAGGTAGTCCATCAATCCCGGAGGCTTTGCCTACCGGGAGATTGCTAACTGCCGCCCTAATTTCCTCAATACTAATTGGGGCGTCTAGTTCCGCCGACTCTACCGGGTTAAGGGAGGGAAGGTCGATTTTGGATAGATAATCTTCTATTTCAGGGAGCGAGCGTTCCAATTTAGAAGTATAAAGTTTTCTATAATAACTCATAATTTCAAGCCCAATCTGGGCCGTTGTGACCACTATGGTGCCATCCTCTTTTTTGATACAATTGATGGTGTTAGATGGACTTTCCGCTTTGGCCAAAAACGCCAAGTATCTACCCGGGCGGTCAGAATGCTGGAAAAATCTACGCTCCCGGTGAGACATAGAGCGAATATTATCCTCCTTTAAGCACTCCATCCATTCCCCTTGAGTCGCTAGCCACTCTTGTCTATGAGAGTCCCTCCTACTTGCCAAGTACCTGGCCTCCTGTTCCATGGTTTTCTCTTCTAGTTTTAGGCTTTTCGCCCTACTAGCTTTTTTTATCTCAGCAACACGTTTTTTTAAGGTACCCCTGACATAGGCTTTAAATGCATCCCACACTAGGTCTGGTGAAGACGTACCTCGGTTTAATTCCCAAAACTCCTCCCATTGGGCACTTAATATTCCCTCTGTTCCCAGACGATTCAACCAACTGGCGTCCAATTTCCAAAACCTCTGTCCCCCATCATGATTGTCGCTAATAGATAAAATTAGCGGAGCATGGTCTGAGACCCCTCTGGCCTTGTATTCGACCCCCTCAATCTGGGTTATAAAATTCTTGGATACCAAGGCGAGATCTATCCTTGAAAAGGTCGAGTACGATGCCGAATAACATGAATACTGCTTAATATCTGGGTTGCGAACTCTCCAGATGTCTATCCAGCCAAGTTCCTGAATAAAGGAAGAGAACCCTGTGTTACTCTTTGATAGAGAAGGGATAGTTTGAGCAGTCCTCCACCTGTCTACATGGGGATCTGGAACATTATTAAAATCACCCATACAGACTATGAAAGCCTGAGGAGATCCTGCCACAAACTCCACAGCCTTAACAAGAATTTCATAAGAAAAAGGGGGAGGGATATAGACAAACAACAAAAGCATAGCTACATTATTGACCTTGCAATCGAGAAAAATAAAACGGCCCCCAGGGTCCAACTGAACCCTCGCACAGTTAAACGCCAGCGTTTTCCTCACGAGAACCGAGATCCCACGCGACGAGGATGTAAACGGAGCATGAAATGTTTCTCCAACCCAGGGCTTTTTTAGTGACGATAACTTCCCACCAACCAGATGTGTTTCGATTAAGCACACAATATCGGCCTTGAGTTTTTGAAGTTGGCCCATTATCAGGGAGCGCTTGACTTTATCGTTCGCCCCTCTAACATTCCATGACAGTATTTTAATCATTGAATCGTTGGGCTAATAATCTCTCCTTATATTTACTACCCCTCCATCGCGTGGGACCCTCGGCTCCCGTATACCCCCGGAGTATACTCATTATTTGTTGAGAAAACCTTTTTTCCTTGACCAAGCCTTTGCCTCGAAAAAATACAAAAACATAAATACCACACACAAAAACCCCAACCTCCCCCCTCCCTGCATACCATCCCCTTGAAGGCATACCTTATATCCCCCCACACCCACCCACCCTCAGAGAAAAAAAAAAAAAAAAAAAAAAAAAAAAAAAGAAGAAAGGGAAAAGAAAAAAAAAAGAGACCTGTTATCTAGGGGCTAGCGAAAAATACCCTTTGACCACCATAGTGAGGTGAGCTCCCCAGTTACACTGGGAAAAACAAAAAAATGCCTAGCTAGTGGACAGCTGCCGAGTACCCGGTGCCCATCTGTCCAACCATTTTGCTGCTTCTTCGGGGGTTGCAAAAAAATTTGTTTCCCCGTTGGCAGCTACCCTCAGTTTGGCCGGAAAAAGCATTGAGTACTTCAAGTTGCACTCTCGCAATCTTCGCTTAATCTCATTGAACCTAGCCCCGTCCCTCTGGACCTCCCTGGAATAGTCAGGAAAGACCGAGACCTTGTTGCCGTTGTATTCCAATTGGCCCTTAGAGCGTGTATGTCTGAGGATAGCGTCCCTGTCCTGAAAATTTAAGAACTTCACTATTAATGTGCGCGAGGGGGCACCAGGGGGTAGTGGTCTTGAAGGAACACGATGGGCCCGCTCCACCGCAAACTGCCGAGAGAGGGCAGCCTTCTCAAGTTCTTACAACATCCACTGTTCCACAAACTTAACCACATCTTGGCCTTCCGTATGCTCGGGGAGGCCTACAAATCTTAAGTTGTTTCTCCTCAGCCTACCCTCGACATCAGAAAGCTGATGGCGAACTTCCGATAGCTGTCGGGCCAACAAGTCGACTTTAGTTGTCCAATGCTGATTAGTGTCCTCTACCGCAGAGATACGATCTTCCACAAGTTTCATCCGCTCATTTGTTGTTCTTAATTCTGTCTTAACAGCGGCTATCTCTATTTGTATGCCATTTATTTGTTCTGAGATACGCTGCTCGCTACAGGTTATTGCATCCAAAACCTGCTGGAGGGTTATTTCACCAGATGGCTGGGGACTTTTACTTTTGCAGGGTGTAGTTTGAGGGGTGGTGGCCGGAGTTTGGACTGGATTACCCTGGGTACGGGCATACTTCTCTAAGCGAGCAGCTGCCGTCGCTGCCCCAGTTTTCCCCATTATCACAGGGAATTGCGGGGTCTTGGTCACTAGGTATAATGCAAAATATTCACAATAAGCGCACCGTCTCCAAGATAGTCACAGTGTTATTTATGGGCCCGCACCAAAGGCAGAATGGCAATTTTATATGCAGAGAGTGAGAAAGCAATACTCTCAGAATAAAGATAGCGACGCCAAGCCCCAGTTTCCAGCCTCCAACTATTATACAGTCCCTTCTTAAGCTTTTGCCAAACAATCAACAGGGCAATGATAGGAGGATAATCGATATTGTTCAATGCGGCACGTAAGATAGGTATAACATAAGCTGTACTTTACCCAGCATGAAATTACGGGCAATCCAATATCACCCGCTGTCCTGGTCCCCGGTGGGTGTCACTGCTTGCCCGGTATACTGCAGGTCTCTGCTCACTGAACCGATTCGCCTGGTGGGGCTGCGGCGTCTCCAACAAGTCCTGCGACCACTGCTTCCCCCTCACTCCCCCGCCGGCGTCTGCACGCGGCGTGCTGCCCTCAGAGACGATGCTTCACTTCCGGGGTAGACGTGCTCTGACACAGTGCGCCGCAGCCACGAGTCACAGCAGCCGGATAGCTGACCGTCACGCTACCACTCCAATGTCCGGCAGAAGACGTCCAGGCCCGGTCACTCAGACAGCGCTCACCCGGCAGGCAGGTACAAAAGGATTTCAATCCTGGGGAGCTCACGCGTGTGTGCTCACCCTCTCACCTCCGTGGCCACGCCCCCTCGTATTGGTATTCTTAGTAAATATCCACCTGAATATTTTTATATGTTTATCATGATTGTTAGTTCTCACCCCGGAATATGAATTAGGTAATGAATTTATATAATTATGTGTCTGCATTTCTCAATTCCTAAGTGTCAAATTAATTCTAATTCTGCGAATAGAATGAACATAAAAAAGGGTTTAGAAATATAGGGGGAAATTTACTAAAGGAAATTTGTAAAAAAATAGGTGTATTTGTATCCAGAAATACACTTATTTTTGACATTTACTATCCCAAAAATACGGCAATTCGTATTCGTAAGCCCATAGGCTTCTATAGGGTATCGCCACCCCCTGCCATGCGAAAACGGGGCTGACGGGTAATGGTAAATAGGAAAATGCGGTAAAACCCCTGTTTTACCGCATTTTTCTTTTAGTACATCCCGCCCCTAGTCAAGAATAAGAATGCACACACCATCGAATCAATACGACTAGGAATCACCATTCAGTTGAATGATGATTCATAATTTACTAACCGCCCGTATGTTATATATGGCCGGTAATTGACCTGAAAATGTGCCTGGAAAATACTCAACAGGCATATTTGGGTGAAGTCTGCATGGATCAGTTAGATCCGTGCAGGCTATTGTGTAAAAAAATAGTTAAAAATACAAAAAAGGCGTGGTGGTCAAAGAGACGGTTCTGGTTTTAAAAATTCATGGAACCAAACATGTAGGGTTCCCTTGAATTTTTAAAATCAGCACCAGGCTCAAGGGCTGGTTCTGGTTCCAAAACTACTGGGGACAAAATGAGTAGGGGTCCCTCGTATTTTGAGAACCAGCACCAGGCCTAACCAGCCAGCAGGGTAATGTCACAGTCACGGAAACTATTTATATTAGTTATATTTGCTCCTGAATGGTCAGTCTGGGCAAGGACCCTGGGGGAGTGCGGAACCCCCGATAAAGGAGTCCCCCTCTCCAGGATTAGCCCTGCCTGGGCTGAAAAAAATAATAGAATTAACTATCAGGTTTAGCTATGAAAGTATGAGTTCAAGCAAGCCACCCCCGCATACTGGAACTTGAAGAACTACAAGTCCCAGCAAGAGGGGCATTAATGGGTGCCAATGGGGAACCAATAGCCCAAAAAACACACTGTCCCACCAGAACAATACAACACATACTGATACTTACCTACAGTACATGACACAAAGGTAACGGTCCCCTCATACAGTACAACATCCATATGGGGTACTTGGAGAAGGAGATTACACTTAGGAGCTCCTATGGCCTAGATCGCTTCTCATTATTTCATGTAGGCTTCCACGTACTTAGCAAAAACATAATCTCTAGTGCACCTGTACCCAGAACGGACTGGGAGTAGCGCAGAATGTAATGTGTACTCAGGGCCGAAACTAGGGTTTCCGGCGCCCGGGGCAAGGCAGTCTTTTGGTGCCCCCCCCCACCCTAGTGATGCTGCGCGCCGGAGGCGCGCCGAAATTTTCGGGGGCGTGGCCTAATTTGGGGGCGTGGCCTATAATCGCTGCTCCCCCGCGAGGCCACGCCCCCATTTTGCCGCTATGGGGGCATGACCCAGAGGCTCTGTGAGCCTCTAGCCATGCCCCCAGCCCCCATGCCCCCAGCCACACCGTAATGCCCATTACATACTATACAACACTGCAATGCCCATTACATACTATATAACACTACGCAATGCCCATGACATACTATATAACACCGCAATGCCCATTACAAATAAATACTCCGTAATGCCCATGTCATACTTTATAACACTAAGCAATGCCCATGTCATACTATATAACACGACGCAATGCCCATGACATACTGTATAACACACCATACACATTTGACACATAAGTGCCACTTACCTATATGCTCAATGCCAGGGGCTTCATGCCGATGCCAAGGTGGACTGAATTTGCTTGTTGCCGAGGGGGATAGATCTGTGCCTCTGTGCTCGTTGCCGAGGGGGATAGATCTGTGCCTCTGCTCGTTGCCAAGGGGGATAGATCTGTGCCTCTGCTCGTTGCCAAGGGGGATAGATATGTGCCAGTGTGCTCGTTGCCGAGGGGGATTGATCTGTGCCAGTGTGCTCGTTGCCGAGGGGGATTGATCTGTGCCTCTGTGCTCGTTGCCGAGGGGGATTGATCTGTGCCTCTGTGCTCGTTGCCGAGGGGGATTGATCTGTGCCTCTGTGCTCGTTGCCGAGGGGGATAGATCTGTGCCTCTGTGCTCGTTGCCGAGGGGGATTGATCTGTGCCAGTGTGCTCGTTGCCGAGGGGGATTGATCTGTGCCAGTGTGCTCGTTGCCAAGGGGGATAGAATGCCAGTGTGCTCGTTGCCAAGGGGGATAGAACCCCCCCCTCCCCCGCCTGCGGGAGGCAGACAGGCAGGCAGGCTTGTCAGTGTGCCTGTGCCTGCCTGCCCGTCCCCTCACGTCTCCCCCGCTGTATTCGCGGGAGAGACGTGCTGCTGCTGTGCTGTATGATTTTAACATTTCTAACTCCCGCTGCTGGACCGCTAGCCAATGGCCGTTCGCGGTCCAGCAGCCAATCAACTGGTGGCTGCTGGACCGCGAGCGGCCATTGGCTAGCGGTCCAGCAGCATATGCAGCACCGCAGCAGCACGTCTCTCCCGTATACACAGCGGGGGAGACGTGAGGGGACGGGAGCAGGGCAGCCAGCGGGGGAGCGGGGAGACTAGGGGGCGGCGGCGGGCGGCCATCTTTGATGTGGCAGCGGCTGCGGCGCTAGCTCCCCGCTGCTGCCGCTGGTCACACCAGCGTCCCCCTGCCTCCAGCGCCCCCTGCCTCCAGCGCCCGGTGCGCGTGCCCCCCCAGCCCCCCCCTAGTTACGGCCCTGGTGTACTGATAACTAGGCTCCTGATTGGCCTCTAGGCAGCCAAAAGCACTTTGGTTCTGCTGTGGAACTTAGAGTCCCAGCATGCCCATTAATACACCGCATGCTGGGAAGCTTGCTTGTACATGTAGTTCCACAGCAGAACCCAATACTTAATTCTATTTTTTACACCAATGCTATCAGCCCCTCCCTGGGGCATCGGAGGCAGCCCCGGGATTTAGACCAGGTAGGGTTAATCCTGCCCAGGCTGGCTGGTCAGGGGGTGAATTATTTGGTCGGGGGAACGAATATAATTATTTTCTCCCGGCTGTGGCATTACCCTGCTGGCTGGTTGGGCCTGGTACTGGTTCTCAAAATATGGGGGACCCCTACTCATTTTGTGACCCATGTTTTGGGAAAGAGCGTTGAGCCTGGTGCTGGTTTCAAAAATTCAAGGGAACCCCTTCATGTTTGGTATGTAAATTTGTAAAACCAGGACCAGCTCCTTGAGCCGGAGCTGATTACGGGGCTGCCCTAAATATGAATTGTATTTCCCCAGAATACGGCCGATGGCGGTCATATGGAGTAATACCCGGCATCGGTCATATTCAAAATACTTTGTAAATTTGCAACAATGTATTTTACTGTGTAGCGTATTAATAATAGGTGTTGTATATTGGTTTAATGTGATGAAGTGGTGTTTTAATACAAATAATATATTGATATATGGCTATTAGCTTATAAGAGTGCAGATTGGTGCAGTGAATCTAGGTGTCGTGACTTAAAAATTGATGAAATTGATAAGTGCAAATAAGTGATAAGAAAAATGTTAGGGACAATGACTGTTTAGGAATATATAAGATATATACTTCACATGGTATTACTGCAACCTGGGGAGAATGCTCCATGTAATATTAATGCAGCCTAGAGGAAAATTATAAGAGTAAATTTAAAAACATTCTTATTCACTTACTGTAAGATGATGTTCAACTCTCTGACTAGGAATACGAGAAAGAAAGAAATGAATCTCAAATTCCTTAAAATTGAAAATTATATATATGCATGTATACAGAATAAACCCTTTCCCTGCGCTATATGTAAATATGGGCAGCACCTCTATAAGTCCCTACAAATTATCAGAGAGATAATAAGAGAGCGCACTCGTGATACTATATTAACTAATAATCAATTTATTCATAAGATGCACAATTAGTGATCACAGAAATGATAAAAAAACACATCTTTAAAAGGTTACATAAAACCAATAGACAGGTCAATGATATCCTCTCTGGGACAATAAGGATTTATAAATTAGCACAAGAGCCTTTTCCTTATAATACTGCTTGTCCACAACTTTTTATCAGCACAGTTAGATAGTGACACTCCACAAGAAGGTATAGGTCAACTATTCAACTGTCTTATTTGTAGTGATTACCCGGTTCAGTGTAGCCGGAGGTTGCGCCTGTATGTGTCTAGATGTTAGCGCTTCACAGAGGGAAAAGCCGGCTGTTTTAACTCCTTACCGAACCTCAGTCGGGAGCTGCGGCAGGTGGAGGTTGCAGTTCAGATCACAGCTCACAGATGGTAGCCGGCTTATTGCCATAGGCAAATCTAGGGGGTGGTCCGGGGGTGCACAGGACCACCCATAAGCCATTTTGTAGCTGAGGGATTTGGCTTTCCAACGAGCCCAGCCCCGTGTCTCTAGCCCCCTGGGAACCGGAGATACTGCCAGGCAAACCTGGAACATTTTTCCTATAGGATAACATGGGACCCGCTAATTTCCGACCCCCACCCAGTTCAATGGCTGCCAGCTCCCCCATCAGCATCACTGAAGCTCGAGGTAGATCTCAGTCGAACCCAAATCACTGGGCCTTCAATATGATACCAGGCTGGATCCATATGGGTTAATTGGTTCCAGGGATATTGAGGTTAAACCATTTTTTTCATTTCTTAAATGTAATTTCATGACTGTGAGTTCTTCAATATGATACTGGTCTCATGTAAATGGGTCAGTTGGTTCCGAAGATATAGCTGGTTGGTTAAGAGGGTGGTTGTCTCTCCCCCTCACACCAGAAAATGCAGGGACTAGGCTGGTGTATAAGGGGTCAGCCTGGGAATGTCCCTGCATGATCCTGGGACCATATTCCTGGGTAAATCCCTGCATTTTCTGTTGTGAAAGGGGTATTATTTCAAATAGCTGTGACCTGCAGTGCTCTGAATACAGCCAGGCAGCCTCCGCTCCAATTCTTCTCCCCGCTTTCACCTCAGCCCACCCCCCTTTAATCATGTGGTGCCGGCGCCCGGCGTGCTCCCCTGATGTCACGCACAACAACAGCGTGCACAATATTTCAAATGTCCACTCGGCTAGAGGGGACACCAGGAGGGGAGTGGGAGCGTGTTCTGCGCTGCGCTCTGTTCCTCTCCCCATAGAAGTAGCTGCACCGCTCTCCATCTCTCCCTGCAGCAGCAGCAAAGGCTCATATAAAAATCAACAGTAAGCAGCACTTTTGGGGGCATTGCTTAAGGGACGCTACAAGTGGCAGTATGTGGGGGCATTACGCATAATGTGTGGCTTAATGTGTTAGGGGCATTACGGTGTGCAGCATCATGTGTAAGGGGCATTATGTGTGCAGCATCATGTGTAAGGGGCATTATGTGTGCAGCATCATGTGTAAGGGACATTATGTGTGCAGCATCATGTGTAAGGGGCATTATGTGTGCAGCATCATGTGTAAGCGACATTATGTGTGCGGCATCATGTGTAATGGGTACTATGGTGTGCGGCATCATGTGTAATGTGTACTATGGTGTGCGGCATCATGTGTAATGGGTACTATGGTGTGCGGCATCATGTGTAATGGGTACTATGGTGTGCGGCATCATGTGTAATGTGTACTATGGTGTGCGGCATCATGTGTAATGGGTACTATGGTGTGCGGCATCATGTGTAATGGGTACTATGGTGTGCGGCATCATGTGTAATGTGTACTATGGTGTGCGGCATCATGTGTAATGGGTACTATGGTGCCATCAAGTAAGAACCCCCTAGCAATGAGCACGTAGGTAAGCAGCACTTATGTGGCAAATCGGTAGTGGGCATTACGGTTTGTTATATAGTATGAAATGGGCATCATGATGTGTGGCACAATGTGTAATGGGCATTATGGTGTGTGGCCTTATGTGTAATTGGCATTACGGCGTGTGGCTTTATGTGTAATGGGTATTACGGAGTTTGCTAAAATGTGTAATGGGCATTACTGTGTATGGTCTAAAGTGTAATACCACACCCCTTTTTGTGATGCCACGCCTCCTTCCCATGAGGCCATGCCCCCTTTTTGATGCGCGGCTATGCCGCGCAAAGGTCCCCCTGCTATTGTGTCTTGATCTGGGACCACCCATTACCATAATTCTAGATTCTCCTATGCATATTGCGTCCTCAAGCCACTCGCACACACATACGAGCGACACGCGTGTGTAGACAGACACTGGTGGTTTGTGCATGGGCTGGCGCTCGGGACCCCCCTGTTAAGACCGTTGCCTTTTCTTTTCAGGACATTATCTCAGCAGCAATATTCTACATCCCCGCTCACAAGCAGGCAAGCGCACTTCAGCAGGATGGACGCACGCTGCTGCCGAGAGCATTAAGGGTGAAATTTTCTAAAGGAAATGTGTAAAAAATAGGTGTAAAAATAGGTGTATTTGTATCCAGAAATACACTTATTTTTGACATTTACTATCCCGAAAATACGGCAATTCATATTGATAGCACATCTGCTATCAATTGCTCTCTGGCAGCAGTTACCAAAATTCCTGCATACAAGCAAGCAACTGCACACAAGCGGAATGGACACATGCTGCCACCAAGTGCTGCAGTAGGAACACACTGCCCTTATTCCCCACACCTATTCAACATGGGCAGGCTCACCCTTGTGCCATACCTGTATATCCGCCTATGTAGCTGCAGTATATCTTTGCACCCACGTAACATTATATCCGATGTATAGATTTAAGATTACTCATATTGTCAAACAAAAATGCTGCAATAAGTACCTCTGAGAATACATGATCATTTTGCCTAACACAAAATTGTGGTTTATTCTTCAGGGCTGCCATTTATCTCTGCAGAATCTAATGCTGAGGAATTTTTGAAAAGGCTGGGAATCCCCCAGTGAAACGCGTCAGGCTGTTCACCTCAATACCTGTGGCAACTTATGGTACCATCTATTGGACCCTTCTCATTGAGAAACCTGAACCAGGACATTGTTTCCTGTGGATGACCTTCCAAGGACATTACTCAGCTGTCACAACTCCAAAGGGCAATGCGGCAGTCACATTCGAGCTGGACTCCCATTAATCTTGAATGGTTTTCAAGACTTTCCTGTGAACTTTACCTCCCTCAACACCTACAAGTCCAATATAGGAACAGGTTCTCATATGAAGGAGAGAAAAAGTAAGGGGTGACTATTCCCATACCTATGAATAAGCCACGCCAATGAATTTTCAATGTTTACATGACATTTTTTATTTTTGTTTTATTATTTTTCTTGCTTAATCACTAAATAAATGCATATTCATTTTTATTAACACGCTGTGTGATGATTGATCATTCCTCCGCAGCGCAGAATCTTTGTTGGTTTTGGTAACTGTTCTTGGCTGGTGGGAATATAAGAAAATCAGTTTTGGAGATATTGAGTTTGAGGTGGAGAGAAGACATCCAAGATGAGACGGCAGAGAGACATTCAGAGGCTGTCTATTTGGTAGTTCCCAGGCCCCACAATTTGTAGTGGCAGCCCTGGGCAAGGCCAATCACAGCAGAGCAGCCTGAGCTCAGGCAAAAAGCTAGCTCACCACAGCTGAGGCAACAGAGCTAGAGCACGCACATGCACTACAGGATGCACCACCAGCCGGCCCCCCATACCACCTCCCATCGACAGCTACCACAGCGCTACTAATCGCATATGCTCTAACATATGTGAATAGTATCGATTTAGGGCAGCTCTTGTGATAAGAGCTGCCCTTTGTGAAGCAACCAGGGATGGGGGTGAGCGGGTCCCCGGTGACTCTCCCTCTCCTCCTATCTAGGGTGCTGATGACTGCTGCTGCTGCAGGGCTATGCTTCGTCCTCCCTGCACCCGGAAGGGAATGTACTGTACTAGGTAGGAGGAGGTCAATGGTCCGAGCAGCATGGTAGGAGTCTGCTGGGACACGGTGGGAGGAGGGTGTCTGAAGGGGTCCATGCGGAGCGGCGGCGGGTCGCAAAGAGAAGCCCATAGGCTTCTATGGGGTATTGCCCGCTTTTGCTGGCAACTGGGACGCGCATGCGTGTGGGACGCTTGTGCATCCCAGTCAGATGGAGCGCCATCTCGCCAGCAGGTAAAGTGAACATATAAAGTGTTACTTGCATGCGTATATTTATGCATGCAAGTAACATGGCCTCTCATTGAGGAATAGCCATCAACCATCTGTGAATGATGGTCTATGACCAATGTTGAATACTTTTGCCATCGATGGGGAAACCCAAATGATTTCCCACCATCGATGATGTACAAGCAACAAGGTTTTTTAAATTTTCCATTTATAAAGAGCTTAGCTCCGCCCCTGACATTCATGCAAAGCCCCACCTCTGGGATCTCATTGGCCAAACGACCCCTGGGCACTCATTGGCCTACTGAATTATAAATGGGTGAAACCCCTGGGCTCTCATTGGCCCAAAGCCTACTGAATTATACTGTAAATGGGGGAAACCATTGATGGTTCCCTTGAAGCTGGTTTTACACTTACAGTATCAATGGGAAGGGTAACCCACCAATGGCCATCCCTACTCTCAACATACATCTAGGTCTCCATGCATGGCGGCTCCCCCTGGGAATTTTATTTTCTTATTACATGTGTTGGCTCAGTTGTGTCTGACAGCCCCAGTGAGCAGCTAAATGGTACCTTGCATCAGTTTAAATAATGTGGCATGAGGGTCACGGGGCTTCAGCTGAGTGGGTTGGCCCAGAATGTTTTTTCAGATATAGAGTGAATTACTCCCCACCTGGTTTCCTGGGCTTAGGGTGCCTGGCAGATCTGGTCCAGGTTTTGTCGCTGGCTGAGGCCAGCAGCCAGACATTAGTCAGTACCATAGAGTTTGACTTATACTGTAGATTTCCTGGGAACAAGGTAAAGGGCTCCTGATGCTGAACAAGTCAGCCAGGTGATAGGCCAGGGGAAAGTAGGTTTAGTGTAGAGTGGCAGGACTAGGAGTGTCCACTGTTCTTGTGTACATTGTCTGTGGCCAAAAGTGAAAGCCCACTGCTGTGATTGCTTTGTTCTAAGGAAAAATATGTAACCTGTTGTTGTGGGAGACCTGATATGTGCTGGGTGGTGGCTGCTGGGTTGCAGTGAGTAAGAATCTACTGTTATTACTGCACCTGCTGAACATGGTTCTTAGATGTCCCCAGTGGCAGAGACATTTTGGAATAGCAGTTGGTGGCAGTGGGTGTGGCTTCCCTATTGGAATTTTGGACTGGGCAGCAGCCCCCCTCTGGAGCCTCCCCAGGAAGTCTCACATCTTGGTGTCCCATGCCCATAGGGGGACATTATTGCAAATTATGTTGGCACCATCAGGGGGAGAGGGAAAATGCATTTAGACCCTGAGGTGGTGTGTATGCCTAGCTAATGATGGGTGAGGCAGCTCAGAAAAAGCTAATACACACATTACGATATTGGCGCATCTCTGAAACGGCCAATCCAATGGATAATGATATCGTTCAGTGACATCACAAGGCCCCCACTGAACATGGAGTCAAAGGCAAAGAGGTAATCATTAACGATCCGCAGGAGCACATATCATTACTGATATAGTGGGCACACACTGAAATATGGGCCAGATTCAGCAAGGCTCAATAAGCAGTGGTTTCATGTACCCCCCCCTTGCCACCGAATACCCTTGGTAACATAGAACATAGATGGGGATGTACGAAAACACATTCCCTCGCATGTGGCCGAAGGGGAGAGAAATCATTTGATTGCCGCCGACCATCAAATAATTTCTCTCCCCTTTGGAGCTAATGTCATGTGATGTCAGCTGCAGTAGCACTCTTACATGTGATACACCACACAGTAGTACCCTTATACATGTTACACCACACAGTATTACCCTTATACATGTTACACCACACAGTATTACCCTTATACATGTTACACCACACAGTAGTACCCTTATACATGTTACACCACACAGTATTACCCTTATACATGTTACACCACACAGTATTACCCTTATACATGTTACACCACACAGTATTAACCCTTATACATGTTACACCACACAGTATTACCCTTATACATGTTACACCACACAGTATTACCCTTATACATGTTACACCACACAGTATTACCCTTATACATGTTACACCACACAGTATTTCCCTTATACATGTTACACCACACAGTATTACCCTTATACATGTTACACCACACAGTATTAACCCTTATACATGTTACACCACACAGTATTACCCTTATACATGTTACACCACACAGTATTACCCTTATACATGTTACACCACACAGTTTTACCCTTATACCTGTTACACCACACAGTATAACTCTTATGCATTTTACACCACACAGTATTACCCTTATACATGTTACACCACACAGTATTACCCTTATACATGTTACACCACACAGTATTACCCTTATACATGTTACACCACACAGTATTACCCTTATACATGTTACCTCACACAGTATTACCCTTATACATGTTACACCACACAGTATTAACCTTATACATGTTACACCACAAAGTATTACCCTTATACATGTTACAACACAGTATTAACCTTATACATGTTACACCACACAGTATTACCCTTATACATGTTACACCACACAGTATTACCCTTATACATGTTACCTCACACAGTATTAACCTTATACATGTTACCTCACACAGTATTACCCTTATACATGTTACCTCACACAGTATTAACCTTATACATGTTACCTCACACAGTATTACCCTTATACATGTTACACCACACAGTATTATCCTTATACATGTTACACCACACAGTATTACCCTTATGCATGTTACACCACACAGTATTACCCTTATACATGTTACACCACACAGTATAATTCTTATACATTTTACACCACACAGTATTACCCTTATACATGTTACACCACACTAGATCCAGTTATACACATTATACCATGGCAGATACCCTCCTAATTCCTCATCAATCCTTCTCATCATCCTTCCCTTCCCCACAATGCAGCAGCAAGCACATAATTACTCACCATCACAATCAGGGTTATACTGCACTGCAAAAGCATACACAAATGAGGGGTGATTCAGGTTGCTTTGTAAAAGCAAACACCTTCTTTAATGGACAAAACTATGTACACTGCAGGGGAAGGGGGGGGCAGATTTTACATGTGCAGAGAGAGTTACAATTACCCGGCAATTAAAAGTGTTGTGTCATCTTGCTGGGTGCGGGCTTTGGTCCTTACCAGGCACCCTCCCTGTTAAGCGCAGTAACTTACTTTTTAAAACATTTCCTCAGAACAGGAGTTGGCCACACCTCCCTTGATCGGCCACACCCCCTCAGAGTACCTGGGCCCGGCGCAGCTGTCAGTGACCCTGAGTGGATGATAACACATCTGTGTATAATATTTTGTTATAATGAAATCATTACATAGACTATGCTGACTTCAAATGTATTTCTAAAAACACTTTAACTACTGTATGGTTCTTTTAAAATATAGTTGCTCAATGTAACACATTTTATTATAATCTTGTAATAACATCCTAAGAGGGACACTTAGTAAAATATAACCACAGCTTCATTATTTGTATAATCAGGAACAGCACCAGTGCTTTGCATTATCCTTTGCATTATACAGTGATATAAAGAGACTGTCCTGTAACCCGGCAGTTACCTGTATCACCTGTCAGTGGAACTGATCACATCTATCACTGAGGATGAACAGCTCTATGGAGGAAGAGTATGATATACAGCAGCTGAGTTTTGCTGTGGCCGGAGGAATCGCCTGTATACCAGGACTAATGATAAATGTATTTATTGTTGCTGTGACTGTCACCAATTGGTGGAAACAAAGATCTATAACTGCGACTGACCAAATTCTCACCACCCTCGCGATCACCAGGATTATCTATAAATGCTTCTACCTATTGGGTATTTGTTCTCAGTTATTCTACAATGAAATTCTTCAAATATATGAGATAATTGCTTTTTGGTTTTTTTTAATGTTTTTCTATGCCGGCATCTGGTTATCAAACCTCCTGTCTGTTGTCTTCTGCCTGAAGATCTGCAACTTCCAGAATGTCTTCATCCTACATTTGAAGATAATGATATTACAGAGAGTCATCCGTCTGATCATTGCTTCTGTGCTGGTGCCCATTTGTTTTTTTTCAATATTTGCCATAATTTTTAACATATACTTCAATATATCGTCTTCTATTCTTACTGACATATATGAAATATACTATGTGTTGTTTTTATTGCTAGACATTGTGCCGTTTCTCTTCTTCCTGATATCAACAGTGCTTCTTATCTTATACCTCTGCCACCACATGTATAGGATGCAACGTGACGGAACCGGAACAGGACAACTGGACACGTATCGCAAGACCATACATTTTACAACCATTTCATTGTTAAGCTATGTTGTTTATTTCATCACCAGTGTTATTAAGTGGATCTATGAGGAATCGCTTAGTACATTAGGAATACATTTTCTTATGAATTTTTTTCCAACTCTGCATTCTGCTTACCTGATCTATGCGACAACCAGGCTGAGGAACCGGTTCTCTGTGATGCACCAGTATGCAACCAACAGCTGGCTCAGCTGCAGAGGTAGTTATCCCGAATCTGGTGATCCGGAGGAGACAGTCACTCAAGGATCTGAGAAGGCTGCAGGCAGCTAATAAATTATTACAAATTTCTAAAAAAAAAATGTGTAAAGGCCCATACACACGGGGGTGATTTTTTCCTTATTTCTAAGTGATCTGCCTAGATCACTTAGAAATTAACCACACATCACCCCGTGTGTACAGCCCGTATCGATAATGATGCGCATTCCCATGTGTCACTATTGCCTGACTAGATTTTGACTGCAATACGCATTAATCAGTCAGAAATGTCTCCATCTCAAAACCGGACAGTAAACACTACAGATATCTGCTTTATAGACCTAGAGAACTAATCATCCTATTGACTCAACAAGACCGGTTCTGCAATATGACCCAAACATAGATGTCTTGCTTTGACATAATTAATGTTGTGAGTCCATAAGTAGAATTTCATTGTATAATGTGAAGATATAACCCTTGTAAATATGTCATAAATAATACGATCTATGATAACAAAGTGACCACCAAGTAAGAATCCCAGAAATCATGCTAAACAGCATTTGGCAGAGAGATATAAAGCTGGTTAAACCGGTGAAATGCGTCATATGTGCTTCAATAGCCATCTCTCCAATTGGATTGGAACCCACTCATCCTTCTGTAGTTTAACAAGAACTTTTCCAACTCTACCACCTCATTACCCGGACCAGTCCTCAAGACCTATTGCCATTTCAGTATTGGTCAGACGACTATCAGGACCATCTGTCTCCACTCCAAGGACTCCGTTTGCTCCGAGTAATCCACATGGTAACACCACCAAACACGTGAGAACCTATATCTAGAGAGTGTTGTGACTGCTTGATCTGGAGGGCAGTGCCCCATAGTGTCCTACCGAGAGGTCACTTATAGGAACAGGACTCGTCACTACTTTACTACCATTGGGAGAGACTGCAAATTGGTTTTATTATTATTTTCATATGATTATTATTACTATTACCATTATTGTTTTTAACATCCAAACAGCTTTTATGACATTTTTATATTTCCTCCATCCCATGGTATGCCTTTTTAATTCCTCCTCTTAATACAGCGATGTGATCCCCCATATTTCCGTTTCTCTGTATATAATTTGGGAGACCGACTCCCCCACTTATTCACAGCAGCTTGCAATTTGAACCCACTCCAGCACCTGAATACGCCTAGGGGTAACTGTGTACTACAGTATTTGGCAGAGAGAAGTCATTGGCCACAGATTCGCGTTACACGTCCTCTGGAAAGACCTGTATGGATTAATAATAATTGGGATTTTTTATTTCCACTTTGACTCTTATTTTTTCTGGGGAACTTACAGTAAGTTAAAGTTGTTAATTAAAAAGGAAATATAAATGTAAATACGGCAGGGCAGTACTCTTTTTTTGTAGTCTTCAACTATACACTAAGTCACAGTTTTCTGTTTTGCTTATTCGTTTATGTACTGTGTTATTGGGAGCTGCGGATCCCTTGTGGCACCATATATACAAAGGATAATAATAATAACACAGCAGTGAGTGACGGCGAGATTATTATAAAACTATGTGCAAGATCGCCGGACATGGTAAACATTATGCTCTGTGATTGAGAGTATCGGATCAGTTGACACTGAGTATCAACGGTACGACCCAGGGTTGGTAAGTACACATTCTTATATTAAGCGTTTTTGGATGATAATAATATAAGAGAACTGTAACAATCTGGATTGTCTGCATTTGCAGGGCTCCGCCCAGCATTTCTTTGGGCGCGCCCACCATTTTTCGGATACGCCTATAGGAATGCTTGGTGTACCCCAGCAAACTATCCTTGCCAGTCACTCAGGCTGCGATTGATTCGTCGAAGAACCATGCGCATGGCGACAATATGTATACGCAGACCAAAACCTTCGAAGATGGGGCCAAATTTGGACCTGTGCGAACAGGTCTGAATCGGCCCCAATGGCACCATTTACAGTATTATGTTATGACACAGTCTTGCTGAGGGGATATCACAGTGCCGTCCTTCCCATTGGGCTTAATGGGCACTTGCCCAGGGGCCCAAGAATCCTAGGGGCCCACCCCAATGGGGAAGATGGCACTGCCCTGGGGAGCTGCTGCGGCGGTGGGCAGCGGCGGCTGGACGCTTGTAGTGCTGCGCTGGGAAGCTGATTTTGAAAAGACGCCAGAAAGAAATCAGCCAATCAGCGTCCGGCCAGTCTTTTCAAAATCAACAGTGCTTCCCGCCGCCTGGCAAATAGCGCTACAGGATACTAGCTGCTGCTGCCTGGACCCGGCTGTCCTGCTGTGTCGGTGGTAGTGAGTACTGCTTCCTGCCCTCGCGGCTATGGCCATAGAGTTCTGCTAGCAGGAGTCCCGGAGCCTTCTCTCCCCCCTGCCGCCGACACAGCAGCCAGGTTGGCCACTCAGTTATCCGCGCACGCTGCCCTTAACTGCGGCTCCCGGCGATTGGTGTGGCGTGCTGTGGTGCAAATGCGGCGCATGCGCATATGAAATATTCACACGCACTACTTGCGGCAATGGATGCACGAGCATGTGATATGCTTACACGTCCACATCCCTGTTAATGGCGCGCCTCGGGTCGCCTCGGCTAATGAGAGCAGCTCCATCTGTACATGAGTGTAAACAAGTAATAATAAAAATGTTAGTGACAAGGACCATTTAGGAATATATAAGACACTAGGTGATTCATCGCGCCCTACGGGCGCTCTTCACGCCGTCGTAAGGGGCTGCGCCCCCTTAATTTGTGAACATTTGTATATGAGAAAGATGGTTAGAATTGTATGAAAGATGCCTGTATTGCAACTTGAGTTATAGGTGAAATGTGTTAAATAGAGAGCATATGATTTGGAAGGGGGTGTGTATTGTTTTGTTTAATTAAAAAGCGGTTACAGAGTAAGATGTACATTGATAGTGTGGATGGTACAGTGACATTTGTGGGTGTGTGTGGGGGGGGTGTGCGTGCGTGTTGTTTAGGTGTGTGCGTGCAATAGTATAGTAGGGTGTTTTTGAGTCAGCGGCTCCCCACTCGCGGAGGTCACGACACAGGAAAACAGGAGGCTGGGTAGTGATAGGGGTGTGTGGGCATAAGGGGGACTTAAGAGGAGGGTGGGGGACACTGTGCAGCTTCTGCCAGTGGGTGAGGGTCCAGCGTGGCAGCACAGGAGTACAGGACAGTGGCCCTGAGTCAGTGTCTCCTTTTACTGGGTGGGAGTTAGGGTGCATGAAAGCAGGAGGCTGGGCTATGAGGCATGATAAGGGTATGTGGGCAACACAAGGTCAGCGACTCCCCAGTGGTGGAAGTTACGGTTCAGGAGAGCAGGAAGCTAGGTAGTGATAGGGGTGTGTGGGCATACAGGGGACTAAAGAGGGGTGCAGGGGTGCCGTGAATTGCGGGAGGGGCACAGGGGTGCCGTGAATCAAGGGAGGGAGGGGGCAGAATTTTGAGAGGGGGGGCGCAGGTGTCCACGAATCGTGGGAGGGGGCGGGGGTCCGCAAAGCGCGGGAGGGGGGCGTGAATCGTGCGAGGGGGGGTTGCGAATTGCGGGAGGGGGGGGCAGGGGTTGCCGTAAATCGTGGGAGGGGGGCGTGAATCGCGGGAAGGGGAGCGCGGGGGGTCCGTGAATTGCGGGAGGGGGGGGGGCACGGGGCGGGATGAATCACCTAGTTGGTTATATATTCTTGTAGCAGAATGGTAGGATGTTGCTGTCATTCAGAAGCATTTACATAGACAGTAATAGTGGCAGTAAAAGATCTGACTTAAAACACCTACAGTAAAACAGAACAGGTTTTGTATATTATACAACGTCTTGGTTGATGATGTCTAGGTTGACGTGCACAAAGTTGCCACTGGAAAAAAATTGCCACAAGAAAAAATCAACACAGAAATGTCAACACATGTAAAGGTTGACATAAGTGTGGCACTTCATTGGTGTCCATGTCAACCTTTTTCATTGTCGACCATAGCCATGTCAGTATTTTGCATGTGCCATTTAATCCTGGGTTTGCCGTGAATTGCAGGGGGGGGGTGTCCGCGAATCGCGGGAGGGGGGGTCGTGGGGGTGCCATGAATTTGCGAGAGTGGGGGTCGCGGGGCGTGGGTGCCACGTATCGCGGGAGGGGGGGTGCGGGGGGATGCAGCATATCGCAGGAGGGGGGTCGTGGGTGGGGGTCACGGGGGTGGGCACGAACCGTGGGAGGGGGGTCGCGGGTGGGTGCCGTGAATCGCGGGACGGTGGTGGTCGCAGGAAGGGGGGGTGCCACGAATTGCCACAAGAAAAAAATCAACACAGAAAGGTCAACACATGTAAATGTTGACATAAGTTTGGCACTTCATTGGTGTCCATGTCGACACATGAGAATGAATATGAAAACATTCAAAAAATGAAAAATAAATCTTCAAAAACTCATGTCAACCTTTTTCATTGTTGACCATAGCCATGTCAATGTTTTGCATGTGCCATTTAATCTTGGGGTTGCCGTGAATTGCGGTCGGGATGTGGGTGGTGTCCGCGAATCGCGGGGGGGGTCGCGGGGGGGGTGCAGCAATTTGCGGGAGGGGGGGGTGTCACGGGGGTTGGGTGCCGCGAATCGCGGGAGGTGGTGCGGGGGTTGCAGCAAATCGCGGGAGGGGGGGCGCGTGGTGGTGGTACCGCGAATCGCGGTAGGGGCGGTCGCGGGGGTTGCCTCAAATTGTGGTAGAGGGGGTCACCGTGAATCGCGTGAGGATGGGGGATCACGGGGGTGCCGCGAATCGCGGGAGGAGGGGTCCAGGTGGGTGCTGCAAATCGCGGGAGGGGGGTGGGGGGAGGGGTGCCGCAAATTGCGGGAGGGGGGTTAGCGGGGGCGGTCGGTGTCGCGAATCGAGGGAGGGGGGCTTGGGGGGGTTTTGCCGCGAATCGCGGGAGGGGGGGTCACGGGGGGTGTGCCGCGAATCGTGGGAGGGGGGGTCGCAGGGGGCGCAAATCGTTCGGGGGGGGGCGCTCACCTGGTGGCTGTGGAGTAGCAGTCTTTGTTGGGCAACATGGGGAGGCAGAGGGTGTCTGGCACTGTCTGTAGGCTCACTGGGCTGGTTCTAGTAGTAGTAGTAGTACGTTTATTTATAAGGCGCCGCAAAGTGTCCGCAGCGCCGTACATAGCAAACAAAAAAAACAAATTACAAGGTAACGTACAGGGTGTGTTGAAAGATACAGTATAAATAGGGGTATAGCTGGTCGAACTAAAATCAGCATCAGTTCAGAAGTAGGTGGCAAAATTGTCAAGGAGACTGAAGATGAAGTAGAGGAAGGGAAGAACAGGACAGGTGAGGTAATGAGGTAGGGTGAGTACGTGAGGAAGGAGGGCCCTGCTCATAAGAGTTAACATACTAAAAATAGGTGGGTGGACGAACGAAATACAATAGGATAAGTAGGAACGGAGGGGAACGGAGGCAGGATAGGAGGATCAAAAGAGGTTAGGAGGAGGGATAGGCTAGTCGAAAAAAGTGGGTTTTGAGGGAGCGCTTGAAGGAGGTAAGGGAATCAGATAGCCTGATGGGTGGCGGGAGGTTGTTCCAGTGCAGGGGGGCAGCGCGAGAGAAATCTTGGACACGGGAGTGGGAGGAGGTAATTAGGTGAGAGGTCAGTCGGCGGTCAGCGATGGAGCGAAGAGGACGGGAGGGAGTGTGGATAGAGATCAGTGAAGAGAGGTAGGGAGCTGTGGAGGAGGAGAGAGCCTTGTAGGTGGTGGTGAGGAGTTTAAAGAGAACTCTGAAAGGAATGGGGAGCCAGTGAAGAGATAAACAGAGGGGGGAGGCGGAGGTAGAGCGGCGGGAGAGGAAGATGAGCCTAGCAGCAGCGTTAAGAATGGATTGGAGAGGTGCGAGGCGGGTGAGAGGTAGCCCAGAGAGAAGGATGTTGCAGTAGTCAAGGCGGGAGATGACAAGAGAGTGAATGAGAATTTTGGTCGCGTCAGTGGAGAGGAATGGTCTGATGCGTGAGATGTTGCGTAGGTGAAAGCGGCAAGACTGTGAGAGAGCACGAATGTGGGGGGTGAAAGAGAGGGAGGAGTCAATGATGACACCGAGGCAGCGCGTTTGGTCGGTGGAGGTGATCTCGGTTTCACCAATGCTGATGGAGATAGTGGGAGAAGAGGGGATGTTCGGGGGATGGAAGATTAGAAGTTCAGTTTTAGCCATGTTTAGTTTCAGGAAGCGTTGGGTCATCCAGGCTGAGATGGCCGTGAGGCATTCGGAGACCTTGGACAGGAGTGATGGGGATAAGTCGGGGGAGGAGAGATAGATTAGGGTATCATCAGCATAAAGGTGGTAATGAAAACCATAGGAGCTGATGAGGGTGCCCAGAGAGGTGGTGTAGAGGGAGAAGAGGAGAGGGCCAAGGACTGACCCTTGGGGAACACCGACTGGCTGGGGGGTAGTAGGAGAGGAGGAGCTCGGAGTGGAGACAGAGAAGGAGCGATCGGAGAGGTATGAGGTGAACCAGGAGAAGACCGTGCCAGTGATGCCAAAGGAGCGGAGGGTGTTGAGCAGGAGAGGGTGGTCAACAGTGTCAAAGGCAGCCGACAGATCAAGCTGGATGAGGATAGAGAAGAGGCCTTTGGATTTAGCCGATAGTAGATCGTTAGTGACTTTGGTCAGGGCAGTTTCAGTGGAATGTAAAGGGCGGAACCCGGATTGGAGGGGGTCTAGAATGGAGTTAGCAGTAAGGTGGCTTAGGAGACGATTATAGGTCAGACGTTCTAGGAGCTTGGAGGCAAAAGGGAGGAGGGAGATGGGCCTGTAGTTGGATGGAGAGTTGGGGTCCAGATTTGTTTTTTTGAGAATTGGGGAGACAAGAGCGTGTTTGAAGGAGGAAGGGAAGATCCCAGAGGATAGGGAAAGATTAAAGAGGTGAGCCAGGTGAGAGCAGACTGATGGACTGAGACGACGGATAATATTGGAGGGGATAGGATCGAGCGGGCAGGTGGAGGGAGAAGCGGATTGAAGGATAGAGTGGACTTCAGCAGCAGTGGTGGGGTAAAATGAGGACAGGGGTTGGAAGGAGGGGAGTGGAGATGTAGGAGGGGAGGAGGGAGAGGGTGAGGTCATGGCAGCAGTGATGGCAGTCCTGAGAGAGGAGATTTTGGTTGAAAAGTAGGTAGCAAAATCAGCGGCTACGATGGAGGACGGAAGAGCTGGAGGAGGGGGGGAGAGCAAGGAGTTGAAGGTGGCGAAGAGCCTGCGGGGATTGGATGATTGGGAAAGGATGAGGGACTTAAAGTAGGATTCCTTGGCCAGAGCAAGGGCAGAGCTGAAGGAGGAAAGAATGAATTTGAAATGGAGATAGTCCGCAAGGGAGCGTGATTTCTTCCAGAAGCGCTCAGCAGTGCGAGAGCACTTTTTAAGGAATCGGGTGATAGGTGAGTGCCACGGTTGGGGGTTGGAGCATCGAAGGGGGATAGAGGAGGGAGGGCAGGCAGAGTCCAATGCCGAAGATAGGGTGTCATTATAGAGGGAGGCAGCGAGGTTCGGGCAGGACATGAGGGCGATTGGGGCGAGAAGAGGACACAGCGTGTTTGAGAAGGCAGCAAGATCAAGTGTGTTGACGTTATGCCGTGAGACAATGCGCTTGGGAGGGGGGGTGGGAGAGGGGGAAGCAGTGAGGGAGAAGGAGATGAGGTGATGGTCAGAAAGAGGAAAAGCTGAGATAGTGTAGTCAGTAAGGGAACAAGAGCGAGAGAAGACGAGATCGAGGGAGTGTCCTTGGATATGGGTGGGAGAGGAAGTCCACTGAGATAGGCCAAGAGAAGAGCAGAGAGAGAGGAGTTTGGAGGTGCCAGGATCAGCGGGGTTATCCAAGGGGATGTTAAAGTCACCAAGAATGACAGATGGCAGGTCGGAGGAGAGGAAGTGTGGAAGCCAGGCGGCGAAGTTGTCAAGAAATTGGGAGATAGGGCCAGGGGGGCGGTAGATTGCAGCGACACGGAGGTGGTAGGGGTAGTATAGACGGATAGAGTGAGACTCAAAGGAGGAGAAAAGGAGAGAGGGTTCAGGGTGAATGACACTGTGGGTGCATGAGGCTGGTTCTCTGTCATTTGAGGCAGTCATGTGAGTCAGAGGCTCCACCCAGCGTTACAGACACACTCACACACTTTGAGTGACAGATGTAGCCAAATATATAAGAGATAGAGCCAAATGTAATAGGGTGTGAGAATCAGAAAGTGAGAGATTTTTCCCATTTTTTTTAAAGCGGCAATCATGTACATGGAAACATTAACCTGGTTTTGCAGTGTAAATGATTGCCGCTTTAAATAAAAAGGGGAAAATCTCTCACTTTCTGACTCTCACACCCTATTACATTTGGCTCACATACTTCTCATGGTATTAGTGCAACCTGGGGAGAATGCTCCACATAATATTATTGTAACCTAGAGGCAAATTCTAAGAGCAAATTCAAATAAAATTTTATTGAATTAGGATTAATTTAGACTGACGAGGAACAATAGTAAGAAAGAAAATACCTGATAATATTTAATGGATTGAATTAACTTAAATTCTTTTCAAATATAAGTATACGGTCCAGATATGTATATACTATATTACAGTCTATATAGATTAACAAATGCTCATATATTGTAGGGTAAGTTAGCGTGACTTGTGTAAAATATAATTTATCATCTACTGTGCTAATCACATTTTAACGTTTTAATTTTAGTGGCCTACCTGTAAATCCTATTTTTTTATCAATTGTAGGGAGAAGTGATGTAAAGAGGAGACTAAGAAGAACGGAATGGAAGAAGGTGAGTCTAGAACTAACATTTTTCTCTCCATTCCCAGTGGAATAAGATATCTCTACCTCACCTACAGTATAAGTCTTGTGCTTCTGAGATCCTGCTGCTCTGAAATGGGATGTTCCCAATATTTTCTCATTTTGGTTACCGAAGGAGTTGTAAAAATATAATGTAAAAGACAAGACCAGGGAAGGAAAAGGGTAGGTTGGAATCTATTATTCTATATAGGGCATATAGCTCTTATTCTCGTTAAGTCTGTTTAATTGTAAAGTATCCATTAAAAAGATCATTTTTATTTCCATCTTTAATAGCTCTCTATCTAGATCCCGTAGTCTTATGCCTAATTGGAGATGTTTTATTCCAAATGTTTTTAAGGCTCTGGGATCCCAATTCTGGTGTTTAAGAAAATGCTTAGCCACAGGTGCCGGTGCATTCGTGGCTCCATGTTCCAGTATTCCGACCTTGTGGGGGTCTAGTCGTCTTGCGATGTACATTTTTCCACATGGCCATTTCGGATGATAAATGACCTCTATTGTGGTACAAGTTATATGGTCCGAAATGATCCATTCTTTTCTGTATTTATCATGAAAAGAGTTGGTTATTCCCATGTAACGGCATGCCTTGTATCGCCTGCATTTAGTAGATCCATTTCTTTGCATCTTAGCTTGTTTGGGTTTTGAGAGGTGGCTACGCACCGGATGATCTTTAATGTTCTTTGCTCTTCACCAGCTCACTTGTTCTTTTGGTGGAAGGATCCGTTTTTAGGTAATTAACTGTGTGAAAAAATGTCCAATGCTTTTTGGAGTATATTGTACATTTCCCACGTATCTAACCGGTTCCCCTGTCTTATCTTGTTTCTGAGGTGATAATAATGATTCGCGAGGAACATAAGGACCTTATATCTATCTCTATACTTATAACCATAAACATCCTCATAGGTTTATTTGCTCCTTATATTTGGATCAGTTAGTTCTGAAACCATTGCAGTATTGACATTATTTCCCACTTAAGGTATGTGAGGTACACAGAAGCTTTTAGTCTTATCTATCACACCAATATGTGAATCTGATAAATGTATCACTATTTTCCAAATAGGTGATTTCCCTAATTGAAGCTGGGTGACACATTCTTGTATTGAGACTGCAACTAGATCTGTCACCTGTATATGAAGATGTAGAAGGTATGTTGCCTACTCCTCGTATGTTTCAATATTATGGCAATCATTTTTATTATTATTGTTTATATTGTGCAAAAATAGAATATGTTATTATATTCTATACATTTGTTTTATGTCTTCATCTGCTCTTCTGTTCTATCTTCTTCCTTCTTGTTTTTCCATTGGGAACTGTAAGCCGGAATTTGGCACGTTATTTTAAAACCTGTATGGTCTAAACATAAGAATAATGTACAATATGTATTTACATTGTGTGTTTTGATATTCTAGACCCACCCCCCTGATGTAGCCCCCTAGTAGGTGAAACCTATTGGATTTTGTCTGACATATTATTTGTGACCCCAAATATAAGAAGGGAAGAACAGTTGAATATTTGATGTACCATCGTCATTTTAAGAAGAATGTTTTTTTTTTAATAAATGTTTTCGTACATTTTCATTCTATGTGTTACCTATATTGTATAAAACCATCACAGAGCCACATAATTTGTGACCTGGATATCGGCACCACACCACATTTGTTTTATATATACTAGATTGTAAGCTCCTCCGAGTAGGGCCCTCTTCCCTCCTGTTGTCAAAGCCCACTTCTCTTCACATTTCACTCACAGCTCTCCTTTAATCCAACACTCAGTGACCATCTTCATACTCATCTCCATCATTGGCCTCAAGTCTCTAGTTGTATGTTGATTGGGTCCTCACTACTTACATTTAAGCTGTAATGTGTATTGAACTGTGGTGCTCTTTATTTGTACTGTATTTTTGTTATTTATTCAATGTTATGCCAAGCTTTGTCTCCCTGTATTGTTCCTTTGTACGGCGCTGCGAAACACTTGTGGCGCCTTATAAATAAAATTATAATAATAATAATATATATATATATATATATATATATATATATATATATACATACAGGGTTTGGGTCCGGCACTCGGATAGGTAGTCCTGAACAACAACCGGGGTGCCCTCCCAAATGGATGTATAGCAATGAGTGTCAAGGGACACAGAGGGGGCGGCACCGCAACGGATTTCAGTAATAAATGAAACACAGAACCACAATGTCGTGATCTAACGTTTCGGCAACCAAATGCCTTTATCAAAGACACAGAATAACAGACAGAAACACTTACTTATAGGAGGTGACATCCATGCTGATTCCGGTGCTCCCACGCTCGTAGCCGAGCTGGCGCCTAAGACTGACGTCATCGGATTCTCCTCTTTACAGACAGCTGCTCTGCTTGGCGCGTTGCTATGGAAACCCTCCGGAGCCTGCAAAAACCAAGTGACAAGCGTGCAATAGTGAATATAACACAATAACATGTTGAGAGCAATCTGGAAACGGAAACATAGTAAAGTCGACATGACCAGGCTGACGACATGAAACCAAGTCGGCAGTGGACAGAGATGGGGCATAGAAATGGACCCAGAGGCATGAATATAACAAATGTAACGATATGGAAACTGCATGGGACAATGAATCATGAAGGGGAACCTCAAAGAGGAAACATGTAGCAATAAAGTGGAGGGACAAAGGCAAAGTACATGTAGTTAGAGAAAACATTTAAGAGTGGGAGATTGGAAATCGCGGACAAATAAGTAATATGAGGGCAATTAATGGAGGAAACATGTAGCGATATAGTGGAGAGACAAAAGTAAAGTACATATAATTAGAGAAAACAATTAAGGGAAGAGTACTCATTAAGACCTGCTGGTGCAATGACGTTCAATTTAAAAATCCATTTAGCCTCTAATTGAAGCAATTTCCTATCGCGATCGCCACCCCGCACACTGGCAGCTACCTGATCAATCATTTTATACTTCAGTGTGGGCAACATGTGACATTTGTCCCTGAAGTGCCGCGCCACAGGCTGTTCGGCTGGCTGTCCCTCAAGGTCTTGCTTGATTGAAGAGCGATGCAACCCCATACGCTCTTTAAAAGTTCTGCTGGTTTTGCCCACGTAAACCAATCCACATGGGCATCTTATAATATACACGACGTACCGGCTCATGCATGAGAAGATGTGCTTGATCTTGTATCTGTGTCCAGTATGCGGGTGCGTGAATGATACCCCTTTTACACCGCCGAAAAATCCGGGTCAGCGGCGGGTCAGACCCGGATCCTCGGCGGTGTAAATGGGGGGTATCCGTGTCCATTTACACGGGTCCTCTACCCAGGTCCTGACCTGGGTAGAACCCGGATGGGACCCGTGTAAATGGCGGTGTAAATGGTCCCGCTGCGGGTCCAGGCACCCGCAGCGGGTCCACAGCGTGCAGCGCTGGGGAAGCTGTCCCCAGGTGCTGCGGGAGGAGGGGGGTCCCTGCGGCTACTGAGGCGAGATGGGGTACCTGTTAGCGGCCAGCCTGACACGGCGCTGCCACTGCTGTATCTCCCCCCGGCGGCCGATCCTTGCGGCGGATGGACAGTCAGTGTCGGCGGTCCCTCTGGCGCAGGGGAAATAGTACTATTTCCCCTGCGCCAGAGGGACCGCCGACACTGACTGTCCATCCGCCGCAAGGACCGGCCGCCGGGGGGAGATACAGCAGCGGCAGCGCCGGCAATCATAGCTGACAGGACCGCCGACACTGACTGTCCATCCGCCGCAAGGACCGGCCGCCGGGGGGAGATACAGCAGCGGCAGCGCCGGCAATCATAGCTGACACGTACCCCCTCTCCCCTCAGCAGCCGCAGGGACCCACCTCCTCCTCACAGCACCCGGGGACAGCTTCCCCCCTCTACCCCCTGCAAGCTATATAGATAGATCTATATAGATCTATATATAGATATATAGATCTATATATATAGATATATAGATATAAAGATATATATATCTATATAGATATACATATCTATATAGATATATATATATATATATCTATATATATATATCTATATATATATATATATATATATATATATATATATATCTATATATCTATATAGATATATAGATATAGATATATAGATATAGATATATGTATATAGCTATATATATATATATATATATATATATATATATATATATATATATATATATATATATATATATATATCAACAAGGAAAGGCAGGGCTGACCCAGGTTCAGTGTAAATGGTGCAGACCCAGGTCCGACCCAGGTCGAAGTGCTGTGTAAATGCAGTATAAAACAGGGTCAGACCCTGGAAACTCCAGCGTTCAAAGACCAGGGTCGGACCAGGGTTTTTGGTGTAAAAGGGGTATGAGTCACCCCATTCTAAGTAGCCGCATGTAACACAGCCTATACAGCCTGTACAGCGATAATTGCCAGGCTTACGTGAGAGGAAATGGGCTGCTTTGACAGTGGAACCCAGACCAGTCACGTCTGCTTTCACCAGCTTGTCACGTAAACTGGTTCCTCTTTTGTAACAGGGCATTACAGATACATTCTTAAGTATCGGCAGTTCAGGATCCTGGCTGACCAATGGCCATATTTGTTTGACCGATTTGACCAATACAGAGCTAACCGTCGTATATGTATTGATAAATGGTATTCTTTCTGACAGTTTGGATGTGGCCTTGCTGCGTAGGGTGTCCTCTCTGGGGATGGCAAGGGCTTTGGCTTTTGCTTGTAACAGCATCTCACGATTGTAGCCTCAATTTTCAAATTTATTCACCATCTCATCCATTTGATCTGCCGCTACTGCTGGTGCGCTACATATTCTTCTTACGCGCAGCATCTGAGAGAACGGCAGACCACGCTTGGCAGCCGGAGGGTGGTATTCATGCCTCTGGGTCCATTTCTATGCCCCATCTCTGTCCACTGCCGACTTGGTTTCATGTCGTCAGCCTGGTCATGTCGACTTTACTATGTTTCCGTTTCCAGATTGCTCTCAACATGTTATTGTGTTATATTCACTATTGCACGCTTGTCACTTGGTTTTTGCAGGCTCCGGAGGGTTCCCATAGCAACGCGCCAAGCAGAGCAGCTGACTGTACAGAGGAGAATCCGATGACGTCAGTCTTAGGCGCCAGCTCGGCTGCGAGCGTGGGAGCACCGGAATCAGCATGGATGTCACCTCCTATAAGTAAGTGTTTCTGTCTGTTATTCTGTGTCTTTGATAAAGGCATTTGGTTGCCGAAACGTTAGATCACGACATTGTGGTTCTGTGTTTCATTTATTACTAAAATCCGTTGGAGTGCCGCCCCCTCTGTGTCCCTTGACACTCATTGCTATATATATATATATATATATATATATATATATATATAGAAATTTTGTTAGGAAGCAGCAACACCGCCAAGCGAATAAATGTAAGGGTGCCGGTCCAGAGAATCCACAATGCAGGGTCCCAATAATAGAAGCAGATGGCCGCACTCCCAATAAATAGTCAGGATACAGGTTTCTAGTGAATAACGTTTCGAGGTCTTTATTACCTCTTCATCAGACTCAAATAAACAGCAAAATACAAGTGATATTTATACTCACAATACCCCACAGCACAACCCACTGGGAGCGGGAGCAGCAGCCGGCGTCTTCCGCATCCGTCATCACTGAGCGTCGTATGACGTCACTACGCTCAGGCGTAGAGGCGGTCCGACGACCCGGCGGCTCCGTTACCACGGAGATCTGTAAACAAAACACAGACATATACAAAATCACCAAGGTGAATAGAAAAAAGCACAAAAACAATTTAAAAACAGCTGGCAAGCAGAAAACAGAGTTAGACAGAGCGAGAGTAAACATTTCTAAATACACTCACTAGTTTTAGCGTATCAAAAAATGAGTGGCAATAACGCTAAACGTCTATATGTACAGATATGACCAATATCAGAGAAAACAGCGTAGGCCAAGATATTCATTAAGCCCCCGTGGGGATAACGTTCCCAAACAGTGGATCCAGGCTGTTCACACCGCATTAGTTTAAGGGACCTATCACCCCGTCTGATAGTAGCTGGAATGTGGTCAATCAAAATGAAACGGAGTGCAGCTACCCCATGGGAAGCCTGCATGAAGTGGCGTGCCACCGGCTGGTCACTGACCCCACTGTCAATCGCATTCATGATTGAGTGCCGGTGGGTGGCCATTCGTTCCTTGATGGTACGGTCCGTCTGACGTAACCATACCCACACGGGCAGGTTAATAAGTAGACCACAAATTTAGTGGTACATGTTAACCTGTGTTTGATAAAATATTTTTTGCCTGAAAGGGGATGGCAAAAAAAGTGGGAGGCTGTCATGGATCTACAGGTGAGGCACCCCAAACACCTGTAACAACCATTCTTTCGAGACAAGAAATTATCTGAGTGGACCTGACTGCTGGTAACCCTCCTTAATCTGCTTGCTTCTATTGATTGTGTACCTACAGGGAGTGTACTTGTGAGCTTAGATATCACAAGCTTGTATACCATTATCCCTAATGTCGATGGTTTGCATGCAGTGGATAAATTACTGAGGGGTAATTCTCTATACTGTGGTCCTCCAATAGAGCTTGTCTTGGAGTTATTAAATCTGTTACTTACACACAATTACTTCATTTACGATGGAGAGTTCTACCTGCAGCTGTCGGGGTGTGCGATGGGGTCCAATGTGGCCCCATGGTACGCTAACGCCTACATGCTGCAGGCGGAACGTGAAATTTTTCTGGATGTCCCTGGCGTGCGTGAAAACATCATGGCGTATGCCAGGTACATTGATGACCTGTTTTTTATCTGGTCGGGGCCTGTGCAGGAGCTTGAGAAACACCTCAATGAGCATAACATGTCTGGCAGTCCGGTCAAACTTACACACTGTATACACCCATCTAGTGTCAACTTTTTGGATGTACAGGAGTCTGTACATGAGGGTCATATTTCCACCGATCTGTTTACTAAGACCACAGATCGCAACACCATACTTCATGCAAATAGTTTCCACCCTAAACCGCTGAAGTATGGATTGCCTTACTTGCAATTTTTGCGTGTCAGGAGGATATGTAGTTCTGACCGGGCAGCCATAAGTCAAATGGATACTATGACACAGAAATTTGAGGAACGTGGCTATGATAGATCTTTGGTTCTTTCTGCCAGAACGAAAGCCATGTCCAAAAGTAGAGGTGATTTGCTCAAAGTACACCCCCGCAAGACCACTGGTGACCGTATGCCATGGGTCAACCATTATAATGTTCAAAGTAATGAGATTAACAAAAAAACTAAGAAATGGTGGCCCATTGTCACTTCTGACCCCAAAATAGGCCTTTCTGAACAGAAATTGATGCCATGCTATCAAAGGGGCCCGGAACATTTTTGATTGGGTGGTCCATACTGACATCTCGGGGGTTACCAGCAGTCAGGTCCACTCAGATAATTTCTTGTCTCGAAAGAATGGTTGTTACAGGTGTTTGGGGTGCCTCACCTGTAGATCCATGACAGCCTCCCACTTTTTTTGCCATCCCCTTTCAGGCAAAAAATATTTTATCAAACACAGGTTAACATGTACCACTAAATTTGTGGTCTACTTATTAACCTGCCCGTGTGGGTACGGTTACGTCGGTAAGAGGGACCGTACCATCAAGGAACGAATGGCCACCCACCGGCACTCAATCAAGAATGCGATTGACAGTGGGGTTAGTGACCAGCCGGTGGCACGCCACTTCATGCAGGCTTCCCATGGGGTAGCTGCACTCCGTTTCATTTTGATTGACCACATTCCAGCTACTATCAGACGGGGTGATAGGTCCCTTAAACTAATGCGGTGTGAAACAGCCTGGATCCACCGTTTGGGAACGTTATCCCCACGGGGGCTTAATGAATATCTTGGCCTACGCTGTTTTCTCTGATATTGGTCATATCTGTACATATAGACGTTTAGCGTTATTGCCACTCATTTTTTGATACGCTAAAACTAGTGAGTGTATTTAGAAATGTTTACTCTCGCTCTGTCTAACTCTGTTTTCTGCTTGCCAGCTGTTTTTAAATTGTTTTTGTGCTTTTTTCTATTCACCTTGGTGATTTTGTATATGTCTGTGTTTTGTTTACAGATCTCCGTGGTAACGGAGCCGCCGGGTCGTCGGACCGCCTCTACACCTGAGCGTAGTGACGTCATACGACGCTCAGTGATGACGGATGCGGAAGACGCCGGCTGCTGCTCCCGCGCCCGGTGGGTTGTGCTGTGGGGTATTGTGAGTATAAATATCACTTGTATTTTGCTGTTTATTTGAGTCTGATGAAGAGGTACTAAAGACCTCGAAACGTTATTCACTAGAAACCTGTATCCTGACTATTTATTGGGAGTGCGGCCATCTGCTTATATATATATATATATATATATATATATATATATATATATATAATGTATACAACAAGTGAAACTAAAGGAGCCCATACATGATCCGTTTAACGGATCCGTTTGGGACTTAATTAGCACACATCGGATCGGATCCCTTGTGCATGCAGTGTGCATGCACTGCAATCCGATCCGATGTGTACCTAGTACAAAAAGTATGTGCAGCACATACTTTTTGTACCGTACTATGTGAGACGAAACGCGTCGGACTTTTGTACACATCCACTATCTAAAAGAAAATCCTCTGCTAAGAAACTACTGTGTGAAAAATTACTTGTTTTAAAAAAGCGTTTTTTTAAATAAATGTTTTATATTTGAGAGATGTGTCTATGGATGTTTTGAGATAGGAAAGACAATTATAATTGCTGGGCGCTATATAGCACTATTGTGGTGGTAATTTTATATATATATATATATATATATATATATATATATATATAGTATATATATCTGATAGATCCCATCCAGATCTAGATGAAAACATAGGGACCAGCACACCACCATTTGAAATGCAATAAATTCTTTAGTGAGAATAAAAAGCGTGACAGACATCAATCCAATCGAATAAGATCAAGTGCCATGGATACTTATCAAGACTTCAGAGGGAGCTGTGTGTATCGGTAAACCAGCTTATCCCTTCCATGACCCTAGCTGCCCGACAGCTGTTTCGGAGTACAACCTCCTTCCTCAAGGGCATATGCCCGCTGGCGGGTCACAGAGAGTTTCATCGGGAGTACATTGTCCTGTGGTGTCCCACAGGATTCTATACTCTCTCCCATGCTTTTTGCAGTATACATGCTACCACTGGGTGACATAATCAGATGTCATGGCCTGGTCTACCACTGCTATGCAGATGATACACAACTGTACCTGTCCTTTGCTCCAGGCACCGATAACACAATAACTACATTAAATGGCTGCCTAGCTGAGCTCCAGAAGTGGATGATGCCAGTTGGCTGAGACCGAACCCAGATAAAACAGAAGTCCTGATGATAAATCACAGGACAAGACGGCAGCATAGCCAACTGACAGGTCTTATGCTGGGGGGCACAGCACTAAAAAACTCTGATCATGTGCGGAATCTGGGTGTTGTCCTGGATAATGGCCTGACACATAAATATCAGGTGTCAGCCACAATTAAATCCTCATTCTATCATCTAAGGAATATAGCCAGAATCAAGCACTTAATTCCCTCAGAATACCTGCCTAAAGTCATACATGCATTTATATAATCACGCCTAGACTATCGCAGTACCCTCTACCTGGGTCTTCCAGCAAAAGAATTGCACCGCTTGCAACTGGTACAAAATGTAGCGGCCAGACTATAAACTAACCAGCCCCGCTCCTGCCACATAACTCCCATTCTCTACGCCCTTCACTGGCTACCTGTAAAATGGCGAATCATTTTCAATATTGGCTTACTCACTTTCAAGGCCCTACATGACCAGGTCCCATGGTACCTGCAACAGCTTCTGATTCCTTACTGTCCTACTCGATTACTACGATCCACTGAAGAAGGACTACTAACAGTACCCAGAATTTCCCTGAATTCATTTGGGGGTCGAGCTTTCAACTTTGCTGCTCCAACTCTATGGAACTCTCTTCCTTGCACAGTGCAAGAAGCCCCCACTGTAGAATCCTTCAAAAATAGACTAAAGACGTTCCAATTTACTCAGCATTTCACTGACATCCACTGTTAAGCTTGTTTTCTATTTAGAGCTGTAAAGAAAATGGTGAAGCACTTTGAGTCCTAATGGGGGAAAAGTGTTACATAAATATAATAATAATAATAATAATAATAATAATAATAATAATTATTATTATTATTATTATTATTATTATTATTATTATTATTATTATTATTATCATCATCATCATATAAGAATCCTGGCTGTTTTACACTGTTTCCAATCTGCAGCTTTTTGCTTAACAGTCTTTATAATTGATACTTTGTAATTCCTTCGTGTGACTGTATTACTTTGAACTACTTTTCATCTAATCAAATCTCTGCTTTTACTCCTCCGCCAAAATCTTTTATAGCTTCTAAGCAGCATTGAGAACATGTAATGCTTCAGGCTTTGAAAGTCCAACACAGGACACAATGTAAGACCGGACGAACGTTCAGTGACCGAATTGTACTCTCTCTCTACTTATTGCAATGTCAGAACAAACCGTCCGGCTTTACTGATTATAGCGCTAAAGGGGTGGGTTTAGGGAGACTGGTATAAATTAACAATCAACAATGTAAGCTCTCACCAATAATAAAGCAAGCGTATCAAAAGACAATATTTAATTGATTATTATTTATTATTATTGTGCTACCTCATCTTCAGGATACAACATACACATTCAAATGACATACCTTATAGAAGCCATCATCATGGCTGGCTCATAGTCATCAACGGATGCCAGCTACCTAGGCTCTCGTTTCCCCAAATTACATAATCAATTGCGGGCCCATAGTCATGACAACCAAGTGAACATATAAAAACAAAAAAAACAATAACAAAGGTAAAAACAGAAGCAGAAGATGACATCTGGAAATGGAAATACAAATGGAGTGCCTCTCACCTAGCGCTGGGGCTCACCAGATTGCGCCTGCTGGCGGGCCAACGCTCCATCTGAATGGGACACGCATCCCAGTTACAGTGCGGTGGGGGATGCGAACCCTGTCCATCTCCCCTTCAGGGAGATTACAGGGTTGGGGGGGGAGTAGGGAGGTGGGGGACTGCGTTGGGGACCAGCGGCGCGGGCCTGGGGAGACCTCCATTAGAAGGGGATGCGCGTGCATCTCGTGTGCACACATCCCCTTCCGGTGGCTGGCGGTTGGCGATCCGACCGCCAGCCCCTGGCTGGATGGAGAGTGCTCCATTTGTATATAACATATAGGCAAATATAAAATGCATACATAGAGTCATCAGCATTCCAAAAGACATATAAATCAAAACAGATAAAGGGCTTGATTCAGACCTAATTGCTGGGCTGCAAATCCTCGGAGCCTACGATCAGGTAAATGCTGCCCCACACTGCACAGCACACGTGAAAGCACAGCATCAAATTATTTTGCAGCCGTGCACATAGGGAGAAACCATTTACAACCATCATCCATCAACCATCTAATGGATTTCCCCCTGTTCGCACCGCCAATTAAGTCTAGACTTAATCAACACTGCGCTGGCCTTTGGGAGAGGTGCTGACATCAGCGGCCCTCCTTCTCAACGGCCAGGAACCATCTGCGTTCTCTGGGTAATGGCTGTCACTGAACTTGCCAACAACTAGTGATGGCTAGCCATGCGGCTTGTCATTCAATGTAATTAGGGCAGGGCTGGGCAACACCGGCCCTCCAGATGTTGATAAACTACACATCCCAGCATGCCTTGCATCAGTTTCAGCATGGCCACATAGCAAAACGAATGCAAAATGTGAGGATACGAGTTCTTCAATCACTCAGACACCGAGCAGATCAAACCAAAATACGGTTTATTTTTATCACAGCACACACAAGTAGATAAAGACAGGAGCAAGAGGCAAAATGTAGCATAGAAACATCCAGGTAGCAGTCCAAGTCCTTTTTAGCATCACAGTTCCAAATCACAAAACTATCACTTATTCCACACAGCAGTGATAGCCGAAACCTGTGTAAATCCACACAGCACGGACGCTCCACACCAGAGCTTAGTAGGATGCCCCCCCAGGGCAAACGATGTGTTCCACAAGATCCAGTGGAGGGTATGACCCCTGAGCCAGGATTGCGACTAACATGAGGAGCCGGCATGTGTACAAGTCATTTTAAAACCTTCTAAATTCCCACGGTACCTGAACTATCAGTAGACTTGCACTGGGTCCGGATTGGTGGATTCAAGAGTCAGGTATATCCCCCCCTTCAAGCTGCAGCTGTCCCTCTGCTGCTGCCCCCCTGCTGGGTCCGGTTCCAAAGAGTCTACTAGAGTCCAGAAAGGCACAAAGGAGTGTAAATACAAGGAAGGTAGTTTGGTTATGTCCTGATTACCCCCTGTGGACATAACCTTCCTGTAAATAGCAGGGGAATTGGATCACCCCCTGTGGACATTTCCTGTCTGATTTCCTGTCTGATCATATTTGGGCAATATACAGTCTAATACTATGGTTCTGGAAATACACACAGATTTGGGGAATAGAACAATCTACGGAGAGGAAGAGGGTACAGATGGACTAAAAAGTACATTAATCACTACACCTAATAAAATATAATAATTACAGTCTTACAGTGAGTCTGATAACTTCACACAAAGCATCCTGGGATGTGTAGTTCATTAACATCTGGAGGGCCGGTGTTGCCCAGCCCTGAATTAGGGTGATATGATTATAGAGGAAATCAGCACATATACAATTGGAGATATTTCTGCTCTGAACATCAGGAAGCAGGTAACATGAACATATAAAGTGTTATCTGCATGCGTATATTTGCACCCCGGCCTCTCAACTAACGATGGCCATTGAACATCTGTGATCGATGGTCTATCACTAATGTTGAATACTTTTGCCATCGATGGGGAAACCCAGATGATTTCCCACCATCAATGACGTACAAGCAACAAGTTTAAAAAAAAAATATTTTATAAAGAGCTTAGCTCCGCCCTTGACACTCCGGGGCTCTTATTGGTCCACAGCCTACTGAATTATAATTGTCCCCTTGTAGGGAATAATTGTCATTGATTGTCCCCTTGTAGAAGGTTTTACACCATTGAGGTCACCTACTGTATCACTGGGAAGGGTAACCGACTGATGGCCATCCCTACTATCAGTGTACATCTTGGTCTACATGCATAGGCGGCCCCCTGGGAATTGAAGTTCTTAGCTTTATTCCATGCATTGGTTCAGTAATCTCTGACAGCCCCAGTAAGCAGCTAGATGGTACCCTGCATCAGTGAGGTATCACAATCATATCCATAGTCACAATTGCAATATATTTCCTTACATATTTATTTATTTATAGTTTCTCATATAGCGCAGCAGATTCCGTTGCACTTTACAATTGGAAACAACAGTGATTAAATAAACTGGGAGAGAAGAAAAGAGAGCATGCAACCAAGATCGCATGCACTATCAAAGGGCGCAGCCGTGCCCAGCACAATAATAAGTATATACAATTTCTCCAATTGACAGTATTTATTTAAAAAATATATATATATATAAACATAGCATAGGAAGTGCACTTCATTTACAATTTATAATAAGGACAAACAGGACATATAACATATAGAGGCTTAATGTAGGCCACTTTTAGCAAGGCATGTATATATATTTACCAGTCCCGCACATCATAATGAATCATCTTTAGTGGCAGTAATTGTATATACGATGGGATGTCAATCCACTATGTATAGGGTCCAAATGAGGGTCCTCCCTCTGTATTACCGGAGGTATACTCCGGATGCTTCTTGAAGAGGGAAAAGTCCACAGCCACAGATGGTTTACTGATAAGACTGCTCTTATGTATATACAGTAGTCCTTGCGGTAGTTTGGTGCAAGTGCAGTGACTCGATCAGACAGCTCATGCAGCTACAAAACGCGTTTCTCCGCCTATACATCACATCAGCGGCTTCCTCAGTTGTGCCAGTACTGTATCTGTCTCCAGCTTTTAACACCGTCCCGTTCGCGGGGTTTGAATGAGCCGCACTTCCGGGTCTGCGTCCCAAGCCTCACTCCCGGCTCTTATATTTATAGCTTTCCCGCGGCCATCTTGATTTTGCATTCCAAGCCTCTTTCCTGATAATCTACGGCCATATTAGGGACTCAGTCTCATGTTGCACAATGAATGCTTTCCAAGCCTCGTTTTGGGAGCCGTTTTCCTCTTTATTAACCCTAATCAGCCTATATTCCAAGCCTCATTTCAAAGTGTACGTCACGCATGTGGTTAGTTCTTGGCTAAAAGTAACCACAGGCGTAGGGGCTAGCTGATACTAGAACTTGGGAGCCTTGATAAGGGTATGGTGCATGCCAGGGACCCTCAGACAGTAGCAGACATGACCACTTGATATAAAAGAAACAATCTTTATTGACTATAACAGATAAACAATTGATAAGCTGAGAAATGGTATTGCAGATGATCACAGGCAGTAATGAAGAAGCATAAATGACATTAGCAAGATTGGCATTTAGCTGCAGTGTGTATGGACTGATGAAGTCCAATAATATACAGTATAGCATAGATGGAAGGAAACTGGTGCAGTGCTGACACACTGATGAAGTCCAATGATATATATCATGGATGGAAAGAAACTGGTGCAGTGCTGACACACTGATGGAGTCCAGAACATGCAACAAAGAAGGATGTTTCTCCGCCTGTATATGGAATCAGCGGCTTCCTCAGTTGTGAATCGACTGAGGAAGCCGCTGATTCCATATACAGGCGGAGAAACATGTTTTGTTGCTGAACCCAACTGCTCAAACCCAGTGACCGCTACTCAAACCATCGCAAATATAAAATATACAAGCGATTAATACCTGCAATTGGTTGGCGAATGGCTCTCTCTCCATGACATCAGGGGAGCACCTCCATTGAATTAGAGGTTGGACTGTCCATCACCAGAGCCGGATTAACCACCACCAGAGACATTCTCTTGAATATTATGCAGGACTGGTAATTATATATTGTACAGTATATGCCTTGCTTACCAATATCCATCAATTGATGCCTATACATTAACATTCTAGCATCATACCAGCCTATTCTGATCAATTGATTCAGCCTCTATTTGTTATATGTAGTTTGTCTTGTAGGGGAAAATTTACTAAAGGAAATTTGTAAAAAAATAGGTGTATTTGTATCCAGAAATACACTTATTTTTTACATTTACTATCCCGAAAATACGGCAATTCATATTCGTATTGATAGCACATCAATACGAATATGAATTGCTGTATTTTCGGGTTAGTAAATGTCAAAAATAAGTGTATTTCTGGATACAAATACACCTATTTTTTACAAATTTCCTTTAGTAAATTTCCCCCGTAATGTCTTGTCTTTCGAATTCTATATGAAGTGTACTTCTGATTGGTATTTATTATATGTTTCTTTTTTAAATATTTATTTTTTATTGAAACCTATTTGTTAATTATTGTGCTAGGCACAATTGCGCACCTTGGAAGTACATGTTAGTGTAAGCTACATGTGCTCTATCTTTCTCTGTTGTGATACCCGGATCATGACAGAGTATTTACAACTTTATTAGCTGCAGTCCACCTGCTACATTTCTAAAGCCCATGATTTGTGCCCGATTGCCAGCCTAAGAGCCTCATATTACATACAACATATGACATATAAAATCACATTAACATTTCATTTATACAGTATATATAATAAAGATAATAATAATACAAATATTACAATAAAATAATAAAATAACTAAGGCCCTTATTCTGATCGATGCGTGCATTCCCGAATTCTTACAGAGCGGTCCGCACGCCACGCTGTGCGGACATCGTCCGTACAAACGCCCACCGGTCATCCGCATTCGGACGGACTCACTCTTTAAGAACAGGGCGTGTTTACGGACGACATATAAACCTTGCGTGTGCGGTGGACACGCACAGATTCTGCACGGTCTTACAGCATAAGCACGGTCTTACCGCGTCAGAACGGACGGCAACCTGGCCGTACGCACCGATGCGGTGTATTTACGCACAATTCCACACTATTTATCTGAACACAGAAATCGAACACATGACACACTTATGCAATTAGGCAACTTCATTAAAAAAGGATTGTTTTCTATTAGAATCAATTTAATCCTAATACATACTGAAACACATTACTACTACATTCATTACACACATTAACCCTTACATCATGTGAACATAACATACAGTATGTACATTTTGGTAATTTAAAAGAGTATAAACAAGTTACACATATACTGTTTCATGTAAACAAAACACACAGACAACTTCGAACTGTAATAAACTATTTATTAACTTAACAAACGTGTAATGCCCAAAAAAAAAAAAAAAATTATACAGCGCCATCGAGCAGCTGGTCCAACTCGGCCATGACGAGGCGCATGTGCTGCCTTATTCTTAAGAGGGCCCCACGTAGACCCTCTTCTGCTTGGGCTGGCTCATCTGTGGACATATTAAAAAGGGTCAAATTACTAATGATATTCATGCATACATTTAACATAGTCATACCTAAATTTTAAAAATGCAAGGTGACAGGTGTGTGTGTGTATATATATATATATATATATATATATATATATATATATATATATATATGTATATAGACACATATATAACTATATATATGACACATACAGCTATACATTCATGCATACATCCTAGATGGAAAGCCTGTTTTTTTCCCTCTACCCTTTACTCTGTAGAACACCTCACAGTCATAGTGCTCCTTCTGAATCCAAACCCACCCATGACTAAGCTCTGAGAAGCATGTCATGCGCTGCACCAATCCCAACTCATCAAAAAGCGCTCAGTGTCTGTTATATGATGGAGCGTGGCATGGGACTTAGTCAACTCTCAGGAATGCACAGTACATTTGTGCAATCAAGCATGTCTCGCCTGCTGATGGTCTGCTCCTTAAATCATTGTCATAATGCTAGTTAGGTGAAGCTGCAGCACTAACCCACTCCCATCATTACTAAGACCAAATCAACACACAATTATAGTGCCAACAATACATGCAGACCGCAGGGGGGGTTTAGCTAGAGGAGGGCCCAGGGGCACTGACCACTTGTTACTCCATTCTAAGCCACGCCTGTCCATACTCCATTTATGTCATACTTAATCTAGTTTAGAAAGATCAATCACCAGTAAACTCTACTCACCTATATGAGGCTACAGATTGTATGCAAGCAGCAGAGACATGTAACCCTTACATGAGCAAGTCATCACTTTCTTCCAGGATACAGATTAACTACACAGGTTCAGTGGCACTTAAAATCTACCTTAAAGCCATCCTCACAACCTGTGTCATTAATATGTATCCAGGATGAAAGGGATGGTTTGGCCACCCTATCTAACCCCACAGTGTGTCTGTTGCTACCCAGTTTGTTGTTTGACTTTATAGTATTTTCAAACACAATTGAATCACCAGTGCTACATAGCAAATAGTAGATGACAAAAGGAATAATCATTCTTTATGTATACATACCACTTTCGGCCGCCTGCACAACTTCACAGGCCTCCTCATCCTCCTCCTCTTCCTGGCCCTCCTCGGCTACCACCACCTCCTCCTCGGCTGCCACCACCTCCTCCTCCACTTGCTCCCCTTCCTCTGGCACTAGGTCCTCGGCCATCCCATCAGTGGCCTCCTCCTGGGCCTGGGCCGCCTCTGCCTCCTCCCGGGCCTGTCTTTGAGAACAAAAAAAAAAATTAAAATTAGGGGTCATTTGGACAGATGTATTAAGCCTTAACAAGCAATAAATCCAAAGGTTATAAGTAGAGATAAATGTACAGCCAATCAGCTCCTTACTGGCTTTTATAAAACACAGCCTGTAACATGGCAGTTATGATGTGACATTTGGGCCATTGTAAGCATCACAAACAATAATCCTACACAATTACATATTTTATCACCATTACAGGGTGTCAAACAGGAAGTAGCACACATATAGTGTATGCCATGTTTAACTCATGATCAGGCTGGTTACCTTATTGGCTTAAATAAGGTCATGTAAGCAATCATGTACAAATGGCCATTTAATGTGTAAACACTCACATCGCGCAATCCTGGCCCTGATTTGCTGGAGCAAATCCGGCTGCCGACGCCTCAGGTCTGACCATCGCCGCTCCAGCTGAGCGATGGTCCTCCGCACCTGTGTGCGTGCGTATATGCGCCGGCGGGCCACCGCATAAGCATTCCGCTTCTGGCGGTTAGTAATAAATGGGCCCGCCCGCCCCAGCCTGGTCTCCATAACGGAGACCAGTGTCCTCAGCTCCGCTGGTGAGAAAGGTGCTGCTCTGCCATAGGCCGCCATCTTAGCAATGGCACAATTCAAGCAATCATGTCCTGTCATTGGTTGATCAGAGTGATATTTGGTATTAACTTTATTGTTCATTTTGACAGTAACAGCGTGTATGCGCCACAACAGACGGCTAACCCATTGCATCGCAAACCCACACTTGCTGTACCTTTGCATAGTTGAGCAGACCATGCCATTACTTACTATCTCCTAAACAGACAGTGTAAAAGAAGTTGGGAACCCATTATATATAATCTATTACATTCACCAAACATGGGTTAAAGCAACAGGTGAAATAGTCTGCATCACTAGCCAGTTACACCTAACTCTACAAGGTACTAAACAGCTTTATTATAGTGAAAGCTATACAGCAGAAACATAGCAAATAGTGCCAGACCTTTTCCCAATATTAGGCCATGGTGCCATGTGTACACTTACCTTCTACTGGGCCACACTAGAGATGTGGAATGAAAAGTAGCTAGCTTCAAGGCTGAATTTGGAGATCTTTTACATGTGATTTGGATGCTAGCACTGATTACTATTGCCTAAGTGGTGGACTGGATTTACATATGGAATGGTTAGTGTCATTTGTACTACATAACAAACAAGTGCTCAGTACAGATGTACATTCACATATACATTTCATGTCTGACCTCAGTTTTATTTGGTCATTGGAGTACAAATCTGCAATTACCTACTAAATCAGACTTACTAAGTTTGCCAGGTTTTAATTTTTTTTTTCCGCAGCTAGGGGCGTGGCCTATGCGCCGCACGGTCTACGCTGCCGTATGGAACGCAGGGTGTCGCTGATGTACGCCAATTACAGAAATAGGATATAAAGGTGTGTTAGAAAAATGCAATGTTGTTGCAAACATGGCTGGCTCAGATTCTGCGGAAGACCAGGTGTTGCAGGACCTGTTTGGCCACATGGACTCCAGCACCAGCTATGTCCCCCTCAACCCAGACCAGCCATTGGGAGAACAGCTGCCAGATGGGCCATCTACATCAGCCCAATCGGCAGCTGGCCCATCTTCAGCCTCAGCAGAATCATTGGGAACACAGCAGGTGGCTTCCCAACAGAGTAGCCTGGCCAGCACTTCGAGTACAGCGACAGGTGGCCGTGGCCGTGGCAGTGGCCGTGGCAGTGGCCGTGCCAGTGGCCGTGGCCGAAATAGGGCAACAGAGGAACCAAGCAGCAGAAACATGGCATTCGAAGCGCAGGAGCTTGCCATCCTGGTGCCCCGCGCACGGGATTGGATCGAGTGTCCACAGGACAGGTTGACACACACAAGGGGATGGAAGATCTGGGAGGACATAACGGCGGAGATTAATGCGGAGCACGTTAAGAAGAGGCAAGTTCATGTGTGTTACATTTGAGCAGTACAAGACCAGTAATGTTTACATTAAATGTTAGTTGGAGTTGCTTGGAGGCACAGACATGTTTGCCATGTCATTTAATTGATAGTTATTGTAGGGTGAGTGTGAGTGTATCTTCTAAGGGTTGGGTTTCAAATTTAATATAATGTAAGTTTGGTGTCATGAGGCACATGTTGTAATCTGTTGCAGATTGCAATGGGTGCTACCGCAAACATGAGGAGTGACATGTATTAATATGAAAACTTTGATTGCAGGTGGCACGACTTCAAAACCAACCTCAAGAAGAAATTGACCCAGCGGTGGGAACACAGCCACACCTCTGGGGCTGGCCCCATGCCATCAAAGCTGAAGCTCACCCCCCTGGAAGAGATGGCAGAGTGCTGCATTGCAGTCAAGGAGGTCCGGGGGGTGAGCACCATGGACAGCGAGTCCCCAGCGGAAGTCATGGCTTCTTTGATTGAAGGTAATTATTTGCCATGCCATAAGTAGCTGGTCCTAAATTTGCATGGAATGTGTTGTAATTGTAATGTTCTCTTTCACCAGCATCCCCACCGCTTGGGCCAGAATCTCTTGAGGTTGAGGAGTCTGTGCCACCTGCCACCAGTGCCAGGCCCGTGCAGCAGCAGCAGCCACTGACCAAGGCTGAATTGGCTAGGTGGGTGCAGGTGCTTTCCCATATTCAGCAGCAGGGAGAGTCGGCATCAGAGCGGGTGCGTAGGACCGAGGAGGTCTTGCAGGGTTTGGTCAGCAGCCACCAGAGTATCGCTGGGAGCCTGCAGGCTATGGCTGCCACCCAACAATCAATTGCTGCTAGCCTGCAGGTGCTGGCTGATCAAGCCCTGAGGCAAAATGACCTCCTCCTCCACCATAATGAGCTTATGGTGTAGCTAGTTGCCAGCAATAGGGTCCTAATGTCATCCGTTTCTGGTGCATTCCTACCATCAGCACTCCTTGCTGCCAGAGGGGGAACAGCATCCCCCCCCTCACCAGCATCTGCTCCACCTGGGCCATCATCTGACCGTGGCCGTGGCCGAAGAGCTGCTGCACGTGGCAAGGAGCCTGCCAGGGGCAAACGTGCCCGCAGATGAACTTGTGTCCGCATTAATCTCAAACCTTATGTCTTCCCAAATCTTTAATTGAGCTGTGTGTGTCAGCTTCCTGTGTCCAATTCCGTGCAGAGGGTACCCACATTTGCCCTCGTTTCGAATGTCTTGTTTGGTTCCCCTGTTGCCCTCTTTCGGCTAGCATTACTGTGTGCTGTACTTGAAGTGTTGGTGCTATACTTTTGTTGTGAAGCCACCTGATGTGTTCCTAATGATTCTGCTGTGGCTATGTATGTTAAGAATACATGTATTTATGATATATTATTTAATTTTATTCCTACAATGGTACCTTTTAATTTGTGACGGTTTCTATTTTATTTTATAAGTTCATGTAATAAATATTTTTTTGTTTCCCCCAAATGTGTGGTTTAATTGATACATGTAGAAGTGACATGTGTTTTTGTATTATTAATATTAAGTTGTGTTCATTATTTGCAGTGTAAAAGTGTGTGAAAAGTGCAGCATATATGTGTGTGTTTAGTAATGTTCCATTTAAGCTGCAATGGTTCCAATTGAAGCACTGACAAGCGTGTAATTAACAAGTAATGAGTAAAGGAGTGGATTGTATTGTGTTCAGCTGACATTGGTTTTAGTGATTAGGCGTTCCGATTGCCTAGCGCATGACCGAGTGGTGTCCGCAAAGCAATACTTGCTTATGGACACCGCATATTTCTTGCCTTTTTGTTCGCGTGCATTCGGCGTGCTATCCGAATGCACGCCTACCAAAATAAATGCACTTCCCCGTGTCCGCCCATGTTTCCGCCCAGTTTAGCCCACTTTGAAAGTACGCCCCTGTGTATTTCCGAATGACGCCCATAATACGCCCATATTTCCCGAGTGATTGCGGTGCACATTTCTGTACGGTATTAGTGAGAACAAGTACGGAGACCATGCGTGGCACATGCGCATAGCGTTCCCCACGCATGCGCAGACGGCTAAAAAACGCCATCCGAAAGAATTCGGGAAAGTACGCACCAACCAGAATAAGGCCCCAACTTCATTGTATCGACACTCGATCATGACAATTATTTAATAGTGACATTAATATAGTTAACAATCTGTTTATTAGATCAATTCAATCATTAATTATTTTATCTTCCAGGATTAGACCCGTAACTATTAATTTACATATACTTTTTTTATTACGCTTATTCTTTGTGTAATTGTTGTGAGGACCAGACTAATATAAACTAAATGACCCCCCCCCCCCCCCCCATACAGACTAGTTATCACCGCAATTTATGGGAGTATTCACTCCGTACATATGGAATTCAAATATATGCGCAAGGACCCCCTAAGGGGCACCAAGGAATGAGTGAACCCATTATATTGTTCTATGCTGTCATTCAGGCCCAGTGGATTCAGGGTCCTAAGGCAAAAATTCCAATAGGCCTCTTGCCTACACAGCCGGACATATCTAACCAAAGGTGTAGTCTTGACTTGTTCCATCCATATCATCTTAATCCCTTTCATTTCCCCCATTGGCAACCCGCCATATGTCTGTATAAACTGTTGTTTCTACTCATTTTATTATGTCCTAATTGTGCGGAATACATATTGCAGGCCGGATCAACATGTAAAGAGATATATAATGTATTACTAACTCAAAAGAGAGCGCCACACATCTGAATTGTAATAGCAAAGAATACATATAAAAAATGTATTATATAGAAAAGAAGAACAATAACATTACATAAAAAATCATAATACACAATATCTCAATAAAAATTAGCCTCAATAGGATGCAATAAAGGCAAGAGCCAATAGTAACTTTTGTTAGTATTCTGGTACAACCCAACTCTGGATGGAATTTCTGCACAAATGTAAATTATTTGATATGCATACAAAGTCAATTGGTATCGGCCCTTTACACTCCAAAGGGTTAAATTGATTTAGGACGGTTTATAGTTGAAGGATATATATCCAATACAATAAAGTGTTCCTTGTTTTGTAAAAAGGGGCTTGCAGGAGATATTCTGCTCCAGTGAAAATAATAGGAACAGTACCTCTTATTATGTTCAAAGCAATTTGTGTGATCTCCGCCGCGGACCTCTGTGTGGGTTCGCTTCTACCCGCCTTGCTCCAGCTGATGACAACGAGCCTTTGATGTTTGTAGTACGGCGGGGAGCAACCTCACTGACCTGTGTTGTTTATGCAGGTTCTCCGTGTCCAGCTTCTCAAGTAAGCAGATTTCTACGGCCGGCTGTGTGCCGCTTGTAAAGAGGAGGTGCTTTCGTTCCTTTGGCGTGCAATCTACCGGGGTATGAGGGAATCTCTGCAGATAATGGTTGGGTTGATGAATGTCCAGATATCGGATCCTTGACGCGTTTCTCCGCAAATTACAAACGGCGGTTTCTTCAGAAGGAGCATGGTGGTGGAGGGGAGTCTCCATTATTTAAAAGGCTAAGCAACCAATCGGATTTCTTCATTGAGAAAACTTCATTAGTATATTCAGATGTGTCCTTAACTCATCAAGAGCTAAGGTATCAGAAACGGAGCATAAAATTAAGCAGTGGGTTTGCAAATCAACTTAAATCAAATCAAATTATTTGATTTTATTTGATTTAAGTTGATTTGCAAACCCACTGCTTAAACTTATGCTCCGTTTTTTTATGTAATTTTATTGTTCTTCTTCTTTTCTAAATAATACATTTTTTATATGTATTCTTTGATATTACAATTCAGATGTGTGGCGCTCTCTTTTGAGTTAGTAATATTATAGTATTTTCCTATACATAAAGCTAATTGATTGTTAAACTCCCAATTAAATCCTCCATTTTCAAGTGGCAAGCTCCAGAATTGCCTTTGGGAGCAGCCATAACATTTTTTTTACATAGAAACCAACACAAATTGGTATAAAGATTAATTAGTGGAGCATAAGTAGTGTCATTGCGCCCGATTGTTGTTCTTATAGTTTTTAGATATATAATGTACTTGGTCTTACAATTGATAAATTCTTTAATATGGAATATTTCTCCTGATAAATAGGATGAGAAATTGGTTGTCTTCCTTTGTAGAATTATACAGGAGGCACATTTCACCCCTCCCCCACATGTATGGAACCCTTCTGGTTTTTCTGGCAACCATGTGGAATTACTCGTAATTTGTTCCCTGTCCCTAAAGAAACTCGGTGCTATTTTTTCTTTTAAATTCCGAGACTTCTGGAATACGACTGTATTCCCTAGGTCTACTTCTTTGTTCAGGATTTCATCTGATTTTAGAAGGTGCATATTTCTCTTGACTATTCTCTTTATTTCTTACGCCTTGGTGTGACCGGACGCCAGCCCTTACGCTCTGGCTACGCCCTTCGGGTCCACAGATAGCGGTTCCTGTTACTGACTCCGCCCACTACACAGTGTGTGGGGATATCGCTGCCACCACCAGACTCCTAATACGTGGTGTCTGGAACCACGGTTACCTCCTCAGGACACTGGAACCTGAGTACTACCTGCGGGAGGGTGTGCGCCGACACGCTGCTGACACCCCCCAATGTCGCTTGGTTCCCCGCTGGTCACGGACCAGGCCTCTGCTTTGGTAGCTAGCAGGGCAGAGACTGGGAGGACGCTGGATACTGGTACCCAGAACAGCCGGAGAACGGAATTATTGCAGCAATTCTGTTGGTCGCTAGATGAAAGCAGTCGTCTTGGGCAATAGATGGTTTATTTGCTCAAAGTAGAAGCTCTTAAAAGAGCCCTCTCCTAGGTCCTAGTTTAGTCTAGAGGAGAAAAGATTTCGTTCCCTTAGACGGAAAACAGTTTTTACGGTCAGGGCAGCCAAATTGTGGAACTCTCTTCCTGGAGATGTGGTGTCGTCAGATGTAGAGGTGGTGTCGGCAGATTTTATTATTTAAAATAAAGATGGACAAACATCTATTGGGTAAAAACATTCAGGGGCACAAACAACAATCATAATCTGACTAAAATTAATTCAGAATACGCATATAATATAAACGGTTGTAGCAAAAAGACCATACACTCTAACCAATGGTTGAACTCGATGGATGCACGTATTGATGTATTGGCAGGGAGTGGTTGCACCATTCCCCCTCCCCCCCAGCACTGGTCCTGACCACCCATTGGTCATTACCTGGCACCCCTCTGTTAACAGCACAAAGGCCACTTCATGGACGCACAGAAACGTACTTTTAAAAAACATTTCCTAGCAACTGGGGCTGGCCACACCTCCCTTGATTGGCCACTCCCCACCAGAGTACCTGAGCCCGGCACAGCTGTGTTGTATGATAACACAGCTGTATATTATTTTTTGGTATATTTATAATTAAATCAGTGTATAGACAATGCTCATTTCATATTTACTTCCAGATGCATTTTAATTACTGGTGCTTTAAAATATAGTTGCTCAATGTAACATGTTTTTCTGTAACCTTGTAATAACATCCTAAGAGGGACACTTAGTAAAATATAACCACAGCTTCATTATTTGTATAACCAGGAACAGCACCAGTGCTTTGCATTACCATTTGCATTATACAGTGATATATAGAGACCGTCCTGTAACCCGGCAGTTACCTGTATTACCTGTCAGTGGGACTGATCACATCTATCACTGAGTATGAACAGCTCTATGGAGGAAGAGTATGATATACAGCAGCTGAGTTTTGCTGTGGCCGGAGGAATCGCCTGTATATCAGGACTAGTGATAAATGGATTTATTGTTGCTGTGACTGTCACTGATTGGATGACACTAAGACCAGTGACCTCTACTGACCAGGTTCTCACCTCCCTTGTGATCGCCAGGTTTATCTATCATTCCGTCTGCTTGTTGAAAATTTGTTTTCAGTTATTCTTTAAAGAAATTCCTAAAATATGTAACAGTATTTTTCTCTGGATGCTTTTTATGTCCCTCTACGCCGGCACCTGGTTAGCAAACATTCTGTCGGTTGTCTTCTGCCTGAAGATCTGCAACTTCCACAGCGTCTTCTTCCTACGTCTGAGGATAATGATATTACAGAGAGTCGTGCATCTGATCATCGCTTCTGTGCTGGGGCCCATTTGTTACTTTACAATATTTGCCATAATCGTGAACAGAAAAATTGATATAAATTCTTCTAACACAATTGAAAACGACACAAGTGAAACATACATTATGTTGTATTTTTTGCAGGATATTTTGCCGTTTCTCTTCTTCCTGATATCATCAGTGCTTCTTATCTTATTCCTCTGCCACCACATGTATAGAATGAGACGTGACGGAACCAGAACAGGACAACTGGACACGTATCGCAAGACCATACGGTTTTCAACCATTTCATTGTTAAGCTACGTCGTTTATTTCATCACCAATTTTATTATGTGGATCTATGAGGGATCACTTAGTGGATTTGGATTATTTTTTATTATGAATATTTTCCCAACTCTGCATTCTGCTTACCTGATCTACGCAACAACCAGGCTGAGGAACCGGTTCTCTGTGATGCAGCAGTATGCAACCAACTGCTGGCTCAGCTGCAGAGGTAGTTATCCCGAATCTGGTGATCCGGAGGAGACAGTCACTCAGGGATCTGAGAAGGCTGCAGGCAGCAAATAAGTTATTGTGTAGGATGAATTACATTCCCTCATTGAATCAGGAACTGAAAAGGAACTCTCTCTGCACATGTTACATCTACCCCACCTGCAGTGCAACCTGATTTTTTCCCAGTTGTGTGCTTTTTTAATGTGTTGCTAACAATGCTGAATAAGGCCCTTTATTACTACCGTATCCATATAATGACGTGAGAAAAAAATGAATCAGATATTTCTCGTGCTTGATCCTAATATTCAAAACCCAACAGCAAATTCTTCATATTGTATATCAGCTCTATTGTCCTCTAACGTTTCATCCTTCTGACTATAGGAGACAGTTCTGCAATACCCAGGGGACCTGGTTGGTGACAATTCCTGTTGTGTCCGTCAGTGGGATATTATTGTATAATATGACGATATAACCGGGTAAATAGGTCATACTGTACATACTTCAATACAATGGATCCCAGCAATCATGTATCCAGCATTTAGCAGAAGAGATCACATCCACCACAGATTATGTTACATTTCCTCTGGAAAAGATTCCTCGTCTTGCAGATTTAATATTCTGCATTTCTACTTTGGAGTAGAAATGCACTTTCTACTCTTAAAGTTTTTTTTTTATTTTATTGACAAAGACAGAAAAAGAAATGTTGAATAAGGCAGCAAGGGACGAGCAGATGACAAACTATGTGGGTGAATTTACCTAGATCGCTGCTGGCCGAATTCGCTCCCCTGTTCGATGTTTGGAGTTTGCATAGGAGCGGACGACTTTGCTGAGTTTCACACTCGCCGAAGTGTTTGCTCCAGGATGGGCGGGCAGAGGGGGGCCAGGATCGGAACGCTTACCCTTGCAAGGCTGGCTCCAGTCACAATGCTAGGCACACTATTATATTCTCCCGCAATGCTGACATGGAAGGAAAAGTTCAAAATGTTTAAAAAAGTGTGGAAAAATCATGTCAACCTTTTGACCATGTTGACCGTTTGACCCTGTCAACCTTTTTTTTCCGACCTACTGACTGCCTATCTAGACACTATGGGGGAAATTTACTAAAGGAAATGTGTAAAAAATAGGTGTAAAAATAGGTGTATTTGTACCCAGAAATACACTTATTTTTGACATTTTCTATCCCGAAAATATGGCAATTCGTATTGATAGCACATCGATACAAATTGCTGTATTTTCGGGATAGAAAATGTCAAAAATAAGTGTATTTCTGGGTACAAATACACCTATTTTTACACCTATTTTTTACACATTTCCTTTAGTAAATTTCCCCCTATAGATCTATCAACTGTATACAAAGATGTGGACCTACACCAACACAAGTTTGCAAAGGCAAATTCCTTCTGAAATGGACCCCACCCAAATGTAACTCTCTTTGTACATGTTACATCTGCCCCACCTGCAGTGCATCATGGTTTTGTCCATTTGAGAACGAATTTGCCTTTGCGAGTGAACCAGGATAAGGGTCACAGTTCATTGCAACAACGTGATAACAAAATGTTTGCATGAAAGCAATACCGCACGTTTATGACAATCGACAAATCGTTATCACATGTTGAACACGGTAAACATGACTGTACCTATGTAATATATATCACTTCATCTTTCACCATTACCATAACCTTTTCGGTAGCTCTTTACTTATCAATAATTCAAATAATTTTATAACACTGGATAATACTTTCAATAAACAATGGAACAAATATAATATAGTGAAATTATACTGGTATTTAATCAGGTACTTATTTGTTATCGATATCTCAGAATAAATGTTTTGTTACTTGTGCACAGGGCCACTGACAGTGCCGTTGGGCCACTGTAAATGGGGGCGTGGTCAATGAGAGGGGGCATGACCACATCCTTTTTAAAAAAAAAAAATATTAGCTTGGGTACAGGCAAGGGGGAGAGAGAGAGGGCAGGCTGCAGCTAGATCTGCCTCTTCCTCGTTCTGGACACGGGACTGAGGGGTAGATGTATGAGGCAATGATTAGGGAGGAGAAGTGAGCCAGAGGATACGTAACCCATGGCAACCAATCAGCTGAACTGTATAACTTTATATTATGCAAATTATAGATGTTATTTCAGTGCTGATCTCTATCCCTCTACCACACGGGTGTCAAACACAAGGCCCGCGGGCCAAATCCGGCCCGCCAGACCTCGTCATGTGGCCCGCGCGAGGAGATAGCATGCTGGGCAGTGTGTCCCAGCTCCTGCCTAGGCCACCTCCTCTCACCCACCCCACCGCGGCCGCCTTACCTGTTCCTCCACTGTCGGCGACCATGTTCCTGTAGGCACATATGTATGCGGCTACAGAAACATGGCCGCCGGCCTCCATGGCAATGTGGAGGAGGGCCCGGCTGCCTGTTCCCTCTGATGCCCGGCAGTGACAGACACTGGGTGGGGACGTCATGACGCCGCCCGCCTTTGCATCTGTAGAGAAGTAGGAGCAGGCAGGGAAGCTGCACCGGGAGTCGGGGACAGTGTGGCCTCAGCAAGCAGTGAAGAAAAGCTGGAAGCCGCAGCAGCTGCAGGACAGACGGAGAAACAGTAAGTGAGGATGAGGATCACACTCACAATAAAAAAAATATATAAATCTGCTGTTTCCTGAGGTGTCCCCGTGTATAATAATAATAATAATGCCATGACACCACAGGCTGCTCCTCCTGTATAATCATTTATGTGTCATGGCATTACTTTTATTATATTATACAGGGGGAGCAGTCTGTGGTGTCATGGCATTATTATTATACAGGGGGAGCAGCCTGTGGTGTCATGGCATTCATTTTATATTATACAGGGGGAGCAGCCTGTGGTGTCAAGGCATTATAATTATACAGGGGGACCTACAGATACAACCGGCCCTTTGAGGGTGACCAAACTGCTGATGCGGCCCCCGATGAATTTGAGTTTGACACCCCTGCTCTACCAGGTACAGTCCCCTCTGCCATCCAGCATGCTATTGTCTTTCTTATATTTAAAAAAACTACTCTTGATCCTAATTCTCTCTCCAACTACCGTCCCGTCTCTCTCATTCCATTTGCCTCCAAACTCGTTGAGCACATTGGGGGAAATTTACTAAGCACGAATGGCTATGTATACACCTATGCGTAGCCATTTGTGGACGTATACGTCCGTAAATTAGTATTTTTCTAATTTACTATGGTTTATATGCGGCCATTCGTATTTAGAATAGAATAGAATTCCTTTATTTATCTCACAATGGAGAAACTGACATTGTTACAGCAAAGTGCATGGTGCAGATAAAAATTAAATTAACGTAAAAAAAGCACACATACAGAAATAAAAAATAAAAATCAAGACAAAGTACAGAAATACGGTAAATAAGTAAGAAGTATGTAAAGTATATATTGCGCATGATTTGGTGTAACATAAAAGTAAGATGTATGGAGGAATCTATTAGGGACCATGGTGGTCTAACTGCGGCAGGAAGGAAACACCTGCGGTACTGTATCTCTCTGTGGGACAACGAGGGTGAAGCAATCTATCACTGAAGGAGCTACCTACAGTAATTTCAGAGCCGTTTTCTATGCAGTGAGAATAGCTCGGAAACAGTATTTAAGATACCACACTAGTCTTCCCCCTCCCCTGGTACCTGTTTTGGCTCCCCCTGGTTCCCCCCCCCCCTCCTCCCCTGGTACCTTGCAGCTGGTACTGCCCCCCCCTTGTACCTTGCATATGGTACCCCCACCCCCCCTCCCCAGGTACCCCCGCAACCCCCCCCCCCTCCCCTGGTACCTGGCAGCGATCCATTCGGGCAGTGGGGCAGCATGGTAGGCAGAGTAGGCAGCGAGCATTCCAGGGCTCCTAGTCGACAGGTCCCAGATTGATGCATGAAAGCATCATGCAGGAGTTTGGAGTTTGATGCAGGAGGATGCTGCAGCTGGTGCACAGACAGCGGGGGCACTGGGGATCCGGGCAGCGCGGTCCGTGCTCAGGAGGAGGAAGGTCCATTCGGAGATTGTCATTTCATCGGCAGGGGTCCCTGCTGCGAATGGGAAATAGCGGAGCCGTTCATTAAATATGCACATATTTAATTAGAGGCTCATTAGATATGCGCATATGTATTTTTCAGGCCCGCTGTTTCCCATTCGCGCATCCGCTTCCTCCTCCTGAACACGGACCTGCCTGGATCCCCAGTGCCCCCACTGTCTGTGCACCAGCTGCACCCTCCTCCTGAATCATGCTCCTGCATCAGTGGGGGACACAGGCACTGAGGAAGCCCAACCCCCAGCGAAACGGCCGTCTGACCTGACCTAAGCCGCACTAGCGGCTCATTCCTACACTCTGCCATATGAAACGGCTATTAGCAGATCCGGACCATAAGGAGACTGGGTACAGCTGACGGGTAAGTGGCGGTAACCGCTACTGTACTTGTACTTTCACATTGGCGCACTGCTGACTGTCCTGGCTGTCACAATTGCAATAAATACAGCAGTTCTGCGCACTCTCTCTCTCTCTGCTCCCCACTTTGTGGGATCTTACTCTCTACTCACGCAGACAGGTGACAGGTGTCGCTCATCTGCTATCAATGCTTCAGCAGACAAGCAGAAAGCAGCACACCTACCCCCGAGAGTAAGACGCCTCCTATACCTCTCTCTATACACACCTATCTACCTACCATTAGGGGCACTCTCATCTCTGACAGGTACAGAAATCACTTAACCCTGCACTGACCAGATTACAACAGGGTATTTGATCTACCTAAAAGAGACAGCAGATGCCCCATTTTTGCTCTTTCTGACACTCTTTACGTACAGAAAGAATATCACTGACCGCTCACTGACTTTCAGGGAAACAGTACGGTTGCGAAGGCCAGCAGCAGCTTCAGTGATCTTTACCACTGTGAGTGTCACTCATTTATACTTATATTGTGAGCACCTATACCCTGCAACTTTGTTTGAGCGGTTACCGTCACAACCCTATACCCATCACCAGTAAACACCTACTATATTTACGGCAACAACAATATACAGTCACAATCATTACGAGTATATTGCCAATTTCTGGACTGCACCAGAGCAGGACTATTCCTCTCTGGTCAAAATACTGTCTATATATATTTCGCTAGCTTCATCCAGATAGGAATAGGAACCTCAATATATGGAAAAGCTGACACTAAGTACAGCTGTTTGTATTGCTCATACTAGTGTTCCCCTAATCTGGTAATTTCAGAAATCTATAAAATCCATAGGAAAAGTACAAAATTATTCCATAAAATTACCCGTACTCTACCTATGATATCTATGTTTTGTGTTGTATGTCTGTATGTCTGTTAATTTGTATTTTAAATGATTATTAAAAGTTAAATTTTACAATTACTTCTTGTTAAATACCTTTGACAATTTAAAAGAGTGCCCCCAAATAAAAGAGAGTACTTTTTCTCTTCTACTTTGGTACTTATATTTACTCTTAGGGGAGCACCGCCACGTCATTATCTACCATACTACAGGTGGATTATTTAACTCAATTGTTCTATTACACATATTCAGAACCTATGCATGTATATTTGTAAAACATCTCTGTGTCACTTGTGCTCAGGTCACATCCCCTCCCAAATTCCCCGCCCTTCCCCCTTTCCCCTCAAAAAATCAGTGGGGGACCTGCCGACTAGGAGTCCTGGCATGCCGCTGCCTACTGCACTGCCCCGCTGCCCGGATGGATTGCTGCCAGGCACCAGGGGAGGGGGGAGCAGGGTACCAGGGCAGGGAGGTAGGGGGGTACCAGGGCAGGGGGGAGGAGGGTAACAGGTACCAGGGCAGGGGGGGGGGAAGGGGGGTACCAGCTGCCAGGTACCAGGGGGGGGGGGGGCAGGATAGGTACCAGGGGACATGTAGTATATTACTAGTGAATTACCATTTTTGTACCTTTCAAAACAGGTTTAATGTGAATGGTACAAAAACGGTAATGAACCAGTAATATATCATTTACAACATGCAGTAAGAAAGGGGTTTCAGGCTAGACACGTTTTAAAGTCCCATTTAACAATACCGGGTCTTTACCCGTTTCTGTAGTGGGAAAGCAGCATAAGGGATTCCCGAAACAGAACTGGCTTTCCTAAAAAGTCTGTTTAGTCTCTTGCTGTCAGCAGTCGAAATGCTGCTACCCCAACAAAACACTCCAATACACTGCCACCACCCAGTTAAAAAAGGTCCTCAGGAGCGCTCCCTGCACCCCCAAAGACCTCAGTCTCCTCTGTCCCTTCCTATACAGAGCATCAGAATTATCAGTCCAGTCCAATTTATTGTTCAGGTGAAATGGTAAGATTTTACCATTTCAATATTCACTCCCTGGATCCTCACCGAAGTAGGAGGAGAATGTTGGATTCTCCTGAAATCATCTCACTAGTCTTTTCTGTAATAAGCTGGAGATGATTCTTTTGACACCAGAGGGCAAAATCCTGCTTAAATTCTCTACTCCCTGTCATCTCCACCTCAGATAAGGCCTACTATAGCAGAGTCATCAGAATACGCCTCATTTTCCAGGCATATTTGGCAGTAGCCTGTACAGATCAGTCAGATCCGTGCAGACTCCTCTGTGTAAAAAATAGAAAAAAAAGTAAACAATTGAAAATCCCAATATGAGGTGTCCCCCCCCCCCCCCCCCTCCCCGGCAATTACCAGCTCTGGGCTTAAAGAGCCTGGTTCTGGTTTTAGAAATTCAGGGTTAAAACTATGTAGGGGTTGCCCGTAATTTCTAAAACCAGCACCAGGCTCAAGGGCCAGTCCTGGTTCCCAAAATATGGGGACAAAAGGAGTAGAGGTCTCCCGTATTTTGAAAACCAGCACCGGGCCTAACCTGCCAGGGTAATAGCACAGCCGGGGGACACATTATATAATGTCCCGCGGCCAAAGCAATTACCCCCTGACCAGTCAGACTGGGGGGGCCTGTGGGACGGTGGACCCCCCAATAACAGGGTCCACCCTCCAGAATTAACCCTGCCTAGGCTGAAGCCCGGGGCTGTCCCTGGTGCCCCTGGGCAGTGGGCACCGGGCTGATTGTTTAAGTAGTTAACATCACATAACTAGCAAGGAGCACTTCTATTAATTGATTTTTATTCTAATACACAATCGAATGGAAAAATTAATAAATATCAGACATTAATAGTCATAAATGTAGCAATGTTTAATAGCACCTGTTTCTTTGTGTTTTATGATTGTTTAAGTGTAAAATTAGAATAAAACTATTGTGCAATGTTGTGGAAGTACAGATGGAGCCACTCTCATTAGAGTGACTCCTGGTGATAGAATCGCCAGGCGCCGTCCCCCACCAGCTGCTGTCCTCTGACAGAATGGAGCGTGCTCGCGCACCCCGTTAGGTCGAAGGCTGTAAGCCATCCGCCCATCTCCCCGCTCCTGCCCGCTCTGCCCCTGCCTGCCCATCTCCATGAAGTGGAGATGGGCAGGGAAGCCTTTGGTCCCCGCTCCCCACCTCCTTGCTGACAGGGTCGAGTAGGCGAGTCAGCAGCTCACATGTCCCTGTAAGTCAATCCGCCATCCGCCAGCCTTATGGCGAGCCGCCATAAGGCTGGCGGATGGCGGATTGACTTACAGGGACATGTGAGCTGCTGACTCGCCTACTCGACCCTGTCCAAGCAAGCCTGCACCACATGCAGGGACTTGATGAACTGCAAGTCCCAGCATGTGGGCAATAAAGGGAACGCTGGTACTTGTAGTTCTATAGCAATGCAAATAGTTAAATAACAGATACACACACAGTACAGTATAGCTTTAATGCACACTACAATCTCACATACTGTACTCACCTATAGAGTCCATCGCAGGTCTATCCCCTTGTCCAGTAGAATGCAAGTGGTGGACCTGTGGAAGGATATTATACCAAGCTACGGTGAAGATCGGTGCACTACATTCCATGTAGGCATTCCTGGAAAAGGTCAAATAAAAAACACAAGTACCTGAAGCCACTGGACTAAGTAGAGGAGAATGTATTGTTTACATTCTCTGCTCCTCCCCCAAAGTGTGTGATTAGCTGCCTATCAGCCAATCAGGACCTGAGTTTCGCGAGTGTCCCCCAGCTATGACATTTTACTGCTGGCTTGTTGGGCTTGGTGCTGGTCCTCAAAATACAGGGGACTTCTACTCATTTTGTCCCCCTATTTTGGGGGGGACAAAAAGCCTGTCTGCTCCATGTTTATTTAAAATAAATATCAAACACACACGAAGCGTCCACTAGTGTAATTTTAAAGAGATACCACCAGTCACTTGTTTGTCTATACAGTATGTGTTTCTCTTTTAATACTTTTTCGCTTGCCTTATAAATTGAATTAATAAAGGTTACAAGCTGCGAAACACTTGTGGCGCCTTATAAATAAAATAATAATAATAATAATAATAATAATATCAGCTTTTCTAAATAGGTGCACCACACCACGACAAATCTTCTCTCTTTCTTCTTCCTAAACCATGAGAGCCCCACAGGTCAAAACACATTGGCCCCCATTTTGGCCCCCATAAAAAAAACAATCACACTGGTAACAAAAATAAAATACATCGGCCCTTTACATGAAAAGAAGAGACCAGTAAATAACAGGTGAACTGGGGGTGGCTGTAAACTGGTTTGGGCATCTCTAGATCTGGGGGCACACTGGAGAACAGCTCAAGGCACACAAGTGTGCCACAGAACAGTGGTTGAAAAACACTGCATTAGAGAGAGGGAAAGGGGCACAAAGAACAACATTCATAAGAACTCTAGCTATCGGAGAGGAGTCAATTGCTGTAACAGCTGTTAGAAATTCTGTATAGATACCAAATGCTTGAGTTTGTCTATTAATGAATCTTTGGATAAGGTCAATCGCCCCTTCTATTGTTGTCCCTGGTCTGAGGAAACCTACTTGTTCATAGTGTATCAGGCCAACGTGAATGTTATTTTGTCGGGAGGCCAAAATGTCAGCAAAATTCTTGCAATAAGAGGTCGATTAGCCATCAGGGCCAGGGGCCCTTGATGGCTTCTTGATGCCGAAAACCAGGGAGATCTCCTCTTCAGAGAAGTATCGGTTCAGTTAGGCCAAGGCTTGCGCTGATAAAATAGGAAGATGGGCTCATTTGAGAAGTCTGAAATAATACTATCGGGGGGTCTAAAACCTGTAGTGTTATTATTTAAGTTATAGGGGGAAATTTACTAAGAATACAAATATGAAAATTCATATTCATATTCTTAATCTGAATGCAAATGACTGGCATCATCGTTGTATGGCATTTAGGAAATCGTATTCTGGATGAAAATGTACTAATCAGTCGTATTTGACTGATTCGTATTTTCCGATGGCGTATGGATTCGTATTTTTGCTGATAGGAATTCACCCCCTGACCGGTCAGCCTGGGGGGAACAGTGACCCCCAATGAAGGGATCCCCCCCTCCATAATTTACCTGCCCAGGCTGAAGTCTGAGGCTATCCCCAATGCACCTGTGCGGTGGGCATCGGGCTGATAACAGTGTAAAAAATAGAATAAAACTATTGTATATTGCTGAGGAACTATGAGTCTCAGCAAGCCTCCCCCGTATGCAGGGACTTGGAGAACCACAAGTCCCAGCATGCAGGGCATTAAAGGGCCCGCTGGAACTTATAGTTCCACAGCAATACAAATAGTTAAATAAACACAGTGACACACAAGAAAAATTAAATGTTATTACATACATAGCCCACTCCTACAGATGCTTACCTATGTTGAGTCCGTAAGCAGGTCGCTGTCTGTCCATCCACATGTCCTGAAGAAATCCATAGGGTACAGTAACAATGGAAGGAAATTATACTTATAAGGGTCCTCCGGTATAGATCTGGTCCTCTTTATTCCAAAGTAGGTATCCACGGTCTTGATAAAAGAAAAAAACGCAAAGACCGGATCCAGCGAATTGACAGGAGAAGACGCAGGATGTGTGTTTACATCCTGCGGATCTTCCTCCCGAATCCTGCTATTGGCCACCTAGCGGCCAATCAGGAGCTACTTGGCATATTTTACCGGCAAATAGCGGCCGTATCTTGTTAATTGCGGGTAATTTGCAGCCGTATTGAAAATACGGCCGCTTAGTAAATTAGGAATCACCATTCTTTTGAATGGTGATTCCTATTCATATTATATCGATGGCATATACATTCGTATTTGTATATAATGTTCTGAGAGCGTTGTGATCTAAGTCTAGATGCCAAAATTTTGTCTGCTTTTGTCGCCTTTTTCATAGAATGAAACTTTTGAGTTTTAGCTGTGCGTTCCGAAAGGGCAAAAGAGACATCTGATCTAGCCTTAAGTAAAAGTTCTATGTTAGTTTGAGAAGGGGATAGTTTATATGGAATCTGCTGCGCTATATAAGAAACTGTAAATAAATAAATAAATAATAAATAATAATATATTGACGTTCTAATGTTTGGAGAGAAGAAGTTAGAGAGGTGAAGGGAGATTCTACATTTGTTTTTATATCAAGACGCCATGCACGAATTACTGCTTTATGTGCTTCCCCCAGTGTTATTGAGGAAGTCTCAAGGAGATCATTCATTTCAAAATATACAGTAAAATCATTTTTGATAGCGCTTGAGTACTCAGTATTATGGAGTAGTGAGTCATTAATCTTCCAAGTGGAGGGGGAGGGGCAGGGCATCACAAGATAAGGTCAGTGGAAACGGTGCAGTGGTCAGACCCTATCATAGGATGGATATGAGCAGGTTTAAGTTTGAAAGTAATATTGGGACTTAAAAGAATCATATCTATCCTAGAGTAGGATTTATATACTTCGGAGAAAAACGTGTAAATTAATTAAATAACAAATGGTGTTTAAGGAGGGAAAGTAGTGCTAGAGTGGTGGACAAGGGAGATTTAGAAGAAGAGGGAGAAGGTGATGAGGATCTATCAATGGTGTTGTTCAGAACTTTGATAAAGTCACCAGATACAATAAGTGTCCCTCTACTAAGTTTTGCTAAAAGGGCATCAAGTTTTAAAAAAAATTGAGCTTGATTCTGATTAGGGGCATAAATATTCACCAATGTAAAAAAGGGTATTGTTGAGTTTACCCACCAAGGTTAATCATCTACCCTCCCTGTCCGCATGGGTGCTCAGAATGTCGAAGGTTAAGTGTGAGGCTAGTCAAGCTGTGACCACCTTGTTTTTTTCTGCTTGGAATCACAAGCATGAAAGGAATGGTGATGTGCCTTAGATTTCAGTTCGGGGTGAGATGGATTTTTAAAGCGAGTCTCCTGTAAAAAATTTAGACCACTTTTGGATCGTTTAACTGTGACAAAGAGCTTTGTGCATTTTGAAGGGCTATTTAGACCTTTAATATTGTGTGAGTAGGTTTTAAGATTCATGAGACTTCCAAAACCGTGCCACCTTGAGACCCCCGTCGGGGAACCACATCTCTACAGGGGACCACGAACAGACGTTACCGTGGAAGTCTGATAACAATATAGTAATATTGAGAAAAAAGTCCTTGTAAAGAAAACAAGAAATATATAAAGTAACTGGGGGATTTGTGGGACAAAGGGAAGTTGGGGACCAGAGAGAAATACTTCTGGTCTAAGGTGTCAGTCATGGGAAAGTAAAGGAATGTCACTAAGACCAAACTTGGGTAAAATAGCCAAAATGGGGAACATGGCCTGGGCAAATGAAGAGCATAAGCTACATATTTAAAGAATCACCCTACACAGGACCATAATAAATAGAAATAGGTTATAATGGCAGATAATATACTGTAGATAGACATTTGATAGTAACAAAATATTATCTACTACATGTTAATAAAAGTACAACAGTTAACAGGTATTAACCTAAGGAAACCACATCTAATAAGAAACAGATTATAACTTTAGGCATATTTAAACACATAAATGAATATCAGAAATGTTTAAAGGTAGATCTGAAGGAATCGGTAATAGAACGGACAGTGTCAATAAAAGATGAAAACGCATGGACCAGAATAAGACAAAAGAAGAACCAATTTTCGTATATCACAGAATGGATCAGTGAAGCATCATGAGAAAGGAGGGAAACAAGTAGCAATCTATAAAGGCATCAGGGGGGATGGACAGCTGAGGCAGGCTTTTTTTACAGAGGTAATTTAGACCAGTCTCGACTCCGAGATCATCTTGGAGTGGAGGTTGGTACAGTGACAGGGGGAGTCTTCATTCGATGAAGTCGGGCCATTCATTGTAGGAGAGATGCTGGTGCACAGAGAGATCAGAAGTTTGTAGGCTTCTTCTAACGATTTAGCTGAGTGGAGACTGTTCTGGTGCCAGATGAGGATGGGAAGGGGAAACCCCATCTGTTGCAAATGTTGTAGGGAGGTCACAGATTTAAATTTCTTCCTCTTGAGTAATGTACTGTAGTAAGAGCAATGTTTTGATAAATTTGAAGAGTATGGCCTTGGAATGATATAGTAGGGGTCTTTCTAGCCTCACGTACAACGTCCTCTTTCACAGTATATAATGGCAGCATAGAATGACATCTCTAGGGTGAGATGAGTCCTGTGAGTGTGGGTGAAGAGCCCTATGGGCCCTGTCAAGTAACAGGTGGTCTTCAGGGGTTGCCTGGTAAAGATATGATAATAGCTTCTTAAGATAGTCATCCATATTCTAGATACAGTCTAACCAATACCTTGTAAAGTGACAAAATTACTGTTCTACATATCTTTAAATGTAACTACAGTATAATAGCAGTATACCTGGTGCTTATAAAATTTAATGTATTCATGTAACATCTAATCTTTTTCTGCCACCTTATAATAACATCCTAAGAGTGACACAATAATAACATCCTAAGTGTGGGCAAAATACAGACATGACTTGCATACGGTATTTGTATAAACAGGAATAGCTCCAATGTTTTGCATTATCATTTGCATTATACATCGATATAAAGACATTAACTTCTGACTCAGTAATCACCTGTATTGTATTTCATTAAGAGAGATCACATCTATCACTGAAGACATGAACAGCTCAATGGAGGAAAAGTATAAATTGCAACCTTTGAGTATTGTTGCTGCCAATGTAATCACCTATATTGCAGGACTAATGATAAGTGGATTTATCGTTGCTGTGACTGTCACTGATTGGATGAAACAAGGACCAGTGACCTCTACCGACCAAGTTCTCACCTCCCTCGGGATCACCAGGATTATTTATCATTCTGCCAGCCTGCTGCAATTCTTTAACCATATTTACTTTATAAATAATCCTATAATATATATAATCATTTGCTGTATTTTTTCATTTTCCTTCTACGCTAATATCTGGTTGGCCAACCTCCTCTCCGTTGTCTTCTGCCTGAAGATCTGCACCTTCCACAGCGTCTTCTTCCTACGTCTGAAGATCATTATACTAGAGAGGGTCGTCCATCTGATCGTCGTGGCTGTTTTGGTGTCCATATGTTACAGCTCTATATTTAATTTGTTCACGACCATTGAAATCCTGGAGAAGTTACATAACACAACATATAATGAGGAAATCATTGAAATACACTTGTACATATTTTTTCTGTGGGAGACTCTGCCATTCCTCATGTTCTTCATATCTTCAGTCCTTGTTATAATCTCTTTGTGTCATCACATTCATAGGATGAGATGTGACAGAACTGGTATTGGACAACTGGACATCTATTACAAGACCATACAGTTTTTAACTTTCTCATTTGTGGCCAGTATCTTATATTTTTTCACCTACATTACTCTATGGCTCTATCAGAGCTCACTGGATGAGGTAGGAATTTATTTTATTTTGCATATTTTTGTCACTCTGCATTCTATGTACCTGATCTATATAACAGCCAGGCTGAGGAATCGTCTCTCTGCAATCCTCCAACTTGGAATGAAAATCTGGCTCATTTGCAGACGTTTTCCCGAAGACAGAGATTCGGTGGAGACAATCACTCAAAGACTTTAGAAATGTCCATACAACTCATGAATCAATGTGATCACATTGTAAATTGTAATATATATATATATATATATATATATATATATATATATATATATATATATATATATATATATATTGTGGGAGATGAATTAGTATCCTTCACTAACCAAGAACACAGAAGACTAAATATCTGGATTTGAGATACAACTGAGGTGTTACAACACAAGTTGATATATTTGCAGGGCTTATCATGAGTTGCACGCAAGTTGATCATATGGACAACTCCTATTTTTTGTCCGACTAGAAGTAAAACATATAAATATGTAATTCATAATACAAATTTAGAAGAATAAAGGGTACTTATGTATTATCTGGGCTCCCATGTTAAATGCACCCCATTTTTTCATACCCCTACTATCCAACTACGCATGGAGTTGATTTTATATAGTGTGGCGAGGGCAGCGAGCCACCGTGCCCGAAGCGTGGCGAGCGCAGCGAGCCCCGCGAGGGGACGCGGTCTCATAAGAAAAACGGGAGTCCAGATATTACATAAGTACCGAATAAAGTAAATACCGAATAAAGTAAATACCAAGAAAGTCAGTAACATTTGGCGGAACAGAACTCTTAAGCAACATATTACTGGAAACCCTCTAAAGAAAGACTTTTATTCTGTATTTCTACTTGGGATTGCAGAAAGAAACTTAAAGTTGCTTTTCAATCCTTAAAAAGGAAATAGAGACATTAACTAAGACAGTAAACGTGCTGAGACAGGTGGACCTGGGAATCCATTGGTGATTACAGTCATTTCACATTCTATTACTCAACTGAAGCAAATTTAAAACAAATAATAATATATACTGTAGATTATCAATTACAGTAATCTGAGGGATATCATTCTCAAAGCTCCACAGCTCTGCAACCCAAGTCTCTGGAGCTCCACGATGACCACAATCTCCATGATTTGCACACACAGGGTGAAATTCTTATAGACAGACTGCTCCAAGCTGCTTTTTTTTGGCATCTAAAAGGCCACTTAGTAATTTTATACAGCTTCCATTACAATTGTGCTATCTGCGGTGGCCCACAACCTCCATAATGTCCCCACATGCCAGTCCAGTGTTCTCTACTTGATTTTCTTCCCTTTTCAGCAATTGCTCATTTCCTTTGACCTCCCATTCAAAGCTGACACGATAAAATGATGGGGCCAGTAATATGTCTCTGGAGATTGATAAAGCCACCTGCTGTTGCTCTTTTCTTGCACCCTGCCACGGCTGGCGCTAACCCAACAGGTAAAGTGTCTCTACGGGATTCAATATGAAATCCCGGCATTCAAAATCCCGAAGCCGGAATCCCGACCCCTGAAATCCTGACAAGGGGGGGACGTGGATCGCCCCCCCTTGCGGGCTCGCTGCGCTCGCCACGCTAATTTATTCTCACTCCAGGGGTGTCGTGGACACCCACGGAGGGAGAAACTGTCTGGATTTCGGCGGTAGGGATTCCAGCATCGGGATTCTGAACGCCGGGATCCGAACCGCCAGGATTTAAACTGCATCCCGTCTCTACGATGTGTGCAATCACTGTTTGCTATGATAAGTTTTGCTATTAGGGTAATCCCTATGGTAGAATATTTATCTTCAGGCTGAATCACTGGGTTTTCAGCATCTTCATGATGTTTCAACACATGTCTTGCGAGATTGAGAACTAGCACTTTAACATTTGTCTCCTTTCAGTGTCTCTTCCAATATTTATGTTATTATTATTTATTAACATTATTTATATAGTGCAGCAAAGTCCGTTGCACTGTACAATTGGAAACAGTGATAAAACAAACTGGGTAGTTGCAGGCAGTCAGAACGTAGGAGGGCCCTGCTCGCAATCTTACAATCTATAGGAAAATAGGCATCGATATACAATGATAGGTGTTATCTATTACATACTGGTACACCAGATGGCAAAAGTTCTTACTGGGCTGTATGATACGATGACCCAACAGTGTTGGCCAAGGGACGGGAGGATGAAAAGTGTAAAAGAGAAAATAAATGAGTATACAGGATGTTTGGACTTTACATTGGGGATTTAACTGGATAATCCTATGAAGATTATGTGGGCAGTTCTGGAATATTATAAGATGCCAAAAGAGATGAGATTTCAGGGTAGGCTTGAAGAATTGGAGAGTGGAGGAGAGCTTTATTTATTAAATATAAAATCAATCACAATTTATTAATGAGATGGATCCCACATTTGAAAGTATCAATGAAAATAAATGAATGAGAATCATGAAACTGTTAAAAAGACAATGTAATTGCCCTTCAAACATTATTGTTGGGAAGATGATAGAGTGTTCACATGCACCTCACAGCATGGAGCACAGGTTCAGTCTTGGGTCTCTGCACTAAATGTTTCACGGTATATATAATTGTTTCATGATATGTATTCATTTATTTTCACTGATACTTTAAAATATGGAATCCATCTCATCAATAAATTGTGATTGATTTTATATTCAAATTCCTGGCTATTTATCACAAATTAGAAGTAAATCTAAAACCTCACCTATCACTCACCTGTCTGCGCTTCCCTCTGCTTGATTACCTCTGCCTATCAACTTGCACTAGTTGCAGACAAATGTTTGATTAATCAACCCATGATTGCTACATCTTTCATAAGGTGCCCATACACGTACCGATTATACAGTACGTTTTGTGCTAAAATAGCAATGCATTGCATTGCATTGCATGCGTTGTGCATGCAATGTGCGTGCAGCACATACTTTTTGTACTGTGCGATGAGATGCCGCGGGAGCGCGCATCTCATCGCATGCATCGCACCGGGAAAATTGGTGCGTGTATGGGCACCTTAACCGTTATTAGCCAGCTTTAGCCCCCAGCACCAGGAAAAACTTTTTTTTTTCATTGTAGAATACAGGTAACCAGTAAAGGGACTGACAGCAGTTTTGCAGATGATGAACGACTGGTAAGGAAGATCTGCATTTACTGTAGGATGGATTGTACTGGCGAGAGCAGGGCCGGCGCCACCACTAGGCAAATCTAGGCATTTGCCTAGGGCGCCGGCCACTGGAGGGCGGTATTTCGCCCCCCCCCCCCCTTGCCGCCCGGGTACCTGTCCTGCGGCATATATGTGCGTAAAAGCTGGCGGCGGCGGCAGCGTGGGGTCCCTGCAGTCAATAAGAAATAACGAGCGCTATCCGCCGGGCTATGCGGAAGCGCTTCTGTTTTGGAAACACTGGCCGCACGCTGATTGGCTGAGATTCAGCCAATCAGTGTGCGCCGTGCGGCCAGTGTTTCCAAAACAGAAGCGCTTCCGCATAGCCCGGCGGATAGCGCTCGTTATTTCTTATTAACTGCAGGGACCCCCCGCTGCCGCCGCCGCCAGCTTTACAGCGCCGCAGGACAGGTACCCATTAGGCAGACACCGGGGCGCCCCCACCCCGACTTGCCTGGGGCGCTCTGGTGCCTTGCACCGGCCCTGGGCGAGAGTCTGTATTGGAGAAGACCAATAAGGAAACTATTGCAATAATCAATGCATGAGATGAGGAGAGTATTGATCAGAGGTTTAGCAGTGTCTTATGTAATATTTGTATTAATATTTTTAATATGTTTTTTTAGATGCATGTGGCATGATTTTGAGACAGACAGAGGAATAAAGGACAGTTTAGCATCAAGGATGACCGCTAGGCAGCGAGCTTGTGGGGTAGGATTGATTATAGTGTTAGGTGCCAAGGGAACAGGGGAATGGGAGGGTAGACCGGTGCACAGGTAATGGGGTTTAGATAAAGTTACAGTAATGTAATGTATTTTTGATCCACCAGTATGATCCTGTAAGAGAATATCAATGTTCTCTAATAATTCAGAGTAGTGAAGGTGCACCCTGGAGAGTGATTGTAGTATTTCAAAGAAAGAAGGAAAAAAACCCTCTTTTTTGTTGGGGCACTCTTGTTTGGAGATTAATCTCAATTATGACAATTATAAGACATGGTTTGTGCATGATGACTTTCAACATGCAAGAAATCGGGTTGCAATTGAGTACAACTTCTGTGCAATTCTAATTGGCTCTGGGATGTCGACATTCTGCATGTTGAAACTACTGAAATGTTGACATGGTTGGCATTTCATTTTATACCCTCACCCTAACCCCAATGTTAGCAGACTCTTGGGTTCGGATGGTATTATATTAATTTCAGTATCAGAATTCAGAATCTACTGGTTTTAGGACCGATAAGCTATTATTGGAATTAGAATAAACTACAATAAATCATTTGATGCACACCTACTGTGGTTGCTTTTATTGTACAATGTACTGTAGGTGTTTTTAAGACGGGACATTTTTGTACGGCAGCTGGTAGTGCTGATATTTTGATAATTTGGACCACGCATTTCAGCATCTTGCAGACTTAAAGATATAAACAAACTTTGCATACTCAATATGTATTGTTCAGGTGTATGTCAATTCTAAATGCCTGATTGAGAAGTGGACAATGTTTTTCTTACTGGACAATGTGAGAAAAGTCTAGGAAACCCTTACTGCACATATGCAACCCAAAGTGTGCGACGGTGCACTAATTTGCATATGTGGTCCATATGTAATTCATGGCAGAGATTGGGAGGTAACCTGAAGTCAGTGCCAAAAGAGCAGTTGTCACTAGGGATGCCAATCCCGGGACATTTTTTCAATCCCGGGATTTAGGATTGAAAAATGCTCAATCCCAGGAATCCCGGGATTGGCCTCCCTAATAAAAAAAAATGGCCTGCCCCCCAAATATCAATATAAATGCCCTTTAACTCCTCCCCCCATGCCCGCCTGCCACTCTTCCCCATCCCCCTGCCCTGCTCTGTCACTTACATAGGTAGTGGTGACAGGCAGCAGCAGGAGCGATGTCCATCCATCCAGCGGCCGGGCGGGCAGGTGGTAGCAGCGCAGCGGGCATGTGGATGAGCGACAGTATGCTGTGCAGTGCACTGACAGACATGGCGGCTGCCGGGCTGCGCAGCGTGATGTCAGGGGTCATGCTGCGCAGCCTGGGCACCGTCATGCCTGTCATCACAGAGCACAGCACACAGTGGAACCAATCGGCCACCGGGGTTCCCGGGTAAGTACGTAGCAGACATCCGGGCAGCATCTAAACTATTCTAAAGTGCTCAGCGCTGCCCGGCTTTGAAAAAAGAAGTAGGTACTAATCCCGAAATCCCAGGCTTGAAAGCTTCAATCCCGGGATTCAAATCCCGACGATTTTAGGCCTAAATCCTGGGATCCCCCCGATCCCGGGATTGGCCTCCCTAGTTGTCATGGGTGTGTTTTGGGTGCCTATTGGGTGCTATAGATGTGTTATGGACAATGTTATGTCACGCCGGGTGTATTTTAAAATGCATCTGAAATCACTTTTGCAGCACCCCTACAGCCACATTGGTCATATTTTGAGGAAGTTGCAAGCAAGACTCTGCATGTGTGGATGGAACAGTCTACAGCACCTAGGTCGACAGTCAATCGGTCAACACCAGAAGGTCAACACAGACAAAAGGTCAATGTGAGTTTTTAAGGGTTTTATGCTTCAATGTCAACACTTGTCAACATGGGCCCCCAGTCTGTCATGTGTCAGTGTATTTCTTCAACAAGTACAGTTACTGTATAGAAGTAAGTTTTTACACAAGGTTAAATTGCATTTGGAATTTACTCTGTAGTTATCACATGTATTATTATGTATGTTGTTCTGAGTGAGAAGAAACTAAATATCGCAATTATGGAATAGTTGCAAGCAAATAAATAATTTCAATATTGCAGGCAGCAGCGTTATAAATACTTGCTAGGTTTCCAAAAACCTATAGTTAATATAGAAAAATCTTGCAACAAGTATTTAAGCACACATAAGCCCATATATGGAGCTAGACACGCCCTATAGGCGGAGCATGACTCTACGGGACACCAAGCAAAATTCTACTATCAACTATGATCTCCATGAAACTTGGGGGTAAATGTACTGGGATTGGAGGGGTATGAATGAGGCAATTTTGGCCAGGGATCCAATTTTGAAAACTGACTAAACACAAAAATTGGCAAAGTTTACTCATATATGAATGAAAATCAAAGTAGAACATGTGCTAAATCGGTAGACATATGCACCAGGACGGCACGGAAATGTACTATCATTCACATCAGCAAATTGATGATAATTCATCTCAATGTCAAATTGACTCCCCTTTTGGCAGCTAAGTTTGCAGAAGCCAGCATGGATCAGTGAGATCCTTGCAGTGCTTTTATTTGTAAAAGTAAAGGAAAGAGTTAAAAAAATAAAATAAATATGGTGTTTGGTTCCCCCTCCTAAGAGCAGGTAATGAGAGACGGTATTTGGGTGAGTTTTAAACCGCAATGTCTAAATTAAATTACAAGCAGAAATTAGAGCACATTTGTAAAAAATATTCAAAAACATTATTTCTAATCTTAAAAATGCAGTACTTTGATTTGACAAAATATCTTATGTGCTGTACATGCCCTTGTTACTTTTCTTTCCCTTATGTGCATTATGTTGCACCTCTTACCTCATGTGCTTATCCTTTCTTACTTCAGTAGTCTTCGACTGCACCAAAGCTCGCTGTCTGCTACCACCTGGATACTTATGTTGCAGCAATCGGCTGATGTTCCTAAAATCATTTACCCTGTACTTGTCCTGTATTGTCTTCAACTGTAAGTTACTGGTTTCCTGTTTGATTATGTGTACTCTGTAACTGGGCGCTGCGTAACCCTTGTGGCACCATATAAATAAAGGATAATAATAAATAATTATGTTGTGCTAATTAGACGCACAAGCAGCTTTTGATGATTAAAATTATGTATAGCATGCCTATATATTGTATGTAAATGGGACTTTAACTGATAAAACATGTTATGCTACAGTGTTTTCCAGCCAAACAGTGTAACATTATTTATTATGCAGATATATTTGCAATGTATGTGCATAAAAAATAATGTGACACTGTTTGGCTGGGAAACACTATATCAGAACATTTTTTGCAGATACAGTCACAATTACATACAGAATATACAGTAGGCATGCTATTCAGCATTTTAATCACCAAAAGCTGCTTGTTTGACCGGTGGGCATAACATTAATTTAATATGAAAACAATTTAAATAATATGTACAGTACATGCGCTATTTGACTAATAAAAATATGTTAAGCATTTTTACATCGTTACATAGATATGGTTCGAAATAATTTGTTTATTTATTACAATTTGCTCTAATCTTCTCCTTTATGTTAAATTAAACTCACCCAAACAAACCAGCTGTAATTACTGGATGTCTGAATTTATAGAGCTGTTTTGTGTGAGACTTGTCCCATCTTTGCAGGGCTTGTGTTTCTAACGCCAGCCCCACCATCACACCATCCCCGCCAGGGGGCGCGCGTGCATGAGACACATGCGCGCCCCCTGGCAACGGAGCCTACCTCCGGTCCCCGCCACCTCCCCTGCCGTCGCTGCAGGTACCTCTCGCCGCCCCGAGCGCCCCCTTAACCCTGCCCGACTCCCTGAAGCGGAGACGGGCAGGGACACGCAGCGTCCCCGCCGAGAGACTGGGACGCGCGTGAATGTGAGATGCACGTGCCCCCCAGTTCAGTGTAGCCCCTGTCCGCCAGCGCTTGCCAGCGGGGAGGGTCTGGCGAGCCCCAGCCAAGGATGGCAGGGGCTACATCTGTACATCACATTCCAGTTAGTCCCAATAAATTGGACCCTTCCTAGTCTAAAAGTCGTGAGAAGTTGTACCTGATTTGCATATTCAGTGTAAAAGCCGCACGCCATTACATTAGCCGAGTTTGATTAAAAAGTTGGATAGTTTAGCGTTGGAAATGGAGCGACTTTTTCAGAACCACAAAAATCGTCTCTCACTACATCCCATCCTATATCTTTTTTTCCACTGTATATTTTTAAACCAGCATCAGCTCAATCAGCTGGTTATGCTCGGGAACGGGGACACTAAGCTGTGTTGTTTTTACATTTTAACTTTTTCTGTTTTCTTTTACACATAAAATCATCACACAGATCTCACTTCGGCGTTGTGCTGGCATCAGGCAAACTCGGCAGCCAATCAAAAATCACTTCACCGTCGGTAAAAAAATGAATCCGGAGAACACAGCAGCTTAGTAAATAAATACACCCAATCACGTTTGTAACCCGCCAAATTGAATCTCGACTGGAACATGGCAGTTTAGTCAATTTTACCCTAGTTTTCAAAAGTAGCAAGTACTGTGCTAACCACTGTGCCACAGTTCTGCCTCGAAGAAGGCCTCTACAACACTGTGGAAATAATTGACAAGAATGATAGTATTTGAACACAGCACAATTTGCATGTTTGGAAATTAACTCTCTTGATTGTCACTTGAGCTCTAGATGTTTCAATAATTCAAACAAGGTAAATGTTGATCGTGCTTTAAATACTGATGTAAATGAGGAAATACAATATTCACATTACAGTACATCTCTCTAAGCTGGATAAACATCGGAAGCTGCCGGGATCTCCGTCTGACCACAGATGCTTTAAATGTAACATGGTATGAAAATACACCAGACTCATTTGCATACAGATTCTCTGTAGACAGCTGCAGGTGATTCTCAGCTCTGGACCGAGAACTGTAAAGCCGATCTGAGCACCTGGCGATACTGGCGAGCGCGCGGACCCGGCGTTGTGCTGGCATCGGCGATTGCACTTGTTGATACCGGCAGGGAGGGAGCGGCGGTGGCAGCTGCAGCATGGCCCTCAATAACGAGTACCTCTCTCGTCTAAACTGTTCAGACGAGGTAGGGGGCCCTGGTTTATGAAATACAAGGGATAAAAAGAGTAGGGGTCCCTCGTATTTCAACAACCAACAATCAGCGATGTAATACTACAGCCGCGGGAGACTTCTTGTACAAGACCCCTGGAAAAGGTCTATTTATTTTGTCTATTGTCTTGTGAATTCGATGCGAGTTTGTTCAGTTTTACAAACGGTATACGGTCCTTAGGTCAACAAGAGAAAGGTCAACATGCATTAGGCCAACCACTGAAAATCGACATGTACCAAGGTCGACACCTTTAGAAGGTCAACATGGGGTTAGGTCGACAGGGTCATTAGGTCAACATGGGGTTCTTCACATTTTCGTTTCCCGGCAGGTGGTATTTCATGCCCTACTATCCACTAGGGTGTGGTCGGAGAATAAAATAATCTGACGAGCGCAGTGAGCCATCCGAGGGGACCTGGTGCAATCTTAAATTCGATCATTTTTATTGATAGTTTTGACACTAATAATAAACAATAAACAAAGCGACTGGACACAATAGTTATGACAATGTGCATACGTATGGAGGAGATACATCGTGCTTGTACAACAAAGCATACTGTATATAGAGCAAAAATGTACATATTAGCAGGATTAACGATATAACACGGTGTATTGCATTCACTGTAACGGTAAAGCCAATACCCGAAGGCGCCAAACGGGCAGGCAATTACAAGGAGGGAATATAGCAATAAAGACCCATGTATCATAGTTGGCATATACGACTGTTTTGTAAACCATTATAATTAAAAGACATGCGCATAGCACACAAGCCACACACACTACACAAAAAAGTGTTAGACGTCCAGCCACTAAACACCCTAGATCTAACCTACCCTTAACTAACAAAGCAAAATCCCCCCCCCCCCAAAAAAAAACCTCCCCATAACCCCCCATCCTGTATGACCTAACCCCAACCTAGGTATACCTGGGGCCCATTAACATTCCCCCTGCCCTCCTAACTATGCATTGACACAAAAGGGAATAAATTGGCGGCTTACAGCTATATTAGCTAAATTAGCCTAAACAGAACTAATTTACCCCTTCCCCTCCCGACCCACTACCTTTCTAACTTCCTAAACTATGCTAATCTACCTAACTCCCCCCCTCCCCCCCACCCCACCCCACCCCCCAACATCAGGATGTTATTGCAAAAATGTAGCAAGGGGCAATGAGTTTAAAGTGTAGGCACATACGGATTGAGAGAGAGCTCACCCTGATCCATAAACACTATTTTCACATTTGTGACATACCAAATATAATATTACGGCAGACATTGGAAAATAAAGATAATTACAGCACAAGTGTAGATAGAATACATGTAGCTAAGATAATGGCAATAAAATAATAATTAGAACAATAAAGGAGGAAGGGGATATGCAGACTAGAAAGTGCATCTCAGAGGAAGAAAATATTAAGTATTTTATCAATCCGGCCAGTCCTGCCTGTCCCCAGCATCACGGGGATAATCCGGGTGGCGATCTGGAAGTACGAGCATAAAGTCCCAGAAATCCAAAGTGACCAAGGCAAATCTTGCCACCGGCAGAGTGACAATTAGAATGTAGAGCAGTATGACTACAGGCAAAGAAAATGGAGGAAGTTGTAGTACAGCCTTGTCTTCGCATAAAGGGACAGGTAGCCAAGAGCACTCACAATCAGGGAAAGCGGACAAGGATAACACATCGAGGATTTTGGCAAGGGAACCTTCCATGGTCTTGTGTAACACGTAGTGGATAGGAATATCAATGTTATCATCCAGGCACACAGGCATAGGAAACCAAGGACCCTCGTAGCCTGACATGTCAATCAAGGGTAACCCGACCAGCGTATTAGCAGAGGTATGTGCTGCATCGGTGGCAGGATCATGGCATTTAGGTGGTTTCTTCCCATCCTCAGGGTCATACTGATCAGGAGCATCGAAGGTTGATAGGGCACCCCCCAGCACCCCAGACAGTTTGGCTATAAGTCTGTCGGCAGAAGAGTGTATAGCCTGCAGTAGTTGTTGAAGAGAGACTTCCATAATCATTGGATTATTGCGTGCAGCCAGTGAGAATGGCAACCTGACTGCCGTGAAGGAGCCCTTATAAACCATGGTGGTGGCTAGCACACCACCAGATAAACCTAGGATAGTGGCAACAGGGGCACGATTAGCAGAAAGCACCCCCACCTGCAGCCAGCAGAAGGTTTTATCAAGAGTAGCACGTGTCAGCGTGGATGGTCGTAGGCAATACGTGGAGCCAAAAAGGCCACCGGAATCCACACAGCAAGTTGGCAGAAGATCGCAGGGGAGAAACAGCTGCCACGCCTATGCAGGATAGTGCTGGAGTCCTTGTTGTAGATGGCCACGTGCGAGACAGTAGCCAGCACGGCAGCCTCCCAGCATGAGCGACCACGCCACACCACAGCCCGGTAGGCTCACTCACCACCAAAGCCGGGAGTAGAACGCAGCCAGGGATAGTGTCAGCGGTATCCCTGAAGCGTGTCCCGCCGGCACGCCAGCGGGTAGGAGCAGGTCGGAGGTGCAGAGCGGGTCCAAGATGGCGCCCGCGTTCAGAGCACGGAGCGTGTCAGGCCCAATATGCCGCTGGATCCCCCAGGAGCCGTCCCAGATACCCGCGAATGTCACAGGAGGTGCAGGAGAGATCGCGGGGAGCAAAGAGATGAAGGTGGTCTGCCAGTGGACCCTGGGTCAGGATAATCAGGTAGGAGTTATTGTGGAGCTCTCCCCGCCAGCGTCCGCTCACGTCCCAGGTCAAGCCACGCCCCCTGGTGCAACCTTAAGGTGTCCATGTTGACGTGTAGACATTCGGAACAAAAAAGTGAAAGACCACATGTCAACCATTTGACTGTTGACGTTCCCCATGTTGACACAATGCTTGTGTTTACCTAATGACCCTGTCGACCTAGCCTCATGTTGACCTTGATGCATGCCGACCTTCCTCTTGTTGACCCAATGACCCATACCCTTACAAACACAATTCCTAGTAAACCATATTCTTTATGTGTGTCCATGGGCCTGATTCAGCATTGATTGTAGCATGTCACAGTATATCACACGCCCCAATTTCCAGAACACCTGCCACCCCTCCCACCTCTGCCTGTCAACTGCAGGATTCCTCTTGTCATAGGCAAACGCAGGGGGGGGGGGGGTTCTGGTTGCCTGGAAACCCCGCTCCTCTTGGCAAGTGCCACAACAATAGCACTGGTATATGATATGATCAGTAGAGCTTCCCCTACATCATGCAGTGTAAGGGACAGAGCGGAGCTGCTGCACATGCCCAGTGTACCAGCTTCTTCTACAGCATTTACTGTGTGTGTGTGGATCTGAGCCTCAAACTTCCCAATGGACCAGAGAGCAGCTGCCAGGAGGAAGAGACAGGAGCCCTACCATGAAGTGCGAGATTGCGAGCTTAGAAGGTGCAGTACTGGTTCTGTTATGTTTGTGTATTTATGTATTATATGTTTAACCTTTACCATATAGTATCCAGTGTATAAAAATACAAATTTTCGGGGCTGTTACCGCTCCACTAGACTCCCATACTTACTCCAATGCCCTGTAGAGTGGGAGATTTTGGATTACATTAGGAAAACCCCTCTAAAAATCCTGCGTTTGACACTGCTTGTGCACACTTAAAATGGGTCCTGCGTATGTGCATAACCCAACCATCGGGCATCCAACCCGGATCACTTATATGATCCAATCCGAATTAGCCCCCACAGTATGGATACAATGTTTGGCCCAATGATGTACAAATTGTAGTATTAAGTTTTGTTTCATCTGCAATTTTCCATCCATTGGTTTTAGTTAAACTTAAATCTACTGTATACAAACATCAGAAAATCACCGAAAAAATTGTCCTAAGTCAGATTTAGCCCTGCAGGGGCGGTGCAAGTTTTTTTGGTCCCCTCGGCAAAATTTCAGCTTACCGCTCTCACCACAACACACACACTACAAAAAAATATAACTTTCCAGAACCTCACTTGAACATGTGATGGTGGCATCTTAGAAGTTTAACACCTCTTGTTTGTATTAAGTTCCACAAAGAAGCCTCTCTCAGAGGTAAATTTACTAAGGACAGTCGTATACAGCCAATCCCTGTACGAAGGAGTACAAACAGGATTGGCCATATATGGTCCGACAGTACGAATGGAGAATGCCACAAATTTGCAATCATGCCGTATTCTTTGCCGATGTCATAGCCGTTCATATTTGGCTGCCATATTTCCTGTAGTCAAAAATGTATCAGCCATCAGCCTCCTACGGATCTGTCATATCGGTGCGATGCAGGCGAATGTAAAAAAAAAGTTAATGCCACAGCCAGTGCAAACTTTTTATATGAGGACCCCCAGCCAAAGCATTAACCCGTGGCTGGTCAGCCCAGGCCGAGGGAGTGGGGACCCCCCAATAAAGGGGTACCCCATTCAGGGCACCCCCAGCCCATGCTGCAGCTGTCTATTGTGCCCCTGGCTTGCGGTGTTCCTCGCATCTCAGTTGCAGCCCATAGCCCTTGCTAGGATCATATACAATGTATCTTGGAGATCATTCTGGTTGACCCACAAAGCAGCAAAATCCACAGCTTTGCAGGTCATCTAAATGCCGCTCACACAAGCGCCCGCCACCCCCCCCCCCCCCCCCGCACGCCGATTTCCCTGCACACAGGCAAATGGATGTTTAGCATAAACATCCATTCACAGCCTTGCGTGCGGGGGTGAAATCGTTCGATGGTTGCCATCAAATGATTTTGCAAGTGCTCGCAGATCTAAGTCAGCCTCCACTGATCTTAGATCTGCAGCGCCCTTGTACGGGTAGCGGACGGGCAGCTGACATCAGCTGGTGTCAGCTGTCCACCCCCCGCAACTGTGTCATGGCCACATTAGCATGGGTATGCACAGCATTCGCATGTGCGCTACCCCTCACCGCGCTCCCTCCACCCACACTGCTAGGTGCAAACAGGCCGGCGAATAAGCAATCTGCCACGCCCGCTCGCACAAAGCAGCTGCACATGTGCATAAAAGTTTATGCACATGTACAGTTGCTAAACATCGCTAGCCTGTGCAAATGCGCAGAGGAGCGAATTCATCAGAATCCTGCCGCCAGCAGCTGCTAGGTGAGATGGCGCGGTATCGCATGTGAGTCCTAATTAATATTTATTTTATATTGCTGATTGAATCAGTTCAAATATAAACTGAGCCATTACATACTGTAAGTGTACACAACAACTGTGCTTACACCATGCAAATCTTTAATGTGATGTATCCGGTTTTTATTTGACCCTATAATTACATCCTTAAGAGGATAATAAAAAGTTAACATTTGCAAATCAGCTTCCTCATTTGTATAAACAAGGACATCTGTTTGCATTATCATTTGCATTACACAGGGATATATAGAGATCATTCCATAACTAATATCTGTATAATCTATATCACGTCTCGTTTGGATGAATTGCTTCTATACCTGAAGACATGAATATCACTGTGGAGAAAGGACATAATATATACCATCTGAGTTTTGGTGTCGTAGTTGGAATCACCATCATAGCAGGACTGGTGGTAAATGGATTCATTGTTGGCGTGAACGTCACTGATTGGATGAAACGAAGACCGGTGACGGCAATCGACCAAATTCTAACCTCCATCGGGATCTCAAGATTCTTCTATCAATCCAGCAGCCTGTTTAACTTATTTTCTTATCTGTTCTTTGTAGATGTTTTTATGATATTTGACATCATTATTGAAAGCCTTTGGACTACTTCCTTCTATGCCGGCATCTGGTTATCAACCCTCCTATCTGTTGTCTTCTGCTTGAAGATGTCCAACTTCCACAGTGTCTTGTACCAGCGCTTGAAGATGGTTATTTTACAGAGGGTGGTTCTTCTGATTATTGTGTCGGTTGTGGCGTCCATTTGTTACAATTCTCTGTATTTGGTGATCACTAATGTTGCGCTCTCTAAAAGTTCAACGAATGGAACGTACAGCAGTGAAGAGACTTACAGTAGACTTTACATGTTCTTATTGTGGAGCCTGGTGCCTTTTCTCATATATTTTTCATCGTCGGTCATTGTCATTGTCTCTTTGCACCATCACATGTATGTCCTGAGACGTAACAGGACTATAACCGGACAACAGGATAACTTTTATAAGATTGTGAACTTTTTAAGTTTTTCATTCATTAGTTTTCTTGTTTTCTTTGTCACCATTGCAAGTGTGTGGTATTATAAAAATACATTCAACACTTTAGGAGTTTTGTATATTTTTAATGTTTTGCCAACTCTCTATTCTACTTATACGATCTATATAACCATCAAGCTAAGGACTCGGGTCTCTGGGATTATCCGACGTGGACTCAGCTGCTTTCTCAATAGGAATCATACTTAACCCAACTCTGAAGGTAACATAGTAACATAGTAGTTGAGGTTCAAAAAATACATATGTCCATCAAGTTCAACCATTGACCTAGATTTATCATCCCCACTTTGAAATATAATTTTTGTTTTAACATTGACTAAATAGTGGTTATAGGTTGTACCCCTGAATGTTTTTATCCAATAAGTGTTTGTCCAAACTTATTTTAAATGTGCTCAATGTTTCTGCCATCTTCACCTCTTCTGGAAGAGAGTTCCATACCTGAACTGTACTGACCTTAAAAAAGCTTTCTTACGTACGGAATCTTCTTTCCTCTAGTTTGAGTGCATGCCTATGTGTCCTAGTCTCTGAACTCAAAGCAAAGAGGTTGCCCGATGGTTAATATATTGTCCTCTGATATAACTGTGCATGTTAAGCATGTCTCCTCTTAATCGTCTCCTTTCCAGACATTCCTAATTTGGCTAATCTGTCCTCATCGCTTAAATACTCCATCCCTTTTATTAGCTTGTCAGGGCCGAAACTAGGGTGTCTGGTGCCCAGGGCAAGACATTAATTAAGTGCCCCCCCCCCCCAAAAAAAATAAATAAATATATATATATATATATATATATATATATATATATATATATATATATATATAGCATAAGGAGAGACCTGGCACTCGCAGACCAAAAATAACAACTCAGGTGCCTTTCTGTCCCACGAAGGGAAAGATATTTGCAATGGATATGGAAGGCACTCAGGAGATTCCCACAGTACTGCACGGCGGCAGTCAGACGAATAACAAAATCAGACAGAGAAGGTCTGTGTGTCAACGTTTCGGGTAACAACCCATTATCAAGACATAACAAGAAAGCAAAGACATACTTACAATTATAGTGCTGTGTGGGGGCAGGGGGCACCTCGTGCAACCATCACCTGCACGGCACCCGGCGAGCAGAAGGTGACGTCACCCCAACCTTGGAGTCGGGGAATCCGGGGTCACCGGGGGGCGTGTCAATGTTACAGTGAGCTGGTGGCCATGGAAACGAGGCTTGACGATGGACAAAGTCCTAAAAATGGACAGAAACTTTCTGCTCTCACCCAAACTCCCCTCCGTGTCTACAGACCGGATCGTCTGGACCCAATGCTTTTCCACAGCCAGCACGGAATTGGTGAGCACCGCCAAAAGAATTTGGCCTCTGATAGCCAGGAACCCTGAACTACCTGCCCTGAAGAATTGCAACCTAATGCCGGCATTTAAACGGAGCAAGAACATTAAAGATCTTGTCGTACACAACGACGTCTTGTTGTTAAAGGATGACACCCCGTTCACCTTCCTCAGAAGGAAAAATGGCAATTTCCGATGCCTCAAATGTGTCACATGTGGAGGTCTGGAAACAGGAAATCATTTCTTCCACCCCCACTCAGGAGTCAAAATACAGATAAAACACCCCCTGACTTGCTCCAGCCGCTACGTGGTATATTACATCAAATGCCCCTGCGGCTCCATGTACATTGGCAAAAGTATTAGACAGTTCAAAGAGAGGATTGCTCTGCACAAATCTAGCATCAGGGCAGCGCTAGGACCCAAAGACTCAGACCAACCGGTTGCCCACCATTGGAAAGCATTTAACCACAGCCTTCCGAGTATGAAATATAAAATCATAGACTGTATTCCAGAAAATCCCCGTGGGGGTGACAGTGGACGTGCCCTACTGAGATGCAAATCCAAATGGATCCATAGACTGAACAAGGTCCAACCGCATTGACTGAACGAAATCCTTCCTTTTTCCTGTTTTTTATAAATTTGACAGCCCATTATTGACCCCCCCTTTTCTCGCCAGCCCTCACCCACCTCCGGCTTTGCTCTCCACGCACATATACTTGACATCAGATTGCACCCTCACCATTACTCTTCCCCCCTTGCATCACGCACTCACATAGTCACCTCCTTTACAACCCATATTGGGGTTGCTCCACTCACCATACCATATAGACAGCACTCTCCCGCCCGCAGTTCACGATGCATAACCTCTGTATGTCTGCAATTTCAGCACCTAGGTTAGGGCACCCTTGGTCTTCTACACAGGTTTCCCACAGCACACTGACACTGTACCACACAACATTCACCTTTCCTTACACTTCCCTACACACACACACACCGCACCGGGCTGCTCTGAGAATCTTACTGTTAGCCCTCATCATGTTGCTAGAAATGTCAGTTGTATGTTTACCACTATTGTATGCCAACTGTAATTATGCCTCTGTCTTGTCCCACAGCCTCCGCTGCAAACAGCACAAGTGCGGCACCAGGCAGACCCCCTTCACACACGCCGCAGACGCGCACACTGTTCTGACAGGAGCGCGTCACACGGCGTCTCAAATTTCCATGGCCACCAGCTCACTGTAATATTGACACGCCCCCCCGGTGACCCCGGATTCCCCGACTCCAAGGTTGGGGTGACGTCATCTTCTGCTCGCAGGGTGCCGTGCAGGTGATGGTTGCACGAGGTGCCCCCTGCCCCCACACAGCACTATAAATGTAAGTATGTCTTTGCTTTCTTGTTATGTCTTGATAAAGGGTTGTTACCTGAAACGTTGACACACAGACCTTCTCTGTCTGATTTTATTATTCGTCTGACTGCCGCCGTGCAGTACTGTAGGAATCTCCTGAGTGCCTTCCATATCCATTGCAAATATATATATATATATATATATATATATATATATACACATATATACATATCTATATAGCTATATATATATAATTAATCAGAAGCCATTTATGTGCTTACAGACAGCAGAAGGGTGATATTAAACCAACAAACAGGACAATACTGTATATCATATATTATTATATATACACTGTATTCTGAAATGAAATATATATTTATAAATTATCCCTCAGCCACTGACTCTCTGGAGGTAAATTATTAACCAGTTGCTGACTGTGACTGAGTCAGCAGTTGGCTAATATTAATTTACCTTCAAAGAGTCAGTGACTGATGGATAAACATATATTTCACTTCAGAATACAGTCGCTGGCTAACCCAGGCCCCCACTTTCTCCCCAATATTGTACTGTGCAGCTGTAAATTGTTAACTTACATTCAGAGGGGACTAAATCTTGAGGCACCTGCTGTCACTCACTGCTGGCTCAGGACAGGGGCTGCCCTGCTCCTCCATACAGTCCTCTGCGTCCTCCTCGAATGTGGGGATGGCTGGGGCGGTAGTGCTGCCTAGTCCTGCGTGCTGTCTTCCTGCTGTCACTCACTGCTGGCTCAGGCCAGGGGCTGCTCCTCCAGACAGTCCTCTGCACCATCCTCGACTGCGGTGATGGTTGGGGTGGCGATTGGGAGGCCTGATGGTGCGCTGGCAGCGCCTGTGTTGTGCTGCCTCGTCCTGCGCACTGCCTTCCCGCAGGGAAAGAACAGAACTTCCCACACGCTGACTTTCCGGCGCCGACTCGGTCTTCCCCAACCTCCTATATGACGTACGTCTGGGCGGCGCCTGCGTCACGACGTCACCCGCACGGCGTCACAAGAAGAAGGAACTCGGCTAAGATGTGAAAAAATCAGTGACAGTTTTGTACCTGCACTGCGGTCAGTGACACACAGTGACACACAGTGACCGTATTGCGCCCCCCCCCCTTCAGGGCCCGGTGCGCGTGACCCCCTAGCCCCCCCCCCCCCCCCCTAGTTACGGCCCTGGCTTGGTATACCTTCTCTGAACTTTTTCCAGTTCCAACATGTCCTTTTTGTAGTGTGGAGCCCAGAATTGCACTCCAAATTCCAAATGCGGTCTAACCAGTTCCTTGTAGAGATGTTGGATGATATTCTCATTCCTAGTTTCCATAAACCTTTTTCATACCTGCAAGTATTCTGTTGCCTTCCTGGCTGCTCCATGATACTGTGCACTGCACCCCAATTTTTTTTATCAATTAGAACTCCCAGGTCCTTTTCCATTTCTGATTTCCCTAATTCTGCCCCATTAAGCTTGTAATTTACCTCCAGGTTATTCCTCCCTAGATGCATAACCTTACATTTATCTATATTGAATCTCATTTTCCATTTGTCGGTCCACTTATATAATTTATTTAAATCCATCTGTAGCATGGAGACATCCTTGTCTGTTCTAATCACCCTACACAGCTTTGTGTCATCGGCAAAGATGGATACTCTGCTTAGTATTCCATCCTCTATGTCATTAATGAATATGTTAAACAGAAGAGGTCCTTGCACCGAGCCCTGTGGTATTCCACTTAGTACTGGTATCCAGCTTAAGAATGCGCCATGTACAACCACTCTCTGTTCTCTATCCTGCAGCCAATTTCTTACACAGCTACAAATTATAACCCCAAATCCCACTTCCTCCATTATATTAATCAGTCTCCTATGAGGCACAGTGTCAGACGCCTTTGCAAAATCCAGGTTACACCACATGTACAGCATTGCCAATGCCCAGGTTGGCGCTCAAATTTTCATAAAAACTTATTAGGTTAGTTTGGCACAAACAATTTTTTACAAACCCATGTTGGTTGCCACCTATTTTGTTATTTGCCTCTATGTGTTCCTGGATACCATCCCTTAGATTTCCCTCAACTAATCTCCCCATGATTGACGTTAAGCTTACTGGTCTAAAGTTGGCTGGGTCATTGCTCTTCACTTTTTTAAATATCGGTACAACTTCTGCAATTCTCCAGTCCTTAGGTTATATACCAGAAGAAAATGATTTTCAAAATATAATTCCATTAGAACCCTGGGATGGATCCCACCTGGACCTGGTTATTTATTTATTTGTTTTAACTTTGCAAAGCCTCTTGAGGATCTCCTCTAAATTGAATTCTAAAGATGGAGCCAGCCTCAGCCAGCTCGCCAATGTGATATATCCATAGTGCTGGCAGGTGCTGGCGTTGGGCGTGGTAGGTGGACATGGACGCACAAGCGTCTCACTTGCTTGTGCGTCCCACTCTCTAAGCGGCATTGAGTGGGGAGCGGGTGCTTCCCTGCCTGTCTCCGCTTAAGGGACTTTGCCACTTTACCAGTGGCCCAATCCACCCCTGGGAACACTACAATGGTGATAAGGTAGAATACAGAAAAGAATATGAAATAAAGTATAATGTACAAAGTACAAGCAAGCTTTGAATAAATAGGCCATTCTACCCATGAAAGTACCAGTTGATGCACCTACTATATCTTAGGGGTAGATTTGTACGATTATAGAAAATCTTCGTAAGTCTAAAGCCCCATACACACTAGATGATCCCACCGACACCAATATCTGCAGCAGCGGGGATACAGTGTGTGTGTGTGTGTGTGTGTGTAGGGGGGTGCGTTGCAGGTATTGGCAGACATACTTGCCGATGCCGGCTCCTAAGTGAGCAACGCAGGGGGTGTGACAGCCATCATTGCCTGAACATGCTGGACGAGGGAGGGGGTCATTAACTTTGTACGGGTGTGCGCATCATTAATGATATTGAGTGTCCCTTCTTGTTCACAGTATCGCCTAGTGTTTCTGGAGCTTTAGAAAATCTCAGTAATATCAGACACCTGTCTGTTAGGAGTAATGTGCATGTGAAAAACATTATTAAATATTCAGTTAATACTTTTGTTTTTACCTTCAAGATAACAAAAAATAAAGTATGCAAACAAATGTAATGTCTTCTTTTCACTTATTTTCCTAGATTCAGAAGATTCGGAGCAAGCTGCCACTATTGGAGAACAGCAGGAAAAGTATGGGAACAGAGCACACCATTGTATTAGAGCAGGGGTGGCCAGACTTTTGTAAATCGGGATCTACTTTGTGTACACTTACTTACTGGTATCTCTGCCTGTGCAAAATATCTCCCTCCATGCAATTACGCCCATTACATATTGTGCCACATGGAATGATGCAAAATTCACATTAAGCCACATTGAATGAGGCAAAATACACTTTTTGCCACAAGGAATGATGCAAAAGTGACACTGTGCCACCAGGAATGATGGAAAATTGACACTATGCCACAAAACCGGATGTGAACTCCTGGATTCCAATCACTGAATGATTCAGTGATTGGAATCCAGGAGTTCACATCCGGTTTTGCCACCACTTTATAAAATATCAATTGGTGCCAATTCCTCTACATTGTCCCTGGGGTCACCAAATCTCCCTCAGAATTTATTGGCAATTATAGGAGGATCAGTGGACACTATTTCCACATAGGATATTTTTCATAATAATATTCAGTGATCCTATTGTTGAAATTATCATCACCATATGAGAAATGTCTGCTGTATATGAGCCTTACTAAAGGAACCTATTTCGGTGTGAAATTCCTATGTATTGTTCTGCTGTCAAATGCCCCTGATGAAGTCAAGCTGTTGACGAAACGCGTTGGACTTATACCACCACTGAGAAGACATCTTTTAATAAAGAATTTTTATTGTCAAAATTTTATAGTCATAAATTGTTATTATAATTTTGTAGTATATTGGACAAAAAAACTGTCCTGTTACCAGTACTGTGAGAAGGGCGCATTCTGAGAATCTATCATATATATATGTCTTGCTTCACGAGAGGCAAGAATGTGAAAGATTGGGTGATGCGGACAGACATCTCGACCCGCCTCCCAACGGGGACCAGAGTCAAACCTGGCGGCAGCTATAAGTGCACAGGCTGCACTATGTGCAGTGCACTTACCCAGACCAAAGTCTTTCACCATCCACACTCAGGATACAAATTCAAGCTCAGATATGCGCTCACATGCACAAGCACGCATGTGGTGTATCTTTTGAGATGCCCGTGCGGGCTGTGCTATGTGGGCAAGACGGTAAGGACATTTCGCGAAAGAATAGCATCCCATCGTTCAGCGATACGAGCTGCCCTTAATAATCCCAATAAACAACATGAACAACCTGTGGCAAAACATTTTGCACAAGCAAAGCATAATCTGGCGAGTTTAATTTACACCTTGATTGACCATGTTCCAGAGAATCTTCGCGGAGGAGACCGCAACAAAAAACTTCTGCAACTTGATTTAACCTGGATCCATAGACTCCAAACCGTTTCCCCAAAGGGGCTCAATGAGCAAATTTCCTACAACATTTTTCTTTAAACTCATCCCCACTTATTGGTTCCCTGCATTATGTCTCAGTCAGGAGTGGATGTTACTTTGATTGTTTTTCGTTTCATGCTGCATATTTCTCTTTGTTACAATGTTGCGTTGTTTATACTTTATGTGTGTTCTTTTCTAGTGGTCTCCGCTGTACTGTCTCCTAGCAACCAGGACGCTGAGCCGCAAGTCCGGATTGGAGGCGTATCGATAGCCCCATCAGGTGACGCAGCCCGGAAACCAGCCGAGAAGCAGGGAGCTCAGGCAGCGTGGAGACGCAAGGAATTAACAGTTGGTGCTGGTGTATATAAGTAAGTGTAATTCATTTGTTTTTTGTTCCCACTTTGAAAACGGAGTAAAATCCGAAACGTCAGTGACATCTGTGTCTGTCATTTGTTCAACCAAGTCCCTAGGAGTGCCGCTATTTGCTTTCTCTCTCTCTCTCTCTCTCTATATATATATATATATATATATATAGTGGTGTAGCTAGGTGTTACGCTGCCCGGAGCAAGGGGGCATGGCCTAACATTATACCACACACCGTAATGCCCATTGCACATTTTAGCAAACTTTGTAATACCTATTACACATAAAGCCACATGCCGTAATGCCAATTACACATAAGGTCACACATGATGCACATTACATACTATGGGGCAGATGTATTAAGCCTGGTGAAGAGATAAACTGGAGATAAAGTGGAAGGAGATAACGCACCAGCCAATCAGATCCCAACTGTCATATTTCAAACACAGCTGATTGGCTGGAGCGTTAACTCTTCCAAGTTATCTCCACTTTATCTCCAGTTTATCTCTTCTCCAGGCTTAATACATCTGCCCCACACTAACAAAGTGTGATGCCCATTACATACTATATAACAAACCGTAATGCCCATTACATACTATATAACAACCGTAATGCCCATTACACATAATGCCACACACTATAATGCCTATCACACACAATGCCACACACAGTAATGCCGATCACACATTATGCCACACACAGTAATGCCAATTACACATAATGCCAAACACCGTAATTCCCATTACACATAATGCCAGGACTTTTTTTGTAAGACAGGGACAATAAAGCAGGGGAGGTTACGGGATAGGTTTAGGCAGTAGGTAGTAGTAATTAGCAGGGAGGGTTAGGGTAAGCCAACCCCTTGGGGGGGGGGGGGAGTTGCATTATGATGGGGAAGCTGGATAGTTATCTGCAACAAGTATAAGGAGAGTGCTCTAGAACAGAGGACCCCCCTCCACCCCTAGTAACACAATCTCCCTTTAGCAATAAATAATGCCCCATAAGACAGAACATCAACTCCCCCTAGCTCAAAACAGTTACCCCCAAATAGGTCATCATCTCTCCTTAGCAAAGAATAGCCCCCTCTCATTCAGACAGATCTCCCCCAGTACAGAAAAACACCCACCCCCATTTACCCCTCAACATTTACAGTAAAACTTTTTACTCGGAGTCCTGTGTCATCAGCCTTAGGTGGGAAGGAGTGTCAATGAGTGCAGGGGGAGTGCCAGCGCTCCCTACATGATGTTGATGGACCCCCGGTAAGTCTCTCACCCGGCGCCACTGCAGACCAAATCTCCCCATCCCCCTTGTGCTACGGGGGAGGAGTGTGTGGGTGTGCGTGGAAGAAGCGCAGCGGATATACAGCACCTTCTTCCTCGGACCTTGTACGTTTATGGGTCCGTCCTTGGTTGATGATGTCACCCTTACAGGTACTGCTGCACTGCTGCACTCTCTCACACTGACTGCATACCTCCCAACTTCTTTGCTTCAGAAATAGGGACACTCGTGCGAGCGTCCGAAAAGGGGGTGGGGCGTATGCAAATGAGGGCGCGGCTTATGCTAATTAGCCGCGACCTCATTTTTATACGAGAATAGGCGCATGCGCACAGCGTCTATTCTATTAGATTGGGGGGTCTCCCAACTGCCACCCCCCGCAGCGGGACAATGCCTGCCGCGGGTGGGACAGCGGGACAGGACCCGAAAATCGGGACTGTCCCGCTGTAATCGTGACAGTTGGGAGGTATGCTGACTGTGCTGCACACATGCACAGTAAGGTTGGGAGCGGGCACAGCGGGGAGCGGGCACAGCGGGGACCGTCCGTGCTGGGAGAGCGGGCGAGCAGGTGGGCAGGGCATGGGAGCCAGTGGCAAAGTGCACGGCTCTGGCGCCTGGTGACGTCCTGGTGCCCAGAGCTTGTGCTCCATCCGGCTCCGCCCTAGCTAAGCCTCTGGGTGACTGTCCTGCCGCCGCTGAGCCTTCCCACCACTGAGCCTTCCCGCAGGCTCAAATGGGTTGTTGTAACAGGTACTCTTCACTTGCAGTGTGCGGGTGACATTACCCGTGTAAGCCGCACACTACATCCCTGGGAACAGTTTGTCAGAGGCTTCAGCAGCTTATGTACATGTCACTTGATCACAATCTACCCATGGTAGCTCCGCGATCGACGGGTAGATTGCGATTGACATTTTGGCCAGCCCTGTATTGAAGGCTACACAGCACGCACATTAACTGCATACTTATAATATATTGCATTATTAATACTACTGTATAGATATTTATCAGACCATGCACATCTAATAGTTAGCCAAGCCTCTGTGGTGGCTGACCACACCCTCTCTGGAGTCTGGCCACACCCCTAAGAATAAACCCCACCTCTGAATCCCCCCGGATGATCTTTCATGCCCCAGACCGGCACTGGATAATGTCATCTCTAAGAAGCACTTAGCATTGTTTGTCGAAGCTGCGTAGTTCCTGTTTCAGGTGAATGTAACAGTTTTATTGTTTGTTAAGTCTGGTAGTGTTATTGTGTATGTATTACGTGGCTACCATGCCGTAATAAACTGACGTAACCACAGATGTCACATTGTTATTACAGTGTTTGTGTCTAACCATGTACAGTCACAGTACACAAGTTACACATGGGGGGGGTCTATCCTATTAACCCCGAATGGTGCGGATGATTTGCGAGTTGCAAATTATCACGACACCGGGCGCACTTCACGGCGGCCATATTCGCTGAAAATTGCTCGCAACTCCATAAGGGTGCGAGCAATTTTCAGTGAATTCAGCCCGATGAAGGGTGCGAGCTAGGGTTAATTCGGGTGCCGTTTACAATGGCACCCGAATGGGAACTTGCAAACTTCAGGTTTAATAGGATCGACCCCATACTGTAAGTAGCTTTTCCAGTTCCCACATGACATATAGGTGTTATAAACCATGATAGAATAGTGTATTTCATTTAAACAAAGGTTCCATACACTTTTACAGTAGTGAGCCTGTTTCTTATACGGTACCTACACCTGGCTAATGCCCCATGTACATGGGGCGACTTGATCAGTGTGCACAGATCCCTCAGCGCAGATCCCTCAGCACAGATCGCTCAGCACAGATCCCTCAGCACAGATCCCTCAGCACAGATCCCTCAGCACAGATCGTTCAGCACAGATCGCTCAGCACAGATCCCACAGCACATATCGCTCAGCACAGATCCCTCAGCACAGATCGCTCAGCACAGATCCCTCAGCACAGATCGTTCAGCACAGATCCCACAGCACAGATCGCTCAGCACAGATCCCTCAGCACAGATCGCTCAGCACAGTTCCCTCAGCACAGATCCCTCAGCACAGATCGCTCAGTACACAGCACATGCAGTATAAACCTAGTCAGGTGATAGCGACACGCAGGACCCTACATCGCGCTCACTGTGAGGCTGGGATAAGGTCATTAGTGCGACCCTATTAAGCTCGACATGCATGATAGGCCTTATGTCGACACCTGAAATAGGTTGATATTTGTGGAAGTAACCTCCTACGTTGCTGACCAGGTTCCACGGCTGCACTAAAAACCGGAGGGGGCAACTTAGGTGAAATAGAGCCAGTTTGTACAGTGGTCTCCAAACTGCCTTCTTTCCTGCCAGTACAGGTACGGACTGTCTGACATGTCTACTTGGATGCTGTCACCAAAGTAATCCTCCACCATTTTTTCAATGGTGACAGCATCCATTGTAGTGACAGTAGACATATCAGCAATCGTTGGCAGGTCCTTTAGCTCGGACCAGATGTCCAAACTCCCTCCTGCCTGCCCTGCATCCCCGCCAGCGGGTTGTGTGGGAAATCGCAGCTGTTTCCTCACAGGCACAGGTGTGGGAGAAAATGAAGGAGGAGCTGTGGCTGTGTCACAGTCTGTTTCAAGGGCCTTACTCTAGTTTACTCTTTCTGACAAAATCCTTCTTAGCTGGACAAAACCATGTGCACTGCAGGGGGGCAGATGTAAAATGTGCAGAGAAAATTAGATTTGGGTGAGTTATTTTGTTTCTGTGCAGGGTAAATACTGGCTGCTTTATATTTACACTGCAATATAGATCTCACTTTGAAGTAAAACCCCACCCAAATCTAATTCTCTCTGCACATGTTACATCTGCCCCACCTGCAGTGCACATGGCTTTGTCCATCTAAGAAGGATTTTGTCAGAAAGAGTGAACTAGAATAAGGCCCCTGGTGACAATCTCCTGACCAGCAGGTCTTTGCACCTTTGTAGACTCAGCTCCTACCTGTCATTTTTCAAACCCAGCCTGTAACATGGCAGTTAGGATATGTTTTGCTGGCTGTTTATCACTCTCCATTGTATCACTTTTTGAAGCTTGATACATCTGGCCCTAAACAGCCAATGACATTTTTTTTTACAGTTCATGCATAGAATCGCCATGCGCCACCCCCCCCCCCGCCACTCCGCCAGAGTCCGCCAGAATGGGGCACGCGCCTCATTCTGTCAGAAGCCCTGCAGCCTGCTGCTCTGCTCTCTACTGCCTGCTCGCTTCTCACTCCCGGCCTGTCTCCCCAAAGCAGAGATTAGCAGGGAAGCACCCAGTCAGGGCCGGTGCTAGGGTGTCCGGCGCCCTCCTGCAAACCATAAATTTTGCGCCCTTTCACATTGCCACTGCAACAATCTGCAGCCCGATTTAGGGAGCGTATGCAACATGCGAGGCTATGTAGGATCTCGGGTGCATGTACATGTATGCATACACCATCTCAGTGATGTGTCCACAAAATGTTGCAGGCACTAAAGGTGCCCATACACGCTATGAGAATCGCATACGTTATGGGCTAGATAGCATCGCACGGCATGCATGCAATGTGTGTGCGATGCGATCCGAAAGCAGTACAAAAAGTATGTGCAGCACATACTTTTTGTACTGTGCGATGCCATGCCCGCGGGCGAGCGCACATCACATTGCACGCTGCTATTGCAGGAGCAAGTGACAGTGAGGGCTGAGGCGCCTTTTCAGCATGGCGCCTACCTGCTTTGCAGGAGCTGCTGAGTGGGTAGCGCCGGCCCTGCACCCAGTCCCCGCCACCTTGCTGATTTGAAAGCGCGAGTGAGTGAGCAGGTCAACCTGATGGCTGCCAATCTAGAACACCACACCCAGTGGGACATATACTGTAGGAAAACTGGTAAACATGGCACTAGGAAAAGACAAGGTGCTCGGACACATAGAAAACAACCAGATACAAATATTAGAGGACATTTACTAAGCCAAATACGGCGTATACGTATTTTCAGGATTTACCATCCTGAAAATATGTTAATTTGTATTCGTGGCACATTCCCGAAGACCACCATTGGCGGCCTAGTGGCTCCTGATTGTCCACTAGGTGGCCAAAAGTGGCATTCGGGAGGAGGAGCCGCACAATGTCAACACAGACACCGTGCAGCTTCTTCTGGCAGTCTGGCTTGGTTTGGGTTATCGGTTTATTTTTATACTAAGACCGTGGATCCTACTTGGAACGAAGAGGATCAGATCTAAGCCGGAGGACCCTTGTAAGTATAATTTGCTTACACAGGTACCCCAGGGATTTCTTCAGGATGCACCAATGGACGGGTGTAGACCTACCTACGGGCTCAAGATAGATAAGTATCTGTATGAGTGGGCTATGTATGTAATAAAGTTTTATTTTTCTTGGGTGTCAGTGTGTTTATTTAACTATTTGTATTGCTGTAGAATTACAAGTTCCAGCAGGCCCTTTATTGCCCCGCATGCCGGGAATTGTGGTTCTCCAAGTTCCCGCATACGGAGTAGGCTTGCTGGGACTCATAGTTCCACAGCAATATACAATAGTGTTAATCTATTATTTTACACAATTTATCAGCCCAGTGGCCACCGCTCCAGGGCCACCGGGGACAGCCCCAGGCTTCATCCTGGTTAGGGAAATTCTGGAGGGGGGACCCCTTTATTTCGGGGGTCACCACTCCCCCAGGACCCCTGGCAAGGCTGACTGGTCGGTAGGGCTGAATGCTTTGGACTTGTATACAAAGTCTCCCCCCGCCTGTGGAATTACCCTGCTGGCTGGTTGGGCCTGGGGCTGGTTCTTAAAATATGGGAGACCCCTAGTCATTTTTTCCCCTGTATTTTAGGACCCAGGACTGGCCCTTGGGCCTGGTGCTGGTTTTAAAAAAGGAGAACCCTAGTCAATTTTTCCCCTGATTTTTTAATACCAGGACCGGCTCTGTGAGCCTGGGGCTGGTTACGGCCGTGGGGTGGACCCCATGACGTTTTTTATTTATTTTTTACACACTGCAGCCTGCACGGATCTGACTGATTTTTTACACATTGCAGCCTGCACGGATCTGACTGATATGATGGATCTGACTGATCCCTGCAGGCTGCCTATACGAATTCGTATTAGCGGCCGTATATACAGCTGCTAATACAAAAGCATACAACATTGGTAAATACAAAGCAGTCGTATTTTATTGTTTTTTTGAATTACCCTCCGAAATACGAATTTGCATACGTCTATAACAGCCATATGCAGTCGTATACATTCGTATTAAGAATACGAATACGAATTTTTGTATTTGCATTCTTAGTAAATTTCCACCATAATGTTTTACCATTATTTGCTTTGGCTGTTTTTTTTAAATATTGATGGTGTTGGGTTCCATCACATGATCTGATCTCAATATTTGATATTATTCAACCTGCACATTATTTCAATGCATATTCTGTATGAGAAATGCCACTTGTAAAACTGTATGAGTTACTGTAAGTCAGGGAATATTTGGCATGTACTGTAGGAGGAAAAATATGTGTAATAATTAGCAGGTGGGCCTGTGTAACTGGTACTGTCTCCTGGTCAGCCACAGAGGTATCCAATGCTTATGAAGAAAGGTTGATCAAGAAGGCATCTGGTCATGGAATCTCTTTGTGACCAAATCATAAAACTGCCCAGTACTGTACATCAAATTGATAAAGCCCTGGTCGTAGTCTTTAAACATAATGAAAAAATATAAGTAAGGGCCCCTTCTTGTTAGACCAGGAAAATCCTAGGTTATGAGCACACAAAGGACCCTCTGATACCTACAGTAGGCACGAAAAGTGAATTCTGGTTTTAAAAGGGTTAAAAATCCACAACGGTAGGGGTCAAAAGAGCAGGACTGTGAAGTCTAAGGAGAATTTGCTTCCCAAGGAGAGTCCTAAGTGGTTATGTATCAAGAGGGCTGATGTCAGGCTTCGCATGTTAACGAGTGGAATCATTGGTGGTGGGGTGGGCGGCGTTTGGATGAGTGATGCCGGCGTACCTGGTGCTTGGTAAAGTGCGATCCTCGCAGCTTTCCAGCAGGAGCTGGGCAGCATGCTGATTGGTGGATAGCTGGAGTTATTGGTGAAGTTACCACAATCTGACCCCCAAAAAGAGTCGTCTATTTCTAATGTTTGTCATACGTTGTTACTGACTCAGGGAAGCACCACCAACCCACCCTATACTTATCTATAAGAGGAACCAATGTCAGTAGTTGGTTTTACATAAACGTTTGGGCCATCTCAGTAAAAATACTTACAGTACCTCTGAAGGTCCTGTAGGATCAACCCCCCCCCCCCCCCCCGCCGTTTTCCTGGCAGTTACCACAATGACTGTATTTTGTACATTTTGAAAATTAGAACTAAAGTCTTAGTTAATTGATAAGAAGTAGACAATACTGGAGGTGGATTTGTAGCTGTGTGAGATTCATAGCATTATGGCATTATGGCCCTGTTTCTTAGTTGATGGGTCCCCCGGGTGATCGCACGGGGGACCGATGTTGAAGCACTGCGAATGTGCATAATCGGGCATCATGTGCGTCCCCATGCAAATGCTGGGGGTTCCCATGTAAATACAGCCGTGACGCAGTGTGCCGAGGGTGAGAGGCTAAAGGTCACATGAGGTCAGCCGCCCGTTCTGTATTCGTCCCAGCACCGGCAAATATAAATCGGTCTCCACTTACTTATATTTGTGAGGACAAGAAAAATCATTAAAATGATTTCTCCTGCTGTGGGCCCATGCGAGGGGTGTGTTTTCATACCACATCCCCTTGCATGGTTGTCAGGGGATACGAAGGTGGTGGTGGGGGGTTTCGGCTGGGCAGGCACTCTGGGACTTGGTAAGCTGCTGTCTTCGCAGCTTATCGAGTGAACCAGAATCAGGCCCCATGTGTTATTCAGCTGTCACTGGCTTATCAATTACTATGTTATTAGAAGGTTAAATAAATCGTACCTGTATCTGTATGTCTAAATGTAGCTTCCAAAGGAAATACTGTGGTTTTTTGTTTATAAAAAGTCAATGCAAATGGATGGCAAATGTGCTCTGCAGACAGCTAAAACATATTAACATCTACATGGAAATAAATAATACACAAATAATTTGGTTATTGCACCAGGTAAGAGAAGGACGTTGACTTTGTTGGTTTATTAAGTTATCTTTAAGAGGTAGATTTATAAACCTTTTACTTTTACAAAAATATTGTGAAAAATTGTGTTTTCATGTTTTCACACACTTCTCACATTATTTTTGTTTAAAAAAAAAAAAAAAAAAAACTGACACCAGACTCTTTAATTTACATTTTATTTGTAAACAGTACTTGTAATGGGAAATTCAATCTTGGATAAAAATATCAGCTTCATCGGACGGAATCACAAGACTCACTGTGGATCCCCTACCCCTGCACAGCTTTTTCTGCCTTTTAGCAGAGAGAGAGCTATGCAGGGACAGGTAGGGCCGGTGTAAGGCTTGTCAGCATCCTAGGCAAAACTTCAACCTACTGCACCCTACCATACTGCCACCAATACTCTTTTCCGACCCCATAAGGCATAATTGCCTAACATTCCAAAATGGCAGGGAGGCTCCCAAAAATTGGGTGGTCCTCCCAGCTCCACCCTGGGAAGGAGGGCAAGTCCCCTGCTTTCCCTGGAGGTCTCCCTTTGCCACCAACAACACAGTACAAGGAGGAGTAGGCAGCAATGGTGAGGTCTTAGAAGTTCCACAGTAACCACCTACATTAAGTACAACAAGGATCCTCATAGATATCCTTGATTGTTTTGATAGCCAGACTTGGTGGCACCCCCCCCCCCCCCAGATCCCGGCACCCTAGGCAGCTGCCTAAAGCTGCCTAATGTTGGAGCCGGCCCTGGGGACAGAGACAGTGTGATCAGCTGTATGTGTCCGATGGATCTGGCTAGTGTGATCAGTTGTGTTTTTCTGATGGATCTGGCCAGTGTGATCAGCTGTGTGTGTGTGTGATAGGACCAACCAGTGTGATCAGCCGTGTGTGTGTCCGATGGACTCGGCCAGTGTGATCAGCTGTGTGTGTGCCTGAGGGACCTGGCCAGTGTGATCAGCTGTGTGTCCCCAATGGACCCGGCCAGTGTGATCAGCTGTGTGTGACCAATGGACCTGGCCAGTGTGATCAGCTGTGTGTCCCCAATGGACCCGGCCAGTGTGATCAGCTGTGTGTCCCCGATGGACCCTGCCAGTGTGATCAGCTGTGTGTGTCTGATGGACCCTGCCAGTGTGATCAGCTGTGTCCCCCCGATGGACCCGACCAGTGTGATCAGCTGTGTGTCCCCGATGGACCCTGCCAGTGTGATCAGCTGTGTGTGTCTGATGGACCCTGCCAGTGTGATCAGCTGTGTGTGTCTGATGGACCCGGCCAGTGTGATCAGCTGTGTCCCCCCGATGGACCCTGTCAGTGTGATCAGCTGTGTGTGTCTGATGGACCCTGCCACTGTGATCAGCTGTGTGTGTCTGTTGGACCCGGCCAGTATGATCAGCTGTGTGTGTCCGATGGACCTGGCCAGTGTGCTCAGCTGTGTGCGTCCCATGGGCCCAGTCAGTGTGATCAGCTGTGTGTATCCCATGGACCCAGTCAAAGCCAAAAAGAGATTCTGATCAGCACCAGCCCTATCAGATCACTGATCACCAGTCCCTGGGTGTAGGGTAGTATGAGCAATGGTCAGGGGCTTGTCTCCACTCCCTCAGGCCAATAAGGGGCCAATTTATCACCATCCACATCCCCAGACGCATAGGTGCCGATTTATGTTTTTGCTGGTGGGTGCTGGTGGGTGCTCAAGCCAAAAATATAGGAGAGTGGCTTCATGGGGGAGGGGCGTGGCCACAAAATAATACCAAATTATATTACAGAGCACAGTTGTCTCCAATATTTAAATTACGGCAACAGAGTACCAAATACATAAATGCCCCCACAGTGCCAAATACATAAATGCCTCCAAAGTGCAGGTACATAAATGCCCCTAAAGTGCAGGTACATAAATGCCCCCACAGTGCCAAAATTATGTGGAAACAGGGAATGAAATATGTTATACAATTACAGTGACATGTTGGACCCTTAATCCATTTGATGTCCCATCTTCTTGCATAGCTAACAGTAATCCAGATGATGTCCCATCTGCACAGATCACTAACATTATACCAGCCGGTGAACACTGTGTACACACAATTTGCATTATCCTGGATGGTGACAACCAGGGCCGGATTAACAATGGGCCTTATGGAGCTACAGCACCAGGCCTACTGTACAAATAGGCCCATTTTGTAGCTGAGGGCCAGGGCGCTTTCCAACGAGCCCGGCCCGCGTCGCTAGCCCCCCGGGAACCAGAGATATCGGCAGGCAAATCTGGAACATTTTCCCCATAACATAGGACATCCCCACCTGGTTCCAACGGCTGCCAGTTCCCCGTCCAGCATCACAGAAGCTCGAGGTTGATCTCAGTCAAACTCAAATCACTGGGCCTTCAATGTGATACCTGGTCCATATGGGTTCATTGGTTCTAGAGATATTGCAGGTAAACCAATTTTTTTTTTATTTCTGAAATGTAACAGCCCAGTTTCACGGGACCAAAATCATTCAAAGCCCACTTAAAAGTTCTTCTGTATGATACATGTAAATGGGTCAGTTGGTTCCGAAGATATAGCTGGTTGTTCTCCCCCTCACACCAGAATATGCAGGGACTAGGCTGATGTAAAAGGGGTCAGTCCCTGCATTTTCTGGTGTGAAAGGGGTATTATTTCAAAAAGCCGGGACCAGCAGTGCTCTAAATACAGCCCCCTGTTATCTGCCCGGCTGTCATTTCTGCCGGGTGGCGGCTGTCCCCCAGTTACCGTGAGCATGTATTCCCCCTTGGCAATTAGCATATAATGCCACATGGCAATGAGCATGTAATCCCACATGGCAATGAGCATGTAATCCCACATGACAATGATCATGGAACCACTGGCAATGAGCATGAACCCCTGGCAATGAGCATGGAACCCCTGGCAATGAGCATGTACAGATAGAGCTGGCTTAAACTTTGCAGGGGCTGGCGATACTTTCGCAAGCCCCGCCGGCCGCTGGCTCCCACCACGGGGGCGTGCGCGCATGAGATGCTTGCATGCCCTGTTGCAAAGGAGCTTTCCCTGGGTCCCCACCTGTCCGTCTCACCTAACCCTGCCTATCTCACTGAAGCGGAGACAGGCGGGATGCCGCTGCCCCGCCAACAGAGGATTGGGACGCGTATGCGACACACAGGCATCTCAGTTTTGGTAGCCCCTGTCCGTCGGCGCTCATCAGAGGGGAGACTCTGGCGAGCCCCGGACAAAGATGACAGGGGCTACATCTATAGGTAAGCGGCATTTATGTAGAATAATTTTTAATAGGCATTATGGTGTTTGGCATAATAGGTAATGGACATTATGGTGTGTGGCTTAACATGTAATGTGCATTATGGTGTAAATTTTTAATGCGAATTTTGCCTTAATCTGTGTGGCATAACGTGAATTTTGACTGAATCCGTGGGTCATAGTGTGAATTTTGGCTCATTCCATGTGGTATAATGTGTAAGAGGCAAGTACAGAATAAGGGGGTTACTATTTTGGTGCCTGATTTGTATAAGGGGTATATGGTGTGGTAAACTTAGGTGACCACATAAAAGGCGCTGAAATGTTGTCTACCAAGTTTCGGCTTTCAGTATTTTTTTTTATGACTGGAGTGCCGCCTCACCCTGCAAGTATCTTAGGACATCGGCATCCTGCGGGGGCACCTTTGGAGGGCACCCACTAATATATCTCCCTGCCTTTTCCAGGCATATATAATTAGTTGAAAGCATTTACACAAATAGAGACACACCCATGAGCAGACCACCCAACCAGAGCACTGGTCACGCCTCCCACATTAGGTGCTGGCCACAACCCCTATTATTGCGCATACTGTAATAGGCCCTTGATAATTTTCAGCTCCAGGCCCATTTAGACCTTAATCTGGCTCTGGTGACAACATGTGTGCATGTTTCACTGAGGCATTCAAGACCATGCTATAATTCTCTCTTGGATTACATTATTTAATACAAAGTACAGTAGGGATATAATAGATTACATCTCTGTCTATACATTGGTGTTTCATTGCTATATAAAAGGTTGTGAATCCTGTATCATCTAAACACTTCTCCTTTATTCCCTGGCTGCTGTAATATAAATGGACAGCTATTATTTTGGAGATAGCAGAGCAACATGCACTGGGTTTACTGACCTCCCTCACATGAGCCTTATAGAGTGGAACTCTGTGACTGTCAGCGCATGGCCAGTCAGACACCCCAAGAAGAAACTAGAAGCTGACAGGACTGGAGTTAGATTCCGGTCCCGCTCCTGCCAGTCTACTCCGCTACACTTGTTGGGGTGAGCAAGCTTCCTCCTCGCACTCTGCTGCATCAGCTGCCCCAGGCTGGAGCGGGAGGTTGGCACCGGCGCCCCGGTGGGTGTGCGTGAGGTTGCATAAGAGCAGCGGCGTGCTGGGGATTGGGTTGCTATGCTTATAGGCGTGCAGGGCAGAAGTGTGTTATATAATATCGCAGGTATAGACAGTAATACGGCAGCCCAGCAGCGCAACTTGGGCCCCCATGGGTGCTCATCAATTACCATGGGTGCTCAAGCCCTTGAGCACCCACAGAATTGGCGCCTATGCCCAGACGCCGATGTGCTGTGAAATATTGGCCCAACTCGCAATGCAATAATTGATGACATTGCACGGATAAATCTATTATCACATGTACTGACAGTGCTGGTGGCATCTGGTGCTAATGACCTGCGCCGAGCGGTGTAGGGCACCAACTTATTCTTTAAACTGGCATTTTATCAGCGAAACACCACTCAACCTGTAACAGGGGCTCTGGGCTCTGACTTTATTTTTAGATGAATTTGTTTTAAATATGAACAAAGTCGCAAATGAAACTCAAAGGAACGCAGCAAGAGAAAAATCTGCAGCAACTGCATGGCAGCACATTGTATACAGAGCCGGTCTCCTTCACACAGATGTACATTAAAATCCTTCTGTAAGCTTGGGACATAATAAATATCCTGCTGAATGCAGCTGGCATGCATGAGATGCAACTCATTTACCATAGGTGAGAAATGCAACGAAGGTCAACATTGACAAAAAGTCTAAACAAGCAAAAGGTTTACACAGCAAAGGTCAATGTGAGTTTGGAGGCCATTTTGGAGTTTCATTTCACATCCACAAGCCTTTACTGTGCTGAGGATTTTACATGTTCTCCAACCTCCATCCCCTTGGTGCTGGAAGTCTTAAGTGAAAAACATGTCTAAAGTCATCGAAGGTAGGGACGCCACCGCTCTCCACTCAATCACACAATGGTTCTGTACTATGAGATGAAAAATGGATTTTGCAAAGCTCAGAATACTTGTTTATAGTAATCTGTAATGTGTAAAGAAAAAAAATTGCTTAAAAAAATTCCTGCTATCTCCTGCTCCTTCACACATCTTACCACATCTTGGGGCCGATTAAGGGGGGGGGAACATTTCGGTTCATTAGCTCGGATGTGAATTTGCACCCCTGCGAGTGAACCAGATCCCACCTTGCGAATGGTGGTACACCGGGCCACCATTCGCAAGGCACGCATGTTTGTACTGGCTGCAAAAGGATGTTTTACATAAACATCCATCCGCATGCCACCGGGACCCTCCCACATCTTTCATTGGTCGCTGTTGAAAGATGTGGTAGGTTCACGCATAGGTAAGGTTGCTCTGAGTGTGTACGCTTGGGGGAAGTGGGCGGGCAGCAGTGATGTCAGCTGCCCATCCCCCGCATGACCATCATGGCCGCATTAGTATGGGGATGGCCAGTGTCCATGAAATGCTGGGCGTTCCCATATGCTACTGGGTCAGTCCACCGTCCCATGCCCCCCCACCTCACCCACTTTTCGCAAGGATGCATTGAGCGAACAGTTTGTTCGCTGTGGGTGAGTGCACGCAGCGCATGCACATGCTCAGGAATGCGATTGTGCAAATTGCTAACATCAGCCACGTGTGAACGCACGCGGGCCAACGAACGGACCAGAGTAAGGTCCTTAGACCCGTTCGTAGCTCAAACCCCAGAAGCGAACGGCTTCGACAAGATTCACGCTCGTAGGGCTGGTCGCTCCAAGAGAGGAGGGAAGGGTAAAGAAGCGGGAGAACGTGCAGCATTTTATGGGTGTGTCTATCTCTGCTTGGAGTGGGCGGCTGATGTCACATGGTGTCAGCGCACGGCCTGAATTCAGCCAGCTGAGGCCATAATACAAGTTAGTGTAGACTGACTTTTATTAGCAAAGGGGTGAGCGACCATCAAATGATTTTTCACCTGTGCGGCTGCATGCGAGGGGATGTTGGAAAGGGGATTCGATCGGTGGGAGTTGGGCGGGCGTCCGGGGGGGGGGGGGGGCGGGCGTTCAGTAGTGTTTACCTATTTGCTAGGCTGCAAACAGGTATGAATCAGGCCCCTTGTTCTGCAGGCGCTTCCTGGTTAGGATGGGTATGGGTAAAAAACGGACCAGGACAAGACCCTGGAATGCCGGACCTGACATCAAACTCTGCATTCCGGAGCTTGCAATGTCCGGTACGGGGGTGTCCTGTCCACAGCTGTCACCAGGGAGAGGAGGAGGGGGGGGGAAGCCTTCCTGTATGGTCCAGGAATGTAGGAAAAAACGGAACGGTCAGGACCACATGGGGAGGCTGTAATCTCCCCTACCCCATGTCCCTGGTGAAAGCTATCACAGGCATCCCCTCGGACAAGACACCCCCGGACCGGACACTAGAAGCTCCGGAATGCAGAGTTTGATGTCCGGTCCGGCTCCGGTTTTTACTTAGTCTTAGGATCTCCTGAAAACTTTCAGGTTCAGTAACACCACTACCAAAGATAATATTGTGCTTCATAAATGACCTCCTATGACATAGAAACAACTTACTGTTGCAACATTTCTAATTGTTGGTATAGTTCCGATTACCAACAACAAGAGTTTTGCATTGTTATTTGCATACTTTATTCAAATATTCAAGTTAGAAAGAGCCAGATCGCTCAGCAAGCTGACAGTGTACAGTAGTACCACATACAGATCCCTGTAGGCATGGCCGGTCCTATGGAGAGAGAATATCACGTACAGTACCCAAGTCTTGTTGCTGCTGTAATTACCTTCCTTGCTGGCCTGATATCTCACTCGTTCATCATAGCTGTGAATGTTGCTGAGTGGATTAAGAGAAGACCTGTGACCATTATTGACCAAATCCTCACCTCCCTCGGGGTCACAAGGACCTGTCTTCTCTTCATGTCACTGCTGGATATGTTTTCATTCATCTTCCTGCAAAACCTGCTACACTCGGCCGCACAACTGTTTATTTACTTGACCGAGCACTCGTCCAACTTGTCCGATATCTGGTTGACCACGCTGTTCTCCGTTGTCTTCTGCTTGAAGATTTCCAACTTCGACAATGCCTTATTCTTGCGTCTAAAGGTCATTGTGTCGCGGAATGTCGTCCCTCTTATCCTGGCCTCGGTGCTCGTGTCCATCTTCTTCATCTCAATGTTTTGTTGGATTGATCACAAAATAATGTCAAATATTCCAATGCAGAATATAACAATGAATATCACCCTTGTTCCTGAGATAACACATGTCTACATTTTCATTACAATGGGGAACAGTGTCCCCTTCCTTATCTACTGCATGTCATCCGTTCTTCTTATCACCTCTTTGTGTCTTCACATGAAGACAATGAGATGTAACGAGAACGTGAACACCAGCCTGGAACCTTATTATAAAGCCATCAAATTCATGACCTTGTGTCTTATATGCTTTATGCTGCGAATTGCGGCCAACCTGCTGGTGTTGCATTTCTACCTTGAGCTAAACTTTGTGTTTCTTTTTTGTTTTTGGAATTCTTTTCCAATTCTGCATTCCATCTACCTGATCTGCAGAACCAACAAGCTGAAGGACCACTCCTCCAGGATCCTGCAACATGGAGTCAACTGCTTGTTCAATAAAAGAGGTCCTGAAACCAGTTCCGGCGATCCGGTGGAACAAAATGCTCCATGAGGTTAAACCCATATGCAGTAATACAAATATCACTTTATAGCACACAAGGCTGTTGGGGCTAAACACTGGTTACCTTTTATACTGTATACCATAGTTTCTGCACCAGAGAGGCATGCTGGGATAGAGGGGGGTTTAAAAAAACAAGGGAAGAGAGAACTGCAATCAAGGTGCCACAAACTATATTAACGAGATAGTAAACTAATGTTTCTAGTAAATTTTTCAAAATAATCTTTTTTTTTTTGTCATTTCTATAATTGAAGGATCAATGGGAACACAGACACATTTTTTTATAAACTAGAAAAATGAATTGATCAGATGTTTGTGTGGTTTGTAGGTTTATTTATATACAGATGGAGCCGGCCTTGTCTTTGTAGGGGTTGGCGAAACTGTCACCAGCCGCCAGCTTCCACCAGGGGTGTGCGCGCACGAGATGCTCACGTGCCCCATGGTAGCAGAGCTCCCCCCGGGTCGCCGCCTCCCCCACTGACGATGACGGTCCCCCTTGCCGCCTCCCCCACTGACGATGACGGTCCCCCTCATGCGTGTGAGACGCACACCTGTAGTTTATGGAATTTTTTGGTATACAGATGTAGCGCCTGTCTTGCAGGCAGGGGCCAGCCGCTAGCCCCAGCCAGCTGCCTGAAGGGGATGCGCGCACGAGACGCACGCACATCTCCTTCATCCAGAGCTCCCCCTCTGGTCCCCTCAAACCTTGTCGTCGTCCACCAACGCAGTCCCCTCCCTGCTCCCTTCCCCTAACCCTGCCGGTCTCCCCGAAGGGGAGACGGGCAGGGTTCGCGTCCTAGCCCGCACTGCAAACTGCGACGCGCGTGCATGTGGGGCGCTCGTGCGTCCCAGTCAGATTGAGTGCTGGCTCGCCATCGGGGGCATTCTGGCGAGCCCCGGCGCTGAACGAGAGGCGCTCCATCTGTAGATGATCTCTTTCTCATTTCTCATTAATGGCCCCCCCATTACCGGTATAGGTCGACCATATCAACATTCAAAAGGTAGACTTTTTTTGAGTTGACATAAACTGACAGGCAGTATTTCATGCCCTACCATCCACTACAGCATGGAGGGAGAATATAATAGTGTGCTGAGGGGACCCCTTACACTATAGTCACATTGTCGAAATAATGCCTGTATTGACCTACCAACCTTGTTGACCTTAGTCAAATCGACCTACAGTATCTCATGTATCAACCTAAGACATGTCGACCCATTGCATGTCGATGATATGACCCAATGACCCATACCCCATAACCCTTTGTGTATTTTAACCATAACTACACACGTCGTATCAGACTTCTTTGTATGTGATACAGAATCTATTACGTTTGTGTAACAAATATGAATGATTTCATATTTCCGAATTTGGGATTCTTGGGGTTAAATTTGCTAAAGCTTCTAAAAATAAAAAGAAGTGATGTTGCTAATAGCAACCAATCAGATTATGTCATTCCTGAATTACACTCTAGAACATAATAGAAAGAATCGAGTTGGTTGCTACGGGAAACATCACTTTTTAGCATTTTAAAAGCTTTAGTACTGTATATTTCCCCCTAAGTGTAAGTACTGTACAGCTTCTTCCATTGTATATTTCTTATTATCAGCATTTTTGAAACAAAGTTAAAGTCAACTGATTTGTTTATGACGTTCCCATTTACTAGACTGAGAGATAACTTGTTCTCTGTTTGATAGTTCGTGGTTCACCTGGGACCAGTTGTGGTCTGTTATGTTTGTCTGGTGTCACTTGGTGAAGTTATCCCAATATCTGTATTTTATTTGCATTTATATATGTAGAACTAAAGTCCTGTTCCGATTAAGAGACAGATATATCTGTAACTGGACATTGTCATTGTTTGTTTGAAGTTTTCAGCTCTATGTTATTAAACACTCCGAGATTCATAGCGAGATTTGCTGCAGAGCGTTCCCGGCTTATCCAACAGGATGTTATTAATTATGGAAATAATTTATCTGTATTTGTAAACGTAGCTTTCAGAAAGAAATGCTGTGGTTCTAGTGTCTATGTAAAGTCAATGCAAATACAATAGATGGCAAACGTGCTCTCCGGAAAGCTCAAACAGATTAACAGGTAAATAGAAATATTTTGTTAGGTAAGCGAAGGGCATCAACTTTTTTAATTCATAGATATGTGTCAATGTGACTACTGTAGGTGTGATTAGACCATTTACCTCCAGAGTGTGTTCCATTGTAGTATGGTCACATATTTCATTACTAAGCAGAGGTGATTTAATAACAGAGCAATCTGACACACAGGCCATTAACATTATAAATGCAGCGTTGTTGTTGTTATTATTTTTATACTTTATTTATATGGCGCCACAAGGGTTCCGCAGCGCCCAGTTACAGCGTACACATAATCAAAACAGGAAACCAGTAACTTACAGTTGAAGACAATACAGGACAAGTACAGGGTAAATGATTATAGGACATCAGCCGATTGCTGCAACATAAGTATCCAGGTGGCAGCAAATAGCATGCTTTGGTGCAGTCGAAGACTACTGAAGTAAGACAGGGTAAGCACGTGTAAGAGGACCCTGCTCGTCAGAGCTTACATTCTAAAGAGGAGGGGCAGACAGACAGGAAGGGTAGATAGGGCGTGGAACAGAATGTTAAGAGGACAGTTTTCTGGCATTTGACATTCTGACTGTCGACATTGTTCATATCGACATGCTCATATCGACCTTTCAAAACTGTCCACCTTAGCCATGTCAACCTATTTCGTGGGTCGACCTAAGCCATATCAACTTTCTGTGGTCGACCCAATGACCCTGTAAAAGAGGTAAATAGGCACTAGGTACTGTAATAGCCATGGCATTTATACAGAAATGATCTGCTTACCTGAGACTTGAGTGTGGATGAAAGGATCTACAGTGTCGACAAATGGACGACATGCTCTAGGTCATAATTGATAAAAGGGTACTTATGTAGTATCTGGGCGCCCGATTTTAAGATCGGGTCGGAAAATCGCATCGAATCGCATCGAAATTGCATGCGAGATCGCATGCAATCCGATGCGATTCGATGCGATTTTGCATAGGATTCAATGTTAACAAGGTCCTGTTAATTTCCCCACTTTCCAAGTGGGCATAGAGTTGAATTTATATAGCGTGGCAAGCGCAGCGAGCCACCGTGCCCAAAGCGTGGCGAGCGGCTGCGGATTACTTAAAATGTTTTCCGCGTCCCCTCGCGGGGCTCGCTGCGCTCACCACGCTATATAAAATCAACTCTATGCCCACTTGGATAGTGGGGAAATGAACAGGACCTTGTTAACATTGAATCCTATGAAAAATTGCATCGAATTGCATCGGATTGCTGAAAATCGCATCGAATCGCATCTGATTGTATGCCTTAAGGTAAGGCATACAATCACAAAATTGGGCGCCCAGATACTACATAAGTACCGATAAAAGCAATAAGTCCACATGGAAAACCTCAACACACGAAAAGGTTAATACAGGTCGGGTAACCTGTATCCGTGCATCCCGTATCTGAATTATTCCAAAAACCGTGTTTTTTTGGAACAATTCAATTTTTTTTTTTTCCCCCCCTAACCCTCTTTTAATACTTACCAAGTCCTCCGGCGTCCACGGCAGGCCTTCAGCATCCTCTCCGGCGTTTCCAGCGGTCCCAGGAGTGCTTTGCGCGAGTGCGCGCGCCGGTGACGTCACCGGCGCGCCTGGGAACTTGCGCAAAGCACTCCTGGGACCGCTGGAGATGCCGGAGACGGTGCTGGTGGCCTGCCGTGGACGCCGGAGGACTCCATGGATGCCGAGGGACCATCGGGGACCCACCAGGGGCAGGTAAGTATTGCTAAAAAAAATTATTCCAAAAACCGGAATATTCCCTTATCCGGAATGCTCGTGGTCCCGAGCATTTCGGATAAGGGATACTCAACCTGTATGAATTTTTGGTACTTGTGTACTAGCACGGTGCCCCGATAGTCGCCCGATTTTTAATCGAATCGCATCGCATGCCATACACCCGATGGCATGCGATGCGACTCAATTTTAACTCATATTCGATATTAAATTGTATAAGCACCCTAATGGGTGCTTTTAAGCACCCTAATGGGTGCTTACAATGCTTAAATGCACCCCCACGCCACCCCCCAAGTATAAACGTGAACCCGAAGCGTGGCGAGCGCAGGGAGCCAGCGAGGGGCGGCGGTACGCGCCCTGCGACCTTTTCATACCCCCACTATCCACATCAGCTGAGAATAGAAATTGTGGCGAGCGCAGCGAGCCACCGAGCCCGAAGCGTGGCGAGGGGACGCGGATACCTGTGACGCCACACTTCGGGCTCGGTGGCTCACTTTTTATTCTCAACTCCACGCCGACGTGGATAGTGGGGGTATGAAAAGGTCGTAGAATGCGTACCGCCGCCCCTCCCGGGCTCGCTACGCTCGCCACGCTTCGGGTTCACGTTTATACTTGGGGGTGGCGTGGGGGTGCATTTAAGCATTGTAAGCACCCATTAGGGTGCTTATACAATTTATAATCGCATCACATTGTATGGCATTGTACAACATCGGCCGATATCGCGTCGCATCGCATACCATCGCATGCAATATGGTCTGCGATGCGATGGGCGCCGTGCTAGTACACAAGTGCCGAATTTTTTACACCTTTGTGGGTGTCAGTGCCGACATCTGAGCATGTGGCTCCAAGTTAGTGTAGTGCATACCCTCCCACCACAGCTTGCCTCAATCGCCATGCTTCAGGCCAATTGCCTACCTCAAAAAGTGTGAAATACTCATGTCAACTGTTTTGATATGTTGGCCGTTGCCATGTAGACATTTTACTTGTGTTCACCTTTTGCAAGTGTCGACCTTTAGTTGCTCCTTATTGTTAAATGACCCCTTGTTCTGCTTTTAGGTCTATATTTTCATTGTGTTTTCATTTTGGCAATACCACCCTGAAGTGTTTTAGTTTTTGATCTGGATTTCTTAAAAATGGATAAAATCAGCTGAAATCATATTCATTTGGACCTGTCCTGTTTCCTTTTTGTATTATTAAAACCAAAAGCCCTAATTTCCAGTCATTTCTAACAGATACTGGCACCTAAACTAATTTTGAGGGAGGGACTATCTGTACATACGGTACTCTTTACCTAGAACGGCGCCCATCGCGACCATCGAATGCACTAAAAAGCGGGTGCGATGTGATGCGATGCCCGTGATGGCCGCGATTTCCCATAGGGACCAATGTTAAAAGTGAGATTGGACGCGATTTTAGTGTTCAATGCCTCAATGCCCGCGATTTTTACATAGGAAACAATGTTAAATGGGCCACAGAGCCCAAATAGTCACCGTGAAGTCTGAAATGGCCCCCACAATTGTTAACGCCACCCCACGATCAACGTCAACCCGAAGCGTGGCGAGCGCAGCGAGCCCGCGAGGGGCGTCGGTACGCGTCCTCCGACCTTTTCATACCCCCACTATCCACGTCAGCGTGGAGTTGAGAATAGAATAGTGTGGCGAGCGCAGCGAGCCACCGAGCCCGAAGCGTGGCGAGCGCAGCGAGCCCCGCGAGGGGACGCGGATACCTTCACAGTTATACGCGTCCCCTCGCGGGCTTCCCAGGTGTCCATGGCGATGCGGACACCTGTGAAGCCCGCGAAGGGACGCGTTTACCTGTGAAGGTATCCGCGTCCCCTCGCGGGGCTCGCTGCGCTCGCCACACTTCGGGCACGGTGGCTCGCTGTGCTCGCCACACTATTCTATTCTCAACTCCACGCCGACGTGGATAGTGGGGGTATGAAAAGGTCGGAGGACGCGTACCGCCGCCCCTCGCGGGCTCGCTGTGCTCGCCACGCTTCGGGTTGACGTTGATCGTGGGGTGGCGTTAACAATTGTGGGGGCCATTTCACAGTTCAAGGGCACTATTAGGGCTCTGTGGCCCATTTAACATTGTTTCCTATGGCCAAATCGCGGGCATTGAGGCATTTAACAGTAAAATCGCGTCCAATCACAGTTTTAACATTGATCCCTATGGGAAAATCGGGGGCATCGCGGGCATCGCGTCGCACCCGTTTTTTATGTACCCGCGATGCCCGCGATTTTTTACCCCCGACTGGCATCGCGGGCGCCGTTCTAGGTAAAGAGTACCGTATATACAATCCAAAATATCTGAGTTTTGGGTTTTAGATCCGAACTTGGGGGGTTATTTTAATCGGTTTGCTCCCCTGCGCATTTGTATGAGAGAGAGATGTTTTTGGGGTGCGCATGAGCATTTCTGTGCATACGCTGGGTGCGAGCAGGCACAGCGAACATCCATTCCCGGCCATGCGAGGAATGTGCCGAGCGAGGGGGAGACGGGCGACTGAATGAGCGGCGGGTGTCGTTTAAACCCACACGCAGCGCTGCGAAACTGAGCCAAGACTCCTTTAAACTCACCATCGGGTATCCCCTTGGTCCCACCTGCTGTTGATACCATTAATTATCTAACTTATATATAACCTTATCTTAACAACTTACCCTAAAATAAAGACACGACACAAGTGCTGGCGTTTCAAAAACAGAATGTCAAATTTATTTGACAAATTAAACTAAACTAAGACTATGAATGGTGGCGGCACCAAAGAACGGTCATTATAGGAAGGAGGGGGTTAAAGATCACTAAGTCATACATACAACGCTGGATGACCACTCTCCCTGGTCAACCACCAGGCCTGGTGGTGACGGCCATCCCCCGGGCAGAAGCGTGGCCCATGACAATCGTTGTCGAGGGAGAGTGTACCCCACTACCTACACACATACAGAGTTCTTAAAGCATGACCGTTCTTTACCGCCGCCGAAGAGGAAAAGAAAAACAGGGAAGGGTGGGTGGGGCTTCTTGGACAGGGGCAGATCACTCTAACAGCGTGATCCTTCCTACCCTGCTTGGACCCTCCCCCCTGTCCTGATAGGCCTTGTGCCCATCCTCATCAACATAGTCATGTGACCAACAGCATAGTGTACCTTATGAGAACCCTTAGTGGTTTATGTCCCTTCAGGCTTAATCAGCCCTCTGTGTTTCTTAAACTCACCATCGGGTATCCCCTTGGTCCCACCTGCTGTTGATACCATTAATTATCTAACTTATATATAACCTTATCTTAACAACTTACCCTAAAATAAAGACACGACACAAGTGCTGGCGTTTCAAAAACAGAATGTCAAATTTATTTGACAAATTAAACTAAACTAAGACTATGAATGGTGGCGGCACCAAAGAACGGTCATTATAGGAAGGAGGGGGTTAAAGATCACTAAGTCATACATACAACGCTGGATGACCACTCTCCCTGGTCAACCACCAGGCCTGGTGGTGACGGCCATCCCCCGGGCAGAAGCGTGGCCCATGACAATCGTTGTCGAGGGAGAGTGTACCCCACTACCTACACACATACAGAGTTCTTAAAGCATGACCGTTCTTTACCGCCACAGCCAGGCCCTAGGCCGCAGCCACCGCCACCACCAACAAAACGCTCAGCACCGTGTCGCTAACCAGGCAAAAATATTGCCTAAAAACAAAGCCATACCTTCTGGGCTCAAATGTACACCGTCGCTCCTGTAGAGCTCAGTGCGCTGGAAGCTGATGGCGTTGTGCCAAATGACACCCCCGCCATTAGCTAACAGGTATCTCGCCACCATAGAGTTCACCTTCTTGCGTGAACGCTCTATGCTGGTGCATGATCTCGCTGCCCTCCATACTATCCTGGATATCATGGAGGACCACACCAACCTGCATGACGGCAACACCTGGGCTATGATGTGGAGGTCCCGGACAATCATGGAGCGCAGCTCCAGGACGGATCCCCGTCCGAGGTCATTCCCGCCAAGGTGGAATATGATGACCTCCGGGACCCCAAACTGCTTAACGGCACTGATCATTTGGGCCTGCAGTGAACACCATTTCATGCCCCTCACACCCAACCACCTAACCTCCTCAGCTTGTGGAAACATACATACACCAGAGGCGTTTATCGCCTGCGAGGCCCAATACACAAATGAATGGCCCAACATCCACACGGACTTAACGTCCCGTCGATCTGAAATATGCACACAAAAGGTTAGTTAGTTGGATGAAAGTACTCGTCATCGCACTCACACGCTGCACAGGTTATGAAGAAGGGAGGAGGAAAAACCGTGGCCGACCAGCTCTTGAGGCACAAAACACACCGCCCGGAGTAAACTACCAAGTACGCCATGCCAGATTGTAATTATAGCCAAATTGTGCCCCCGGGCGGATGCGAAAACACACCTCAAGGCCCCCACTGGAAGTTGGCGAGCGCTTATGCGTCCAGTCGACCATGGTGATCAGTGATAGATAGAGACGGCCGAATGTACCTTCGAAATGCTGCAGAGCGCCATCGACCCAGAGATTGAATCTCTGCGTCGGAGCGGCCCTCCGCAGCCGCCGAGGTAGCAGCCCCGATCCGGAAGGAATGCGACCCAAATTCCTTCGGATCAAGGCCTATGGCCTCCAGCGCCCGTCCCAAGACGTGCCCAAATTGGTATTTGGTGAGAGGCGACCCGTCCTCATGCATCAACCAAGCACCAGGCAGATCCGGGCGTGCCTGTGTCAAGGCCGTGGCCAGCGCCACAGGGCACGCCCCCTCCACCGTACATGGGAGCAGGGACAGCCATCTCCCCCTACCAGCCTGGTCTGTCTTGGATCGTCGCAGGTGACAAAGCACCGAATCCTCCTGGACCACTAAATCATCCACGGACAAAGGTGAAGGAGCCCGTTTCGACGGAGCCACCAGCTCTCCAACCCTGAAGGCCCCGTGATATGCCATTGCAAACGCCGTTCGGAACAAAAGGACCTCATAGGCAGGCCAACAAATGTCCCCTAGGGCGTCCAGCAAAGCTGGTAGCAATGCCATATCAATCGGGCGTCTCCGGTCTGGGGATGCCGGCGAGGCTCTCCGCCAGCCACGTAATGCTCTCGACACCAAAAACGACCGGGACGGGTCCGCCCTACCCTGCAAGGCAGAAAAGAAAGACACCCCTGCCAGTATCCTGCGCACGGATGCGACAGAACGACCTAAGGAGTATAAACTCCATACGAAGGCCACCATGGCCGCATTAGGTGTCTTACCTGCTTGAGGGGCAGACAGCCGAAACTGTTCCCACTCCTGCCAACCTGCCCGATAGCATTGCAGCGTCGTGGGCGCAATAGCCCGCATGGCTAGCCCCTCCATTCCGGCCTGATCATCTGCCAAACATAAGAGGGACAACATTCACCAACGGTAGCAGCATGAGGTGCCAGGGCCCGGAACTTTGCCCAGTCAGCCCTGGACAAGGCGTCCGCCACGGAGTTATCCACCCCGGGAATATGTCTTGCCACGAAGTGAATGTTTAGCAGCAAACATTTTAGCACCAGCCGCGCTAAGAGGCGAACTACTGGAAGGGAGGAGGAACCCTGCGGTTGATAGCGTGCACTACTCCCAGGTTATCGCACCAGAATACAATGCTAGCATTGCGCAGCCTGTCGCCCCATATCTCCAAAGCCACCACTATGGGGAGCAGCTCGAGGAGCAACAAGTTTTTTGTGAGGCCCTCGGTGAACCACTCCGGAGGCCATGGTGCTGCGCACCATGACCCGTCCAGGAATGCTCCAAAACCCACCCCTCCCGCGGCATCAGTAAACAACTGCAGTTGGTGATTGTCGCAGGGGGGGGAAGGCCATATGAGGACCCCATTGAAATGCTCTAAGAAGGATAGCCACACTCGCAGGTCCCTCTTCAGCTCGGCTGAGAGCCGTATGAAGTGTAAGGGATGTCTGACCCCAGAGACGGATCTCTCGAGTTTTCTACAGAAAACCCGCCCCATGGGAATCACCCTGCACGCAAAATGTAGCAGCCCCAACAAAGACTGCATTTGGCGCAGCTGTAGCTTACCTGTGGAGAGCGCGAGGGATATTGCCGCCCTCAGACGGGCCAGTTTGTCCAGGGGCAGCCTGCAGCATCCGGCAATGGTGTCGATCTCGATGCCCAAGAAGGAAAGGCAGGAAACCGGCCCCTCCATCTTGTCAGCTGCCACCGGTACCCCTAGATACTGGAACAGGCCCTGCATGTATGCTAGCAAAGTTCCACAGCGCGATGATTCCGCGGGGCCCACACACAGGAAGTCATCCAGATAGTGGGCCACCCCGGACTCCCCCGATCCCGTGACGACGCACCAGTGCAAAAAGCTACTGAAACGTTCGAAGAAGGCACAGGAGATCGAACAGCCCATGGGCAAGCACCTGTCCACGTAAAAACCTGTGGGGAGGCGAAAGCCCATGAACCGAAAAGACTCCGGGTGCAGGGGGAGAAGGCGAAAGGCCGACTCGATGTCAATCTTTGCCAGCAGTGCCCCTAGGCCAAAACCCCGAACCATTGTTAAAGCCTGTTCGAAAGACTGGTATCGAACTCGGCACAACTCTTCGGGGATGGCGTCATTCACCGAACTGCCCACAGGATGCGACAGGTGTTGAATGAGCCGATACCTGCCCGGGGCCTTCTTGGGAACCACTCCCACTGGTGATAAGACTAAATTGGCCACTGGGGGGAACTGGAAGGGACCTATCATCCTACCCAGTGAAACCTCCTTAGCCACCTTATCCAAAACCACCCCGGGCATCTGTATGGCCGATTTTAAATTTCGGGGTGACGAGGTCGACACCTCCCCGTCAATGGGAAGGCGGAAACCTACGTCAAATCCTGACCGCAAGAAGGAAGCCTCCACCTTATGGGGGTATGCCGCCAGCCAACTGGCCATGCGGTCGAGTCTAACTGGGGAATCGGCCTTAATGAGGGTGTCCACCTGCTGCTTGCGCAGCTGGCGGGCCTCCCTGCTTCCCTTTTTTGCATTCCTTGGCCGTGTGGGGGCCCCAACACTTAGTGCAACAGTGCTTGTATTTGCATCGCGCCCCCAGGGAACAGCCTGCCCCGTTGTATCCATAGCAGCGACCAGCGGAAGGTCCCCCAGCCCCCCCTCCTGCGCGAAAGGGCGTCGCGGCTTTTTTTGGGGGAGGGGTGGGGGCCGCGGTCGGTGGAGCCGCGGGTTTTGGGCCCATCCAGATCTCCACATCCTTGCAGCCTAGGTTCATGATTGCTAGCCCTGACTGTTTCCTTCTGAAACTCTCGTCATAGGATCGCCATGTCGAGTCCCCATCAGTAAGGAACATAGAGTGCATCATGTGCATGTAACGCACTACATTCATGTGTTCCTGGGGCCTAGTTTCCAGGTAACAGGCTGCAAACATGAAGAGGCCCGCTTGCCACCGGTGGTAGGTGCAAAAAGCCTCCTCCCCAATCCCCCCTTTTCGCATAGCTGCGCGGTAATCTTTTTCATCCTGTGCAGTCATCTTAAAGAAATTCACGTATTTTCCGTCTCTAATACGCTCTTGCACACTGCGTCTCAGGCCTCTAAGCACAGCGGTATTTTCGCACTGCACCACCTGACCTCTAGGGTATAAAGGGGACCCTGAGCTACCACTGGAGCTGGAATGGCGGCGACGTCGCCCATGGCGACGCCGACGGCTCCTTGACTTTCGTCCTCCCTCCTCCCCGGACGTCTCTGAGCCTGAACGTCCCGAGGATGAGGAGGAGGTGCGGGAGTCCCTACGCCTGCGCCGTTTGCTCTTCCTTTTTGACCCACCTGAAGTGCCGTCCCGAGGCACGAGGCTCAATTCCGAAGGTCCACCGTGGGCAGGGGCATCCGTGGAGGCTGGCCGGACAGCTGCAGCCGTGGATGTGGAAGCTTCTGGAGCTTGAGTGACACCTGCTCCCAACGATGCTTGGGCCGACGTGGTGGGCAACACGGGCAGGGGAGGCGGGGATGCCACAGGGGAAGACGCCACATTTTGAGGTTGCCCCAAGAAAGATGACAGCAGCGCCAGGAACTGTCGCGCATCCTCCCCCTCCATAGGGGCACGGGGGCCCGGGGTTGCCTGGGCTACTGCTGGGGCCCCGCTAGCGGGAGCCATTGAGAGCCCTCCCTCTGTATGCTGTTGAGGGATTCTCCTAGCCGCCTGCAATAGGCGCCATTTTGCCAGACGCAAAGGGGCTAAAGCTGCCATCCTCCTGGTGGGGGTGGCAGTGGGGGCACTCAATGCATTAACTGCCCGCGTAGGACGCGTGACTGAGGGCTGTCTATATCCCCCCCAGGCTGCGTTGGTCTAATCGCCCGCCTGGGGACGCTGGGAGCGTCCTTAGCCCTTATGCTCGGCCTACCCCTTGTCTGTTGTAGTGAGGGAACGCTGGAGGCAGCAGGCGCGACCAGGCCTGAATCAGGCCCCGCCTGGCGGGTGCCTGACCTGGTCGCCACCCGGCGAATTGATGTCCCACGCGGGCAGCGGGTCTCCTGCCCGCGCCCGCGACTACCAGCACCACGGGCGCTACCCCTGCCCGACCCCCCTGTAACTGGAGAGGCCGGGGCGCTGCGGCCGCGGCCTCTCCTCGCGTGTGACGCGGTCGGGTGCCCGTCCGCGTCATTCACCTGCGCCGCAGCCGCGTGCGCTACACTCCCCCGGGCATTAACGCTGCCCGATCCCCTTGCTGCCGGAGAGGCAGCGGCGCCACGGCCGTGGCCTCCCCTCGCGTGTGACGCGGCCGGCCGCCCGGCCGCGTCATCCACTCGCGCCCCAGCCGGCTCATCGCGCCCACGTGCGCTAGCCAACGCCGGTCCCCGCCGTGACCCCCCCCCCGGGTTACCGGACCCGGAGAGACCTCAGAGCCGGACCCAGCGCGACCCCTGCACGTGAGCGCCGACTCAGCCAAACGGGCAGGCAGCCTGGAGACCCTGGAAGGACGGGGCATAGTAGCAGCGATCAAGGCCTATGGCAAGGTAGGAAATAGAGACAGAAGGGGGACAGAGTATGTCTATAAGGAGATAAAAGGAGAGGATTAAACAGCTAGTAATTTAGAGAAAACCTGACTCAGAGGGGAAGCTGCACTGGAGGTCTTGCCTGGTCAGCAGCTTCTTGGACAGGGGCAGATCACTCTAACAGCGTGATCCTTCCTACCCTGCTTGGACCCTCCCCCCTGTCCTGATAGGCCTTGTGCCCATCCTCATCAACATAGTCATGTGACCAACAGCATAGTGTACCTTATGAGAACCCTTAGTGGTTTATGTCCCTTCAGGCTTAATCAGCCCTCTGTGTTTCTTTGTGTGTGTTTGGTTTTCAGCAAAACTGAACCTCATATCTCTACTTAAGGTATTTGTATAGCTACACTTTTGTTGGATTACATTTAAACCTTCCATGTGTGAATTTTGATAACCTAATGCAAATTCATTTTCAGTTTTTTTTTTTTTAATTAGTCTTTAGGGCTTGAGAAACATGTGTGTTTTCATTTTAAAATCTGAAACTAAAGAAGTTGTACACATGTACAATTTAAAGTAACATACAATGATTTGAATTAGGCTATCAGCTGTAAAAATAGGCATAAGTGGGTAATATATGCATACAATATTTACAGTAGGTTAGTCAGGATATGACAGGATATGCCTGCTCACAGTACAGATCTTTTGTTTTGCATGACGTCCACTGAAGTGGACATATCATAGAAACATAGAATTTGACGGCAGATAAGAACCATTTGGCCCATCTAGTCTGCCCCTTTTTTATCCTTCAGGTCGTCTCAGCCCTTTTTGATCCTTATTTCTTTGTAAGGATATTCATATGCCTATCCCAAGCATGTTTACATTGTTCTACTGTCTTAGCCTCTACCACCTCTGATGAGAGGCTATTCCACTTATCCACTACCGTTTCTGTGAAGTCATTCTTCCTCACATTTCCCCTGAATCTTCCTCCCTCTAGTGTCAGTGCATGTCCTCGTGTTCTGCTGCTCCACTTCCTGTGACTAATGTCTCCCACCTGGACCTTCCTCCCCCTAGTGTCAGTGCATGTCCTCGTGTTCTGTTGCTTCTCTTCCTGTGACTAATGTCTCCCACCTGTACCTTCCTCCCTCTAGTGTCAGTGCGTGTCCCCGTGTTCTGCTGCTCCTCTTCCTGTGAAGAATGTCTCCCACCTGTACCTTCCTCGCTCTAGTGTCAGTGCATGTCCTCGTGTTCTGCTGCTCCTCTTCCTGTGACTAATGTCTCCCACCTGTACCTTCCTCCCCCTAGTGTCAGTGCATGTCCTCGTGTTCTGTTGCTTCTCTTCCTGTGACTAATGTCTCCCACCTGTACCTTCCTCCCTCTAGTGTCAGTGCGTGTCCCCGTGTTCTGCTGCTCCTCTTCCTGTGAAGAATGTCTCCCACCTGTACCTTCCTCCCTCTAGTGTCAGTGCATGTCCTCGTGTTCTGTTGCTCCTCTTCCTGTGACTAATGTCTCCAACCTGTACCTTCCTCCCCCCAGTGTCAGTGCATGTCCTCGTGTTCTGCTGCTCCTCTTCCTGTGACTAATGTCTCCCACCTGTACCTTCCTCCCTCTGCTCCAAACTATACATGTTAAGATCTTTTAGTCTTTCCAGGTACGTTTTGTGATGTAGGACATGCACCATTTTAGTTGCCCTTTCTTTCTTTGTACACGCTCTAATGTGCTGGGTGGCCAGAGCGGGGGGGACTGGGCTCTTTTTTTGGCTAAACTGCTTAAAGATGTCAATCCCGGGATCCCGGTAATCCCGGGATTGAGCGTTTTTCAATCCCGATTCCCGGGATTGAAAAAATGCCACGGGATTGGCATCCCTAGTGGCATACCTTTTAAGTTTAAAAATGGCCCAAAGAAGAGAATGTCATGCAATAGTAATGTGGAAAGAGAATGTCTGTAGGAGAAAATCACTTAATGCAGCTGTCCATTGTAGTGGCTTTATATGCATGAATGGGCTAATATACAGTATATATGTTTTCTGCTTTTTATCAAAGTTGCAAGTATATCAAAGTGGCAAATTATCCATTCTGGCAGTCGGAATTCAGACACACTGGATATATGTGATTGTGGGTTATGGTATTTAGACTGCATACACCAATGGGAAATTACTATTTTCTTATCTGACAATTTGTGGGATTGCAAATCTGCGCGGAAGAAGGAGTAAAATGTTAAATAAAAAAGCTCCTTACTGTCACTTCACTAAAGCAAAAACACCCAACTGTACCTCTAATTATTGAAGCTGTTTTAAATATCAAGGTTCAAACCTGTTAATTGTATTCTGCATTTGGTACAATTAAAAGCACACAAATGAACCTTGGCAATATTTTTAAAGATAATTTGTAAGCATTAAGAGCATTTAATAAAAAAAAAAAAAATATATATATATATATATTATTAAATACAAGGTGTAGTACCTGTTAAGATGCACCTCATAGACATTAGCTGTACAGTTGTGTTTATTTAAAAATGTATATTAATGGTTAACAAATATGTCTTGGGCAGGACTTTATACAAGTCATATCTCAGAGCAGGGTTCCAGAGCCCAGAGCCTCTCTGCTCTCTTCATCAAGTGCTGTGTGACTGTGGTTGCCATGGCAGTCAGTCACACTGTACTACAATTACTATAAAGTAATTGTACCTGTAAATGTACACAAAGTAAAGATGTCTTTTTCACAAGTCTCATATAGTGTGATTTAGGTGAAAAAATACTTTCTTTAGATTTATTTTTCAATTATAAAATTAATAATAATAATAATAATAATAATAATAATAATAATAATAATAATAATAATAATAAGTAGTAGTAGTATCAGGATGATGATGATTTTATTATTATTATTATTATTATTATTATTATTATTATTATTATTATTATCTAATATTAAGAATTTGGGCAGGATGTTCTAACATTCGCTGCCCATTATAACCCCCCTTCGCCGGCCACCGCATTCTTAATAACGGCATATGCTCTAACATATGCGGTCATTAACGCAAGGGACAGCACTTGCGATAAGAGCTGTCCCTTGCGATGCGGTGCCGGCGCCGGACTTCCGGGTCTGTGACCCAGGAGTCCGTCTGCGCATGCGCAGAGTGATGGCAACGGCGGGGGCATGCCGGGAGGGACCCGTGATGGATCCCTCACACAGTGCTGCGGTAAGAAGCCCATAGGCTTCAACAGGTAATCGCAATACCCTCCGCAGCGCTGCCACTGCGGAGGGGCCATAGAGCATACAGAAATGCGGTAAAAACCCGATAATGGGGTTTTACCGCATTTCTGCATAAGAGAATCTCCCCCCTTTGTATTATATGATCTCTTAATGCCTTTGTTTTCTCATAATTAAAGTACACTATATATATATATATATATATATATATATATATATATATATATATATATATATACTGTATCTATCAGGTAAAACATAAGTATTTGTCTTGAAGAAACAAACAGGGGACTTCCGGTGGGCGGAGCATCGTGATGGCCGCTTCTTACACCTCGCTCCGTCTTCCCTAATCTAATCCAGCAGAATCCATCTAAATTCAGCTCCCTACACAGACAAATCTACTCTTAGTAGATAGACCTTGCCTTGCTGACAAAGACAAACTGCATATTGGGAAGATCGGAGTTACTTTCCACCGGAGTCCGGCCGAAATCTCTAAAGGCCTACCCACGCTCCAGAAAAGGGCGCCTTTCCTTAGCCCCATCTGCCTTCCTCAAACCCTCTCCCCCCCAATCCAACATCCCCTCTCCTCCCTACCAACACCGCACATAACCAACCTTCGACCAGTGTGGAGACGAAGCGGATCACCCCAAGTGGCGGGCTCCGACAGACGCCGCTGAGACCCCCCTCCTGAACCTCCATCTTGACGCCGCTGTGGGAAACATCTGCGAGCCGGAGACCCGGAGGGCGAATCTAGCCGAACACACTGCGGAAGTTTACATCTAACCGTGAGTGACACGGGCTCCGGTCCACGGACCCGAAGCCTTTACCAGACTCACGACAGGCCACCTCGGTGGTAAACCTTGGGCCGGCTGACACCCCAGACTCCCCGCTAGAATACCTAGACTGGCGGATGGCGGAGGGTCACGGAACGAAGCCCTGCTGAAGACCGCAGCGCTAAATTAAGGAGCTGTAACAACCCGCTCGCCACCGGAGCCCTGCCGCCGCGGGATAGGAGAAGATAGAGGGAGACCGGCTGCCAACTGAAATCCCCCAGAGAACAGTCCACCGGAGATCATCATTAAGATTGGACTGCCCGCGCCTAACCGGGAACTGTGAGTACCGCACGGAGAGTGGACCCCAGACCCGCTGGCGACATACCACTGACCCCCCCTGACATCCTAACCGGACAGCGACGCGGCATAGAGGAGAGACCGCACTCGCACCACAGAAACCCGGCCCCAATACACTGCCACAAATAAACGGCAGTCTAAACGCCAGGTACCATCAGACACACGAAGTGAGGAAATCCAGAGACTACCATCGAAAACTGTTGGTGAGCTCTTCCCCCTCTTCCACCAGGCTGATCATCAAGCTTATAAACTGAACAGCGAAGTGCTGTGGCAGATTTACTGCCCTATTGACTTCCACAAGCCTATACCTAATACCCCCTGCCCTTAAGTGAATTAAGATCGCCTCATAAAGATCCAGCAAACCCTTACTGGACTCATACACAGGCCATAACAGTGCAGGTAGCACACAAACTTATTCCTACTACCATCCAACTTTCTGAGGTTAACACCTCACATACTGTGACTCTGATCAAGCTAGGTCCATACAAGTTACACAAGAAACAGTGTCACTTGCTGACTCCAAAAACCTGAAACTTGATGATCTTAACCTTGACTGTTTATACCTTTAACTGCGCGATGCAAATGTTCTTTACTTGAAATCAAGCTTGTATAACCTGTGTTCAACTGATATTACAACTATCCCTAGGCCAAAAATCACAAATCTTTGATTCTGGTTCACATTCTTCACAGGATACCCAACAGATATACCAGACTCTGTGCAAAAAATAGTCATTTACTGCCACCCTGTGGTGATTGTCGGAAGACAACTTAAACTGACAACAACGTCCTTTTATTGTACTCTACATACAGATTTAAGTTAACTCACTGTACTTCCCAAAGCTAACAAAACCTGTTGAAATTATAATCAAACTTAAAGTAACCTCTATTTAAAGTTGTGACACTTTTGATTTCACATAAATGTAACCTCATAGCTCATTGGGTCACTGAACTACTAATATTATGTAAAATCCTGTAAACCCAATCTGGGGCTGTACACAATTTCTGACCTAAACTGACCATCCGTAGTATGAAAAGATTCTTAAACGCATCACAAACGCTAGATATGGTGAAGAAAACTAAACCCACTCCAACTTCCAATCCCATGGCCTCAACTTCTGAAACACCATCTCATTCATTTACCCCCCCAGACACCCCAGTGCTGGACAATATAAATAACTCCTCACAATCCCTAAACCCAACACAAACGTCTCAAATAGAACAAAAATTAGATGCAATTCAAGCCTCTATCAATACAATCTTAACCCATTTGGAAACAAACACAAAAAGGCTGGTTGAGGTTGAACAACGTACCAGCGATAATGAAGACGCCATCCTTGAACTTAAACAATTTGCTGAGGAACAGGTTCAGCTCAATGCCAAATTGGAATCCAAGTTGGAAGATTTGGAGAACAGATCTAGGAGGAGTAACTTGCGATTCATTGGCATTCCAGAATCGATTAAAGGAACAGACCTAACAGACCTAATTAGCACCGACATTGTCTCCATCCTAAATGTCCCCACAACATCGGGCACTGTCATGATTGAGAGAGCACACCGCATAGGGCCTGACAGAGAAACTCGAGACAGGAGACCTCGCCCAGTTATTGCAAAATTCCTGAATTATAGGGACAAAGAAAACATGCTGATAGCGTACCGTAAAAAACGCTCCCTCCAGATCCATGATTTTCAGGTCCTCATATTCTGTCACGCGCCGCCGCGGCGGTACACGGCGGGTCCTGTACTCACCCGTCCGTGTCCGCAGTCGGCTGGCGTGTGTCGGCCTCCATGTCAGGTGAGGCGGCAGGCAAAGGTCCGGCAGTGTTGGAGGGCAGCATGGAAGTCTGCAGCGTGGTCTCACTCTAGGCTATGGGTGCCGTGAGACCAGCGCCGCCATCTTGCTTAAGGGCAAACAGGGGATTGGGCCAGGTCAGAGCTGCACACCTGTTCCACTGTGATAGCCAATGGCAGCCGCCTTCTATGCATATAGAGGATCTGCCCAGGTAACTCAGTGTCAGTGCAAAGAGTCTTCTGTGCCGTGCACTTCCTGGAAGGCTCCTGACTCATTGTGTCCTTGCTATCCCAGCTGTGTCCGTCAGCTCGCTTTGGCTTCAGATCCAGTGCTCCTTTCCAGTCACGCTGGTCGCCAGCTTCTCTCTGGTACCCTTGGGTGCTTCCTCCTGGATTTCCCAAAGACCTCCTCTTCAGCTACCTCCAGCCGCAGTCACCTCCCATCTTCTTCCAGTTCCGGATCCTCTATTTGCCACCATCTTTTCATCTCTTCATCAGGATTTTCTTCTTCATTGTCTTCTGGACATTCATCCTCATTGTCTTCTGGACATTCATCCTCATTGTCTTCTGGACATTTATCGTTTGCCATTTACTTTGATTCCTATTACAGTTGTTCTCAAAGAAGTATTTGAGTCCTGTATGACAGCCTTTATTAAACCTGCTCGTTTTAACCCTACTACTGCCTCCTCCTCAGTCCCTGAGCACCACACGACCTCATCAGAATCTTCGGCCGTGACAGTTTGCACTGACCCGATGGAGTCGGGTGAAAATCAGGGATCTCTGGCAAACGTATTGCAAGGCATTATGGGCCGCCTGGAAAAAGTGGAGTCTTCACAGCGGCAAGTGGCGCAATTTTTACAATCACTGACTTCCTCACAAACCACCCCTCCAGCGGCTACAGCAACATCTTCAGTATCCTCGGGAGGAGTTTCCGCCACGCCACCAGTCGGGTCCATTATTCCCCCTCGGTTACATTTGCCAACCCCCAGCAAGTACGATGGGTCTCCTAAAGGATGTCGCGGGTTTTTGAATCAGTGCGATGTGCACTTCACTCTCCAAGCCTCCAACTTTCCAACTGACAAGGCGCGTGTAGCCTACATTGTCTCCCTCCTCTCGGGATCTGCCCTAGAGTGGGTTTCGCCTCTGTGGGAGAGAGCAGATCCTCTACTAAACAACTACGATGATTTCATTGCCTCCTTCCGACGAATCTTTGACGAACCAGGTCGAGTGTCATCAGCCGCTGCAGAGATTCTGAGAATTCGACAAGGTAGCAGATCGGTGGGCCAATATGTGGTGCAGTTCCAGACACTAGCATCGGAGTTGGAGTGGAATGAAGAGGCTCTCGTCGCCGCGTTCTGGAATGGTCTTTCCAGCCGTCTCAAGGACGAACTAGCTACCCGTGACACCCCTTCCACTCTGACAGCGCTAATCTCCTTGTGCAATAAAGTTGATCTGCGGCTTCACGAGCGACAACTGGAAAGGACTCGTTCTGAACGTTTTCGACCTCGTTCTTCTTCTGTGGTTACTTCTCCTGTAAAGATTGGATCATCTACTCCTTCTGCCACAGAAGAACCAATGCAAATAAATCGGTCCCGTCTCTCTCTCGAAGAAAAGAACCGACGTCGCAGAGATAATCTCTGTATGTACTGCGCTTCATCTTCTCATCTTCTGATCTCTTGTCCTCTTCGCCCGGGAAACGACCGCTCCTAATCTCCACGAGGGAGGCTAGATTAGGAGTGTTATCGCCTGCTCCCTCCACCATAGACTCTACCATCTCAGTCACCCTGAGTACTCCTCAGGGACAAACGTCCATGCAAGCTCTACTGGACTCAGGTGCGGCTGGGAACTTCATCTCGGCCGACATGGCTGCACAACTCTCCATACCTCTCCAACCACTGGAACAACCTCTGGTCCTGACAGCCGTCGATGGCAGCCACATCTCCAGTGGCCATGTCACCTCACAGACGGTACCGATCCATCTTCAAGTTGGAGCCCTGCACCAAGAGAAGTTAGAGTTTTTGGTTCTCCCTCAGTCCTCTCACCCTGTAGTCCTAGGGATGCCGTGGCTTACCAAGCATAACCCCCATGTCGACTGGCTAACTATGGAGATTAAGGCCTGGAGTAAGGACTGCTTTTCTTCTTGCTTATCTCCTGTTATTCCTATTCTTCTGAGCAAACCTCAAGCATTTTCTCCCCAGCTTCCTGCCTCCACCATACCCGCACCATACTCGTCTTTTTCAGATGTCTTTAGTAAAGGAGGTGCCGATACATTGCCGCCCCACCGGCCATGGGATTGTCCCATTGATCTCATTCCAGGCAAGACACCACCACGGGGAAGAACGTACCCTTTATCGTTGCCTGAGACCGAGGCCATGTCGGCATACATCCAGGAGAATCTGGAGAAGGGATTTATCCGGCCATCCACCTCTCCGGCAGGAGCAGGCTTCTTCTTCGTCAAGAAGAAAGATGGCAGCCTGAGACCGTGTATCGATTATCGGGGGTTGAATGACATCACCGTTAAAAATCGCTATCCGCTGCCCCTCATCACTGAATTGTTCGACCGAGTTAAGGGGGCCACGGTCTTCACCAAACTAGACTTGAGGGGAGCATATAACCTGATCCGTATCCGCCAGGGGGACGAATGGAAAACGGCCTTCAATACCCGAGATGGACATTATGAATACCTCGTTATGCCGTTTGGTCTGTGTAATGCTCCAGCCGTTTTCCAGCAATTCGTGAATGACATCTTTCGGGACTTGTTATATATTTCCATTGTTGTCTATTTAGATGACATCCTCATCTTCTCGTCCAATCTCAGCACTCACCGGCACACCGTTCGGGAGGTGTTAAGCCGTCTTCGCCAGAACCAGCTTTTCTGTAAGCTCGAAAAGTGTGCCTTCGAAGTCTCGTCAATTCCCTTCCTGGGTCATATTCTTTCAAGTACTGGGCTGGAGATGGATCCTGAAAAAGTCCGCGCTATTCAAGATTGGACACCCCCAACCACTCTCAAAGGTTTGCAAAGATTCCTCGGCTTTTCCAACTACTACCGCCGCTTCATCCGCAATTTCTCCTCCATAGCAGCACCTCTGACGGCTCTTACCCAAAAAGGGGCCAATCCTGCCCAATGGCCGTCCGCAGCTACCAAGGCTTTCCAACTACTGAAACAGGCGTTTATCACCGCTCCAATTCTTCTTCAACCTGATGTGAACCGACCCTTCATCCTGGAGGTTGACGCCTCTTCTGACGGAGTAGGAGCAGTTCTTTCGCAAAAAGGAGAGGATGCAGAGCTTCACCCTTGCGCATACTTTTCCAAGAAATTTCTCCCGGCAGAAAAGAACTACCCTATTGGAGAACAGGAGCTGCTCGCTGTTAAGTTAGCCTTCGAGGAGTGGCGGTATCTGTTAGAGGGGGCTCGTCACCAGATCACAGTTTTTTCCGACCACAAAAATCTTTCTTTCTTAAGACAAGCACAATGTCTCACTTCACGCCAGGCTCGTTGGGCTATGTTCTTCGAACGCTTCAATTTCCAAATCAAGTATCGTCCAGGTGTTTTAAACAATAAAGCTGATGCCTTGTCTCGGTCCTTCAATCCCAGCTCAGATTCTGAACCACTTAAACAGTCCATCCTGAACCCTGTCGTTTTTGCTCATGTCTCTCCTCACCCTACACCACCTGCAGGCAAGTCCTTTGTGCCGCCCAATTTACGCAAGAAGCTGTTGACGTGGGGCCACGCCTCCCGCTTTGCTGGACATTCCGGGGTACAAAAAACTTTACAATTTCTCCTACGATCATATTGGTGGCCAACCATTCGACAGGATGTAAAACACTTTGTATCTTCATGTGTCAAGTGCGCCCAACACAAGACGTCTCGGACTCCCCCAGCTGGGGCTTTGCTACCACTGTCCATCCCAACGGAACCATGGACTCATCTGTCGATGGACTTCATTTCTGAATTACCCTCCTCTAGCAGTTACACTGTTATCTGGGTGATAGTCGACCGATTTTCCAAAATGGCCCACTTCGTGCCCCTAAAATCATTACCTTCGGCTCCAGTACTAGCCCAACTCTTCATATCCACCATCTTCAGGCTTCATGGGTTGCCCAAAGAGATCATATCCGATAGGGGTGTGCAGTTTGTCGCCAAGTTCTGGAGAGCTCTGTGTACTGCCGTTCAGGTGAAATTAAAATTCTCCACCGCCTTCCATCCTCAGACTAACGGGCAAACCGAACGTGTCAACCAAGACCTAGAGACATTTATTCGACTTTTTGTGTCCTCCTCTCAAGATGAATGGAAGGATCTATTACCCTGGGCGGAGTATGCACACAACAACTCTTATCACTCCTCTTCAGGTACTACACCCTTCTTCACAGTCTACGGCAAACATCCACGGTCCCCTGATTTCTCAAGTTTGCCGTCTCCGGAGGTTCCGGCAGCTTCCATGTCTCTTCATCGTTTCAAAAAGATATGGGCTGAAGTTCACAAAGCTCTTCTTCAAGCTTCTGCCAGATATAAGAAAGCAGCTGATAAGCGAAGAAAGGCAGTTCCACCATTTAAAGTAGGGGATCGAGTGTGGCTGTCTACCCGCAATCTTCGACTTCGCGTACCCTCGATGAAACTTGCCCCTCGTTTTATTGGTCCATTCCCCATCACCCAAGTCATCAACCCGGTGTCCTACAGATTGCAGCTTCCATCTTCTATGAAGGTATCTAATTCGTTTCATATATCTCTTCTCAAACAATTGAAATTAAGCATCTTCCAAAAGAAAGTACCCCGACCCTCAAAGGTCAATACCGAGAAGGATGCTGAGTTTGAGGTCAGACGAATCATAGACTCTCGTTATCGCAACTCTCGACATCAATTTCTGGTGGAGTGGGCTGGTTTCGGACCGGAGGAGAACTCCTGGGTGGATCAAGCTGATTTACATGCCCCAAGTCTCGTTAAGCGCTTTTTTCAGAAGAATCCTCACAAGAAGCGCAAATGTCCTGAGGTTACCCGAAAAGGGGGGGGTACTGTCACGCGCCGCCGCGGCGGTACACGGCGGGTCCTGTACTCACCCGTCCGTGTCCGCAGTCGGCCTCCATGTCAGGTGAGGCGGCAGGCAAAGGTCCGGCAGTGTTGGAGGGCAGCATGGAAGTCTGCAGCGTGGTCTCACTCTAGGCTATGGGTGCCGTGAGACCAGCGCCGCCATCTTGCTTAAGGGCAAACAGGGGATTGGGCCAGGTCAGAGCTGCACACCTGTTCCACTGTGATAGCCAATGGCAGCCGCCTTCTATGCATATAGAGGATCTGCCCAGGTAACTCAGTGTCAGTGCAAAGAGTCTTCTGTGCCGTGCACTTCCTGGAAGGCTCCTGACTCATTGTGTCCTTGCTATCCCAGCTGTGTCCGTCAGCTCGCTTTGGCTTCAGATCCAGTGCTCCTTTCCAGTCACGCTGGTCGCCAGCTTCTCTCTGGTACCCTTGGGTGCTTCCTCCTGGATTTCCCAAAGACCTCCTCTTCAGCTACCTCCAGCCGCAGTCACCTCCCATCTTCTTCCAGTTCCGGATCCTCTATTTGCCACCATCTTTTCATCTCTTCATCAGGATTTTCTTCTTCATTGTCTTCTGGACATTCATCCTCATTGTCTTCTGGACATTCATCCTCATTGTCTTCTGGACATTTATCGTTTGCCATTTACTTTGATTCCTATTACAGTTGTTCTCAAAGAAGTATTTGAGTCCTGTATGACAGCCTTTATTAAACCTGCTCGTTTTAACCCTACTACTGCCTCCTCCTCAGTCCCTGAGCACCACACGACCTCATCAGAATCTTCGGCCGTGACATATTCCAAGACTTTTCCACCTCTGTTACTCAAAAACGCAGAGAATTCACTCCCATTTGCAAACACCTAATCGATAATAATATAAAATTTGCTCTATTGTATCCAGCAAAACTTAAAGTCACTACGGATGGTAACACGCAAATATTTGATGATCCCATTCAGGCCAGAAATCACTTTAAAATCACTCAATCCGCCCCAGATAATAATCCACCGCCAAATGGATGAAAACCCACAACAATACCTGAATGACAAATATGGATGGTGATACCACCTTAGGTGGCTTTGTCTTTATTATATTTCTATTTACCTTGTTTAGTCACAGGTGACTCAACGAAACTATACTAATTAACCCCTTCCTGACAGAGCTAGTTTTTGCGTTCCTGACAGAGCCATTTTTTTCAAATCTGACATGTCTCACTTAAGTGGGGATAACTTTTTTTTGCTTTTACTTATCCCAGTGGTTTTGAGATTGTTTTTTCGTGACACCTTGTACTTCAAATTAGTGGTAAATTTGGGTCGATACAGTCTGTGTTTTTTTGTGAAAAATACCAAAATATCGTGAAAAAATGGAAAATTTAGCGATTTGCAAAATGTTAAATTTTCTGCTTGTGAGACAAATAATCTTACCACTCAAAATAGTGAATAACTAACATAGACCATATGTCTACTTTATGTTGACATCATTATTTCAACTTCCTTTTAATTTTTTGGGACACTAGGAGGCTTACAATATGAATAGCAAATTCTCAAATTTTCAAGAAAAT